>NC_057814.1:510845749-511490270 GCF_018294505.1 Triticum aestivum
TGTCGCGAGCCCGCCCACGCCTGTCGCCTCCGTCGGCGCGAGCTCGCCGCGCCCAGATTGGTGCCTCCGCGAGCCACCCGCACCCGACGACGCCAGCTCGCCGCGCCTATCCGCTCCTCCACGAACCACGCGCGCGCCCGTCGTCTCGCACCTCCGCGAGCACGCACCCGCCCGCGCGCCTCCGTCAGCTCGCCGCGCCGTCCCCAACACTCCCTGCAGGCACGAGCACCCCGCACCGCCCGAGCTGCACAAGAGGGTGAAAACTGAGAGGCCCGCCGCTGCCGACGCCGCACGGGCTTTGCCCGGCGGCGCTAGCCGGCGGCGGCGGGGGAGGTGGAGTTCGGGGGCGATTAGGGTTAGCGCCCGAGTCGCCCGCGGGAGGGCGACGCGGGGCTCCATAGGAGTACAAGGTCGTCTTGGAGTACAAGGCAAGGTGGAATAAATCCTAGTATATCCTATTCTTCCTGATAATCCTTATACTCAACAAAGAGTATACCAAATACAAAATATATATTAGTTTATGCAGTGCGGCGTATCGGTGCCCATACTCATCTACACCCGGTCAGGAATTTTTTTAAAATAAATACTATAAAAATTCAAAATATCCAAAAAAAAATGTGTGGTAGATAATTTGATGCGTGAGGTTCGCTTCAATTTTCAGATTATTTGGACATCTGAGTAGCTCTCAGCAAAAAACAAATCAGGTCAGAACAGTGTGTGAACAGTAAACTTTTTTACAGACCCCGAATTTGTCTTTTTTTTGCCGAGAGCTGCTCACATGTCCAAATGATTTGAAAATTGAAGCGAACCTAACGCATCAAATTATCTACCACACAAAAAAATTGGAATGTTTTGAATTTTTCTAGTATTTATATTGATTTTTTTACGTCAACAAAGGTGCAGATGAGCCAGAGCTCATAAATGAATTATCGTTATTTTATGCTCCATTCGTTCCAAAGTTGAGACACTTATTTTGAGACCGAGGGAGAATTTGACAAGTACAGATAAAATCCAAAACTAACCAATTAGTTAGAACAGCAAGAGATCACTATAATAGGTATGCTTGTTACGGTTGGCGGCAACAAAGTTTGCTTCAAAATGAAGTTTAGTTTCAATTCTGAACCACTTCATTATGTACTTGCTCCCCTCCTTCGACGCTTTGTGCATACTAGGCACAATCGCCCTCGCGTCGTCAGTATCCACTGAACAATCACGACTTGTTCTTCCTGTGAACTATCACGACTTCACAACAGTTTAGTCTGCATTTTGAAAATATAATAGCTGGTTTTTTTTAGCGAGAAAAACTGAGCAAACTGGTGATTGCTAGTTGGCCAGTCGGATCTCGTGTGTTTGTGTTTTAATTCATCTGACGATTAAACTCACGGTTCGCAAACCCACTGATCGGTGAATCAGGCCTAACACACACTGAATCTTACTGGATCAGAGTTTACATGTATCTTACTGGTTGAGAGTTGTCTGTTGAGAGATGTGGTATACACACGACAGTCTCCAAACGATTTTCGGACGACGCATCTCATCAAGCCGTTCGTGCGTACTGCACCTGGACAGCACCGTCCTCATCCTCCGTCGTGCAAAGTTCGTCTCGCAACTGTCATCCATGCAGTAGTTTCGTCGTATTTTTAGGAACCAGTAGGCATGGTAGCTGCCAAACCTTGCCAGATTGCTGGCATTGCGTTGCATGGACCGCATCCTTGACTCGCTCATTCGTACTCGTGTAGAATTAGATCTTGTTTCTTGTGTCACATCAATAAAGACTCAAAAGCACATGAGAAGCCGTACTGGTGTGACATCACACGTGCAGCCTAACATTACCAACTTAATAATAACTACAGTAATAATCCTAACTTTTTGGCTATATACACGTACTTATGTGGATTCGTTGGTTTCAGGTGAGTCCACATCTCCACACACACAAGGCTCTCGGTCGTCGTTGGTCGTCGAGGTACCTTCCGGGAAGCATCCTTCACGTACGGGTGTGAGGCCTGCACGGGTTGGTTCAATGGAGAGGAACTTCCGGGAAGTTTCCTCGTCATATGCGTGGAGATGAACCAAGTCACATTGATGGTCAAGTTTCCATGCCCGCAAAGACAAAGCTATGGAAAGAAAAACGATCTACGTACAATTCTTGTTGTCAATTAATCTACGGAAAGAAAGCTGATCTACACTACCAGATTTTAGATTGCTATAAACAAAGACTTTGTGGGTCCTTTGGTCGCCTGGGAACGACACCCGCCATGTCTGGGTCCCCCTTTGACTCGGACGGAGAATGTAGTACCGGCAGAGAACAGAGGACCATCACTCGAGAGCTAGCCACCTAGCAACTCCACTGTTCTCGCGCTTCTTCCTCCTGCGCGCCGCGTCCGGCTCCCCTGCCTCGACGACGACAGGCCTGCCGGACGGTTCTCCGCCGCGTCCCCCGAGCCCTGTCGCCGGATCACGATCACGCGCGCTGCCCCTCTCCATTGTCCGGGTAATCCTGCCCTCATTAGTTTGAGAACTCCATAGGCTTGCTGGGACTTGGGAATGCACGGGAGGGGTCCTGATTTTGGTGTGGCCATCTCATTCTCATCTGCTACTGCACATTGCTAGCACCATGTTCAGGTGTTCACCATCATCTGGTGGCCTGGCATCAGGCCGCTCATGGTTAGTCCTTTGGTTGTAGACTTGTAGTACCGGCAGAGAACAGAGAACCTTTACCCAGCTTTTCGGCCACTTCATCCGTCTCAAAATAAGTGTCTCAACTTTTATACTAATTTTAGTATAAAGTTGTAGAACTAAAGTTGAGACACTTATCTTGGGACAGAGGGAATACCACTCCACACTGTTCTCACGCTTCTTCCTCCTCTTCCCCGCGTCCGGCGCCCCTGCTACTCCAGTGTTCTCCGCCGCATCCCCCAGCCCCGTCGGCGAATCACGATCACGCGCGCAGCCCCTCTCCATTGGCCAGGTAATCCTCTCGTCATTAGTTCGAGAACTCCTTAGGCTGGCCGGGACTTGGAAATGCGCGGGAGAGGTCCTAATTTTGTTTGTGGTCATCTCATCTGCTCCTGCAGGTTGCTAGCACCATGTTCAGTTGTGCGCCATCATCTGGTGGCCTGGCATCAGGCCCCTCTTGATTAGTCCTGCGTCCTGAGCTACTTCCCGTTGTCCTGCAACTTCGGCTGCAGCGGCAGCTGCTCGCTGAATGGAGGCCGCGGAAGAGGTGCAGATTTGGGCGCCGATTCTGGCAGACCCGCTCGATTGGCCTCCATCTTCTGTTACCATCCCTCTTCCAAGCCAGGTACATTTCGTTTGTTGCTCAGCTACCCTTCTCACATACTGATGCTAGACGTACACTCACCTAAAAAAAAGTTATGCTAGACAGAGGAAGAGTACTACTCCCTCCGTTTTTATTTACTCCGCATATTATCTTTGATCAAAGTCAAACTTTGCAAACTTTAACAAAGTTTATAGACAAAAGTATTAACATATACAATAAAAAATCAATACCGTTTGATTCATTATTGAATATACTTTCACATCATATAGATTTGTTCTTGTAAATATTCATATTTTTTTTATAAACATGGTCAAACTTTATGAAGTTTGACTTCAGTCAAACATAATATGCAGAGTAAATAAAAACGGAGGGAGTAACATTGCAGTAACTCACCTCCACTCGTATATGAAAACAAACATGTGTAGCAGGGGCCTTCCCTATTGCTTTTTTTTTCCTCAAAAGGAACTCTGTTCGGCACCAAACCCCTAGACACAATCCAACCATCTGCATCGTCACCAGTAAAAATAAAAAAGGTAGTTATACGTATATCTATTCATGACAGGTGGAAGAATATTTCAGTTATGTGTATGGCACTGATGGCATGGGAATCAGCAAATTTGCACCAGAGCCCGATGATGATTTGGGAGGTACCATGTCAAGTAGGCTATCCTTTCTAGTATTTCCAGTTATACATGTGAACAGATTCACTTTTTGAATATTTGCAAGCTCATCAAGCTAATGTACGCATATTTGGTGTTTAGACCTCATAGTAAAGGAAAAATGGTGGCGTGGCCTACGAGGTCCTCGCAAGAGGAGGATATTTCCTTGGGGAACCGGAAGCATGAATTTTCACCGTCGAAAGAACAACGAACATTGGACACATGAAGAAGTGAAGAAGCTGGTTAAGGGTGTCAAGGCATATGGTGTTGGGCGATGGACTATGGTGAAGAGTCGCTACTTCTCAGCATCAGTTCCAGACCCAGCACATCTCAAGGTACGGGCAACCATTGAAGTTGTTTCTATTAGGTTGGGGAAGAATATCAAAGTTGCCTAAAAAAAACTAATTCAGATAACATGTTGTCTTTCATGTTTCAGGACAAATGGAGGAATCTTCTGAGGGCTTGTGGGGTACCGTGCGCCTCTCAAAGGAAGGTCAGTTAATTATGTTTTGTGTTATTCTCTGTATAGTCACTCCATGAGGAATTCCAAGTATATTGGATTATCATACATATGTTTAATTTGATGCAGGAAAAGGCACAGAAGACTATGTTCCGACCCTTAGATACAGAGTTGATCCAACAGATCCAAGGGGTGGCTATCGATTCAGCCTCCACATCCAAAATGAAGAAACACCGTGGGAAAGGAACAACTAGCTGAGAATGACACAAAATGATGGTTGAGGCTTTATAAGTTTACATAAGTTAAGTTAGTAGCACCTAAATGTGTTACTTCTTTTGAAATTGGGAAATATGTGCATACATTATGTAAGAAGAGCCCGTGAAACCGGCCGGCCTTTGTGCATGTATATATATACTGTAGCTAGAAATTGTGCACTGTATAAATTCTGTGTGGCCGGTGCTTTAGCATTAGTGTCAAAAACGCTCTTATATTATAAGATGGAGGGAGTACCATCTGTCCTATTATATGTCAAAAAACACCATGCACTTGTTAGTACAAAACATTTCTTGATAGTGGGTATCAATCACATTAATACCCAATCTGATGTAAGGTCGTAAGATAATAAAATAATTTCGAAATAAACGGTATTGCTGAAAAATTAAGATTTTTGCTGTATCTTCGTCAATGTGCGATCTTTGCAATGGAAGATTGTGCTCGACGCAACTAGCCTGGAAGTAAAAGTGTTGTTTTCATGACAATGAGAGCCAATGCAAGCTCGCACGAGTTACATGGGCAGTCATCCAATCATCTAGATTGCATGTAACTTTTATCTGCCTAGTAGTGCTGCCAACATGTTTGGCAATTGGCTACATGAAAACGCATTGATGATGGTGGAAGCGGCAACCTTGATTTGGTCATTGTGGCTGTGTAGAAATGATATAATTTTTAATGGGAAAAAACTACTCTCTGTTGCAGGTTATCGTCTAGTGTATGCAGTACCACTAGTAAAAAAGGGTCATTTGTCCCGGTTCATAAGGCCCATTTGTCTCAAGGGTCGGTACTAAAGCCCTATACCTTTAGTCTCGGTTCTTATACCAACCAGGACAGATGGGGCTCCACGTGGCCGCTGCGGCTTGCCCTGGCAGGGGGCCTTTTTGGTCCCGATTGGTGGCACCAACCGGGACCAATAAGCTTCCACGCGTCAGCAGTTCAGGGGCTAGGGTTTTTGTTTTTTTTTTCTGAAGGGGGGTGTTGGGGTTTTGGGGGGTTTTGTAGGGTTAATTTAGGTGTTTCATATATTGTGTTAGCTAGCTAATAGAGAGAAGTGTCCTCTCTTATCTCCGTGCTTGGTCAACGCTACGTACTATACGTATAGAGAGGACTCGATACGCTAGCTAGTAAGCAAATGCAAGAAACCATTAAGTACAGAAGATCGTCATGAACATATGCATACAGAGAGAAGTGATATCGACCTGTCCTTCTCCGAGAGATTGGTCGAACAACAAGTTTTCGTATATCTATCCGACGCTACGGGCTACATATATACAATATAAGATCTCTTACAATCCCCTAATATCTGAACTCAACTTCCACATGGTATTCTCTGGCTTGATTGATGACGTGATCAAGAAAGAATACCGCCAATTCCTCTTGAATTGCGTTTATGCGATCTTGTGGTAGGAGTTCATCCCGCACCTGCCACGTCTAATTTGAAGAAGGGGGTCAATACATATATATGAATGAAACTCAACACAAATGATGGTAATATGATGAAATTGTGAATATTATTGTTTACGCACTTCATATTGTCTTTTAGAGTAGCACCGCTTATTCTTGGCCGTCCCGTTGTAGATGAACTCGCAAACGTAGTATCCACAGTAATTATTCCTGGGTTCCTGTCACAAGCACTTTACGAGAAATAGAGGTCAATCAAACTGATAATGGAGCATTATAAATGGCATTGATGAAAGTAGCTAGAATCAACGGGAGATGCCCGGAACTAGCTAGCTAGTAGTACTTACTTTCGGGTATGTAAATCGCAGCCCCCCCGGCAGTCCCGGAGCTTGTGCGGTGAATACTTTCCAAACACTGCGAGACAAAGAAAACAATTACTTGATATCAGGAAATGAACAAAGTTAACGATATGGTGCGATAATGATCGATTGAACTTACTTCTTGAGCATTTTAGTCATGTCCGCATAGTCCTTGGGATCTTTTCGTCTTGAGTCTAAGACGGTTACTAGTCCCTGCTCAAGCTTAATCTCTAGAAGAATATAGTGGAACCTACGCACGCATGCATAACTCATCAATTACATTACTATAACCTCGAGTAATAAGGAAAACCGAATATGCACAAGACAGTAATACTCACTTGAAGTTGTAAGGAAAGAGTATTTTATCTTTGTTTTAATTTATTAGCAACGATTTGAGCAAGTTGGCCTCGGTTTCTTTGGCATGAAATTTAACCGTAAATTCATCTATGAGATTTGTGTTAATGAACCCAATATCATAGATTTCTTCTTTTCTGCATTCGACGATCTTCAATCTGCATAATATAGTGAGGATAATTATATATACATGCAATGAAAGAGTTGAGCTATATGTACAGACTTAATGACAGAAGTAGTACTTACAGACAGTAGCAAGTGACCGTTAATTTATCGATGGCCTTTTTGAAAGTGCGTTATATCGACTAGAGGGGGGTGAATAGGCGATTTTTATGAATTCTTCACTGAGGAATTTGTGGGTGAGGAAATTCCTATGTGAAGAACTACTTGCAGCGAAATAAGTACTCAGATGTAAACATAACATAACACAAGCATGGTCATCATGAAGAAATGAAGACAAGCACAGAGTACAGAAAGCGTAAACACTGGATGAAGACAAACAGACTGGAGAAATTGAACTGAGGAAATTGAGAAAGTCTTCAGTCAAAGTCTTCAAACAGATATGAACAAGTACACAACACAGTTACGAGGAAATGAAAGAGTTGAGGAAGTAGAAACAGTAAGCTTGGTGAAGACAATGATTTGGTATACCAGTTCCAACTGATGTCTCAGTTGTACGTCTGGTTGGAGCGGCTAGGTATTTAAACCTGAGGACACACAGTCCTCACCGTATTCTCCTTGAGCTAAGGTCACACAGACCTCGCCTAATCACTCGTGGTAAGTCTTCAGGTGACTTCCAAACCTTCACAAACTCGGTCACTCGGTGATCCACAATTTCCTCTTGTATGCTCTAGACCATGACGCCTAACCGTCTGGAAGAAGCACAATCTTCAAAGGTAACAAGCGTCGGATCCACGCAGGATCAATCTCTTCAGTGATGCTCAATAACTTTGGGTTTGGGTTTCCTCACTTGATGATTTTCGCTCAAAGTCCTCAGAGGATGGGATGCTTTCAAATGACAAGTGTCAGTTTCTCTCGGAGCAGCCAACCAGCTAGTGGTTGTAGGGGGCGGCTATTTATAGCCTAGGGAGCAGCCCGACATGATAAGACATAATGCCCTTCAATGATATGACCGTTAGGTGGGTAGATGTTTTGGAACAGCTGGAGCGTAGCACAGCAACGGTCGGAAATTTGAGTATCAAATTCCTCAGGGCTGTGTAGGCAATCCGCACTGGCGAATTCCTAACTCCTCAGTCAGAACAAATTCCTTAGAGACCAGAAGAACTTTGTCTCTGTCACTGAAGAAATTGACTGAACTATATGAGATTTTCAATGGCTTCACTCGAAGGGATTGGTAGGTGTAGGATTTTGAGTTGAGCATCACATGGAAATTTTTCCTTAGTATTTCCTCGACCCCCTTTAACAGTATGGTGTTTCCTATGACTCAAGAAAGAGAAAATGAAACTACGAAAACAAAAGTCTTCACGCTTCATGTACCTTGAATGATTACCAAGTCTTCAAGGTCACACCAATTTCTTCACTTTCAAAGTCTTCAAGAAGTCTTCAGAAATCCAAAATCTTCAGTCGAAGATATTCATTTTTAGGGGTCGACTTTCACTGTAAATCTCAAACTCCTCATAGACTTATAGACCTGTGTACACTCATAAACACATTAGTCCCTTAACCTATAAGTCTTCAATACACCAAAATCACTAAGGGGCACTAGATGCACTTACAATCTCCCCCTTTTTGGTGATTGATGACAATATAGGTTAAGTTTTCAACGGGGATAAACGTATGAAGTGTAAATACTGATATTGAGGAATTTGATTGCAAGATATAGAAGAACTCCCCCGGAAGATGTGCATAGTGAGGAATTTGCTTTTGAAGCAATGCACACTTGAAGAGTAGAATCATGGAGATCTCCCCCTATATCTTGTAACTCATACACGCATTTAACATATGATATGAAGAATTTGAGATGCATGATGAAATATGATGACTGATGTAATTCAGCATGCGTGCATTAACATTAATGAGGAATAAGCATGCAGAAAATCACAGCAAAAGTATCAGGCCACCATAGAGTTTAAGTTTACAACTCGGTCGAATAAAGTCTCAGAAGAACGAGAGTTGTAACTTTGCAAAAAAACGCCCATATAAGTAGACCCGCTTGAAGACTAACTCAAATTTCTCCCCCTTTGTCATCGAATGACCAAAAGGGTCGAAAAATGAGGACTAACGCCCCTGAAGAATATCATGACGATGAAGGAGCGCCAGCGTTGTTGGGGTCGTTTGTTGTTGAAGGGCATGTCGCAGTGTCGTCCAAGTCTTCATACTCGTCGGTGTCGCGTGATGAAGAATAGGAGCTGGCCACCAAGGAAGGAACCTTGACCTTCTTGTATTTCTTCGGTGGAGGTGCGGACCAGTCAAAATCCTCCTTGAGACCCATTTGCTTCAGATCTTCTTCACCATATAGATGTGACAGAATAGCCCAGGTGCGACCGAAGACTTCATGGAGGTAGTAATGGTTTTTCTTCACTGCATTATGTGTAGCAGTCATGTTGTGAAGAATAGAACCAAACTGACGCTTAACCCATTTATGGTTTCGATCCACCTTCTGGTGAAGACTAAGAAGAAGCTCACGGTCAGTCATCACCCTTGGAGCTGTGGCTTGAGGATTTGGCTTGGATCCATTTGCAGCAGAGTCATGAGTGGCAGAGTCATCATTGGTGGAATAAGATGCAGCTTTGCGAAACTGACCATCCAATGGACAATGCCTTCATCAATAACAGCTGGTGCCTTGCCCTTTTCATCAGCTGAGGAATATGTCCGCTTGAGGACAATTGGGGGCAAGTAGCTGAGGTGATTCTGAAAGTCAGCCTTGTAGTTGAGTGAAGACCTTGTTCTGAGGAATCTCATAATCCAAGGAGCATAAGGCTTCAACTCAAACGGAGAGAGTGCAACATTTGCCAAAGTTCTCATGAAGAAATCATGATAGTTGACAGGAATGCCATGCATGATATTGAATAGCAAATTCTTCATGATGCCAACAATTTCCTCATCAGACGAGTCGTGGCCTTTGATAGGACTCAAAGTCTTCGTTAGAATGCGATAGACTGTTCTTGGCACATATAGCAATTCCTTCACGAGGAATTTTGTCCTTGGGGCTTGACCAGGCTTTAGAGGCTTCATAAGCACTTCCATGTAATGAGCAGTGAGTTCAGGCTCCTGGTACAGGCAGTGAGCTCCTTCAAGGGGTGGACTGATGGGCAGGGCGTGAAGTAATTCAGAGGCCGGTGCCTTATAATGAGTGTTTTCGGTCATCCAGTCCAATACCCAAGTGTTGATATCATCAGCATCACCTGTGACGTGCAGAGTTGCGTAGGACTGAAGAATAAGTTCTTCATTCCAATCAACAATGTCAGAGCAAAAGTTGAGCAATCCTGCATCATGAAGCACACTAAGGACCGGGGTAAAGCAAGGCAGTGATTCCATGTCCACATGAGGAATATGCTCGTGGTCGAAGACTTTGTCCTTCTTGAAGAGCAGTGAAGAATAAAAATTGGCCTGGCTGGCAGTCCAGAAATGCTTCCTTCTAAGACGAGTAGAGTCATAAGGATTATAGTCAGTGAAGAAGACATGCTCGCCGAAGAAGTCATCAGCCTTGAATTTATGTTTCTTCAAGAAGGGATCCTTTGGCTTGGGCTGAGGAGTATCAGTCAATTGCATCACCACCTCAGGAATCGCAATCTCAGGTTCCACAGGCTGAGGAATTTCAGGTTCTTCTTCAATGACAGCATGGTTTTTTAATTCTTCATTAACATTTTCTTCAGCACTAGTGGCTGGAATTTCTTCATTGCCAGACGGGGTTGCACGAGGTTCTTCAGATCCCATTTGTACTTCAGTATTGACAGGGGACTGAGGAATTTGTTGCACAGGTGTGAACAGAGGAGAGTTGGGGTGCTGACTTTCCCAAAAGTCATCATTCAGCACAGGTGTTGTACACCCAATGTCCACATCTTCTTCTTCACTCTTTTCCTCAACGCCGGCCTCTTCAGCAGTGAACTGAGGCATGGGCGATGAGACTATTGGGGTTGAAGAGATTGCATCCGCTTCAATTTCCTCATCCAACTGCTCTGACGAAGCAGCAGAAGGAATCTCTTCATCTAATTCACTTGGAATCACATATTCTTCATCAAAAGGAACAATGTCCTTTGATGGCATGGATGAGACCAAAATAGCATCAATTGGATTCGCAAAAGAGCTGGTCAATGGCTTCATCTTCTTCGGAGCTGAAGAATCTGATGAAGTTGATGCTTTCCTTTTCTTCACAGCTGCACGCTCTGCAGCCTTGGTCTTCTTCACATCTGATGCAGAAGCAAGAATTGGAGTTGGGGTAGGTGCAGGAGGAGCAGAGGAATTTGGTTCATTTACTTCAGGCTCAGCGGCAGAAGCTTCAGCTGGCCTGACAGTTTCTTCAGGCGCAACACTAGTGGTTGCCCTGGCAATTTCTTCAGCGGTTGGAATGCAGTCATTAGCCCTGGTACTCTGAGTTTCTTCAGCAGCCTGATTGTCATCAGCGCTGCTGGCATTTTCTTCAGTCGGCTGAGCAGATGCCTCCGCCTGAGGATTTTCTTGCTGCGTTGGGGCTGCAACATTGGAAGTGAACTTCTCAGTTGAATTCACAAATCTGGCTTTGGCTCCAAGCCAGTCAGCGCGGTATACGTCAAATTCATCACTGAGCTTCTTGATCTCAGATTGAATAGTGACAAGTTCTTTAGTTGTCATGGAGACAACGTTTTTCTTCAGGAAGCGCTCCTTCCTGTACTGCGCTTTCTTCAATTGCCTGGCCTTTTCAAATTTCCATTTTTCTTCTTGAATGAAGGCAGTCAGCATATGACTCTGGCCAGGAGTCAGCTTGAAATCAGGCATAGGAGTGTTGGGGTCCTTGTGCCAGAGATCAATGTAATCATGGATCAATTTTGGATCCAAAAATAGAGGCACATTTGTGCCTTTGGCTCTAGCAGCCTTGAGCTGCCTGTCTCTGATGATTTCAACAAGTTCATCATCATCAGCTTCGTCTTCATCAGACGGCACTTGAAAGGTGACCTGCTTCTTGTGAGGACTTGGACGAGACCCTCGTCCGGCAGTGGCCTTTTTCTTCAGTTGAGAGGGGCCAGATGAGGAATTTGGTGCAGTTGAAGAACTAGCAGAAACTCCTGAGGCAATAGAGATGCCTATTGTCCTTTGGCACGTGGCGAGATGCACAGGTGCTGAGGTTTTTGTCGAAGGAGCTGAGGACTTTGGCAGAGGAGCTGAGGAGCTGGAGCAGCTTGAGGAGTTGGCCGTGAGGGCTTTCAAGAATCTGGCCGTGAGGGCATTGAGGGTGAAGCACTTGGCTTATGAGCAGGCTTCTTTGCCATGGCCTTCTTTGGCTTGACAGGAGAGGCCTCAGCAGTGGTAGCAGCAGCAGTAGAGTCTTCATTAAATTTCCTCACTGCTTGATATTTTGGCTAGCTTGGCCTGGCGCTTGGCCCATTCATCAGGATAGTCCTCACCACGCTTGAGGCTGGTGGGATCAGCTTCTTGGCCAGGTGCCAATGGAGGTCTTGGGCATGGAGGATTTAGAGCGAATTTCTTCATATACTTGGGAGTAACATATATGTACTCCCTCCATTCTCGTGCCCATCTCTTCTCAATCTTTTGAATGCGCACCTTGCGCTGATTTTTATCCTCCTCAGGGGGTGTGCAGTACCCAGCATAGATGTCATCAGGGATCTCAAACGCTGTGTTGACCTCAGGCCTTTTTCCTCCCTTCTGTGGCTTCTTACCGTCAGCCATTTTCTTCAGCTGAGGAATATGAACAACAGAATTTTCTGAAGAGGTGTGCAACTTTTCTTCGAGGAACGCTGCAAATGAGTTAAGTTGATGAGAACCTAGTGATTCAGTAGCGGACAGGAGTACCTGTGAACAGAGTATAGTTGCAAGGAATTTGGAGAGGTGATATGCGTTCTCAGAAGGTTTTTCAAAAAGAACAAGTTTGAGGAATTTGACCAGATGTGTCTTGAAGAATTTCACTAAGCGTTCTTTGTCTTAGGTTCCAGAGTTGTATAGATTGAAAATCCACACAATTGAGGAATCTTGAAGAAAAATGTTGCTTAGAGAAACGGATCAAGAACAGATGACATGTGAGGTGTTTAGTGTGTGAAGATTTGAAGAATAAACACCTTTGAAGATTTTGTAGAAAACATTCGAATCAAAGAGGACAGTAAAAGTAACTTTTTTTATGAAGAACACGACGAACTGGGAAGTGTAGATGTGAAGTTCGTCAGTTCAGATCTTCCACGCCCTAACTCGGCAGAGGAAGACAGCTACGGCGGCGGCGGAGTGAAGAAATCCGCAGCCGGCACGAGTACGACGGCGACGAGGTCGAGGCACTGAAGCTCTTCCTCACCGGTGACGATGAAGTAGCGGCGACGCTAGTTTTTGGGAAGCTCGAGCGGGAGAGAGGTCGAGCGGAGTAAAAATGAAGTGAGGAAGGGGAGGGGTATTTATAGTCAGAGTGAAAAACTGTTCGCCCGAAGAAATTGGACGAACATGCCCCTGACCCTTCTCATTCGCTTGACATGTGTCACCCACGTACTGAGAGGTGGCGATCGTGTGAGATCGTTGGTGAATAGATAAGTATTATCGTGGAATATGGAACGGTTTGAGCGGCAAACGCCGAAAATTCAGATAAGATAAGTTTTAAAGTTCCGTTCGCAAATTCTTCAGCTGATAAGGACACAGTGAAGATTTTGAACGAGTTTCAAATAGAACCCACATGAAGAATTTGTGAATAGATTGGGTTGAGTATAGCATAGAGGGGGAAGGGTCCGATCACATTCACTTAGCAGAAAAAAGCAACTTGAAGAATTAGCAATAAGTGAATGCTGTTGAGGACATAAACTCTCTCTCTATATATATATATAGCCATTGAAGAAAAACAACGGAAACAGTGAAGACAAAGCAAAGTTGAAGAAAATGAACGACTGAGGAATTTCAAAACTATGGAAAAACCCAATTGAAGATTTCAACTTTTGGTGCTGGCGTAACCCACCGTGTAAGAATGATGATTTCAGACACCGCGTACAATTGTCGTAGAGCTCTGAGAATCAAATTCTTCGTTAATTTCTTCACACTTAGAGTGTTAGTCTTCATTGATTGAAGAAAAACGTTTCTTCATGTGTTGCACATCTAAGTCATCAATTTTGCATAAGTGTTAGGATGAGTGTCCTTTTCAAAGAACATTCGAAGATTCTAGGATATTTAGCTCACACCACAACTTGATAAATCTCTTCTCATCCAAGGGCTTTGTGAAGATATCGGCTAGCTCTTCTTCAGTCCGTACATGCTCAATAGAGATGTCGCCCTTCCACACATGATCACGAAGAAAATGATGACGAATTTGAATGTGCTTTGTCTTGGAGTGCTGAACAGGGTTGTGAGCAATCTTGATTGCACTCTCATTGTCACAGTAGAGAGGCACATTCTTCATGTTGACGCCGTAGTCCTTGAGAGTTTGCTTCATCCATAGCAATTGAGCACAGCAAGAACCAGCAGCAATGTACTCAGCTTCAGCAGTAGACAGTGATACGCAGTTCTGTTTCTTCGAAGACCAACAGACCAAAGATCTTCCGAGGAAATGGCATGTGCCAGATGTTGACTTGCGGTCCACATGAGCACCAGCATAGTCTGAGTCTGAATATCCAACGAGATCAAAAGCCGAGCCCTTGGGTTACCATAATACAAGTGTTGGTGTGTGAGCTATATATCGAAGAATATGCTTCACAGCCTTATGGTGTGATTCCTTCGGTGTAACTTGAAATCAGGCACACATGCATACACTAAGCATAATATCTGGCCTAGATGCACATAAATACAATAAAGGACCAATCATGGAGCGCTATACCTTTTGATCGAAGTCCATACCATTTTCATCAGTGCATAGATGGCCATTTGTGGGCATTGGAATTTTGACCCCTTTGCAACCTTGCATGCCGAATTTCCTCAGTACATCCTTGAGGTATTTCTCCTGAGATATGAATATGCCATTGCTAATGTCGCTGATGAATATGCCATTGCTGGTGTGAGAGGACCTGGAATGTTGATGTCACTGATGATTTTCTCAATCTGCACTTCGTTTGCAACGCGAGGATGTGCGAGTCCTTTCCGTAACCAAGCATAAAACCTTCATGTGCTTTCGGTGCAAATTTAGAGTTGTGATGAGGATCTCTAATCCAACATTTAGCACCGAAGACTTTGAAATAACTCAAATTGGGTTTCTTGTCAGTGAGGAGTTCATATGCAGTCTTCTTTGAAGAATTTGTGAAGATATACTATGTTGATGATGTGGCATGCAGTATCAATTGCCTCAATCCAGAAGCGACAAGACGTCTTGTACTCATCAAGCATAGTGCGAGCCATCTCAACAAGAATCCTGTTCTTGCGCTCCACGACGCCATTCTGCTGAGGAGTATAAGGAGCAGATAACTCATGAGTAATACCGAGTTCATCAAGATAGTCATCAAGACCAGAATTCTTGAACTCGGTTCCATTGTCACTTCTGATGTGCTTGATCTTCACACCAAAGTTGGTTGAAGCCCTCGAGGAAAATCGTTTGAAGACTTCCTGCACCTCATGTTTGTAAGTGACAATATGCACCCATGTGTAACGAGAGTAATCATCAACAATAACAAAGCCATATAGAGATGCATCATTTGTAACTGCAGAATAATGATTAGGACCAAAGAGATCCATGTGAAGCAATTCAAATGGTCGAGTAGTAGTCATGATAGTCTTTGCTGGATGCTTGGCCTTGGTCATCTTTCCGGCTTCAGAGGCTCCGCATAAGTGATCCTTGAGGAATTTGACATTCTCAATGCAAATGACATGCTTCTTCTTCGCGAGCGTGTGCAGATTCCTCATGCCATCATGGCCAAGTCGTCGATGCCATAGCCAGCCTTCTGAATCTTTTGCAAGTAAACATACGGCTGGTTGTGGTCCTGTAGAGAAATCTACAATATACAGATCTCCTCTCCTAAAGCCTTCGAAGACTTTGGAATTGTCAGCTTCCATGATCACAACACAACGATACTTCCCAAAGACAACAATCATATCAAGATCACAAAGCATTGAGACATACATGAGGTTGTATCCTAAGGACTCGACAAGCATGACTTTGTCCATGTGTCGATCCTTTGAGATCGCAACCTTACCTAGACCCAATACCTGAATTTTTCCTTTGTCAGCGAAGATGATATGCTTCAGATGTGATGGAGATAAGGGAACATCCATCAATAGATTCTTGTCACCAGTCATGTGATTTGTACATCCACTATCGAGGACCCACTCATTGGCTTTGGGTTGATCATCCTGCAGATGAATTAGTGCATCTTACGAACTCATATACTTCATCAGTGAAGAATATGACATCAATTCATTAGATCAATTTCGTCAACCAATAGAACAGATAAACAGTATGTGGACGTGAGAAATGAGGATTCATTTCTTCATGATTAGCCTGCGTCCTATCAGGCATTTTCAGGTCTCCAGCAAATTCTTCAGACGTTTAAGCACGTCTGGAGACCTGACCCTGCAGAAGAAATTAGTTCTTTTTCTTCACCACCCACATCTGAAGGGGTGGCAAAGAGTTCATCACTCTACGAGCTCCATACGAGAAAGGTGGCATAGAAGCCAGTCCATTTCGTTTCACATAAGAGGAGTTAGGATAAGCATATGAATAAGCAGAGAAATTCTTCGAGGACTTATGAACATAATGATTAGAAGAATAATGCTCATATTCATAGCCCTTAGTTGTTCCCTGCGAAACAGAGGTGTTAGCACGATATGAAGAATTTGATCCACGTGAGGAGTTTGTTCCATATGAGGACTTGGATCCATATAAAGAATTTGGTCCATATGAAGAATTTGATCTGGGGTTCCTTTTCTTCATAGGTGGTGTCATGATGACATTCACCTGAAGATTTTCAAGGCACCTTTTGGGAACCCAGATTTTCTTCATAGGGGAACCATTCCTGCATTTACTGCTAACATATCTAGCAAATACTTCACCATTCTGATTTTTGAACAATTTATAGTTGGAGTCAAATGACTCATCAGAAGAATGAGGAGATTCACATGTAAAGCCAGATAGATTAGATGGATCTACTAGAGGTCCCTTTGCAGCAACCCATGAGGTTTTGGGGTACTGCTTAGGCTTCCAATTTGTTCCATCAGCATTGATTTTTCTCTCAAAGGCAATACCCTCTTTCCTAGGGTTCCTGTTGAGGATCTGCTTTTTAAGCACATCATAAAGAGGCTGATGCCCTTTGAGGCTTTTGTACAAGCCTGTCATATACAATTCCTTCAGCCCTGCATCATCAGTGATACTAGTAATGTCCTTAGATGAGGAATTAGTGATAGCAGAGACAGGTGAAGAATTTGTAGCATTAGAAGCATTTGAACATTCAGGTGAAGAATTAGCAGATTCACGTTCAATGCACTTCAAACATGGAGGAACAAATTCTTCCTGAGCAGCGCTGATTTGTTGAGCAAGTAATGAATCGCACTCCTTCTGAAGATCTTCATAACTCACCCTTAGCTTTTCAAGATCTTGCTTTATTTGAAGAAATTCATAAGAAAGCTTCTCATGATCAGATAAGAGAGTGTTATGATGACCTTGAAGGTTGTCAAACCTAGACTGAAGTCTCTGAAGACTATCAGTCAAGGTTTTAGTGCGATCCATTTCTTCACCCAACATATCATCACTTTTGTCTAGCATGTTTTGAACCTTCTCAAAAGCCTTTTGTTCTTTCACAACAATCTTAGCAAGTTTAGAGTAACTAGGCTTGAGGTTTTCATCAGATTCATCTTCACTCGATTTAGAGGAGGGGTATTTCAGTACCTTGGCACCCTTTGCCATGAAGCAATAGGTGGGAGCGTAGTCATCATTGCCTTCATCAGCCTTGTTGGTGAAGCCATTTTCTTCAGAGTTGAAGATAGACTTGCTGACGGATGCAGTAGCGAGAGCTAGGCTCGCCACACCAGACTCGGACTCCTCAGATGCCTCCTCTTCCTCATGTTCCTCAGATTCAGCCTCAGAGTCCATTTCCTTGCCAATGAATGCCCGAGCCTTCTTGGAGCTGCTCTTCTTGTGAGATGAAGACTTTGAGGATTCTTCTTCGCATCATCGGAACTGTAATCCTTGTATTTCTTCTTCTTTGATTCCTTTTTCCAGTGAGGACAATCTTGAATGTAGTGACCAGGTTTCTTGCATTTGTGGCATAGCCTCTTCTTGTAGTCACTGGATGAGGAATCATTGCTCCTTGAGGATTTTCCAAAGCGACCACGTCTTGAGAACTTCTGAAATTTCTTCACGAGCAGTGCTAGTTCCTGGCTCAGTTCTTCAGGATCACCAAGGCTGCTGCCAGAATCTTCATCTTCAGACTCAGAAATTGCCTTGGCCTTCAGAGCACGTGATCTGCCATAGCTCGAACCATAGAGATCTCTCTTCTCAGCAAGGTGGAACTCGTGAGTGTTTAGCCTCTCGAGGATACCAGCGGGATCAAGTGACTTGTAATCTCCACGTTCTTGTATCATCAGTGCCAGAGTATCGAAGGAGGAATCAAGCGATCTCAGCAACTTCTTCACCACCTCATGGTCGGTGATGTCAGTGGCACCGACTGCTTGAAGCTCATTTGAGATGTCAGTGAGGCGATCGAAGGATTGCTGAACATTTTCATTGTCGGGTATTTTGAAGAGGTTGAAGAGATTTCGAAGAACGTCAACTCGAGAGTCACATTGAGTTGAGACTCCTTCATTGACCTTGGACAGCCTATCCCAGATAAGCTTAGCAGTTTCCAAAGCACTCACTCTTCCATACTGCCCTTTGCTCAGATGGCCACATATGATGTTTTTCGCTTGGGAATCGAGTTGCTTGAATCTCTTCACATCAGTAGCGTTCAGTGAAGGTGAGACTGAGGGAACACCACTTTCCACAACATACGAGAGATCGTTATCAATTGCCTCAAGATGCATTCGCATCTTATTCTTCCAGTAGGGGTAGTCTGTCCCATCGAAGGTAGGACACCCAGCAGAGACCTTGATCATACCTGTGGTCGACATAACTAAAACTCCAGGCGGTTAAACCAAAATCACACAGAACAAGGGAGTACCTTGCTCTGATACCAATTGAAAGTGCATTATATCAACTAGAGGGGGGTGAATAGGCGATTTTTATGAATTCTTCACTGAGGAATTTGTGGGTGAGGAAATTCCTAAGTGAAGAACTACTTGCAGCGGAATAAGTACTCAGATGTAAACATAACAGAACAGAAGCATGGTCATCATCAAGAAATGAAGACAAGCACAGAGTACAGAAAGCGTAAACACAGGATAACACAGGATGAAGACAAACAAACTGAAGAAATTGAACTGAGGAAATTGAGAACGTCTTCAGTCAAAGTCTTCAAACAGATATGAACAAGTACACAACACAGTTACGAGGAAATGAAAGAGTTGAGGAAGTAGAAACAGTAAGCTTGGTGAAGACAATGATTTGGTAGACCAGTTCCAACTGCTGTCTCAGTTGTACGTCTGGTTGGAGCGGCTAGGTATTTAAACCTGAGGACACACAGTCCCGGACACACAGTCCTCACCGTATTCTCCTTGAGCTAAGGTCACACAAACCTCGCCCAGTCACTCGTGGTAAGTCTTCAGGTGACTTCCAAACCTTCACAAACTCGGTCACTCGGCGATCCACAATTTCCTCTTGGATGCTCTAGACCATGACGCCTAACCGTCTGGAAGAAGCACAGTCTTCAAAGGTAACAAGCGTCGGATCCATGCAGGATCAATCTCTTCAGTGATGCTCAATCACTTTGGGTTTGTGGGTGTTTGGGTTTCGGTTTCCTCACTTGATGATTTTCGCTCAAAGTCCTCAGAGGATGAGATGCTTTCAAATGACAAGTGTCAGTCTCTCTCGGAGCAGCCAACCAGCTAGTGGTTGTAGGGGGCGGCTATTTATAGCCTAGGGAGCAGCCCGACATGATAAGACATAAATTCCCTTCAATGATATGACTGTTAGGTGGGTAGATATTTTGGAACAGCTGGCGCGTAGCACAGCAACGGTCGGAAATTTGAGTATCAAATTCCTCAGGGCTATCATGTTCCTCAGTGTGTAGGCAATCCGCACTGGCGAATTCCTAACTCCTCAGTTAGAACAAATTCCTCAGAGACCAGAAGAACTTCGTCTCTGTCACTGAAGAAATTGACTGAATTGTATGAGATTTTCAATGGCTTCACTCGAAGGGATTGGTAGGTGTAGGATTTTGAGTTGAGCATCACATGGACATTTTTCCTTAGTATTTCTCGACCCCCTTTAACAGTACGGTGTTTCCTATGACTCAAGAAAGAGAAAATGAAACTACGAAAACAAAAGTCTTCACGCTTCATGTTCCTTGAATGATTACCAAGTCTTCAAGGTCACACCAATTTCTTCACTTTCAAAGTCTTCAGAAAGTCTTCAGAAATCCAAAATCTTCAGTCGAAGATATTCATTTTTAGGGGTCGACTTCTACTGTAAATCTCAAACTCCTCATAGACTTATAGACCTATGTACACTCATAAACACATTAGTCCCTCAACCTATAAGTCTTCAATACACCAAAATCACTAAGGGGCACTAGATGCACTTACACTTTTGACTGAAAAATTGGAAGAACTCCTCAAATGGAACAGACAACAGATCAATTCCAACGAGGTCATGCTCCACTTTAACTCTCAGCGTCAAAGTATCCTTCCCGCCAGACTCTCTGCAGGTTTTCATGTACCAATCATGGAATCTTCGCATCATCGTTGTTAGAGCAGGACTTCCATCTTTAACGAGAGGCTTCCCGTACTGGTATCTAAATTCGTCCACCTCCATTATATCATAATGTGCATCATCGTCGTGCATGTAATCTGCAGGATTGGTACCGGGCAAGATCCCCGGATGATTAGCGACGATATCGCTAGACACCTTGAGCGGGGGGGGGCACGATTGGTCCGCTTGTTCGCCAACCTGGGGCATTTTTGTTGGGGAACATAGCAGAAATTCAAAATTTTCTACGCATCACCAAGATCAATCTATGGAGTAATCTAGCAACGAGGGAAGGGGAGTGCATCTACATACCCTTGTAGATCATGATGCGGAAGCGTTGCAAGAACGCGGATGAAGGAGTCATACTCGTAGCGATTCAGATCGCGGTTGATTCCGATCTAAGCGCCGAACCATGGCGCCTCCGCGTTCAACACACGTGCAGCCCGGTGACGTCTCCCACGCCTTGATCCAGCAAGGAGAGAGGGAGAGGTTGGGGAAGACTCCGTCCAGCAGCAGTACGACGGCGTGGTGGTGATGGAGGAGCGTGGCAATCCTGCAGGGCTTCGCCAAGCACCGCGGGAGAGGAGAAGGACATGGAAGAGGGGGAGGGCTGCGCCAGAACTTGGGTGCGGCTACCCTCCCACCCCCCACATATATATAGGGGCAAGGGAGAGGGGGGCCGGCCCCCTCAGATCCAATCTGAGGAGGGGGCGGCGGCCAGGGGGGTTGCCTTGCCCCCCAAGGCAAGGGGGGCGCCTCCCCTTAGGGTTCCCCCAAACCCCCAGGCGCATGGGCACTGGGAGGGAAGGCGCCCCGCCCACTAAGGGGCTGGTCCCTCTCCACATACAGCCCATAGGGCCCTCCGGGGCTGGTGGCCCCTCCCGGTGGACCCCCGGAACCCTCCGATGGTCCCGGTACATTACCGGTGACGCCCGAAACTCTTCCGGTGGCCAAAACGGGACTTCCCATATATAAATCTTTACCTCCGGACCATTCTGGAACTCCTCGTTACATCCGGGATCTCATCCGGGACTCCGAACAACATTTGGTAACCACGTATATCTATTCCCTATAACCCTAGTGTCATCGAACCTTAAGTGTGTAGACCCTACGGGTTCGGGAACCATGCAGACATGACCGAGACGTTCTCCGGTCAATAACCAACAGCGGGATCTGGATACCCATGTTGGCTCCCACATGTTCCACGATGATATTGGATGAACCACGATGTCGGGGATTCAACCAATCCCGTATACAATTCCCTTTGTCTATCGGTATGTTACTTGCCCGAGATTCGATCGTTGGTATCCCTATACCTTGTTCAATCTCGTTACCGGCAAGTCTCTTTACTCGTTCCATAACACATCATCCCGTGATCAACTCCTTGGTCACATTGTGCACATTATGATGATGTCCTACCGAGTGGGCCCAGAGATACCTCTCCGTTTACACGGAGTGACAAATCCCAGTCTCGATTCGTGCCAACCCAACAGACACTTTCGAAGATACCTGTAGTGCACCTTTATAGCCACCCAGTTACGTTGTGACGTTTGGTACACCCAAAGCATTCCTACGGTATCCGGGAGTTACACAATCTCATGGTCTAAGGAAATGATACTTGACATTAGAAAAGCTTTAGCAAACGAACTACACGATCTTGTGCTAGGCTTAGGATTGGGTCTTGTCCATCACATCATTCTCCTAATGATGTGATCCCGTTATCAACGACATCCAATGTCCATGGTCAGGAAACCGTAACCATCTATTGATCAACTAGCTAGTCAACTAGAGGCTTACTAGGGACATGGTGTTGTCTATGTATCCACACATGTATCTGAGTTTCCTATCAATACAATTTTAGCATGGATAATAAACGATTATCATGAACAAGGAAATATAATAATAACCAATTTATTATTGCCTCTAGGGCATATTTCCAACATTTTTTTCCCACTTCTTCGTTCTGCTAACCTTCGATCACTACAAGTACTTCCCGACCGCTCCGCTTCGATATATGACCTTTCAATAATGCGCTCATAGTTGGTTTTCAGCGGAGATGGTGGTGGTTTCTTCAGGGCATCGATAGTGCGCTTTGCTTTCACCGGATCTATCTTCTCCTCCGGAGGTGAATGTTTCTTAGCTCTTTGCATTTCAAAGAAGTCCCTCACTTGGGCTTCACAGATCTTCGCGTTTTCCTCCTTGGTCATCTCGTATGGTAACCTCTCTAGAGGCTTGAGAGATGGACCGAATCTATATTGCATCCCGCCTCTGGCTGTACTGCTAGACGCCGGAGCATACGGAGCGGCTGCGGCTGTCTTCTTTCGTTGCTTACGAGGAGGAGAAGAAGGAGGCGGACTGCTTCGACGCGCCAAAGCAGCCGGAGCGGCTGCGGCCCTCTTACGCCCTTGCTGACAAGGCGGAGGAGGAGGCGGGCTGCTCGGACACGCCGGCGCAGGCGGAGAAGGAGGCGGAGTGCCCTGATCACTCGCCAGAGGAGGAGGCGGAGGAGGGGGCGGAGTGCCCTGACTCACCGGAGGAGGAGGAGGAGATGGAGGCGGAGGCGTCCAGTTCGGAAGGTCGATGAGCTCCTTCGCCATAGACATGGAGTCTTCAGAGCAGAACCCAGTCGAGTCTCCCCTTCACCGGTAGGGTGGTCAAGCTCGAGCTCCTCAAATCCCTCTGTTATTTCATCCACCATTAGAGCAGCATATCCTTCTGGAATCGGACGGAAGTGAAAAGTTGCGCCAGGTTCTGGAGGTGCAACAGAGCCGACAGCCGCCTTGACTTTGAAGTTCTGTCATTACGTCATAAGGTGGCAAACATGAGACTCTATGATAGCATCCACGGGGTCGCTGAAGGAAATATGCCCTAGAGGCAATAATAAAGTTGTTATTTATATTTCCTTATATCATGATAAATGTTTATTATTCATGCTAGAATTGTATTAACCGGAAACTTAGTACATGTGTGAATACATAGAAAAACAGAGTGTCACTAGTATGCCTCTACTTGACTGGCTCGTTGAATCAAAGATGGTTAAGTTTCCTAGCCATAGACATGAGTTGTCATTTGATTAACGGGATCACGTCATTAGAGAATGATGTGATTGACTTGACCCATTCTGTTAGCTTGGCAGTTGATCGTTTAGTATATTGCTATTGCTTTCTTCATGACTTATACATGTTCCTATGACTATGAGATTATGCAACTCCCGAATACCGAAGAAACACTTAGTGTGCTACCAAATGTCACAACGTAACTGGGAGATTATAAAGGTTCTCTACAGGTGTCTCTGATGGTACTTGTTGAGTTGTCATAGATCGAGATTAGGATTTGTCACTCCGATTGTCGGAGAGGTATCTCTGGGCCCTCTCGGTAATGCACATCACTATCAGCCTTGCAAGTAATGTGACTAATGAGTTAGTTGCGCGATGATGCATTACGGAACGAGTAAAGAGACTTGCCGTTAACGAGATTGAACTAGGTATTCAGATACCGACGATCGAATCTCGGGCAAGTAACATACCGATGACAAAGGGAACAACGTATATCGTTATGCGGTTTGACCGATAAAGATCTTCGTAGAATATGTGGGAGCCAATATGAACATCCAGGTTCTGCTATTGGTTATTGACCGGAGACGTGTCTCGGTCATGTCTACATAGTTCTCGAACCCGTAGGGTCCGCACACTTAACGTTCGGTGACGATCGGTATTATGAGTTTATGTGTTTTGATGTACCAAAGATAGTTCGGAGTCCTGGATGTGATCACGTACATGACGTGGAGTCTTGAAATGGTCGAGACGTAAATATTGATATATTGGGTGACTATATTCGGACACCGGGTGAGTTCCGGGGGTTACCAGATAATTATCGGAGTGTTGGGGGGTTATCGGAACCCCCGGGGGAACTAATGGGCCAACATGGTACTTGTGAGAGAGAGGAGGGGGCCATAGGGCTGCCCCCCCTTGAGGAGTCCGAATTGGACAAGGAGGGGGGCGGCGCCCCCTTTGTCCCTCTCTCTCTCCATCTCCTTCCTCCTCCTAGTTGGACTAGGAAAGGGGGAGTCCTACTCCTACTAGGAGGAGGACTCCTCCCCTCCTTGGCGTGCCCCAAGGGCCGGCCGACCTCCCCCCTTGCTCCTTTATACACGGGGGCAAGGGGAACCCGAGAACACAACAACAGACATTGTCTTAGCCGTGTGCGGTGCCCCCCTCCACCATAATCCACCTCGGTCATATCGTTGCGGTGCTTAGGCGAAGCCCTGCGCCGGTAGCTTCATCATCACCGTCATCACACCGTTGTGCTGACGAAGCTCTCCCTCGACACTCAGCTGGATCAAGAGTTCGTGGGACTTTACCGAGCCAAACGTGTGCAGATCGCGGTGGTGCCGTACTTTCGGTACTAGGATCGGTCGGATCGTGAAGACGTATGACTACATCAACCGCGTTGTCATAACTCTTCCGCTTACGATCTACGAGGGTACGTGGACAACACTCTCCCCTCTTGTTGCTATGCATCACCATGATCTTGCGTCTGCGTAGGATTTTTTTTGAAATTACTGCATTCCCAAACAGTGGCATCCGAGCCAGGTTTATGCGTAGATGTTATATGCACGAGTAGAACACAAGTGAGTTGTGGGAGATAATAGTCATACTGCTTACCAGCATGTCATACTTTGATTCGGCGGTATTGTTGGATGAAGCGGCCCGGACCGACATTACACGTACGCTTACGCACACAGGTGGCTGGCGGGTGTCAGCTTCTCCAACTTTACTTCAATCGAGTGTGGCTACGCCCAGTCCTTGTTGAAGGTTAAAACAGCACATACTTGACGAAAAATCATTGTGGCTTTGATGCGTAGGTAAGAACGGTTCTTTCTCAGCCCATAGCAGCCACATAAAACTTGTAACAACAAAGTAGATGACGTCTAACTTGTTTTTGCAGGGCATGTTGTGATGTGATATGGTCAAGACATGATGCTAAATTTTATTGTATGAGATGATCATGTTTTGTAACAGTTATCGGCAACTGGCAAGAACCATATGGTTGTCGCTTTATTGTATGAAATGCAATCGCCATGTAATTGCTTTACTTTATCACTAAGCGGTAGCGATAGTCGTAGAAGCAATAGTTGGCGAGACGACGACTATGATGCTTCGATGGAGATCAAGGTGTCAAGCCGGTGACGATGGTGATCATGACGGTGCTTTGGAGATGGAGATCAAAGGCACAAGATGATGATGGCCATATCATATCACTTATATTGATTGCATGTGATGTTTATCCTCTATGCATCTTATTTTGCTTAGTTCGGCGGTAGCATTATAAGATGATCTCTCACTAAATTTCAAGGTACAAGTGTTCTCCCTGAGTATGCACCATTGCGAAAGTTCGTCGTGCCGAGACACCACGTGATGATCGGGTGTGATAAGCTCTACGTTCACATACAACGGGTGCAAGCCAGTTTTGCACACGCAGAATACTCGGGTTAAACTTGACGAGCCTAGCATATGCAGATATGACCTCGGAACACTGAGACCGAAAGGTCGAGCGTGAATCATATAGTAGATATGATCAACATAGTGATGTTCACCATTCAAAACTACTCCATCTCACGTGATGATCGGACATGATTTAGTTGGTTTGGATCACGTGATCACTTAGATGATTAGAGGGATGTCTATCTAAGTGGGAGTTCTTAAGTAATTTGATTAATTGAACTTTAATTTATCATGAACTTAGTACCTGATAGTATTTTGCATGTCTATGTTGTTGTAGATAGATGGCCCGTGATGTTGTTTCATTGAATTTTAATGCATTCCTAGAGAAAGCTAAGTTGAAAGATGATGGTAGCAACTACACAGACTGGGTACATAACTTGAGGATTATCCTCATTGCTAAACAGAAGAATTACGTCCTGGAAGCACCGCTAGGTGCCAAACCCGCTGCAAGAGCAATGCCAGATGTTATGAACGTCTGGCAGAGCAAAGCTGATGACTACTCGATAGTTCAGTGTGCCATGCTTTACGGCTTAGAATCGGGACTTCAACGACGTTTTGAACATCATGGAGCATATGAGATGTTCCAGGAGTTGAAGTTAATATTTCAAGCAAATGCCCGGATTGAGAGATATGAAGTCTCCAATAAGTTCTACAGCTGCAAAATGGAGGAGAATAGTTCTGTCAGTGAGCATATACTCAAAATGTCTGGGTATAACAATCACTTGATTCAACTGGGAGTTAATCTTCCTGATGATAGTGTCATTAACAGAATTCTTCAATCACTGCCACCAAGCTACAAGAGCTTCATGATGAACTATAATATGCAAGGGATGGATAAGACAATTCCCGAGCTCTTCGCAATGCTAAAGGCTGCGGAGGTAGAAATCAAGAAAGAACATAAGTGTTGATGGTCAACAAGACCACTAGTTTCAATAAAAAGGGTAAAGGGAAGAAGGGGAACTTCAAGAAGAACGACAAGCAAGTTTCTGCTCAAGTGAAGAAGCCCAAGTCTGCACCTAAGCCTGAGACTGGGTGCTTCTACTGCAAAGGGACTGGTCACTGGAAGAGGAACTGCCCCAAGTATTTGGCGGATAAGAAGGATGGCAAGGTGAACAAAGGTATATGTGATATACATGTTATTGATGTGTACCTTACTAATGCTCGCAGTAGTGCCTGGGTATTTGATACTGGTCTGTTGCTAATATTTGCAACTCGAAATAGGGACTACGGATTAAGCGAAGATTGGCTAAGGATGAGGTGATGATGCGCGTGGGAAATGGTTCCAAAGTCGATGTGATCGCGGTTGGCACGCTACCTCTACACCTACCTTCGGGATTAGTTTTAGTCCTGAATAATTGTTATTTGGTGCCAGCGTTAAGCATGAACATTATATCTGGATCTTGTTTGATGCGAGACGATTATTCATTTAAATCAGAGAATAATGGTTGTTCTATTTATATGAGTAATATCTTTTATGGTCATGCACCCTTGAAGAGTGGTCCATTTTTGTCAAATCTCGATAGTAGTGACACACATATTCATAATATTGAAGCCAAAAGATGCAGAGTTGATAATGATAGTGCAACTTATTTATGGCACTGCCGTTTGGGTCATATTGGTGTAAAGCGCATGAAGAAACTCCATTCTGATGGACTTCTGGAATCACATGATTGTGAATCACTTGGTACGTGCGAACCATGACTCATGGGCAAGATGACTAAAACACCGTTCTCTGGAGCAATGGAGCGAGCAACAGATTTGTTGGAAATCATACATACTGATGTATGTGGTCCGATGAATATTGAGGCTCGCGGCGAATATCGTTATTTTCTCACCTTCACAGATGATTTGAGCAGATATGGGTATATCTACTTGACGAAACATAAGTCCGAAACATTTGAAAAGTTCAAAGAATTTCAGAGTGAAGTGGAAAATCATCATAACAAGAAAATAAAATTTCTGCGTTCTGATCGTGGAGGAGAATATTTGAGTTATGAGTTTGGTCTTCATTTGAAACAATGCGGAATAGTTTCGCAACTCACGCCACCCGGAACACCACAGCGTAATGGTGTCCGAACATCGTAACCGCACTTTATTAGATATGGTGCGATCTATGATGTCTCTTACTGATTTACCGCTATTGTTTCGGGGTTATGCTTTAGAGACGGCTGCATTCATGTTAAATAGGGCACCATCTAAATCCGTTGAGACGACACCTTATGAACTATGGTTTGGCAAGAAACCTAAGTTGTCGTTTCTTAAAGTTTGGGGCTGCGATGCTTCTGTGAAAAAGCTTCAACCTGATAAGCTCAAACCCAAATCGGAGAAATGTGTCTTCATAGGATACCCAAAGGAGACTCTTGGGTACACCTTCTATCACAGATCCGAAGGCAAGACATTTGTTGCTAAGAATGGATCCTTTCTAGAGAAGGAGTTTCTCTCGAAAGAAGTGAGTGGGAGGAAAGTAGAACTTGATGAGGTAACTGTACCTGCTCCCTTATTAGAAAGTAGTTCATCACAGAAATCTGTTCCTGTGATTCCTACACCAATTAGTGAGGAAGCTAATGATGATGATCATGTAAACTTCAGATCAAGTTACTACCAAACCTCGTAGGTCAACCAGAGTAAAGATCCGCACCAGAGTGGTACGGTAATCCTGTTCTGGAAGTCATGTTACTTGACTATGACGAACCTACGAACTATGAGGAAGCAATGATGAGCCCAGAATCCGCAAAATGGCTTGAGGCCATGAAATCTAAGATGGGATCCATGTATGAGAATAAAGTGTGGACTTTGGTTGACTTGCCCAATGATCGGCAAGCCATCGAGAATAAATGGATCTTCAAGAAGAAGACTGACGCTGACGGTAATGTTACTGTCTATAAAGCTTGACTTGTTGCGAAAGGTTTTCGAAAAGTTCAAGGAGTTGACTATGATGAGACATTCTCACCTGTAGTGATGCTTAAGTCCGTCCGAATCATGTTAGCAATTGCTGGATTTTATGATTATGAAATTTGGCAAATGGATGTAAAGACTGCATTCCTGAATGGATTTCTGGAAGAAGAGTTTTATATGATGCAACCTGAAGGTTTTATCGATCCAAAGGATGCTAACAAAGTGTGCAAGCTCTAGCGATCCATTTATGGACTGGTGCAAGCATCTC
Organism: Triticum aestivum; assembly: GCF_018294505.1. Lineage (NCBI taxonomy): Eukaryota > Viridiplantae > Streptophyta > Magnoliopsida > Poales > Poaceae > Triticum > Triticum aestivum. Next base: position 510,875,106 of record NC_057814.1, read on the forward strand.
GAAGTTGGAATAAACGTTTTGATAGTGTGATCAAAGCATATGGTTTTATACAGACTTTTGGAGAAGCATGTATTTACAAGAAAGTGAGTGGGAGCTCTGTAGCATTTCTAATACTATATGTATGACATATTGTTGATTGGAAATGATATAGAATTTCTGGATAGCATAAAAGGATACTTGAATAAGAGTTTTTCAATGAAAGACCTCGGTGAAGCTGCTTATATATTGGGCATTAAGATCTATAGAGATAGATCAAGACGCTTAATTGGACTTTCACAGAGCACATACCTTGACAAAGTTTTGAAGAAGTTCAAAATGGATCAAGCAAAGAAAGGGTTCTTGCCTGTGTTACAAGGTGTGAAGTTGAGTCAGACTCAATGCCCGACCACTGCAGAAGATAGAGAGAAAATGAAAGTCATTCCCTATGCTTCGGCCATAGGTTCTATCATGTATGCAATGTTGTGTACCAGACCTGATGTGTGCCTTGCTATTAGTTTAGCAGGGAGGTACCAAAGTAATCCAGGAGTGGGTCACTGGACAGCGGTCAAGAACATCCTGAAATACCTGAAAAGGACTAAGGATATGTTTCTCGTTTATGGAGGTGACAAAGAGCTCGTCGTAAATGGTTACGCCGATCCAAGCTTTGACACTGATCCGGATGACTCTAAGTCACAAACCGGATACGTATTTATATTGAACGATGGAGCTGTAAGTTGGTGCAGTTCTAAGCAAAGCATCATGGCGGGATCTACGTGTGAAGCGAAGTACATAGCTCCTTTGGAAGCAGCAAATGAAGGAGTCTGGATGAAGGAGTTCATATCCGATCTAGGTGTCATACCTAGTGCATCGGGTCCAATGAAAATCTTTTCTGACAATACTGGTGCAATTGCCTTGGCAAAGGAATCCAGATTTCACATGTCGGTGTGGAATGACACCTATGGGATCACAAGAATCCCTACTATGGTTGCTGGGGCGCAGGGTTGCAAGAAGAGCAGGATTAGTAATCAGCACAAGGATCGTTTACCTAGGTTCGGGCCGCGAGGATGCGTAAAACCCTAGTCCTGCTTTGGTGGCTGTATTTCAGAGAGTTCTTGAGCTCTCGAACTAGCTATGGTGGGTGCGTGGTTTCGAAGAGCCGAATCCCTCTCAAGTACGCCATGGGCCTCCTTTTATAGTCGATAGGGGCAGCCACAATGGCACACAGGAGGTGGAAAGGCGTACAGTACTGCGAGCTTATCGCTCGTATTACAGGACAAGACGCATTTAATGCATCGCCGAGGTGTCCCCTAGCTCTATCGGGGGCGGGAGCGAGGCCCATCCCGTCCGTCACCGCTCCTCCTCGCTTCGACACACGCCCTGGCCAGCGATGCGTGCGGCGCCATGTAGGCAGGCAGGCAGCTGAGGTGGCGCGGTGGTGGAGCCTTCATGAAGATCTGCATGCCGCCACGCAGGCGTGTGCTCAGTTGTCCTGGGAGCTGCATGTTGCCACGCAGGTGCCTGCTCAGCTGGTTGAGCTGGCAGCTGCATGCGAACGGTGGTGGAGACTTGGTTGGTGCGGGCCTGGCAGTGGCCCTGCTGGCGTCCTCGGTGAGGGCCTTGCCGGGTGGCCCGGCAAGGGTCTTGCCGTGGCGCGCTGTCATCCCCGGCAAGGATCTTGCCGGGGGTCTCGTGGCTCTCCTCGGCAAGGATCTTGCCGAGGACCGTTGTCCTTTAATCCTCATCTGATATTGAACATCCCTTGGTCTTGAAAAAGATCTGCATGCCACCATGGAGGTGCCTCTCGAGCCCTAGTTCCAACGTGGTTGGTTGAGTTGGAACCCGTGGGCTCGAGGGTGGCTCACTCTGCTGGTGTGGGCGAGCCGCCCCGGCAAGAGTCTTGCCGGGGCCGCCGAGGCTGCCCCCGGCAAGGATCTTGCCGGGGGAACTTGCTTCGCCTCTCTGCTTCTTTGTGTTCTTGGCCTTGGCGTTGCCTTGGCTGTCTTGGGCTTCGGTTTTACCTTGGTTCACCTCCCCTGTTCTGCTTGGTGTGGTCGCGGGCGCGGCTCCGACTGTCCGTGCACAGGTAAAGGGGTACGAAGGTGCGCCCCCTCTTTTGTACACCGACAGGAGCCCCCGGGCTTGGGCCACACATAAGCGCGGCACATTGTTGGGCCAAGCCCAAAACGGTGCGCGGGCAGGCGGGGCCATTTTTACCGCGGTAAAACTTTTCGTGCGCCGCGCTTCCCACGACCCGCGTTGAATGCGCGACGTGGAGGGGTGCGCGTGACGTGGGCGAAATGTGTGGGGCGGTTCCCGCACGCATGCGTCACATCGCAGTAAAGAGGCGGCTCGCGCCTTCCCCGTAAAAGGAGGGAGGCGTGGAGGCGCGGCTCATTTACTGGATGGACTCGGGTCGCAGTCTTCAAGGCGCCCACGCCCCCTGATCACAGGGCGGGGAACGGTCGCCCCGCCCGTCTTTTCAACCCTGCACGCTCGCCACGCGTCCTTCATGCAGGTGGCGAGCTGTGGAGGCGGGAAACCGGGTCGTCGCTGGTTGGAGCAGCGGGTCGGTCCAGATTCCCTGCCCCCGATGGCTGGATTGGCTGAGCGGGGCGGTTGGGTCTCGACCCCGCCCCTTTATAAAGAGGGGGAGAGAGGAGGCATCATCCCGCATTCTTCAGTATCCATCCTTCTTCTGCTTCTGCTTCTTTCTTCCACCCGCCATGGAGAAGGGGAATCCTGGTCCCTCGACGGTGGCGGCGAGGGTCGCCGCTCGACAGCGCGTCCCTCCTCCTCCTGAGCCCACGGTGGTGGAGCCGGCCGCGAGGGGGAGGGGGAGGGGGCGAGGCCATGGGCGAGGCCGTGGCAGAGGTCGTGGTGCTCGGGGAAGAGGAGGATGGGGCAGCGCGCCGGCCTCGCCCCTGCCAATGATGCCTTTCCCGACGGAGGGCCATGTTGGAGACCAGCCCCGCGAGTTCTTCATCAGGCTGCGCCGGCCTCCGCATCGTCGTCTTCGCCTTCCCGTCCCGTTTTCTCGGGAGATGGAGCGTGACCCGCCCCAGACCCTCAGGTTGCACATGAGGGGCTGCGGGAATGGGGGCACACGGGTTGACTTCGACTTCCCGGCTCCTCGGGTCATGTACCTCCGTCGTGGATGGAAGACGTTCGCTCGCATCCACAGCCTGATGGCGGGGCTCGTCCTCTACTTCAAATTAATGCAGGACGGCCTGCTCTCCGTCAAGGTCTTCGGAGAGTTTGGAACTCGCCTGAAGTGCTGCGTGGAGAACTCCTCCGACGGAGACTCCGACGATGGAAGCTCTTCCTCAAACGAAAGTGATGAAGAGGACAGCAGGGCAGATGACGGGGACGAGTCCGACTAGGCGTCGGATGCCCCGCACCTGGGCGGGTGCGGCAGCAGCAACATCTGCACCTGACCGCTCCTCCGGCGGGGTTTCGCCGGGGGAGGGGCCAGCTCCTTTAACTTCTCGGGGTTGTCTCCTTGGGCGGCTGGCGTTGGGAGGCTCCGGAAGAGGAAGAGGGCGGGCGGCAAGGCCGTCAACTCGGAGTACGCGGGCACCGACGCCTTCATCGCGTAATGCCGGTCCTGCCGCCTCATCTTCGAGCTCCTTTCCCGGCACTGTCATCACCGGCCTACCCTTGGGTAGCCACCGAGGTGTTCTCTTGGTGCTTTCTGTTGCTCGTAGCTCGCCTAGGCGCCCCTTTTGCCCTTCAGCCTTCTTGACCTACCTCCTGAGGAGAGGGACAAGAAAGGGATTACGGGCATCTCATCTCTTTTTAGCTTGTAAGCCTTCGGGGCTTCATTAAATTTAGAACTTGTAATCCCCTTGCTCATGTTTTTCATTCTGTATGAATTGTACCTGTATGGGATGTTTTTAATGAAAAAGGGATGTTTGTCGGGTTTTTCGTTCACGGGTAGACCCCGCGACAAGGAGCGAATCCTTGTTACTATTTAAGATAAACGTTTTTTGCCCGGCAACAGGCCTTGCCGTCCCCCCCCCCCACTTCGCTCGACCATTCTCGCGCTCTTGGCGGAGGCAGGGATGAAGTGGGCTTAGGCTCCTCATTTTGTCTCCTTGCCGCCGCGGCTACAACCAAATCCGGACCCAGGGGATAATCCTTAGGTATAGGAAAAAGGGGAGCACGATGGCCTGGAGATAAAATGAGGTTTCACATGCCCCAGTTCCATTCCGAAATGCATGACAGAGGATGAAAGACTATCTGGATCCGCAGCCCCCGGCAACCTTGTCTTGCCGTGGTTGGATCCTTGTACTTGCAGCCCCCGGCAACTCTGGTTTGCCGGGGTCGGGACGCCGGTCCGTTCCCTTTCTTCCAAGTAGCTCAGCAGAAGTGCTCAGGTGCCCTGCGAACCAAAGGAGGACAGAAAAGAACAGAGAGACACGCACTCGACCTCTAGGCTAGGGGTTAGTCGCCGCTAAGCACTATCAACCCTAACCAAGGAAGAGACTCGACCTAGCATGCATGCTATAACTTAGGGCGCCAGCGCTTCATTTATTTGTTCTCAGGGTCTGTGCCTGGCTTTGTACAAAGGGTTACATGCCTTGTCGGCAAAGCTTGTACAAAAGGTGGCTTGCCGGGAGGCCTGGCAAGCCGCGCCTTATGGGTAAAACTTACGAAGATGCTCGATGTTCCAGGGGTTGCTCACTGGGACAGCATCTTCAGTCTCCAGGCGGACTACGCCAGGCCTGGTGACTCGTATTACCCGATAAGGGCCTTCCCACTTCGGTGTCAACTTGTTGGAATTCTTGGCCGACTGAACGCGCCGAAGAACAAGGTCGCCTTCCTCAAAGCTTCGGGCATGAACCTTGCGGCTATGGTAGCGGCGCAAGGCTTGCTGGTAGCGTGCTGCTCTCACAGCCACTCGAAGACGATCTTCCTCAAGGAGCGTCGCGTCATCTTATCGCAACTGCTCTTGCTCAAGCTCATCATAAGCGAGCACTCGAGGTGACCCATATATGAGTTCCGTGGGGAGAACTGCCTCCGCCCCATATACTAGGGCAAAGGGTGTCTGACCGGTGGCTCGATTGGGCATCGTCCTGATCAACCAAAGAACCGCCGGCAACTCATCAATCCAGCGCCTTCCGCTCTTATGCAACCTGTCAAAGGTCTTCGTTCTCAGGCCTCGCAGCACTTTAGCATTCGCCCTCTCTGCTTGGCCGTTGCTCCGGGGGTGTGCCATGGAAGCAAAACAGACCTTGCTGCCGAGGTCTTGAATGTACGGCATGAAGGTGTGGCTTGTGAACTGCGTGCCGTTGTCGGTGATGACTCTGCTTGCCACACCAAAATGGCAGACTAGTCCTTTGAAGAACATGACGGCTGACTGGGCTGTCACCTTCCTCACTGGTTCCACTTCTGGTCACTTTGTGAACTTGTCAATTGCAACGAACAAGTACTCAAAGCCCCCGACAGCACGGGGGAAAGGGCCTAGTATGTCGAGCCCCCAGACCGAGAAGGGCCAGGAGAGAGGGATCGTTTGAAGGGCTTGAGCTGGTTGATGAAGCTTCTTTGAATGGAACTGACATGCTTCACACTTGGTTACTAGTGTCATCGCATCCTGGAGGGCGGTGGGCCAGAAGAAACCTTGCCGGAACGCCTTGCCGGCAAGGGCCCTCGACCCTATGTGGGAGCCACATATGCCTCCATGTATCTCTGCCAACAGCTCCAGTCCTTCCTCCCGGGGGATGCACTTCAACTTCACACCGTTCGGCCTTCTCCTGTACAGGACGTCATCGACGAACTGGTACAGGGCAGACCGACGGGCTACTTTTTCCGCTTCTTCCTGCTCCTTAGGAAGTTCCCTGTTTGGAGGAATCGGACGGTATGTTGTGCCCACGCCGGAGCCTGGGGCTCGACGGCAAGGACCAAAGGCATTTCCTCTGCCATGGGAGCGGCTGTCTCCACGGCCAGGGCTTGACGCCCCGCCGGAGCCAGTTGCTCTTTGGCAGGCTCAGCGTCCACGACAGCATCCTTGCCGGCAGCCCTAGGGGGCTCGGCGGGAAAGTACTTGCCGGGACCTGATTTCCTCCGCTTGTTCTGCCCCGTTGATGGTTCGACGGATGGGTGAGTTAACCGGAGCAAAAAGGTACCTGGTTCCACAGGTAGCTTGAATGCAGCACGCTTCGACAGGTAATCGGCGATGTCGTTCTCCGCTCGGGGAACGTGTTCCGCTTGGATACCGTCAAAGCGCTCCTCCAGCTTCCTCACTTCATCTACGTAGGCCTCCATCAATGGGCTCTGGTAATCCTTGTTGACTTGTCTTACGACAAGCTGCGAGTCACCCCTGATGATGAGCTTCTTCACCCCGAGGTCTGCTACGATCCTGAAACCGGCAAGCAGCCCCTCATACTCAGCAGTGTTGTTTGTGGACATCTCCCTGGGAAAGTGCATCTGGATCACGTACTTGAGGTGCTCTCCGGTGGGTGCGACAAGTAGCACACCGGCACCGGCGCCTTGCAGCGAGAAAGCCCCGTCAAAGTACATGATCCAGTTGCGGTCCGCTTCCTTGCCGGGGAGAGCGGTCTCTTGGATTTCTTCGTCAAGTGTTGAGGTCCGTTCTGCAATGACCTCTGCCAAGATTCTGCTCTGGATTGTTGAGGTACTTTCAAACTTCAACCCAAAGCTCGACAACTCCAAGGCCCATTCCACAATCCTTCCGGTTGCATCTGGGTTTGCAGTATCCGTTGTAACGGGAGGCGGGTGACGACGGTGATCTCGTGGGCTTGGAAGTAATGACGCAGCTTCCTCGAGGCCATAAGTGTTGGGGAACGTAGTAATTTCAAAAAAAAATCCTATGCACACGCAAGATCATGGTGATGCATAGCAACGAGAGGGGAGAGTGTGTCGACGTACCCTTGTATACCGAAAGTGGAAGCGTTAGCACAACGCGGTTGATGTAGTCGTACGTCTTCACGATCCGACCGATCAAGTACCGAACGCACGGCACCTCCGAGTTTAGCACACGTTCAACTCGGTGACGTCCCTCGAACTCCGATCCAGCCGAGCTTTGAGGGAGAGTTCCGTCAGCACGACGGTGTGGTGACGATGATGATGTTCTACCGACGCAGGGCTTTGCCTAAGCACCGCTACGATATGACCGAGGTGGATTATGGTGGAGGGGGGCACCTCACACGGCTAAGAGATCAAGAGATCAATTGTTGTGTCTCCAAGGGGTGCCCCCCTCCCCGTATATAAAGGAGTGGAGGAGGGGGAGGGCCGGCCCTCTCTATGGCGCGCCCTAGGAGGAGTCCTACTCCCACCGGGAGTACGATTCCCCCCCCTTCCAAGTAGTAGGAGTAGGAGTCAAGGAAAGGGGAAAGAGAAGAGAAGGAAGGAGGGGGCGCAGCCCCTCCCCCTAGTCCAATTCGGATTAGGCCTTGGGGGGGGCGCAGCCTCTCCTCTCTCTTTCCCCTAAAGTCCAATAAGGCCCATATACTCCCCGGCGAATTCCCGTAACTCTCCGGTACTCCGAAAAATACCCGAATCACTCGGAACCTTTCCGATGTCCGAATATAGTCATCCAATATATCGATCTTTACGTCTCGACCATTTCGAGACTCCTCGTCATGTCCCCAATCTCATCCGGGACTCCGAACTACCTTCAGTACATCAAATCACATAAACTCATAATATAACCCTCATCGAACTTTAAGCGTGCGGACCCTACGGGTTCGAGAACTATGTAGACATGACCGAGACACGTCTTCGGTCAATAACCAATAGCGGGACCTGGATGCTCATATTGGCTCCCACATATTCTACGAAGATCTTTATCGGTCAGATCGCATAACAACATATGTTGTTCCCTTTGTCATCGGTATGTTACTTGCCCGAGATTCGATCGTCGGTATCTCAATACCTAGTTCAATCTCGTTATTGGAAAGTCTCTTTACTCGTTCCGTAATACATCATCCCGCAACTAAGTCATTAGTTGCAATGCTTGCCAGGCTTATAGTGATGTGCATTACCGAGTGGGCCCAAAGATACCTCTACGACAATCGGAGTGACAAATCCTAATCTCAAAATACGCCAACCCAACAAGTACCTTCGGAGACACCTGTAGAGCACCTTTATAATCACTCAGTTACGTTGTGACGTTTGGTAGCACACAAAGTGTTCCTCTGGTAAACGGGAGTTGCATAATCTCATAGTCATAGGAACATGTATATGTCATGAAGAAAGCAATAGCAGAATACTAAACGATCGTGTGCTAAGCTAACGGAATGGGTCAAGTCAATCACATCATTCTCCTAATGATGTGATCCCGTTAATCAAATGACAACTCATGTCTATGGCTAGGAAACATAACCATCTTTGATCAACGAGCTAGTTAAGTAGAGGCATACTAGTGACACTATGTTTGTCTATGTATTCACATATGTATTATGTTTCCGGTTAATACAATTCTAGCATGAATAATAAACATTTATCATGATATAAGGAAATAAATAATAACTTTATTATTGCCTCTAGGGCATATTTCCTTCAATCTCCCACTTGCACTAGAGTCAATAATCTAGATCGCATCGCCATGTGATTTAACATCAATAGTTCACATCACCATGTGATTAACACCCATAGTTCACATCGTCATGTGACCAACACCCAAAGGGTTTAGTAGAGTCAATAATCTAGTTCACATCGCTATGTGATTAACACCCAAAGAGTACTAAGGTGTGATCATGTTTTGCTTGTGAGATAATTTTAGTCAACGGGTCTGTCACATTCAGATCCGTAAGTATTTTGCAAATTTCTATGTCTACAATGCTCTACACGGAGCTACTCTAGCTAATTGCTCTCACTTTCAATATGTATCCAGATTGAGACTTAGAGTCATCTGGATCAGTGTCAAAATTTGCATCGACGTAACCCTTTACGACGAACCCTTTTTGTCACCTCCATAATCGAGAAACATATCCTTATTCCACTAAGGATAATTTTGACCGTTGTCCAGTGATCTACTCCTAGATCACTATTGTACTCCCTTGCCAAAATCAGTGTAGGGTATACAATAGATCTGGTACACAGCATGGCATACTTTATAGAACCTATGGCTGAGGCATAGGGAATGACTTTCCTTCTCTTTCTATCTTCTGCCGTGGTCGGGCTTTGAGTCTTACTCAATTTCACACCTTGTAACACAGGCAAGAACTCTTTCTTTGACTGTTCCATTTTGAACTACTTCAAAATCTTGTCAAGGTATGTACTCATTGAAAAAACTTATCAAGCGTCTTGATCTATCTCTATAGCTCTTGATGCTCAATATGTAAGCTGCTTCACCGAGGTCTTTCTTTGAAAAACTCCTTTCAAACACTCCTTTATGCTTTGCAGAATAATTCTACATTATTACCGATCAACAATATGTCATTCAAGTATACTTATCAGAAATGCTATAGTGCTCCCACTCACTTTCTTGTAAATACAGGCTTCACCGCAAGTCTGTATAAAATTATATGCTTTGATCAACTCATCAAAGTGTATATTCCAACTCCGAGATGCTTGCACCAGTCCATAGATGGATCGCTGGAGCTTGCATATTTTGTTAGCACCTTTAGGATTGACAAAACCTTCTGGTTGCATCATATACAACTCTTCTTTAATAAATCCATTAAGGAATGCAGTTTTGTTTATCCATTTGCCAGATTTCATAAAATGCGGCAATTGCTAACATGATTCGGACAGACTTAAGCATAGATACGAGTGAGAAACTCTCATCGTAGTCAACACCTTGAACTTGTCGAAAACCTTTTTGCGATAATTCGAGCTTTGTAGATAGTAACACTACTATCAGCGTCCGTCTTCCTCTTGAAGATCCATTTATTTTCTATGGCTTGCCGATCATCGGGAAAATCAACCAAAGTCCACACTTTGTTCTCATACATGGATCCCATCTCAGATTTCAAGGCCTCAAGCCATTTTGCGGAATGTGGGCTCATCATCGCTTCCTCATAGTTCGTAGGTTCGTCATGGTCAAGAAACATGACCTCCAGAACAGGATTACCGTACCACTCTGGTGTGGATCTCACTCTGGTTTACCTACGAGGTTCGGTAGTAACTTGATCTAAAGTTACATGATCATCATCATTAGCTTCCTCACTAATTGGTGTAGTAGTCACAGGAACAGATTTCTGTGATGAACTACTTTCCAATAAGGGAGCAGGTACAGTTACCTCATCAAGTTCTACTTTCCTCCCACTCACTTCTTTCGAGAGAAACTCCTCCAGAAAGGATCCAAATTTAGCAACAAAAGTCTTGCCTTCGGATATGTGATAGAAGGTGTACCCAACAGTCTCCTCTGGGTATCCTATGAAGACACAATTCTCCGATTTGGGTTTGAGCTTATCAGGATGAAACTTTTTCATATAAGCATCACAACCCCAAACTTTAAGAAACGACAACTTTGGTTTCTTGCTAAACGACAGTTCATCCGGTGTCATCTCAACGGATTTAGATGGTGCCCTATTTAACGTGAATGTAGTTGTCTCTAATGCATAACCCCAAAACGATAGTGGTAGATCGGTAAGATACATCATAGATCGTACCATATCTAATAAAGTACGGTTACGACGTTCGGACACACCATTATGCTGTGGTGTTCCAGGTGGCATGAGTTTGTGAAACTATTCCACATTGTTTTAATTGAAGATCAAACTCGTAACTCAAATATTTATCTCCGCGATTAGATCGTGGAAACTTTATTTTCCTTGTTACGATGATTTTCCACTCCACTCTGAAATTCTTTGAACTTTTTCAAATGTTTCAGACTTATGTTTCATCAAGTAGATATACCCATATCTGCTCAAAACATCTGTGAAGGTCAGAAAATAACGATACCTGCCGCGAGCCTCAGTACTCATCGGATCGCATACATTAGTATGTATTATTTCCAATAAGTCAGTTGCTCGCTCCATTGTTCCGGAGAACGGAGTCTTAGTCATCTTGCCCATAAGGCATGGTTCGCAAGCATCAAGTGATTCATAATAAAGTGATTCCAAAAGCCCATCAGCATGGAGTTTCTTCATGCGCTTTACACCAATATGACCTAAACGGCAGTGCCACAAATAAGTTGCACTATCATTATTAACTTTGCATCTTTTGGCTTCAATATTATGAATATGTGTATCACTACGATCGAGATCCAACGAACCATTTTCATTGGGTGTGTAACCATATAAGGTTTTATTCATGTAAATAGAACACCAATTATTCTCTAACTTAAATGAATAACCGTATTGCAATAAACATGATCAAATCATATTCATGCTCAACGCAAACACCAAATAACACTTATTTAGGTTTAACACTAATCCCGAGAGTATAGGGAGTGTGCGATGATCATATCAATCTTGGAGCCACTTCCAATACACATCGTTACTTCATCATTAACTAGTTTCTGTTCATTATGCAACTCCCGTTTCGAGGTACTACTCTTTAGCAACTGAACCAGTATCAAGTACCGAGGGGTTGCTATAAACACTAGTAAAGTACACATCAATAGCATGTATATCAAATATACTTTTGTTCACTTTGCCATCCTTCTTATCCGCCAATTATTTGGGGTAGTTCCGCTTCCAGTGACCAGTCCTTTTTGCAGTAGAAGCACTCAGTATCAGGCTTAGGTCCAAACTTGGGCTTCTTCACTTGAGCAGCAACTTGCTTGCCGTTCTTCTTGAAGTTCCCCTTCTTTCCCTTTGCCCTTTTCTTGAAACTAGTGATCTTGTTAACCATCAACACTTGATGCTCTTTTCTTGATTTCTACCTTCGCCGATCTCAGCATCACGAAGAGCTCGGGAATTACTTTCGTCATCCCTTGCATATTATAGTTCATCACAAAGTTCTATTAACTTGGTGATGGTGACTAGAGAACTTTGTCAGTTACTATCTTATCTGGAAGATTAACTCCCACTTGATTCAAGTAATTGTAGTACTCAGACAATCTGAGCACATGCTCACTGGTTGAGCTATTCTCCTCCATCTTATTGGCAAAGTACTCTCAGAGGTATCATACCTCTCGACATGGCCACGAGTATGAAATACCAATTTCAACTCTTGGAACATCTTATATGCTCCGTGGCGTTCAAAACATTTTTGAAGTCCCGGTTCTAAGCCGTAAAGCATGGTGCACTTAAACTATCGAGTAGTCATCATACCAAGCTTTTGTCAAAACGTTTATAACGTCTGCATCTGCTCCTGCAATAGTTTTGTCACCTAGCGGTGCATCAAGGACATAATACTTCTGTGCAGCAATGAGGTTAATCCTCAGATCACGGATCAAGTCCGCATCATTGCTACTAACATCTTTCAACTTAGTTTTCTCTAGGAACATATCAAAATAAAACAGGGGAGCTAAACGTGAGCTATTGATCTACAACATAGATATGCTAATACTATCAGGACTAAGTTCATGATAAATTTAAGTTCAATTAATCATATTACTTAAGAACTCCCACTTAGATAGACATCCCTCTAATCCTCTAAGTGATCACGTGATCCAAATCAACTAAACCATGTCCGAACATCACGTGAGATGGAGTAGTTTCAATGGTGAACATCACTATGTTGATCATATGTACTATATGATTCACGCTCGACCTTTCGGTCTCAGTGTTCCGAGGCCATATCTATTATATGCTAGGCTCGTCAAGTTTAACCTGAGTATTCTGCGTGTGCAACTTTTTTGCACCCGTTGTATTTGAACGTAGAGCCTATCACACCCGATCATCACGTGGTGTCTCAACACGAAGAACTTTCACAACGGTGCATACTCAGGGAGAACACTTATACCTTGATAATTTAGTGAGAGATCATCTTATAATGCTACCGTCAAACAAAGCAAGATAAGATGCATAAAAGATAAACATCACATGCAATCAATATAAGTGATATGATATGGCCATCATCATCTTGTGCTTGTGATCTCCATCTCTGAAGCACCGTCATGATCACCATCATCACCGGCGCGACACCTTGATCTCCATCGTAGCATCGTTGTCGTCTCGCCAACTTATGATTCTACGACTATCGCTACCGCTTAGTGATAAAGTAAAGCATTACAGGGCGATTGCATTGTATACAATAAAGCGACAACCATATGGCTCCTGCCAGTTGCCGATAACTCGGTTACAAAAACATGATCATCTCATACAATCAAATTATATCTCATCATGTATTGACCATATCACATCACAACATGATCTGCAAAAACAAGTTAGACGTCCTCTACTTTGTTGTTGCAAGTTTTACGTGGCTGCTACGGGCTGAGCAAGAACCGTTCTTACCTACGCATCAAAACCAAAATGATAGTTTGTCAAGTTGGTGTTGTTTTAACCTTCCCAAGGACCGGGTGTAGCCACACTCGGTTCAACTAAAGTTGGAGAAACTGACACCCGCTAGTCACCTGTGTGCATAGCACGGCGGTAAAACCAGTCTCGCGTAAGCGTACGCATAATGTCGGTCCAGGCCGCTTCATCCAACAATACAGCCGAACCAAAGTATGACATGCTGGTAAGCAGTATGACTTATATCGCCCACAACTCACTTGTGTTCTACTCGTGCATATAACATCTACGCATAAAACCACGCTCTGATACCACTGTTGGGGAACGTAGTAATTTCAAAAAAAATCCTATGCACACGCAAGATCATGGTGATGCATAGCAACGAGAGGGGAGAGTGTGTCCACGTACCCTCGTAGACCGAAAGCGGAAGCGTTAGCACAATGCAGTTGATGTAGTCGTACGTCTTCACGATCCGACCGATCAAGTACCGAACGCACGGCATCTCCGAGTTCAGCACACGTTCAACTCGATGACGTCCCTCGAACTCCGATCCAGCCAAGCTTTGAGGGAGAGTTCCGTCAGCACGACGGCGTGGTGACGATGATGATGTTCTACCGACGCAGGGCTTCGCCTAAGCACCGCTACGATATGACCGAGGTGGATTATGGTGGAGGGGGGAACCGCACACGGCTAAGAGATCAAGAGATTAATTGTTGTGTCTCCAAGGGGTGCCCCCCTCCCCGTATATAAAGGAGTGGAGGAGGGGGAGAGCCGGCCCTCTCTATGGCGCGCCCTAGGAAGAGTCCTACTCCCACCGGGAGTAGGATTCCCCCCCCCCCCTTCGAAGTAGTAGGAGTAGGAGTCAAGGAAAGGGGAAAGAGAAGAGAAGGAAGGAGGGGGCGCAGCCCCCCCCCTAGTCCAATTCGGACTAGGCCTTGTGGGGCGTGCAGCCTCTCCTCTCTCTTTCCCCTAAAGCCCAATAAGGCCCATATACTCCCCGGCGAATTCCTGTAACTCTCCGGTACTCCGAAAAATACCCGAATCACTCGGAACCTTTCCGATGTCTGAATATAGTCGTCCAATATATCGATCTTTACATCTCGACCATTTCGAGACTCCTCGTCATGTACCCAATCTCATCCGGGACTCCGAACTACCTTCGGTAAATCAAATAACATAAACTCATAATATAACCGTCATCGAACTTTAAGCGTGCGGACCCTACGGGTTCGAGAACTATGTAGACATGACCGAGACACGTCTCCGGTCAATAACCAATAGCGGAACCTGGATGCTCATATTGGCTCCCACATATTCTACGAAGATCTTTATCGGTCAGACCGCATAACAACATACGTTGTTCCCTTTGTCATCGATATGTTACTTGCCCAAGACTCGATCGTCGGTATCTCAATACCTAGTTCAATCTCGTTATCGGCAAGTCTCTTTACTCGTCCCGTAATACATCATCCCGCAACTAACTCATTAGTTGCAATGCTTGCCAGGCTTATAGTGATGTGCATTACCGAGTGGGCCCAGAGATACCTCTCCGACAATCGGAGTGACAAATCCTAATCTCGAAATACGCCAACCAAACAAGTACCTTCGGAGACACCTGTAGAGCACCTTTATAATCACCCAGTTACGTTGTGATGTTTGGTAGCACACAAAGTGTTCCTCTGGTAAACAGGAGTTGCATAATCTCATAGTCATAGGAACATGTATAAGTCATGAAGAAAGCAATAGCATAATACTAAACGATCGTGTGCTAAGCTAACGGAATGGGTCAAGTCAATCACATCATTCTCCTAATGATGTGATCCCGTTAATCAAATGACAACTCATGTCTATGGCTAGGAAACATAACCATCTTTGATCAACGAGCTAGTCAAGTAGAGGCCTACTAGTGACACTATGTTTGTCTATGTATTCACACATGTATTATGTTTCCGGTTAATACAATTCTAGCATGAATAATAAACATTTATCATGATATAAGGAAATAAATAATAACTTTATTATTGCCTCTAGGGCATATTTCCTTCAATAAGGAGGCCGAAGAGCAATTTCTGCACACCGGAGTACCTCGACCTAGCCCCCTGCAAGAGGGAGCTGACAAAGTAAACCGGGTGCTGCATCATCTTCTTCTTCTGCACCACTTCGCTTGACTGTGCGGGCGTTGCCCTGATGGCGCCGGATTCCGCCGTGGGCCTTGCCTTGCTGGCACCAGGTCCTGCCCGGGGAATCTTTGGCTCGCCGTCCGCTGGTTCTGCCATCGCCACTGCCTCCTCGTCGACCTCCCTCTGCGCCACCAGTGCGGCACTGACCACTTGGTTCGTTGCCGCTAGATACAGCAGCAATGGTTCTTGTGGTTTAGGCGCAACCAGTATTGGCGTGGAGGAAAGGTATTTCTTCAGATCCTGCAACGCCGCCTCGGCTTCTGGGGTCCACTCCATCGGGCCTGCCTTCTTCAAGATCTTGAAGAAGGGAAGGGCGCGCTCGGCGGACTTGGAGATGAATAGGCTCATGGCGGCGACGCAGCCGGTGATCCGACGCACATCCTTGATCCGCTTGGGCGCCTCGATCTGTTCAATAGCCTTGATTTTGTCTGGGTTTGCCTCGATCCCGCGCTGCGACACAAAGAATCCGAGAAGCTTGCCGGACGGAACACCGAAGACACACTTCTCAGGGTTCAGCTTAAGGTTGATCTTGCGCAAGTTGGCAAATGTCTCTTCCAGATCTTGCACAAGAGTTGCCCCGTCCTTGCTTTTGACCACTATGTCATCCATGTATGCCTCCATATTTCTATGGAGCTGGGGTTCAAAACCAATTTGGACTGCTCTTGCAAACGTCGAGCCAGCACTCTTCAACCCGAAAGGCATCCGTAAAAAGCAATACGTACCACATGGGGTGATGAATGTTGTCTTCTCTTCATCTTCTCTTGTCATGAAGATTTGGTGGTAGCCCGAGTAGGCGTCGAGGAATGACAGCAGATCACGCCCGGCCATGGAGTCAACAATCTGGTCGATGCGCGGCAACGGGAAGGGGTCCTTAGGACAAGCCTTATTGATATCTATGTAGTCAATACACAGCCTCCACTTCCCATTTGCCTTGCGCACCACTACCGGATTGGCCAACCACGTTGGATGGAGCACTCCTCTCACCAAACCCGCCGCTTCCAACTTCCTGATCTCCTCTGCGATGAACTCCTGCCTCTCCAGAGCCTGCTTTCTGACCTTCTGCTTGACGGGCCGTGCATGAGGACAGACAGCTAGGTGGTGCTCAATCACCTCCCTGGGAACACTGGGGATGTCGGATGCTTGCCACGCAAACACTCCGACATTCGCCCGCAGGAAGGTGACGAGCGCGCCTTCCTATTTGCTGTCGAGGGTGGAGCCTATGGTGAAAGCCCCCCTCCCCCTTGCCATCCTCCCTGACGGACACCTTCTTGGTCTGTGGTGGCTCAGCTCTAGATTTCTTGCTCTTGCTGGTAGAGCTTTCTGGCACGTCCTCGACGGTAGCACAACACTCCGAGGAGGTGCGCTTGCCGGAGTGGGTACAAGAGGTCTTGCCGGGCTTCTTCTTCTTCCCCGGGGCTTCAGTGGCAGGAGCGAGTGCCTTGGCGGCAGTTGCTACAACTGCTTCCTGATAGAGTTGGTCGGCGCAAATCAGTGCGTCCTTCTTGTCGGAGGGGACGGAGATGATGGTCAACGGCTCGGGCATCTTTAGCATGTTGTAGGCGTAGTGCGACGCCGCCATGAACTTGGCTAGTGCCAGGCGGCCGAGGATCCCGTTGTAGGGCAAGGGGATCTCGGCCACGTCGAAGACGATCCTCTCCGTCCTGTGGTTCAACTCCCCTCCAAACGTCACGGGCAGCGTGACCTTCCCCTTCAGCTCGCTCCTCCCCGGATTGACCCCTTGAAATGTGCCCGTTTTCTCGAGGTCTCCATCAGGGATTTGCAGCCTTTTGATCACGACGGGCGAGATCAAGTTCAGGCCGGCCCCGCCGTCGACCAACATCTTGTTCACCTTGAGGTTGCGTATTGTTGGGGAGACCAACAACGGCAAACACCCGACCGCAGTTGTGCGGTCAGGGTGGTCCTCGGCGTCAAAGATGAGGGGCGTGCTGGACCACTTCAGCGGCTTCTGAGCGTCGAACGACGGCTCCGCTGCTGTAATCTCACGCGCCCACTGCTTGAGCTGGCGGTGAGAAGTATGCAGCGAGGCGCCACCGTCGACGCACATGGCCTTTGTAGCCTTCTGGAACTCTTGCTCGCCGGACTCGTCGTCCTCGAAATGATCATCGTCTTCTTGCTTCTTGTCACGGCCCCGGGCGGGCCTCTCTTGCTGGCTGTCCTTGTCGCAGCGGCCGCCTTGGCCGCCACGCTTCTTGCCGGATCCCTCGGCACCGTCCTGGCCCTTCTCCTTGTCCCGCCTCTCATACTCGGACTTTTGCTTTTCAGCAAGCAGCTCGACTTGCCGGCAGTTCTGGAGGTCATGGCCCTTGGTGCGGTCGATCTTGCAGTACTGCTTGCCGGAGCCCCCTGGCTTAACGGCAGCTGCTAAGGCCCGGCAGGCGACCCACCCGGCAATCTCCTTTTCGGGGTTGTCTACCTTGACCTTCTTGGCAGCGCCGGTGTCATCAGATCCTACAACGGCAAGCACGACCTTGCCCTTGCGTTTCCTGTTGCGACGCCGGCCCTTCTTCGTCGGGGCGGCGGTGTCTTCATCAGTAGAGTCGGTTTCCACGCCGGCGTCCTCGCCGGGGTACTTCCTTCCCTCTTCAGCCCGGGCGCACCTATCGGCCAGAACATAGAGTACAGCCACATCCTTAACCTTGGTCATCGCCAGCTCTTCGCGCATCTTGCGGCTGCGCATGTTCTGATGGAACACGCTGATCACAGCGGCAGGATGAACGTCGGGGATGTTGTACTGCACCCGGCTGAACCTCTGGATGTACTTGCGCAGGGTTTCCCCTTCCTTCTAGGGAATGATATGCAGATCACTGGCCTGGCCATGAGCTTGGTGGCCTCCAGTGAAGGCGCCAATGAACTCATGGCACAGATCCGACCAAGAAGAAATGGAATCCGCTGGCAAGTGCATCAACCAAGACATAACATTGGGCTTCAGTGCCAACGGGAAGTAATTGGGTAGCACCTTGTCGTCACGAGCTCTGGCAGCCTGCATCGCGATGGTGTAGATGCTGAGGAACTCGGATGGATGGGTCTTGCCAGTGTACTTCTCGCCGACGTCAGGCTTGAACGTGCGCTGGGACGGCCACTGGAACTGCCGCAGCTCACGGGTAAAGGTTGGGCAGCCCACCTCATAAGGTAGGCCGTCGGAGCCACCCAGCGCTGGGTGGTCCATAGCAGGTCCCGCCCGCTTGTCCGACTGGTGGCGTGTATCACGCCGGCGCTCGATAGTGGTTCGAGCATCTTCATGAGCTCGTTCTCGAAGAACTTGGCGCTGGTCGTGGTGGGTCCGCGGGTCCGACGACGCTATAGAGATGTTATCGCAAGTGTCGTCACGACAGGCTGACGCTTGCGGCGGCTGGCGAGGAGGAGGAGAGTGCACCGTGACTGCAGCACCCCCGGTCCTCCCAACGTTGGCGTGTGGTGGGTCGGTGGAGCGCCAGCCCGAGGGTCCCGCCGGTCCCGGATCATCTTTGTTGGCGACAGCGACGAGGCTCTGGATGGTGGCCCTCCACTCATCGAGCTTCTCCGCAGTAGGAGGGAAGTCGAGGAGCAGCTGCGCGCACACCAAAGCTTCTGCTGGCGTGGGTGGCGGTGACAGCTGCGTGGATCGTGGCGCGCTTCGACTTCTAACAATGTTAGAAGGAGCTCTATCACGACCCAGCGGCTACGCGCCATTTTTTCCAGCACTTCGGCGAGCATGATGAACTCCTTCGTCCCGCGGACGATGCACAGGGCTCTTCCCACGGCGGTGTCCAGGGTCACCGGTGTGGTGACGCTGCTCATCGCGCACACCATGGGTAGAGCGCGCAGTGGTCGCCGGTGTGGGCGTCTTGGAGGTTGCTGCGCCGCCCGTGGGTGGCACAACGACACTCCTGTAGGGCCCCGCGCCGCCTGCAGGGGGCCCAGCTCCGTCTTTGGATCTAGCGACGTGCGGCCGGTGATACGTCTCCAACGTATCTATAATTTTTGATTGCTCCATGCTATATTATCTTCTGTTTTGGACATTATTGGGCTTTATTATTCACTTTTATATTATTTTTGGGACTAACCTATTAACCGGAGGCCCAGCCCAGAATTGTTGTTTTTTTGCCTATTTCAGAGTTTCGCAGAAAAAGAATATCAAACGGAGTCCAAACGGAATGAAACCTTCGGGAACGTGATTTTCGGAACGAACATGATCCAGAGGACTTGGACCCTACGTCAAGAAATCAAGTAGGAAGCCACGAGGTAGGGGGCGCGCCTACCCCCCTGGGCGCGCCCTCCACCCTCGTGGGGCCCCTGTTGCTCAACCGACATACTCCTTCCTCCTATATATACCTACGTACCCCCAAACGATTAGATACGGAGACAAAAACCTAATTCCACTGCCGCAACCTTCTGTACCCACGAGATCCCATCTTGGGGCCTGTTCCGGAGCTCCGCCGGAGGGGGCATCCATCACGGAGGGCTTCTACATCAGCACCATAGCCTCTCCGATGAAGTGTGAGTAGTTTACCTCAGACCTTCGGGTCCATAGTTATTAGCTAGATGGCTTCTCTCTTTTTGGATCTCAATACAATGTTCTCCCCCTCTCTTGTGGAGATCTATTCGATGTAATCTTCTTTTGCGGTGTGTTTGTTGAGACCGATGAATTGTGGGTTTATGATCAAGTTTATCTATGAACAATATTTGTATCTTCTGAATTCTTTTATGTATGATTGGTTATCTTTGCAAGTCTCTTCGAATTATCAGTTTGGTTTAGCCTACTAGATTGATCTTTCTTGCAATGGGAGAAGCGCTTAGCTTTGGGTTCAATCTTGCGGTGTCCTTTCCCAGTGACAGTAGGGGCAGCAAGGCACGTATAGTATTGTTGCCATCGAGGATAACAAGATGGGGTTTTTATCATATTGCATGAATTTATCCCTCTACATCATGTCATCTTGCTTAAGGCATTACTCTGTTCTTATGAACTTAATACTCTAGATGCATGCTAGATAGCGGTCGATGTGTGGAGTAATAGTAGTAGATGGAGGCAGGAGTCGGTCTACTTGTCTCGGATGTGATGCCTATATACATGATCATACCTAGATATTCTCATAACTATGCTCAGTTCTGTCAATTGCTCAACAGTAATTCGTTCACCCACCGTAAAATACTTATGCTCTTGAGAGAAGCCACTAGTGAAACCTATGGCCCCCGGGTCTATTTTCCATCTTATTAATCTTTCAACACTTAGTTATTTCCGTTGCTTTTATTTTACTTTGC
Source organism: Triticum aestivum (assembly GCF_018294505.1). Taxonomy (NCBI): domain Eukaryota; kingdom Viridiplantae; phylum Streptophyta; class Magnoliopsida; order Poales; family Poaceae; genus Triticum; species Triticum aestivum. The sequence continues at coordinate 510,895,837 of NC_057814.1, forward strand.
ATCTTTATCACAAAAATACCAAAAATATTATCCTATCATATCTATCAGATCTCACTCTCGTAAGTGACCGTGTAGGGATTGACAACCCCTTATCGCGTTGGTTGCGAGGATTTGTTTGTGTAGGTGCGAGGGACTTGCGTGTAGCCTCCTACTGGATTGATACCTTGGTTCTCAAAAACTGAGGGAAATACTTACGCTACTTTGCTGCATCACCCTTTCCTCTTCAAGGGAAAACCAACGCAATGCTCAAGAGGTAGCAAGAAGGATTTCTGGTGCCGTTGCCGGGGAGGTCTACGCAAAAGTCAACATACCAAGTACCCATCACAAACCCTTATCTCCCGCATTACATTATTTGCCATTTGCCTCTCGTTTTCCTCTCCCCCACTTCACCCTTGCCGTTTTATTCGCCCTCTCTTTTTTGTTCGCCTCTTTTCGCTCGTCTTTCTTTCGCCATGTATGAATCTGGGGAGGTTATCGCTAATGAAGGCAATAATAAAAACTTGGGAAATTTTGATGCTTTCGATGATCCTCTTGAACTCCGCCTATGTTGTCTCAACATAGCCGGTCCCAAGCCCGGGTAAAGGAGGAGGGTTGTGATAGGCTTGGCGAGCCAACGTAAAAACTCAGCCACTCTTATGAAGATGAAACCCAAAAGATTTTCGTTGGGGCGTAACCCTCTCAGCGACGCGCCACATTGGAACCCGGGTGTGGTGGAAAATGGGCAAGGGCCGGGCCGTCACGCCCCAAGTGGCGCGCCGTATCTTGATCCAGATACGGTGGCAAGTGAGCGAGGATTGGGTCGTCGCATCCTTAGTGGCGCGCTACATCGGCGCCCGGATGTAGTGGAAAATGAGCAAGGGTCTTTGCATTTGACTCGACGAGTGCGAAGGGTAAGGAAGCTATCCGAGCCTAGGAGGATTCACTTAGGTAGCTGGAATGTAGGGTCTCTGACAGGGAAGCTTCGGGAGCTAGTTGATGCAGCGGTGAGGAGAGGTGTTGATATCCTTTGCGTCCAATAAACCAAATGGAGAGGACAGAAGGCGAAGGAGGTGGAGGATACCAGCTTCAAGCTGTGGTACACGGGGACGGCTGCAAACAGAAATGGCGTAGGCATCTTGATCAACAAGAGCCTCAAGTATGGATTGGTAGACGTCAAGAGACGTGGGGACCGGATTATCCTGGTCAAGCTGGTAGTTGAGGACTTGGTTCTCAATGTTATCAGCGCGTATGCCCCGCAAGTAGGCCACAATGAGAACACCAAGAGGGAGTTCTGGGAAGGCCTGGAAGACATGGTTAGGAGTGTACCGATTGGTGAGAAGCTCTTCATAGGAGGAGACCTCAATGGCCACGTGGGTACATCTAACATAGGTTTTGAAGGGGCGCATGGGGGCTTTGGCTATGGCATCAGGAATCAAGAAGGAGAAGATGTCTTAAGCTTTGCTCTAGCCTACAACATTATTGTAGCTAACACCCTCTTTAGAAAGAGAGAATCACATCTGGTGACTTTTAGTAGTGGCCAACACTCTAGCCAGATTGATTTCATCCTCTCGAGAAGAGAAGATAGGCGTGCGTGCCTAGACTGTAAGGTGATACCTGGAGAGAGTGTTGTACCCCAGCATAAGCTGGTGGTTGCTGACTTCCGCTTTCGGATTCGTGTCCAGCGGGATAAGCGTGCCAAAGTCGCTAGAACGAAGTGGTGGAAGCTCAAGGGGGAGGTAGCTCAGGTGTTCAAGGAGAGGGTCATTAAGGAGGGCCCTTGGGAGGAAGGAGGGGATGCGGACAATGTGTGGATGAAGATGGCGACTTGCATTCGTAAGGTGGCCTCGGAGGAGTTTGGAGTGTCCAGGGGAAGGAGAAGCGAAGATAAGGATACCTGGTGGTGGAATGATGATGTCCAGAAGGCGATTAAAGAGAAGAAAGATTGCTTCAGACGCCTATACCTGGATAGGAGTGCAGACAACATAGAGAAGTACAAGATGGCGAAGAAGGCCGCAAAGCGAGCTGTTGGTGAAGCAAGGGGTCGGGCATATGAGGACCTCTACCAACGGTTAGGCACGAAGGAAGGTGAAAGGGACATCTATAAGATGGCTAAGATCCGAGAGAGGAAGACGAGGGATATTGGCCAAGTCAAATGCATCAAGGACGGAGCAGGCCAACTCTTGGTGAAGGACGAGGAGATTAAGCATAGATGGCGGGAGTACTTCGACAAGCTGTTCAATGGGGAGAATGAGAGTTCTACCATTGAACTGGACGACTCCTTTGATGAGACCAGCATGCGTTTTGTGCGGCGAATCCAGGAGTCTGAGGTGAAGGAGGCTTTAAAAAGGATGAAAGGAGGCAAGGCGATGGGCCCTGATTGTATCCCCATTGAGGTGTGGAAAGGTCTCGGGGACATAGCGATAGTATGGCTAACCAAGCTTTTCAACCTCATTTTTCGGGCAAACAAGATGCCAGAAGAATGGAGACGGAGTATATTAGTACCAATCTTCAAGAACAAGGGGGATGTTCAGAGTTGTACTAATTACCGTGGAATTAAGCTGATGAGCCATACAATGAAGCTATGGGAGAGAGTCATTGAGCACCGCTTAAGAAGAATGACAAGCGTGACCAAAAATCAGTTTGGTTTCATGCCTGGGAGGTCGACCATGGAAGCCATTTTCTTGGTACGACAACTTATGGAGAGATATAGGGAGCAAAAGAAGGACTTGCATATGGTGTTCATTGACTTGGAGAAGGCCTATGATAAGATACCGCGGAATGTCATGTGGTGGGCCTTGGAGAAACACAAAGTCCCAGCAAAGTACATTACCCTCATCAAGGACATGTACGATAATGTTGTGACAAGTGTTCGAACAAGTGATGTCGACACCGATGACTTCCCGATTAAGATAGGACTGCATCAGGGGTCAGCTTTGAGCCCTTATCTTTTTGCATTGGTGATGGATGAGGTCACAAGGGATATACAAGGAGATATCCCATGGTGTATGCTCTTTGCGGATGATGTGGTGCTAGTTGACGATAGTCGGACGGGGGTAAATAGGAAGTTAGAGTTATGGAGACAAACCTTGGAATCGAAAGGGTTTAGGCTTAGTAGAACTAAAACCGAGTACATGATGTGCGGTTTCAGTACTACTAGGTGTGAGGAGGAGGAGGTTAGCCTTGATGGCCAGGTGGTACCTCGGAAGGACACCTTTCGGTATTTGGGGTCAATGTTGCAGGAGGATGGGGGTATTGATGAAGATGTGAACCATCGAATCAAAGCCGGATGGATGAAGTGGCGCCAAGCTTCTGGCATTCTCTGTGACAAGAGAGTGCCACAAAAGCTAAAAGGCAAGTTCTACAGGACGGCGGTTCGACCCGCAATGTTGTATGGCGCGGAGTGTTGGCCGACTAAAAGGCGACATGTTCAACAGTTAGGTGTGGCGGAGATGCGTATGTTGAGATGGATGTGTGGCCACACGAGGAAGGATCGAGTCCGGAATGATGATATAAACTATAGAGTTGGGGTAGCACCAATTGAGGAGAAGCTTGTCCAACATCGTCTGAGATGGTTTGGGCATATTCAGCGCAGGCCTCCAGAAGCTCCAGTGCATAGCGGACGGCTAAAGCATGCGGAGAATGTCAAGAGAGGGCGGGGTAGACCGAATTTGACATGGGAGGAGTCCGTTAAGAGAGATCTGAAGGATTGGAGTATCACCAAAGAGCTAGCTATGGACAGGGGTGCGTGGAAGCTTGCTATCCATGTGCCAGAGCCATGAGTTGGTTGTGAGATCTTATGGGTTTCACCTCTAGCCTACCCTAACTTGTTTGGGACTAAAGGCTTTTTTGTTGTTGTTGTTGTTGTTGTTGTTGTTGTTGTTGTTGTTGTTGTTGTTGTTGTTGTTGTTGTTGTTGTTCAATGATCCTCTTGAGGAACCTACCATCTTGCACACCAAAAAGTTTCGAGTCGGTAGTGGTAATATTATTGGGAAAGGAGTTATTCAAGATTTCTTTACTTGTGCCGGCGCTTTGCCCATTATGGGTGTCTCTATTCTTCATAAAACTAGTAGCCTTGCGGATGCAATATCTTTGCTTGTAGTTGAACTTGAAAGGCAATTTCTTCATATGCATCCTTGCATACAAAGAATTTTCCTAGAATTTTCTAATATTGAGCATTCTTCTGTTAAGCCTGCCGTCACTATCTTTTTGGCTCATGAGTTTAGATTTATAATGAAAGAGGCTAGAGAAATCTTTGCGCATTATAGGGTAGATGCTAGTCATCCTCCCATAGAAGCTATCCTTTTTAATCAAGAAGACATGATGCGTTTACAATCTTTGGATCATGTTGCTTATAATGAAAATCTTAGGAAAAAGGTTCCAGCCGATGTTCTAGTTGATAGAATTTCTGAGCTTAATGATGATTTTGCTATTCAGAATAATGGATTAGGTTTTTCTCTTGAACGGAGGCTTGTCACTTTTTGCCAAAAGAATGCTTGTAATGATGAATTGGTTGTGCAATACAAAGGGCCAAGGGAGGAACCCATACCTCCCGAGATTGATCTTGGGGACTTTTGTCCCATTAAATTTAGCCCTTTTGATTATTTTTGCTTGCCTCAAAGAAAACTTGCTGCTGAACATAGAGAATATGAGAAAAGTTTTCATGACTTGCCGTACCATTATTATGGCAATACCTAGATCTATCCTTCTTTTTATGCCTAGCTAGGAGCGTTAAACGATAGCGCTTGTTGGGAGGCAACCCAATTTTATTTTTAGTTTTTTGCTTTTTGCTTCTGTTTAGGAATAAATATTTGTTCTAGCCTCTGGTTAGATGTGTTTTTATGTTTTAATTAGTGTTTGTGCCAAGTTAAACCTATAGGATCTTCTTGGATGATAGTTATTTGATCTTGCTGTAATTTCCAGAAACTTTCTATTCACAAAAACAATTGTTAAAAATCACCAGAACGTGATAAAATATTGATTCCAATTGCTTCTGATCAATAAACAAATTGCCTAGGTCGTCCTATTTTGGCTGATTTTTTGGAGTTCCAGAAGTTTGTGTTAGTTACAGATTACTACAGACTGTTCTGTTTTTGACAGATTATGTTTTTCGTGTGTTGTTTGCTTATTTTGATGAATCTATGGCTAGTAAAAGAGTTTATAAACCATATAGAAGTTGGAATACAGTAGGTTTAACACCAATATAAATAAAGAATGAGTTCATTACAGTACCTTGAAGTGGTCTTTTGTTTTCTTTCGCTAACGGAGCTCACGAGATTTTCTACTAAGTTTTGTGTTGTGAAGTTTTCAAGTTTTGGGTAAATGATTTGATGGATTATGGAACAAGGAGTGGCAAGAGCCTAAGCTTGGGGATTCCCATGGCACCCCCAAGATAATCTAAGGACACCAAAAAGCCAAAGCTTGGGGATGCCCCGGAAGGCATCCCCTCTTTCGTCTACTTCCATCGGTAACTTTACTTGGAGCTATATTTTTATTCACCACATGATATGTGTTTTGCTTGGAGCATCTTGTATGATTTGAGTCTTTGCTTTTTATTTTACCACAATCATCCTTGCTGTACACACCTTTTGAGAGAGACACACATGATTCAGAAATTATTAGAATACTCTATGTGCTTCACTTATATCTTTTCAGTTATATAGTTTTTGCTCTAGTACTTCACTTATATCTTTTAGAGCACGGTGGTGGATTTGTTTTATAGAAACTATTGATCTCTCATGCTTCACTTAGATTATTTTGAGAGTCTTAAATAGCATGGTAATTTGCTTAAATAATCCCAATATGCTAGGTATTCAAGAATAGTAAAAACTTTCTTATGAGTGTGTTGAATACTAAGAGAAGTTTGATGCTTGATGATTGTTTTGAGACATGGAGGTAGTGATATTAAAGTTGTGCTAGTTGAGTAGTTGTGAATTTGAGAAATACTTGTGTTGAAGTTTGCAAGTCCCGTAGCATGCACGTATGGTAAACGTTATGTAACAAATTTGAAACATGAGGTGTTCTTTGATTGTCCTCCTTATGAGTGGCGGTCGGGGACGAGCGATGGTCTTTTCCTACCAATCTATCCCCCTAGGAGCATGCGCGTAGTGCTTGGTTTTTGATGACTTGTAGATTTTTGCAATAAGTATGTGAGTTCTTTATGACTAATGTTGAGTCCATGGATTATACGCACTCTCACCTTTCCATCATTGCTAGCCTCTTCGGTACCGTGCATTGCCCTTTCTCACATGAGAGTTGGTGCAAACTTCGCCGGTGCATCCAAACCCCGTGATATGATACGCTCTTTCACACATAAACCTCCTTATATCTTCCTCAAAACAGCCACCATACCTACCTATTATGACATTTACATAGCCATTCCGAGATATACTGCCATGCAACTTTCCACCATTCCGTTTATCATGACACGTTCATCATTGTCATATTGCTTTGCATGATCATGTAGTTGACATAGTATTTGTGGCAAAGCCACTGTTCATAATTCTTTCATACATGTCACTCTTGGTTCATTGCATATCCCGGTACACCGCCGGAGGCATTCATATAGAGTCATACTTTGTTCTAGTATCGAGTTGTAATCATTGAGTTGTAAATAAATATAAGTGTGATGATCATCATTTTTCTAGAGCATTGTCCCAAGTGAGGAATATAAAAAGAGAGAGAGAAAGGCCGTAAAAAAGAGAAGGCCCAAAAAAAGAGAAAAAGAGAGAAGGGACAATGTTACTATCCTTTTACCACACTTGTGCTTCAAAGTAGCACCATGATCTTCATGATAGAGAGTCTCTTGTTTTGTCACTTTCATATACTAGTGGGAATTTTTCATTATAGAACTTGGCTTGTATATTCCAACAATGGGCCTCCTCAAGTGCCCTAGGTCTTCGTGAGCAAGCAAGTTGGATGCACACCCACTTAGTTTCTTTTGTTGAGCTTTCATATATTTATAGCTCTAGTGCATCTGTTGCATGGCAATCCCTACTCCTTGCATTAACATCAATCGATGGGCATCTCCATAGCTCATTGATTAGCCTCGTTGATGTGAGACTTTCTCCTTTTTTGTCTTCTCCACATAACCCCCATCATTATATTCTATTCCACCCAAAGTGCTATGTCCATGGCTCACGCTCATGTATTGCGTGAAGGTTGAAAAATTTTGAGATTACTAAAGTATGAAACAATTGCTTGGCTTGTCATCGGGGTTGTGCATGATGAGAGCATTCTTGTGTGACGAAAATGGAGCATGACTAAACTATATGATTTTGTAGGGATGAACTTTCTTTGGCCATGTTATTTTGAGAGGACATAATTGCTTAGTTAGTATGCTTGAAGTATTATTATTTTTATGTTAATATGAAATTTTCTCTTGAATCTTTCGAATCTGAATATTCATACCACAATTAAGAAGGATTACATTGAAATTATGCCAAGTAGCATTCCGCATCAAAAATTCTGTTTTTATCATTTACCTACTCGAGGACGAGCAGGAATTAAGCTTAGGGATGCTTGATACGTCTCGAACGTATCTATAATTTTTGATTGCTCCATGCTATATTATCTTCTGTTTTGGACATTATTGGGCTTTATTATTCACTTTTATATTATTTTTGGGACTAACCTATTAACCGGAGGCCCAGCCCAGAATTGCTGTTTTTTGCCTATTTCAGAGTTTCACAGAAAAAGAATATCAAACGGAGTCCAAACGGAATGAAACCTTCGGGACATGATTTTCGGAACGAACATGATCCAGAGGACTTGGACCCTATGTTAAGAAATCAAGCAGGAAGCCACGAGGTAGGGGGCGCGCCTACCCCCCTGGGCGCGCCGTCCACCCTCGTGGGCCCCCTGTTGTTCCACCAACGTACTCCTTCCTCCTATATATACCTACGTACCCCCAAACGATCAGATACGGAGCCAAAAACCTAATTCCACCGCCACAACCTTCTGTACCCACGAGATCCCATCTTGGGGCCTGTTCCGGAGCTCCGCCGGAGGGGGCATCCATCACGGAGGGCTTCTACATCAGCACCATAGCCTCTCCGATGAAGTGTGAGTAGTTTACCTCAGACCTTCGAGTCCATAGTTATTAGCTAGATGGCTTCTTCTCTCTTTTTGGATCTCAATACAATGTTCTCCCCCTCTCTTGTGGAGATCTATTCGATGTAATCTTCTTTTGCGGTGTGTTTGTTGAGACCGATGAATTGTGGGTTTATGATCAAGTTTATCTATGAACAATATTTGTATCTTCTGAATTCTTTTATGTATGATTGGTTATCTTTGCAAGTCTCTTCGAATTATCAGTTTGGTTTGCCTACTAGATTGATCTTTCTTGCAAAGGGAGAAGTGCTTAGCTTTGGGTTCAATCTTGCGGTGTCCTTTCCCAGTGACAGTAGGGGGCAGCAAGGCACGTATAGTATTGTTGCCATCGAGGATAACAAGATGTGGTTTTTATCATATTGCATGAATTTATCCCTCTACATCATGTCGTCTTGCTTAAGGCGTTACTCTGTTCTTATGAACTTAATACTCTAGATGCATGCTAGATAGCGGTCGATGTGTGGAGTAATAGTAGTAGATGGAGGCAGGAGTCGGTCTACTTGTCTCGGATGTGATGCCTATATACATGATCATACCTAGATATTCTCATAACTATGCTCAGTTCTGTCAATTGCTCAACAGTAATTCGTTCACCCACCGTAAAATACTTATGCTCTTGAGAGAAGCCACTAGTGAAACCTATGGCCCCCGGGTCCATTTTCCATCTTATTAATCTTTCAACACTTAGTTATTTCGGTTGCTTTTATTTTACTTTGCATCTTTATCACAAAAATACCAAAAATATTATCTTATCATATCTATCAGATCTCACTCTCGTAAGTGACCGTGTAGGGATTGACAACCCCTTATCGCGTTGGTTGTGAGGATTTATTTGTTTGTGTAGGTGCGAGGGACTTGCGTGTAGCCTCCTACTTGATTGATACCTTGGTTCTCAAAAACTGAGGGAAATACTTACGCTACTTTGCTGCATCACCCTTTCCTCTTCAAGGGAAAACCAACGCAGTGCTCAAGAGGTAGCAGCCGGTCGTCTGGCGCGCGAACGGCGCCGCTCGCCAGGCTTTGACTGCCAGGGCGATGCTGGTGCTCGCGGACCGCGGCTCGGGTTCTGTCCGCGACCAGGCTGCTGCTCGCCTGCCCTGGCACGGGCCGTTCGGCCCCCGACGAGCCGATCGCCATGGCCGTCTTCTTCTTGGGAGCCATGGCGATGAAGAAACGCTAGGCTAACTACTAGACCAGATTCTCACAATTGCGCCCCCTACCTGGTGCACCAAAGATGTCGGTGTGGAACGACACCTATGGGGTCACAAGAATCCCTACTACGGTTGCCGGGGCGCAGGGTTGCGAGAAGAGCAAGATTAGTTATCAGCACAAGGATCGTTTACCCAGGTTCGGGCCGCGAGGATGCATAAAACCCTAGTCCTGCTTTGGTGGCTGTATTTCAGAGAGTTCTTGAGCTCTCGAACTAGCTATGGTGGGTGCGTGGTTTCAAAGAGCCGAATCCCTCTCCAGTACGCCATGGGCCTCCTTTTATAGTCGAAAGGGGCAGCCACAATGGCACACAGGAGGTGGAAAGGCATACAGTACTGCGAGCTTATCGCTCGCATTACAGGACAAGATGCATTTAATGCGTCGTTGAGGTGTCCCCTAGCTTTATCGGGGGCGGGAGCAAGGCCCGTCCCGTCCATCGCCGCTCCTCCTTGCTTCGACACGCGCCCTGGCCAGCGATGCATGCGGCGCCATGTAGGCAGGCAGGCAGCTGAGGTGGCGCGGTGGTGGAGCCTTCAAGAAGATCTGCATGCCGCCACGCAGGCATGTGCTGAGTTGGCCTGGGAGCTGCATGTTGCCACGCAGGTGCCTGCTCAGCTGGTTGAGCTGGCAGCTGCATGCGAACGACGGTGGAGACATGGTTGGTGTGGGCCTGGCAGTGGCCCTGCTGGCGTCCTCGGTGAGGGCCTTGTCGGGTGGCCCGGCAAGGGTCTTGCCGTGGCGCGCTGTCGTCCCCGACAAGTATCTTGCCGGGGGTCTCGTGGCTCTCCTCGGCAAGGATCTTGCCGAGGACCGTTGTCTTTTAATCCTCATCTGATATTGAACATCCCTTGGTCTTGACAAAGATCTGCATGCCACCATGGAGGTGCCTCCCGAGCCCTAGTTCCAACGTGGTTGGTTGAGTTGGAACCCGTGGGCTCGAGGGTGGCTCACTCCGCTGGTGTGGGCGAGCCTCCCCCAGCAAGGGTCTTGCCGGGGCCGCTGAGGCTGCCCCTGGCAAGGATCTTGCCAGGGAACCTGCTTCGCCTCTCTGCTTCTTTGTGTTCTTGGCCTTGGCGTTGCCTTGGCTGTCTTGGGCTTTGGTTTTACCTTGGTTCACCTCCCCTGTTTCTGCTTGGTGTGGTCGCTGGCGTGGCTCCGACTGGTGCACAGGTAAAGGGGTACAAAGGTGCGCCCCCTCTTTTGTACACCGACACACAAGAGAACCAAGCACATCAAGAGATGCTTCAATTCCATCCGCGATCAAGTCAAGGAGGGAGACATAGAGATTTGAAAGATACATACGGATCTGAATGTTGCAGACCCGTTGACTAAGCATCTCTCACGAGCAAAACATGATCAGCAACAAGACTCCATGGGTGTTAGAATCATTCCTGTGTAATCTAGATTATTGACTCTAGTGCAAGTGGGAGACTGAAGGAAGTATGCCCTAGAGGCAATAATAAAGTTGTTATTTATATTTCCTTATATCATGATAAATGTTATTATTCATGCTAGAATTGTATTAACCGGAAACTTAGTACATGTGTGAATACATAGACAAACAGAGTGTCACTAGTATGCCTCTACTTGACTAGCTCGTTGAATCAAAGATGGTTAAGTTTCCTAGCCATAGACATTCGTTGATTAACGGGATCACATCATTAGAGAATTATGTGATTGACTTGACCCATTCCGTTAGCTTAGCACTTGATCGTTTAGTATATTGCTATTGCTTTCTTCATGACTTATACATGTTCCTATGACTATGAGATTATGCAACTCCCGAATACCGGAGGAAGACTTAGTGCGTTACCAAACGTCACAACGTAACTCGGTGATTATAAAGGTGCTCTACAGGTGTCTCTGATGGTACTTGTTGAGTTGGCATAGATCGAAATTAGGATTTGTCACTCCGATTATCGGAGAGGTATCTGTGGGCCCTCTCGGTAATGCACATCACTATAAGCCTTGCAAGCAATGTGACTAATGAGTTAGTTGCGGGATGATGCATTACGGAACGAGTAAAGAGACTTGCCGGTGCCGAGATTGAACTAGGTATTGAGATACCGACAATCGAATCTCGGGCAAGTAACATACCGATGACAAAGGGAACAATGTATATCGTTATGTGGTTTGACCGATAAAGATCTTCGTAGAATATGTGGGAGCCAATATGAACATCCAGGTTCCGCTATTAGTTATTGTCCAGAGACATGTCTCGGTCATGTCTACATAGTTCTCGAACCCGTAGGGTCCGCACTCTTAACGTTCGGTGACGATCGGTATTATGAGTTTATGTGTTTTGATGTACCGAAGATAGTTCGGAGTCCCGGATGTGATCACGGACATGACGAGGAGTCTTGAAATGGTCGAGACGTAAATATTGATACATTGGATGACTATATTCGGACACGGATGAGTTCTGGGGGTCACCAGATAATTATCGGAGTGCCGGGGGGTTATCGGAATCCCCGGGGGAACTAATGGGCCAACATGGGCCTTGTGAGAGAGAGAGAGGAGGGGGCCATAGGGCTGCCCCCCCCCTTGAGGAGTCCGAATTGGACAAGGACGGGGGCGGCGCCCCCTCTTTCCCTCCCTCTCTCCCTCTCCTTCCTTCCCCCTTCCTCCTCCTAGTTGGACTAGGAAAGGGGGAGTCCTACTCCTACTAGGAGGAGGACTCCTCCCCTCCTTGGCACGCCCCAAGGGCCGGCCGGCCTCCTCCCTTGCTCCTTTATATACGGGGGTAGGGGCACCCGAGAACACAACAACAGACATTGTCTTAGCCGTGTGCGGTGCCCCCCTCCACCATAATCCACCTCGTTCATATCGTTGCAGTGCTTAGGCGAAGCCCTGCGCCGGTAGCTTCATCATCACCGTCATCACACCGTCGTGCTGACGAAGCTCTCCCTCGACACTCAGCTGGATCAAGAGTTCGTGGGACGTCTCCGAGCCGAACGTGTGCAGATCGCGGAGGTGCCGTACTTTCGGTACTAGGATCGGTCGGATCGTGAAGACGTACGACTACATCAACCGCGTTGTCATAACTCTTCCGCTTATGGTCTACGAGGGTACGTGGACAACACTCTCCCCTCTTGTTGCTATGCATCACCATGATCTTGCGTGTGCATAGGATTTTTTTTGAAATTACTACGTTCCCCAACAGTAGCTAGCAGGAGCCGTGAAGACATGCATGCTCCTGAAGCAGCTCGGTGGAAGCCACGCTGCTTCTCCACTGAGAGGGCGGGGTAGCTTCGGGGGTAGCTTCGGCAGGTCGCTTGCTGTGAACTGCTTCTCCTTCCTCTAGCGCTTGTACCCTTGCGTGCAGTGATACGTCTCCATTGTATCTACTTGTCCAAACACTTTTGCCCTTGTTTTGGACTCTAACTTGCATGATTTGAATGAAACTAATCCGGACTGACGCTGTTTTCAGCAGAATTGCCATGGTGTTATTTTTGTGCAGAAATAAAAGTTCTCGGAATGACCTGAAACTTCACGGAGAATATTTTTGGAATATATAAAAAATACTGGCGAAAGAAGCAAGACCAAGGGGGCCCACACCCTGTCCACGAGGGTGTGGGCGCACCTACCCCCTGGGCACGCCCCCTGCCTCATGGGCCCCCTGCCGCTCCACCGACCTCAACTCCAACTCCATATATTCACGTTCGGGGAGAAAAAAATCAGAGGGAAGGATTCATCGTGTTTTATGATACGGAGCCGCCGCCAAGCCCTAAACTCTCTCGGGAGGGCTGATCTGGAGTCAGTTCGGGGCTCCGAAGAGGGGAATCCGTCGCCGTCGTCATCATCAACCTTCCTCCATCACCAATTTCATGATGCTCACCGCCGTGCGTGAGTAATTCCATTGTAGGCTTGTTGGACGGTGATGGGTTGGATGAGATTTATCATGTAATCAAGTTAGTTTTGTTAGGGTTTGATCCCTAGTATCCACTATGTTATGAGATTGATGTTGATATAACTTTGCTATGCTTAATGCTTGTCACTAGGGTCCGAGTGCCATGAATTCAGATCTGAACCTATTATGTTTTCATGAATATATGTGAGTTCTTGATCCTATCTTGCAAGTCATTAGTCACCTACTATGTGTTATGATCCAGTAACCCCGAAGTGACAATAATCGGGACCGCTCCCGGTGATGACCGTAGTTTGAGGAGTTCGTGTATTCACTAAGTGTTAATGCTTTGGTCCGGTACTCTATTAAAAGGAGGCCTTAATGTCCCTTAGTTTCCAATAGGACCCCGCTGCCACGGGAGGGTAGGACAAAAGATGTCATGCAAGTTCTTTTCCATAAGCACATATGACTATATTCAGAATACATGGCTACATTATATTGATGAACTGGAGCTAGTTCTGCCTCACCCTATGTTATAACTATTGCATGAGGAATCACATCCGACATAATTATCCATCACTGATCCAATGCCTACAAGCTTTTCACCTATGTATCTTTGCTTAGTTACTTTACCGTTGCAACTGTTACAATTACTACAAAACTGCTACTATTACTTTTGCCACCGTTACCGTTACTTCCATACTACTTTGCTACTAAATACTTTGCTGCAGATATTAAGTTATCCAGGTGTGGTTGAATTGACAACTCAGCTGCTAATACTTGAGAATATTCTTTGGCTCCCCTTGTGTCAAATCATAAATTTGGGTTGAATACTCTACCCTCGAAAACTGTTGCGATCCCCTATACTTGTGGGTTATCAAGACTATTTTCTGGCGCCGTTGCCGGGGAGCATAGCTCTATTCTTTGAGTCACTTGGGATTTATATCTGCTGGTCACTATGAGGAACTTGAAAGTCGAAAAAACCAAGATTTATTCCTCAACTACGAGGGGAGGTAAGGAACTGCCATCTAGCTCTACACTTGATTCTCCTTCTGTTTTGAGTAAACTTGCGACACCTAAACCTGCTTCTGCTATTAATTCTGATATGTCGCATGCTATCGATGATGCCACTTCTGCTATGCATGATACTTATGATGAAACTACTTCTATGCTTGATAATACCGTGCCACTGGGTGAATTTCTGGATGAACAACTTGCTAGGGCTAGAGAGAATGAAACTGGTAATATTGATGAAAGTGATGATGAAGATTCTCCCCCTAGATATGAATTGCATGTTGTACCTGAGGGTTATGTTATGGATGAAGAAACTGCTAGAGACTTTCTTGCTTGCAATGATAGAAATGATCTTCAGAAATTATTAGCTAAGCTGAAAGAAAAATCTTTGAATGCTAGAATGAAATATGACCCTGCTTTTGCTACTTCACCTATCTGTGTTACTGATAAGGATTATGATTTCTCTATCGATCCTGAGATAATTACTTTGGTTGAATCTGATCCTTTTCATGGCTATCAATCTGAAACTGTTGTGGCACATCTTACTAAATTAAATGATATAGCCACCCTATTCACTCATGAGGCAAAAATTCATTACTACTATATCCTTAAGCTATTTCCGTTCTCATTAAAGGGTGATGCTAAAACATGGTTTAATTCTCTTGATCCTGGTTGTGATTTATTACTTCTCTGCTAAATAATTCCCCGCTCATAAGAAACAAGCTGCTTTAAGGGAAATATATAATTTTGTGCAAATTTAAGAAGAGAGTCTCCCACAAGCTTGGGGGAGGCTTCTCCAATTACTTAATGCTTTGCCTGATCATCCTCTCAACAAAAATGAAATACTTGATATCTTTTATAATGGACTAACCGATGCTTCCAGAGACCACCTGGATAGTTGTGCTGGTTGTGTTTTCAGGGAAAGAACTGTTAATCAAGCTGAATTGCTATTGAATAATATTTTGAGTAATGAGAATAATTGGACACTTCCTGAACCAACTCCTAAGCCAACTCCGAAGAAAAGGGGTATTCTATTTCTCAGTCCTGAAGATATGCAAGAGGCAAAGAAATCTATGAAAGGAAAGGGTATTAAAGCTGAAGATGTTCAGAATTTGCCGCCTATTGAAGAAATACATGGTCTTGATAACCCGACAAAGGTAGTAAAGGTAAATTCTCTCTATAGATTTGATGAAGGTGATATTCCTCGTTATAAGTCTGCTAGCCAATGCTTAGATGAGTTTGATAATTTTATTGTTAAACAAGAAAACTTCAATGCTTATATTGGTAGACAATTGAAACGCAATGCTTATATGATTGAACACTTGAGTTATTATATGTCTAGAGTTAAAGGTGAACTTAAACTTATTAGTAAACATGCTTCTATGGTTACCACTCAAGTAGAGCAAGTAGTTAAAGCTCAAAATGATTTGCTCAATGAATTAAATAATAAGAAAAATGATAATGTTGTTAGACTTATGACTAGAGGGGGTAAAATGACTCAGGAACCGTTGTATCCTGAGGGCCACCCTAAGAGAATTGAGCAAGATTCTCAGAGAACTAATGTTGATGCACCTAGTCCTTCTAAGAAGAAGAAAAATAAAAATGATAGGACTTTGCATGCTTCTAGTGAACCTGTTGTTGACAAACCTGAGAATCCCAATGATATTTCTATTTCTGATGCTGAAACACAATCTGGTGATGAACATGAACCTACTGATAGTATTAATGATGATGTTCATGTTGATGCTCAACCTAGCAATAATAATGATGTAGAGATTGAACCTGTTGTTGATCTTGATAACCCACAATCAAAGAATCAACGTTATGATAAGAGAGACTTTGTTGCTAGGAAGCACGGTAAAGAAAGAGAACCATGGGTTCAGAAACCCATGCCTTTTCCTCCTGAACCATCCAAGAAAAAGGATGATGAGGATTTTGAGCGCTTTGCTGAAATGATTAGACCTATCTTTTTGCGTATGCGTTTGACTGATATGCTTAAAATGAATCCTTATGCTAAGTACATGAAAGATATTGTTACAAATAAAAGAAAGATACTGGAAGCTGAAATTTCCACCATGCTTGCTAATTATACTTTTAAACATGGAATACCTAAGAAACTAGGAGATCCAGGAGTACCAACTATACCATGCTCCATTAAAAGAAACTATGTTAAAACTGCTTTATATGATCTTGGAGCCGGTGTTAGTGTTGTGCCTCTCTCTTTATATCGTAGACTTGATTTGAATAAGTTGACACCTACTGAAATATCTTTGCAAATGGCCGATAAATCAACTGCTATACCTGTCGGTATTTGTGAGGATGTGCCTGTCGTGGTTGCAAACGTTACTATTTTAACGGACTTTGTTATTCTTGATATTCCCGAGGACGACAATATGTCGATTATCCTTGGTAGACCCTTTTTGAATACTGCAGGGGCTGTTATTGATTGCAACAAAGGCAATGTCACTTTTCATGTTAATGGTAATGAGCATACAGTACACTTTCCGAGGAAACAACCTCAAGTCCACGGTATCAATTCTATTGGAAAAATTCCATCAATTATTATTGGAGGTTTTGAATTTCCTCTTCCTACTGTCAAAAAGAAATATGATATTCTTATTGTTGGGGATGTGCATATTCCCGTTGAGGTAACCTAGTGCTATTCGAAAATTCTCCGGTTTCATGCAATTCGGAATGAGTTTGTTAACAAGACTTGATCAACCTTGCTAGTTGATTCCTTTTGATGAGCATGAGATGGATGAAGTTAGAAAGCACAACTCTCTATACCCTCCTTTTACTTTCTGTTATTTAGATTAAATAAAGCAAAAATAGTATCTTCTATCTGTTTTTTGAATTATCCTTGCAATAAAAAATACCCCGAAAATAAAAGTTCTCCGAATGCCCTGAAATTTATATATGATTTTTTTAGAATATTTAAGAATACCTGGAACTGAGAACACATCAGGGGGAGCCACCACCTGGCCACGTGGCCCCCCTCCACTTATTCCTGCACCCACATGCTTCTTCTTCCTCTAGAAAAAATCCACAACCAGCTCAAACCCGTGTTCTAGCTCGTTTTGCTGCGATTTTCGATCTCTTTGCTCAAAGCTCCAATCACAAAACTGCTTTGGGGGATTGTTCTTTGGTATGTGACTTCTCCAATGGTCCAATTAGTGTTTGTTCTAGTGCTTTATTTATCGCAAATTTTTGCTGCTTAGGTGACCCTGTTCTTGAGCTTGCATGTCAAAATTATATGGTCCCAGGTAGTTCTAATGCATGATTTAGTCTCTAGGCACTTGTGGGACTAGTTGCTATCAATCTTGTTGAGTTTGGTTCACTTTTATTTTGAGTTACTAAAAATTTCAGAAATTTTTCAGAGGAAGAAATATGTTTAGGAAAATAAGTTACCTCAACGGGGATATGAATGTCCCCAACAATAAGCATTTCATATTTCTTTTTGGCAGTTGGTAGAGGTAGTTGAAAACTTCCAATAGTGATTGTCGGAGATTTTTCAATAACATTAATACCATTCACTTGGAATTGTTTCTTCAGAAAGTGTACCGTATGTACCAAGGTGGTTCATCAAGGAAGCAGGGACCCAGGCCAGCGATATGTGAGCCGAACTATGAAATACCAAGAGAAGCTCAAGTGCGGCCTTGTGAGTGGTCGTCAGAAGATTTTATGGTCCAAGCAGGAATTAAGGAGGAATTTGACGCATATGTGCGTAACGCTGATCTGGAGGGCTTCGTGTCAGATAAGTGCCCTCAATACTACCACCTTACTGATTCCTTTGTGAGAAGATTTAAATTTACATCATCACGCAACTCTCACATGGTCCTGTTTCATCTTTATGATAAATCTTATAGCATGGACTTAGAGGATTTTAATACTGCTTGCAAACTCCCGCAGTGGGGTAATGCTAGTGAACCTCACAAATCTGAATATAAGGACTTTCTTGCTAGTATAACGGTGGGGGAGTCTAGAGAAATCATGCAAGCTACCATAGGGAGCATCCATTTTCCTGCCATACATTATTTTGCTCTCTTTATAGGTAGATGTATTAACGGTAAGGATGAGGCATTTCACATGTGCGTTCCCGATCTTAGTGTTCTCAAGAGTGCTGTATTAGGAGATAAACAATATAACTTGGGAGCTATTGTTGCACGAAGGTTGCATCATAATAGTATTAGCGGGGGAATTTATGCAACCCGTTTAGCTAATTTTCTTGAGGTACCCATTTGTGAAAATGATATGGAGTTGCTTCCTGCTTATCTAGACTTTAATGCTATGGTTCGTCATCAGTTTGTTGAGAGGAATGAATAGTCTCTCCAGTACCGACTAATCTTTGACAGACGTCGTGCTGTCCATATTACTCTCCCTGCTCCTACTTTCTTTGACTTTCAGGCAAAAAGGAGATATGTCATAACCAGGAAGGAGGTGAACGAGTACGAGAGGAGGACTGAGGCAGCCCGCCTCCAAGCTGCAGCTCGTGATGCAGTAGCGGCTGCATCTCAGTACGATCCCAGTTACAACTTCGGATATCCGCCAGGCCATCCATGGGCATAGACCAACTTAGGCCAAAAGCCTAAGCTTGGGGGAGTACGTATTTCTCACCGACATTACATTCATGTTCACACACTCATTCTAGTTGTCGGTGCTCATACTTTTTCATTGTACTATCCATGCTAGTTTATTTTCTTTTTCCCATTTTCTTCTTGTGTGTTTGAAAAACCTTAAGAAAAACCAAAACATTAGTTAAAGCTTTTAGCTAGTTTACTTTTCATGCCTGTAGTAGTAATAATTAAAAGAAAACCCAAAAAGATTTCTCGTTCTTCTTTTGCTTGTTGGGAGCTTTCCCGTGTAAATAGTTTTCTTTTCTTTTCTTTTCTTTGGGGGTCGAGAGGAGAAGACCATGATGAAAATGTTGAAGTGGCTCTTATATGCATTATTGTTGATTTAACCAAGAGCCCATATTACCTTGTCTTCTCCCTTGAATTAAATGCTTGCAGATTCCAGCTTAGTCCAATGCACATGCACTATTATTATTATCCACACCGTTCGGTCGTGCGAGTGAAAGGCAATAATGACGATATATGATGGACTGATTGAATTGAGAGAAGCTGGTCTGAACTCGACCTCTCTTGTTTTTGTAAATATGATTAGTTCATCGTTCCTGATTCAGCCTATTATGAATGAAACATGTTTGCAATGACATTTAGAGATTATAGTTGCTTATGCCATGCTTAATTAGCTAGGAGTTTATAATGGTTTACCTTGCGTGCCAACATGCTATTAAAATGGTTGTGATGTGGTATGATAGGGTGGTATCCTCCTTTGAACGATTCGAGTGGCTTGACTTGGCACATGTTCACGCATGTAGTTGAAACAAAATCAACATAGCCTCCACAATATTTATGTTCATGGTGAATTATATCCTACTCATGCTTGCACTCAGTGTTGATTAATTTTAATGCATGTTCATGACTGTTGTCGCTCTCTAGTTGGTCGCTTCCCAGTCTTTTTCTAATCTTCACTTGTACTAAGCGGGAATACTGCTTGTGCATCCACTTCCATAAACCCCAAAGTTATTCCATATGAGTCCACAATACCTTCCTATATGCGGTATCTACCTGCCGTTCCAAGTAAATTTGTATGTGCCAAACTCTAAACCTTCAAATGAAATTCTGTTTTGTATGCTCGAATAGCTCATGTATCAACTAGGGCTGTCTGTATCTTCCATGCTAGGCGGGTTATTCTCAAGAGGACTGGACTCCGCTCCTCACTCACGAGAAAATGGCTAGTCACCGGGATGCCCAGCCCATGCTCAACCCAAATAAAAATAATTTCAAACAAAACTCCCCCAGGATAGTTGTTAGTTGGAGGCACCCGTTGTTTCGGGCAAGCCATGGATTGATGCTTGTTGGTGGTGGGGGAGTATAAACTTTACCATTCTGCTTGGGAACCGCCTATAATGTGTGTAGCATGGAAGATATCGAGATCTCTTGGTTGTTATGTTGACAATGAAAGTATGCCGCTCAAAATATTATTTATCTCTGTTTCAAAATCGAGCTCTGGCACCTCTACAAATCCCTGCTTCCCTCTGCGAAGGGCCTATCTATTTACTTTTATGTTGAGTCATCACCCTCTTATTAAAAAGCACCAGTTGGAGAGCACCGTTGTCATTTGCATCCATTACTATTAATTTATATTGAGTATGACTGTGATTGGATCTCTTTTACCATGAATTACAATGTCTAGTCAGTCCTTGATCTTCAAAGGTGCTCGACATTTATGTTTTGCGGTCTCAGAAAGGGCTAGCAAGATACCATCTTGTTATATCATATTACGATTGTTTTGAGAAAGTGTTGTCATCCGAGATTTATTATTATTGCTCGCTAGTTGATTATGCCATTGATATGAGTAAAATCAGACCTAGGCATTATTATGAATATGGTTAGTTCATAATCTTTGCTGAAAACTTGAATGATGGCTTTACATATTCACAACAACAAGAGCAAACAGAGTTTGTAAAAGTTTTTCTTTATCACTTTCAGTTTATCAACTGAATTGCTTGAGGACAAGCAAAGGTTTAAGCTTGGGGGAGTTGATACGTCTCCATCGTATCTACTTTTCCAAACACTTTTGCCCTTGTATTGGACTCTAACTTGCATGATTTGAATGAAATTAACCCGGACTGACGCTGTTTTCAGTAGAATTGCCATGGTGTTATTTCTGTGCAGAAATAAAAGTTCTTGGAATGACCTGAAACTTCACGGAGAATATTTTTGGAATATATTAAAAATACTGGCGAAAGAATCAAGACCAGGGGGCCCACACCCTGTCCACGAGGGTGGGGGGCGCGCCCCCTGCCTCATGGGCCCCCTGACGCTCCACCGACCTCAACTCCAACTCCATATATTCACATTCGGGGAGGAAAAATCAGAGGGAAGGATTCATCACGTTTTACGATACGGAGCCGCCGCAAAGGCCTAAACCCTCTTGGGAGGGCTGGTCTGGAGTCCGTTCGGGGCTCCGGAGAGGGGAATCCGTCGCCGTCGTCATCATCAACCTTCCTCCATCACCAATTTCATGATGCTCACCACCATGCGTGAGTAATAACATCGTAGGCTTGCTGGACGGTGACGGGTTGGATGATATTTATCATGTAATCGAGTTAGTTTTGTTAGGGTTTGATCCCTAGTATCCACTATATTCTGAGATTGATGTTGCTATGACTTTGCTACGCTTAATGCTTGTCACTAGGGCCCGAGTGCCATGAATTCAGATATGAACCTATTATGTTTTCATGAATATATGTGAGTTCTTGATCCTATCTTGCAAGTCATTAGTCACCTACTATGTGTTATGATCCGGTAACCCCGAAGTGACAATAATCGGGACCGCTCCCGGTGATGACCGTAGTTTGAGGAGTTCGTGTATTCACTAAGAGTTAATGCTTTGGTACGGTACTCTATTAAAAGGAGGCCTTAATATCCCTTAGTTTCCAATAGGACCCCGCTACCACGGGAGGGTAGGATAAAAGATGTCATGCAAGTTCTTTTCCATAAGCACGTATGACTATATTCGAAATACATGCCTACATTAAATTGATGATTTGGAGCTAGTTCTGTGTCAACCTATGTTATAACTATTGCATGAGGAATCACATCCGACATAATTATCCATCACTGATCCAATGCCTATAAGCTTTTCACGTATTGATCTTTGCTTAGTTACTTTACCGTTGCAACTGTTACAATTACTACAAAACTGCTACTGTTACTTTTGCCACCGTTACCGTTACTTCCATACTACTTTGCTACTAAATACTTTGTTGTAGATATTAAGTTATCTAGGTGTGGTTGAATTGACAACTCAGCTACTAATACTTGAGAATATTATTTGGCTCCCCTTGTGTCGAATCAATAAATTCGGGTTGAATACTCTACCCTCGAAAATTGTTGCGATCCCGTATACTTGTGGGTTATCATGCAGCGCCTGCAGTTGGGTCTGCTCCACTTTCCTCCTCCTTTCCCGGCATTTGTAACCGCCTGCGTCGGGAAACCCAGCCTTCCATAAAACAGAGCCTGGCGTGCCTCGTGTCCGTCCAGGGTGCTCAGGATTCCCGAGGGCCAATGTGAGCTCGTCGTTCTCTCTGTCGGGAACGAACGTCCCTTCCTGCGCTGCAGTGATATACTCCTGAAGCTTCGTGACGGGTATTCGTAGTTGCTCGTTCGTCCAAACGCACTTCCCTATTTCAGGGTCCAAGGTTCCCCCAACCCCGAAGAACTAAGTCCTTGAACAGTCTGGCCAGTTCAATGTTTCTGGTTCGACCCCTTTATCAAGCAGATCATTCTCAGCCTTCTCCCACAACGGTTGGACTTTAAGGTAGCCACCTAACCCCGTGCGATGGTGATGCTCCTTCTTCGCAGCATTTTTCTTGTTTGTCGCTGACATCTTCTTACTCTTGTCCGATGTCTTGTGGGCCACAAATGCGTCCCAGTGATCTCTGATCTTCTCAAACCGGCCGATGAATTCTGGAGTCTTTTCTTTATCGACAAACGTTGTTTTCAGCTCATTCTTCCACCTCCTGAATAGATTTGCCATCTTCTTAAGAGCATGAGCCTTGACCAATGGCTCTATAATAGCTGGCTTCTCCGGATCCTCCTCTGGCGGTAGGGTGAAATTTGCCTTCAGCGTTGTCCAAAGATCATCTTTCTGCCTATCGTTGACATAAGACACCTCAGGGTCTTCGTTCTTAGGCTTATACCATTGGTGGATGCTGATCGGGATCATGTCCCTAACAAGAACCCGGCACTAAGCAGAAAATGCTTCCTTCCTCCGGATGGGTTCAATCGGTTGGCCATCGTGCGTGATTGCTGTGATCGTGAACCTTTCATCCTAGCGCAACTTTTTCTTTGGGCCTCGTCTCGTTACCGAAGTTTTGCTCGATCCGGAGGGCTAGAAAAGAAGAAAGAAGAGATTTAATATGTGTACATACCAAAACAATTAATGCATCAATTAGCTATAGTCAGCACGGGCTTAATTAATATATATATATATATATATACCTAGCCGGACTCCGTTCGGTCACCGGAGCCGTCATCACGGTGTCCTTCTTCCATCGGCATTCGGTCACCAGAGCCATCATAATCAAGTCCTTCCTCCTCCATTGTTCGATCACCGTAGCCTGCTTCACCCTCTCCTTCCAGACCATCGTTGCTGTTGAGATAGTATGAGACATCACCTCCGGCTGCGATTATGTCCCCCAACACCTGTTCTGCTTCCAAGTCTTGGTGCTCCATAGTTTCTGCAAATATTACAACATGGCAATTATTATACAAAACATGACAGATGGATATATTAGTGGCAAACGTAGACCTGGCTAGCTAATCACAACAAGGAATAATATTAGTGGCCTTGACGCTTCTCTAGGGTTTGGGTGGCCTCGACAACGCTTCTAGGGTTCGGGGTGGCCTTGACGACAACGCTCTTTTAACTTGGTAAATTTGGGTGGCCTCGGCAGCACTTCTAGGGTTTGGGCCGGACCGCCTCTCTCATGATTATCCGACGTCCGGACCAACAATGAATTTAACAAAATGGCGTCATTCTGGATGTGCAGAAAATGGTCCATATTTTTCCTGATCTCATCTACCCTTCCATATGTCACATTGTCTAGTGTCAAAGAATTCAAGAAAACCTCTCGACCCCTCGACGACCCTCGGCCCTCGACCGCTCGGCGATCCACGACCCTCTACCCTAGTTATCGACCCTCGACCCCCTCATGTCACATTTGTCTAGTGTCAAAGGATTCAACAAAACCATGTCTTCATCATTAGGCGAAAGTAACAGGCGCATGATGGTACGAAGCTCTTCAAAGTTGTTCTGGAACAGAGTCCCAGATAGGATCATTCACTTTTTGGGTACAAAGTTCAGCAAGAGCCTTCCGAATATCGCTATTTGGAAGGCCTTTGCTGAAATTCGTACCAAAAGGCGGATTATTCTATCTGGGACTCCGTTCCAGAATAACTTTGGAGAACTTCGAACCACCATGCCCTGGTTACTTCCGGCTAATGATGAAGCAATGGATTTCTTCAATACTTTGACACTAGGCAACCTCTCGACCCCTCGGTGATCCTCGACCCTCGACCCCTCGACGACTCTCGACCCTCGACCCCTCGGCCCCTCGACGACCCTCGAACCCTCGACCCTCGAACCCTCGGCGACCCTCGACCCTCTACTAGTTCCCGACCCTCGCCCCTTGAACCCTCGGCGACACCTCCCCCCTCATGTCGAAGTTATCGGGGAGGGGGTATATCGACCCGCCCCCCTCATGTCGAAGTTATCGGGGAGGAGGTATATCGACAACGACATACCCGATAAAATATAAGAAGAAGAAGAAGAAGAAGAAGAAGAAGAAGAAAGAGGAGAAGAAGAAAGGAATAGAGGAGAAGATCGAAGAAAAAAAGAGGAGAAGAAGAAAGGAATAGAGGAGAAGAAGAAAAAAATAGGATTTTCTATTTTTTCTTCTTCTCCTCTTTTTTTTCTTCTTTTTCCTCTTCTTATTTATTTCTCCTCTTCTTCCTCTCTTCTTCTTCTCCTTCTTCTTCTTCTCCTTCTTCCTCTTCTTATTTTCCTTTTTCCTCTCCTTCTTTTTCTTCTTCTTCTTCCTTCTTCCTTCTTCCTCTTTTCTTCCTTTTCCTTATTTTACTGTTTCCTCTACACTAACCTAAAATGCACTAATCTAAACTTAATATCTACTAACAACCTAAATAAAAAAATTAATACATATATGAAAAAAACATCATATGAAAAAAAACATCATATGCACAAAAAAACATCATATGATCATATGAACAAAAAAACATCATATGAAAAAAAAATCATTAGAAAGGCCGCCGGACCGTAGCGCGGGGCGGTGCGGCGATGGCGTCGGGGCAGGGGTGGCGCGGGGCAGTGACGGCGTCAGGGCGGCGCGGGGCGGTGACGGCGATGGCATCGGGGCAGTGATGGCGCGGGGTGGCGCGCGGCGACGGCGTCAGGGCGGCGCGCGGCGGCGCGCGGCGACGGCGGGGCAGAGGGGCAGCCTGGCGGCATTCGGACGGATGGAAGAACTGATCTGAAAATTTCCTAAGTGTTGCTTATATAGACCAAGCATTGGTCCCGATTCGTGGCACCAACCGGGACCAATGCCCCCCTTTAGTCCCGGTTGGTGCCACCAACCGGGACCAAAGGTCTCTTTTCAGCAGCCCAAAGGGCGGGAAGCATAGACCTTTGGTCCCAGTTGGTGGCACCAACCGGGACTAAAGGGGGGGCATTGGTCCCGGTTGGTGCCACGAACCGGGACCAAAGGGTGGCATTGGTCCCGGTTCGTGGCACCAACCGGGACCAATGGCCTTGCACAGCGGTGTGGTGGTGGGAGTTTAGTCCTACCTCGCTAGTTGAAAGCGCCCCGCACCTGTTTATAAGCTCTGCTGCATCTTCCCTCTCGAACTCCTCTGAACTGCAGGCCTATGGGCCTAATACGACACTGCTATGTCTGCGGGCCTGCTGGGCCTTCTGCGGGCCTGAATCCTGGCCCAACTAGCTGGGTTTCTAGTCGTATTCACGCCATGGTGGCCCAGTAGGTGGCTTTTTTTCCTGTTTTTTGTTTTCTTTTTTGCTTTATTTTTTATTTTGTTTCTACTTACAACAAAATTCTTACTGTTTCTATTTTTATTTATTTTAGTAAAGTTTATTTTATTTTATTTTGTTTCTACTTATTTATTTTATAAAAGTTTATTTTATTTTATTTTGTTTCTACTTATTTATTTTATTTTATTTTATTTCTACTTATTTATTAAAGTTTATTTTGTTTCTACTTATTTATTTTATTTTCTTTTTTGATTTTTATTTATTTAATGAAAAATCTTTTTGCTTTTAATGTTTTGAACAGAAAATACTTTGATAATTTTAGTTGCATAAATTTTATATAATTTTAGTTTCAATAATACTAGAGGTTTATAAAAGCTTTTTAGTTTATTCCTTTAGTACCGGTTCTAAGGGTGTTAGAAAGGCATTTCATTTAGTACCGGTTCTAAGGCTGGGGTCCCACGAGCACCTTTAGTACCGGTTCGTGGCATGAACCGGTAATAGAGTTTTTTAGTTGATTCTTTCTGCAGCTGTTTTTTAGTCCCACCTCGCCAAGCGAGAGGCACTCGCAGCGGTTTATAAGCCCTGAGTGCAGAGGCGATGAAGGAGAGGCGCAATGCTCACCTACATGTTGCTTAGCTTCAGGCCTTGAAATGGTGTAGACTGCACGGAGCTATGTGTAGTTTCTAGAGGCCTGAAGCTAAGCAACGTGCAGGTGAGCATTGCGCCTCTCTTTTATTTTTAATAACTTATTACAACTCCGAAGTATCAGGAGTTCGGACGAAAACTCATCTGTTACAAAGGGATTTCATTTTTTTGAAGTTATTTGAACTCCAGAATTCTTGTGTGTTCAAAATGCACCATTCAAAGCCACATCATCAATTTCAACCCTTTCTGACTTCATTTGTTATTTTCATGCATTTACTGATTTTTTGAGCTATAAGACCCTGAAATTGAAAAGCATTTCAAATGAACTCTGAAAAGGTTGAAAGTTGGCATGGTATCATCATTTCACCCACATAGCATGTGCTAAAAAGTTGAGAGGGTTACGGCAAAAACTGGATGCACTTCGTGTACAAAATGGACAATCTCTTTCGAAGTATCACGGTTTCGGACGAAAACTCATCAGTTACAAAGGGATTTCATTTTTTGACTTGTTTGAACTCCAGACTTTTTGTGTGTCCAAAATGAACCATTCAAAGCCACATCATCAATTTTCAACCCTTTCTGACTTCATTTGTTATTTTTCATGCATTTACTGATTTTTTTAGCTATAAGACCCTGAAATTGAAAAGCATTTCAAATGAACTCTGAAAAGGTTGAAAGTTGGCATGGTATCATCATTTCACCCACATAGCATGTGCTAAAAAGTTGAGAGGGTTACGGCAAAAACTGGATGCACTTCGTGTACAAAACGGACAATTTGTTTCGAAGTATCACGGTTTCATACGGAAACTTGTCTGTTACAACAGGCATTTCATTTCTTCACATGTAACTGCAGTGATATTCTAGATCAAAGGCATCATCATTATAGTTGTGGAGAGAAAGTCTTCACTTTTTCTTCGCTTGTGTCCTTTGCTTATTGCACCGTAACCATGGATAATCTTCATCGTTTATCAGGGTGCTTGGGTCAGCCTTGACTTTGAAGGGAGGAATTTCATGAAACTTTTCATAATCTTCGGACATGTCTGTCTTGCCCTCCACTCCCATGATGTCTCTTTTTCCTTAAAGAACTATGTGGCGCTTTGGCTCATCGTATGATGTGTTTGCTTCCTTATCTTTTCTTTTTCTCGGTTTGGTAGACATGTCCTTCACATAGAAAACCTGCGCCACATCATTGGCTAGGACGAACGGTTCGTCTGTGTACCCAAGATTGTTCAGATCCACTGTTGTTCTTCCGTACTGTGGGTCTAGCTACCTATACCCCGCCTCCTTACAGATTGACCCATTTGCACTTAAACAAAGGGACCTTAAAATCATGTCCGTAGTCAAGTTCCCATATGTCCACTATGTAACCATAATATGTGTCCTTTCCCCTCTTGGTTGTTGCATCAAAGCGTACACCGCTATTTTGGTTGGTGCTCTTTTGATCTTGGGCGATCGTGTAAAATGTATTTCCATTTATCTCATATCCTTTGTAAGTCAATACAGTCGAAGATGGTCCCCTGGACAACGAGTACAGCTCATCACAAACAGTGTTGCCACCTCTGAGACGTGTTTCCAACCAACTGTGGAAATTCCTGATGTGTTCACATGTAATCCAGTCGTCACACTGCTCCGGGTGTTTGGAGCGCAGACTAATCTTGTGTTCATCGACATATGGGGTCACCAAGGTAGAGTTCTGTAGAACTGTGTAGTGTGCTTGAGACCAAGAATGCCCGTCCCTGCATATTATTGAGTCCCCTCCAAGCGTGCCTTTTCCAGTCACTCTCCCCTCATACCGCGATTTAGGGAGACCAGTCTTCTTAAGGCCAGGAATGAAGTCAACACAAAACCCAACGACATCCTCTGTTTGATGGCCCATGGAGATGCTTCCTTCTGGCCTAGCGCGGTTACGGACATATTTCTTTAGGACTCCCATGAACGTCTCAAAGGGGAATATATTGTGTAGAAATACGGGGCCCAGAATGACAATCTCGTCAACTAGATGAACTAGGACGTGCGTCATGATATTGAAGAAGGATGGTGGGAACACCAGCTCGAAACTGAGAAGACATTGCGCCACATCACTCCTTAGCGTTGGTATGATTTCTGGATCGATCACCTTCTGAGAGATTGCATTGAGGAATGCACATAGCTTCACAATGGCTAATCAGACGTTTTCCGGTACAAGCCCCCTCAATGCAACTGGAAGCAGTTGCGTCATAATCACGTGGTAGTCATGAGACTTTAGGTTCTGGAACTTTTTCTCTCGCATATTTATTATTCCCTTTATATTCGATGAGAAGCCAGATGGGACCTTCATACTGAGTAGGCATTCAAAGAAGATTTCCTTCTCTTCTTCGGTAAGAGTGTAGCTGGCAGGACCTTCATATTGCTTTGGAGGCATACCGTCTTTTTCGTGCAAACGTTGCAGGTCCTCACGTGCCTCCGGTGTATCTTTTGTATTCCCATACATGCCCAAGAAGCCTAGCAGGTTCACACAAAGGTTCTTTGTCACATGCATCACGTCGATTGAAGAGCGGACCTCTAGGTCTTTCCAGTAGGGTAGGTGTTGTGGAATTGTCACGGCAGATGTCCTTAGTGTCAGGACTTAGTGGTGAGGCCAGCGCATCTATGTGATAGCTTGAGAGGGGTTGGGCGGAATCGAGAGACGCAACACAAGACAAGGATTTAGACAGCTTCGGGCCCCGGGAAACATCATCCGGTAATAGCCCTACATGTTGTTTGTGGCTAGGTCTCATTATGCTTATGAGAGAGTCGCCGGTAAGCCGGCTCTTTGTGTCTAGCCCTAGAGATTGTTTCTTGTTGCTTGTCCCTCTTTGGGGTGCCCTGCCCCTCCTTATATAAGTTAGAGGGGCGGGTTACATGCGGAGTCCTAGTAGGACTAGGACTAGTCTATCTTTTCTTACAAGTTGAATACAAGTCCGGGTCTTGCTTCCTCGTAAAGGAAATATTCGTCATCCCTTTCTCCTTAAGCCAGCCCACCAGAGTATAAGCCAGCCTGCTGGGCCTTGGGTCTTGTCGTCCGTCAGATCCGCCCGCCGGGTCTCCAGTGAGTCACAATGTCCAGGCGGGTTACCTGTGAATTGCCATGTTCGGGCGGATCACCAGTGAGTCGCCAAGCTCCAGCCAGGTCTCTGGTGAGTCGCCAAGTCTGGCCGGGTCATACCGCGGGGTATATCCCCGACATTAGCCCCCAGTTTAATTTGGATTTATCCATGTTAAGCTGATCCTGCAAAATAACTGAAGAACAAATTTGACAGGTTGTGCTCCGGGTTAAATATTCTTGTAAGACGGCACCTGGTCATCCTTAAGTCCTTGACATTTTCTCCTGGAATATCTGGGTCAATAGGCCAGCTTCATAATCCATTTGCTGACATTGGCTCTTATAAAGAAATATTATACGAAATAATCCATTTGAGTCGGTTTCCAAAACTCCGGCTTAATAAACATCTTAGACTCAAGATTCATCTGGTGATCTGCCAGTTTAAAGATGTAGAGGCTGGCTAGTTATAATTGCCAAAATTACCGTCTTGTAAATATTGATAACACCAGGTCATTATTATTGGTGACACCGGGTCATGCTTGTTGCAAACGCCGGGTCAATCTGGTCTGCTCCAAACTGAGAATTTGAAGATTTTTTCTCCCTTATATGCATATCACCTGTAGCCCCCAAATCTTAAGAGGAGAACATAGTGATAACTTAAGACTTGCTTCAATATAAGTGTTGCAACCTTGAAGAAAACCGGGTTATTCATCTCAATCATTAGTCATAAACTGAATATTCCACATATGTAGCCCCCAAGTGCCGAGTTGTCATGCTTGCAGCAACCTGGGACTTGTAATTGCCTTATGCTCACAAAAACTTCAACCAGTGTAACCCCCAAGGGCCGGGTCATTATATAATAATGAGCAGGGACTTTGTAAATATGGTCATGTAAACTTGACTAGCAACGTGTAGCCCCCAAAGGCCGGGTCAGTAAGATATTACCGAGCTGGGACTTTGTATATGATTCATTGATAATAACAGCATATGATGTAATCTCCACCATGGGGCTTGAACCCACGTCCACAAGGTTAAGAGCTTTATACTCTACCAACCGAGTAGTGGATCTTTCAATATAATGGATTAAGGCTTGTGTACCTTGAATTTTCGACAGGAGCAATTGGTAGCCCCCAAGGGCCGGCTCATTACAATGTGATGAGTCGGGTCTTCAATAAATTGAGCAAAAAATGTCTTTACATTAGCCCCCAAGTGCCATGGTGCATGCTGGCAGTGACATGGGACTTGCATATTTGATGTGATCTCAATTTAAATAATGTAGCCCTCAAGTGCCGGGTCGTAAGCCTGCAGCAACTCGGGACTATTCTTTCCATTGTAGAATAAATCATATCCATTGATAAAATAATAGCCATTGCGCCAAAGCGACTTTGAATACCTCATCTGTTGATAAGTCAATCCGGAGGTTAAATACCCAGTGGCTCTTGGCCCATGGCGATTTAATACGCCTCCATTGTAAGCCGGAATTTATACAACCCGGTGGCTTATAGCCTTTGAGAAAATCAAGAATTAATAACCCTTTTGAGACACCAATTTCAATCTTTGATGATGGGCTTGAATTTAATCATTTATGTAAGTCATAGCTCTGTAAATCCTGCAGAGTTTAAACAACATATGCCCTGGCGACTTAACGTCAAAAACCAGGGCGTGTAACCACCCAAATGTAGTCTTACCCTGCACATAATTAGATCACAAGATCCCTTGGCGGTTTACCGCAGGGCGGGTCATAATATCTCACATATAACCACTGTGATATTGAATTTATACTGCCGGTTTACATGACCTGTGCAGTAAGGGTGATAACCCAATCCTTAGAAGCCAAACCTTCCAAGTATTAATATTGTCATATGCTGGCGACTTGTTCGTCGAAAGCCAGGGTGGGTTAATAGAAACCACATATATATATGCTTCAGATATGAGCAAAAAGCTTCAAATAAAATCCAAAAATTGCTTGCAAAAAGAGACTTCAAAATTTTTGAGGCTTCTGATTCGAATACGATCAGAAAACCGTCCCACAGGGGTTAAGCTAAGATTCGAATACGATCATATAGCCCCCAGTGGCTTTGGCATTGCCGATCAAGAGGGTACCGACAGCTATGTTCTCTTTGGTTCGAATACGACCTATGTTTGAACAGGAAGCCCCCAAATGACCTTGAGAGTTGTTTAACGACGCTAATTCGAATACGATCCACGTCGGTTCCCAAAAGGGGTTGAGCTATGATTCGAATACGATCAAGAAGCCCCCTAGTGAGCTCGGCAGTGTGCCGATCAAGAGGGTACCGACAGCTATGTTCTCTTTGGTTCGAATACAACCTATGTTTGAACAGGAAGCCCCCTAGTGATCATGAGAATATTTAACGACTCTGATTCGAATACGATCAGGGTCACACCAAAAGGGTTAAGCTAAATTCGAATACGATCAGCTCCCAATGGTCATTAAAGCAGGGTACCTATGTTTGGGTTGTGCTTTGTAAAGACTCTTTTTGGTCCCTTTAATTTTTCCTGAGAACTCGAATTTTGCGAGAGATAAATTCTTTTTGAACTGGAAAAACCGGATATTGAGAGTTTCAAAGCTTTGTGATAGACAAATTTACCTTGAACCGGATTTGGGAGCTTCAAAACTTTATGGCAGATAAATTTCCCTTGAACCGGATTTTAAACCGGATATTAAGAGCTGCAGTGCTTTGTGGGAGATGTCAAGTCTCTTGAGCTGGATCTAAACCGGAATCCTTCTTTTTAAGCCGGAAATTTTCTGACGGTCTTTAAACTTTTTCACCAACATGGCGGTAGCCTCCGGGACCGAATTATTTCTCCCTCCAATGACCCGGAATTCTTGAATGCATTGAAACCGACCAATGCTGCCGAGTCATATCATTGTAGCCCCCGAGTCTCAAGACGACTCGAGGAGTTGGCTTTGAGATTCTCCATATTGACTATAGCATAAGGTGTATGTCATTGGTGTTGATAGCGCGATGTGAATCCACAGAAGGTTGAAGTGACCGTGGCGGGTTATAAATGATCCTGTATGAGCCGTGTCAGCAACTCGGCCAATGGTCCCTTCCAACTGGCTGTTTGAAGTTAACCAAACTGTAGTGGCGGCGACTTGTGCGCCTGCCCATTTGAACCATCCAGTGCAGACGGCGGCTGATAATACATGATAATTTGCCTCCAATTTTGTTGGAAGAAAAACTGGGCTTCCCAAGTAGTGACTTGCTCATACTCAATAATCAGCTCACGCAGACGGGTGTGGCCTGGTATGTTGATATAGACCAGGCCGCGAGAAACGGATGGTAAAGACGACCGTTGCATCAGAGGCGGCACAGACAGATGAGTCGGCTGTGGCGTTGTAAGCCGGTGCGGATGGGCGAGTTAACCACATCGTTTTGATGTAGTGAACAGTTGTCCTGCATCAACAATATTGCAGACCAAGACAAAGATAAACTTCTCTTTGATAAAAAATAATATGTATCAATAAAATATATTTTAGATGGATATCACCTGATGTGCCAGGCCGGAAATAATCCGCCATGAAATTAATGATTGCTAGGTGAAATTGAAGTCGCTCACGGGTGAACCGGCCGCGGCGTGGTAAACCGGTGCAGACGGGTGAGTCGACCGTTGCGTTGTAAGCCGACGTGGACAACGAATCGGCTGCATGCGTGGATGGATGTAAACCGAACAGCGGGGGCGGCGATTTGCACGTGTATCCGTCGAGCAGCATGGCCCGGAGGAACACCAGTGCAAAACTATGCTGGCACGCGCTCCATGTCCACAGTATAATAATACCTTTGTCATAAATAATTATCCTGCATAAAAAACATTGCAGACCACGGCCAAGATAAATTGTTCTTTGACAAAAAAACAATATGTGTTAAAAATAGACTCAGATAGATATCACCTGATTCGTCCGGACAACAGATGAGTCGGCCGTGGCATTGTAATCCGACGTGAACGGGAGAGTCGGCCATGGGGTCGGACGGGTAAGTCGCTCATAGTGTTGTAAACCGTCGCGGACGAGCCGGGGCCGCGGGCGAACCGACATTGGAGTACAGCAACCAGTGCGCACTGGCGGGTCGACGGTGCGAACGAACCGGACGGGTTGAGGTGTAACCGCAGCTGCAGCAAAGGCAGAAACCACATCAGCGCCAGAGTACGAGTCCCTATGGCCCAATCCTCCTCTGGGTCGTTCAGGCAGAGGCGGAGCCATGGCGGTGAGGAACGGCAGTGCGCCGGTGAGCCGGCAGCGGCGGCTCGAGGCGGCAGGCGTGCGGGCACAGAGACCCGCGACGGCGGCCGGTGGAGACAGGCGGCGTGGCGACTTAGAAACGGAGGCAGGCGACTCAATGCAGCCCCAGCGGCTCGGAGCTGACCGGCGGCTCAACACGACTGCAGCGGCGGGTCGTGACGTCGGAGGTGAAAACTGCTCAACATCTGCTCCAGCGGGGGCGGCTTATCGGCCGCTTCAACTTTCCTCTTCTCGTAAATTTGGTCATGTAGTTGCTTCCGCTGCCAGTAGTAAGGAAGTATCCCAGCAGATCACGTGGCGTAAACAGTACTCAACTAGTACTACCCCATAGCTGAATTGGTTTGGCTCAATCATCATTAGACGTCCACTCTATGATTGATGTCTGTTGGTTTGCAGATTTTGAAGCACAGCAGGTAAAAATTCCTCCGAACTTTGAAGTTAAATAGTAGAAGTACGTGCAGCAGCCGGTTGACCCGGCCTGAGAAGGCAGCTCGGGATCTGCTGGGGCAGCGACTTGCAGGTACGGCCGCCGTAGCGGTGCACGAGCAGACTGTAGGAAAAGGCAAGGGTGGCTCAAGGCTTGAAGACTACAGATGGGCCACTTGAAAGCGGAGGCGAGGCTTCTGAAGTCGTAGCCGGCTCGGAGACGGGGCTGCGCAAGCAGCAACAGCAGAGTCCAGGTTGTGGCCGTTTCTGTTTCTTGGTCATCCATCTTTTCCCCTATCATTTTTTTTCTTTGGCCTTGAGAGCCGGGCGCTCATCATTAGCTTTTTCTGTCTCACGTCAGATAGTAGTACATCACCACACAGCTTTTGGACTCATACTACCTGTAGCTTGTAGTAGTACTACTCCGTTGTTTAATCATATTGAATTAGGCTTTCCTTGGACCAGCACTGCTTTGAGGAGATTAGCAAGGCCGACATGGAGTACGAAAATTGATTGATACTTCCCTGGTTGAACTGTATCGGGCTGCAGCTTTTTCCTTTGCTCCCCATGAGGTAAATCTGAAACCGGTTTACAGGAGATCTTGGGAGGAGTACCGATTGCAAACCATCCAAGGACGCGTGTGTAGATGCCGACTGGATCCGCTTCGCGGTGGTGTGTGAAACATCGTCACGAAACTTCCGAGCTTGATCCTTAGACAAGATCGACACCGATTTTGATAGAAAAGTAAATCCACCCACGACTGACGACGACCGAGTAGATTAGACTAGGAAGAACGCCCACGGCCGCGCTTTTGCACCGGCTCTTCTTCAGCCGGGAAATTGCGAACCTCTTGATCCCTATAAAAATCCCTCCAAGAACTCAACATCATCGTGCGCAGGCCCCACGATGGGCGCCAACTGTCGTGGAATTGTCACGGCAGATGTCCTTAGTGTCAGGACTTAGTGGCGAGGCCAGGCGCATCTATGTGGTAGCTTGAGAGGGGTTGGGCGGAATCGAGAGACGCAACACAAGACAAGGATTTAGACAGCTTCGGGCCCCGGGAAACATCATCCGGTAATAGCCCTACATGTTGTTTGTGGCTAGGTCTCATTATGCTTATGAGAGAGTTGCCGGTAAGCCGGCTCTTTGTGTCTAGCCCTAGAGATTGTTTCTTGTTGCTTGTCCCTCTTTGGGGTGCCCTGCCCCTCCTTATATAAGTTAGAGGGGCGGGTTACATGCGGAGTCCTAGTAGGACTAGGACTAGTCTATCTTTTCTTACAAGTTGAATACAAGTCCGGGTCTTGCTTCCTCGTAAAGGAAATATTCGTCATCCCTTTCTCCTTAAGCCAGCCCACCAGAGTATAAGCTAGCCTGCTGGGCCTTGGGTCTTGTCGTCCGTCTGATCCGCCCGCCGGGTCTCCAGTGAGTCACAATGTCCAGGCAGGTTACCTGTGAATCGCCATGTTCGGGCGGATCACCAGTGAGTCGCCAAGCTCCAGCCAGGTCTCTGGTGAGTCGCCAAGTCTGGGTGGGTCATACCGCGGGGTATATCCCAGACAGTAGGTCCCAAAATATAGATTTCTTCTTCCACATGGGTGCGCGTCCCTCAGCGTCATTCGGAACAGATAGTCCGCCGGGACCCTTTCCAAAGATTACGTGTAAATCATTGACCATAGCAAGTACGTGATCACCGGTACGCATGGCGGGCTTCTTTCGGTGATCTGTCTCGCCTTTGAAATGCTTGCCTTTCTTTCGACATTGATGGTTGGTCAGAAGAAATCGACGATGGCCCAGGTACACATTCTTCCTGCATTTGTCCAGGTATATACTTTCGGTGTCAGCTAAACAGTGCGTACATGCGTGGTATCCCTTGTTTGTCTGTCCTGAAAGGTTACTGAGAGCGGACCAATCATTGATGGTTACAAACAGCAATGCGTGCAGGTTAAATTCCTCCTGTCTGCGCTCATCCCACACACGTACACCGTTTCCATTCCACAGCTGTAAAAGTTCTTCAACTAATGGCCTTAGGTACACATCAATGTCGTTGCCGGGTTGCTTAGGGCCTTGGATGAGAACTGGCATCATAATGAACTTCCGCTTCATGCACATCCAAGGAGGAAGGTTATACATACATAGAGTCACGGGCCAGGTGATGTGATTGCTGCTCTGCTCCCCGAAAGGATTAATGCCATTCGCGCTTAAACCAAACCATACGTTCCTTGGATCACCTGCAAACTCAGCCCGGTACTTTCTCTCGATTTTCCTCCACTGCGACCCGTCAGCAGGTGCTCTCAACTTCCCGTCTTTCTTACGGTCCTCTCTGTGCCATCGCATCAACTTGGCATGCTCTTCGTTTCTGAACAGATGTTTCAACCGTGGTATTATAGGAGCATACCACATCACCTTCGTAGGAACCCTCTTCCTGGGGGGCTTGCCGTCAACATCACCAGGTGTCAATGAGGGAGTCCTGGATTAAGGGGTCCTCGGGCGTCCGGGCTATGTGACGTGGACCGGACGGATGGGCCATGAAGATACAAGACAGAAGACTTCCTCCCGTGTCCGGATGGGACTATCCTTTGCGTGGAAGGCAAGGTTGGCGTTTGGATATGAAGATTCCTTCCTTTGTAAACCGACTCTGTGTAACCCTAGGCCCCTCCGGTGTTTATATAAACCGGAGGGTTTAGTCCGTAGAGCAGAATCACAATCATACAGACTAGACATCTAGGGTTTAGACATTACGATCTCGTGGTAGATCAACTCTTGTAATCCTCATATTCATCAAGATCAATCAAGCAGGAAGTAGGCTATTACCTCCATCAAGTGGGCCCAAACCTGGGTAAACATCGTGTCCCCTGTCTCCTGTTACCATTGACCTTAGACGCACAGTTCGGGACCCCCTACCCGAGATCCGCCGGTTTTGACACCGACATTGGTGCTTTCATTGAGAGTTCCATTGTGTCGTCATCAGAAGGTTCGATGGCTCCATCAGTCATCTACAACAACGCCGCCCTGGGGGAGGTTTTTCTCCCCGGCTAGATCTTCGTATCCGGCGGCTTCGCACTGCGGGCCAACTCGCTTGGCCATATAGAGCAGATCGACAGCTACACCCCAGGTCACCAGATTACTTTTGGAAATCTGGATTATGTCGCTGATATCCAAGGAGACTTGATCTTCCAAGGGTTCACGACCCCAACCTCCGCTCTGGCCTTAAATCCGGAGCGCATCGCCAGGTCCGAAGACGGGACTCCTGAGCCCCCCGGACTATCTGCGGCCACTAAGCCCAGTACGAGAGAGCCGAAGGAAGTAGTGTCGCTGGCAACCATCATGAAGCCGGACTCTTCTCCGGACACTGGCTCCGAACCCTCGGAGTCAGCATCTGTGAGCTCGGCCAAGGAGTCTCCTTCCCGCTGTACTCAACGGACTCTCTTCTCCCTGGCCAAACCTCGCCTTTAAGCGAGGCTCTGGACTTGATGCGATCCCCCGCCATTACGGAGGAGCAACGTCCGAACTACGCCCAGCCCAGACTAGGGGCTGAGAGCGGGGAATTTTACGTCCCACCCACCACCCACTTCATAGCCACTGTCGAGGACTTAACTAACATGCTCGATTACGGCTCCGAAGACATCGACGGTATGGACGACGATGCCGGAGAAGAGCAGGCCCAAAACCCGCCGTTTACCGGATGCTGGATGGCCACCTCTTCGTATGACGTGTACATGGTGGATACACCCAAAGAGGGTAACGGCGATAACGAGAAAAATGCAGTCGAGGATAAACCTCCTGAGATACAACCAAAGCTCCGACGTCAGCGGCGCCGTTCTAAATCACGCCGTGGAAAAGACAGCAATACCGGCACGAGAGACAACAATACTCCGGACGACGCCGAAGACCAAGAAGAACCCGTTGAGCCAACCTCTGAATAGGACGACCGGGAAGATGGGCAAGTTAGCCATGATGAACAGGCCATAAACAAAGACTCGGAGGATAGCAATTATCTTCCACTCTTCGAGGATGAGGTGAGCCTCGGCAACGAAGACTTTATCGTGCCTGAGGAACCTCCCGAGCAGGAGCGCTTTAAGCGCCAGCTAATAGCCACTGCAAGGAGCCTGAAAAAGAAGCATCAGCAGCTTCAAGCTGATCAAGACCTACTAAATGACAGGTGGACTAATATCCTGGCAGCCGAGGAATACGGCCTCGAGCGCCCAACCAAAAGTTACCCGAAGCGTAAACTGCTACCACAATTTGACGACGAGACATCGTACCCGTACCATCAGCGCGTAACGCGGCTGACCGACCACCACGTGGCCGGGACAAAACGACAACTCTGCCGAACACCAGCCCATACCACCTCACCGTAAATGTAGAGACACAACAGCTCGGGGATATACATATGACCTGCGGCAGGACCTAGAAAATAGAGCAGGTCAGACCAAATCGATCTACGGATCGCAGGGGCGTGCCCCGACGCGCGACGACGGCTATCTAGCCGGACGTGACAAGCATAACCACGTCCGGGCCGAAAACCGCAGACAGACTCCATCCGAGCTGCGATGCGACTTGGCCCGATATAGAGGCGCCGCACACCCCCTCTGCTTCACTGATGAAGTAATGGAGCATGAATTCCCAGAAGGGTTTAAACTCGTGAATATCAAATCATATGATGGAACAACAGATCCGGCGGTATGGATTGAGGACTTTCTTCTCCATATACATATGGCCCGCGGTGATGATCTTCATGCCATCAAATACCTCCCGCTAAAACTCAAGGGACCAGCTCGGCACTGGTTAAACAGCCTGCCGGAAAACTCTATTGGCAGCTGGGAGGACTTGGAAGACGCCTTCAGCGATAACTTCCAAGGAACATACGTCTGACCTCCGGATGCCGATGACTTAAGTCACATAGTTCAACAGCCCGGAGAGTCAGTCAGGAAATTCCGGACTAGGTTCCTAACTAAAAAGAAACAGATCGTCGACTGTCCGAATGCCGAAGCCCTAGCGGCCTTAAAGCATAGCATCCGCGACGAATGGCTCGCCCGACACCTCGGCCAAGAGAAGCCGAAGTCCATGGCAGCCCTCACATCACTTATGACCCGCTTTTGCGTGGGCGAACATAGCTGGCTAGCCCGCAGAAATAATAATGCAAGCGAACCTGGCACCTCTGAGGCCAGAAATAGCAATAGCAAGCCCCGACGCAACAGGCACAAGCATCGAAGCAACGGTGACAATACCGATGACACGGCGGTCAACGCCGGATTCGGTGGCTCCAAGTCCGGCCAGCGGAAGAAGCCATTTAAAATAAACAATCCGGGCTCATTCAGCTTGGACCGCATACTCGATCGTCCATGTCAGATCCATGGCACCCCCGATAAACCCGTCAATCATACCAACAGAAGCTGTTGGGTCTTTAAACAGGCTGGCAAGTTAAATACCGAGAACAAAGAGAAGGGATCGCAAAGTGAGGATGATGACGAGGAGCCCCGTCCGCCGAACACAGGGGGACAGAAGAAGTCCCCCCCAGGTTAAAACGGTGAGATGATATACGTTACCCATATCTCCAAGAGGGAGCGCAAACGCGCGCTCAGGGACGTCTATGCGATAGAGCCAGTCGCCCCAAAATTCAACCCATGGTCGTCCTGCCCGATCACCTTCGATCGCAGGGACCATCCGACCAGTATCCGTCATGGCGGTTCAGCCGCACTGGTACTCGACCCAATCATTGATGGATTCCACCTCATGCGAGTCCTCATGGACGGTGGCAGCAGCCTCAACCTCCTCTATCAGGATACAGTCCGCAAGATGGGCATCGATCCATCAAGGATCAAACCCACAAAAACTACATTTAAAGGAGTAATACAAGGTGTAGAGCCCCGCTGCACTGGCTCAATCACATTGGAAGTCGTCTTCGGATTCCTGGACAACTTCCGAAGCGAAGACTTGATCTTCGATATCGTCCCCTTCCGCAGTGGCTATCATGCACTGCTCGGACGAACTGCATTTGCTCGATTCAATGCGGTGCCACACTATGCCTATCTCAAACTCAAGATGCCCAGATCACGCGGTGTCATTAAACACATTCAGCTGCGCAGAAGGGGCGATCGTTGGTGATAGACACGTCAATTTTACTGTGCCTAGAGAAAAAACGCGAGAGAAAAGAAAGGAAGAAAAGGGATCGGGGTTTGTGCCGCTGACCTCCCCACGCACGCGACCTGCTCTCTCTATCATTCCCTCTCCCACACGCCTCCTCAAGCGACCCCACCTCGCGCTCCCGATGCTGCGCCGACACCTCCTCCCCTTCTCTCACGGCCTCCACAAGCATCCGCAAATCCTCCCTCTCCCATAATCTCCTGTTTTTGCCTCTCAATCACGAATCAGGATCCATGGAGGTTTCCGACAAGTGCTACTCGATCTGCTATACGGCAGCGGCCGGGACCGCCGGCCGTGGGTCTGCGTCTCGCTGCTCATCCTCCGGGAGGCTACACGCGGAGGGAACTCGCTGTTGGCGAGGTTCCATGGAGTGCCAAGCGGGTGCTTTTCGCCAGCGGGGACGAGCATGACCTTCTATTCCCCGGCTCTTCACCCCCAAGGGCACCGACCCCAGGAAGATCCCTAGGTCGCCCTACAGCATGATGATGGGGATCGAAGCGTCGGTGCTCCAATCCGGTGGAGGGGTGGCGGCGGAGGTGCAGGCCCAAAACACTACCCAGAAGGAGGCGCCCCGGATGAGCAACACACTCGTGTTCCTCCCGCTCATGGAGGACGCGCTCTCGGTCGCCGGCGGTTTCGTTCTGTCTATGGCGATGGGTTGCCTCTTCTTCTCCATTCGTGTGGTCAGGTTTGTTCTTCTTCCATCATGTTCCTTCTTTTGTCTCGTCACAAGCACATGCCACGGAGGCTAAACTCTTTTGGCAACCGATTGAAAAAACAGCTGGAAGAGAGCTTCATTAGATCTGTCTACTCCTGTATTTTCAGTTACCTGTGTGACTGGAAAAGTACACTATATGTTACTATGCTATATTTCTTAAGTTATGTATAGAACCTCTACCTATATACTTGGATCACCGGATTGTTCAATTCTTTTTATGCAACAAAACTACAGAATTAGTACTTATCATTGCAGTGTCGTGTTCTGTGTATACCAATATCTCTACCACTATAATACACCAGTCTTGAATTTGGATTCACCACCCCACTTGTTTTTTAGTCCGCTTGGGTACTGATCACCTGAACTAATGAACTAATAGCCAAGATACAGTGCAGAGAGTAAACTTGCCGGGTGATACATGAGAGCATTTATATAATGGTTGGTTCTATCAAGTTTTTTACCGATTTATACTGAATTAAACATGTTGATATGGCGATAGGGTCTCCAGTGTACATGATTATCGATTAAATTTGTATATAAACTTCTTCCAGTTTGTTCAATTGTAAGCCTAGTGATGTAACAATGAACGCTAATTGTATTGTTCTGCTCTTGGTTAGTACAAGAAATGCTTGAGTTGTCAATCAGGAAGAACTTCTATTCTTCAAGCAAGAACTCTAGACTGGGCTTTCAAATAAGTTGGACTGTAGATAATGTCCAGATTTGTGATCATTGATGCTTGTGCTTTCTTCTTCATGTTCTGGTGAGGAAGAAGGGAAAACGCTGGAGCCAATAGATGTTTAGTGGGACTATGTTCTCAATTCACAAAGCTAAAGGAAGCACATGCCATCTATCTCTCATATTGGTTATTTGGATCCTGAGAAATCACCATGCCTAGCTTAAATTTATTGACATTAGCTTGTTCTGATAAAAAAATCAATGCAAGGAAGGAAACAGAATATGGGGATTGCAACTATAGAATGGTGATTAGATATTCTTGATAGAGAGGCATAGGTTTCTAATGTCAGTCTTTGATAGAGTTCACATATGGCTGCAGTTTTTGCGACTACGGAATTGTGATAGGATATTCTTGAGTATTTAGTTCTTCAGTACTGTTAATTGAACATACACTGGAAGTCAAATTTCCAGGTATGTACTAACCTTCCAGTAATCAGGAGTATGCAGTTATGTATTAATACCTATTGGAAACTCCTATCTTACTGATGACTCTCCCTTATAGGTAAATCTGATCAAGACTACTAGATGATCCAAATGGAGGATTATTTCACTTTCAGACCCACTTTGTAATTGTACATCATTGTCTTACCACAGAAGTTTAGATGGACATAGTATCCAGGATACCAACTATTTGGAACTCCTCTCTACAAAAAAAGGCTTAAGGGGATTGGTAACTGGAGTTCAGACCATAAAATTATTCCAATTCCCATGCCTACAGTATTGTATACACAGATTTCAGAGAGGAATAGGTACCACTTTTTCCTCAACATTTAGTTATCCATACAAGAGTAATTAATGCCTATGCTAAGTTGTTATTTTTTTATACATGATTTTTTTATCATAGATGGATAGATGAGCAATGGACCATTAAAGTTGCTTTCATTGGTTCTCTTAGGGACCATTGCAAAAGGTGTTTTTGTTTGGATAAAGGTCATCGAGCTAAGGTAAGCTCTCCATAGACTGGAACATTATCATGTCCTCGTCGGCGAGGAAGCCAGGTGACCTTCTCATCCAATGTCTTTCCCTCCTTATCCCTTTCTCCTATCGCAGTTCCCTCTCAATGCGTTAGTTTCTTTCGTCGTCGCTAGGTTCCCATGGCACTCTGCCACGCTCGCTTCAGTAGCTCGTTGATTAAGAGGTATGAGTGGGTGGCCAGCTGCAATGTCTAGATGGAAGACCTCTCCTGTTCAGATTTATTTTGGGTTCTTGATTCCTTTTTCCCAATGGTTATATGTAATTAGTACAACATTAGGAAAAAATTATACCATGTTTGTGGCTGGATGCATTGAGTTGTTGGAATTGTTGTATTAGAAGTGCACTCTTGATTGCCTTACCAATGGTCCAAAAGAATTGCACAACCGGTGAAATTGACCGTGGTTTTAATGTACTTTTGTTACAATATAGTTTTTTTAGGAGCAAAGGACAGTTGGAGAGATCTCCCACTGACTTGTAACTATAAAAAGAAGGACGTCAGTGACATTTACAATATACTAGAGTATATTTCATTATTTCCCAGTTTGGACATACTTCTATTGGTTTGCTTCTCATAAATATTATCATGCATGTATCAGCTGGTGATTGTGTGATAGTGGCGTGCTCTCATAAATATTATGTGTTTCCAGGAAGATAAATCCTTTCCGAATAGGGACTAGGTTGGTTACTTCTTCTGTAATTATATGTTTTAGTGATAGCTGCTTGATTAAATGGTTCCATCTGTTTCTTATTCTTGTCATCTAACGTAGATAAATAGATTATATGCTTTTGTGCTGAATTACGTGGAAGGTCGAGATGACCGCACATACGAATTTATTTATGTTTATTATCGCATGGATGCCTACTGACCCAAAATATTTTTGTTTAAAATGTTTTCCTATGAAGTTTCTATACTATATAAGAAAGTTGGTCTCAACTATTTGAGGTCATATTCTATTTTAAAGATTACTCATATAGTTTCATAGCTGATTCAGTTGCATTCGTTGAGAACAGGTGTTTGTATCAATCTTGTTTTTCAGGTTACTTGTATTACATATTGATGGATTTCTTGCAGGCTTGTACGCCAGATTTTATTTCAACTGAAAGTATTCTTTTCTTTGACAAGAGGGTATGTATTCTGGACAAATTCTGTAATTATATGTTTCCAGTGATAGCTGTTAGATTAAATGATTGGTCCTATCCATGTGTAATCATGTATTATTTGGGATGAGACTTGTATTTTTAGTCAGTATAATTTTGTAATGGATTGAACATATTCCTGTAATTTTGAACTGTGAAACACATAGAAGTTAGTTAATTTTGGTAGTATTTGTGGCTTGTTGTGCTCACCCCAGAGGCATCGCAGAAGCTTTCCCATGTTTTGAACTGATGTCATCCTTGCTACGACAATTCTTGATCTTGGGCCACACCAGATTCATACGTTTTGTGAATCGGTATGTTGAATAAATCGAGTCGCTCAGGACGGCCACATGATTCAAGCTGAATCTGATATCATTTGTGCCTTCGTGCTCACTGTTCAGGTGGGTCATATAATTGAAGTTGAATCTGATAATACCAAGAGTCTAAGAGGGACGAATACCTGAAGAGATTGATGAGCCTTCCTAATCAGGTTCCCTTCTAGCATGCATTTTTACCTTCTTTATCATTTCTCTTAAGGATAGTCTTTACAAGGTTATCTTGTGATTAGTTTGATTTGAAAATAATGGGCTGAAATAATTCGACAAGCGGGCCAAAGCATTGATATCCTGAAGAACCACAATGTTATCAGATCTCTTCTTAACATTTTGCAGGTAATAATCGAGCCTGTATTTGAATCTTGTGGCCTTAGGCAGTGTTGTTAGTTGTTTATTGTTGTGAAGTTCTTTACTTCTATACCTACTAATAAAAGAAATAGGTATTCTTGGTCCGTCATCGTTTTTGCAGAAAAACCCTTCACTTTTTTAAGAGCCAACCCGCAATCCAGAAAAAAGCTCGTCCCAGAATTTCTGATCCCTACATGGGCTGGCCAGTCCCTAGCGTGGGCCAAGGTGGGCCTGGTTCGCTTCTTTCGATAAGAAGGAAAAATATATAC
Source organism: Triticum aestivum (assembly GCF_018294505.1). Lineage (NCBI taxonomy): Eukaryota > Viridiplantae > Streptophyta > Magnoliopsida > Poales > Poaceae > Triticum > Triticum aestivum. The sequence continues at coordinate 510,940,683 of NC_057814.1, forward strand.
ACGCAGAGGACTTGAACTTGAGACCTCCACTACCGACCACAACAGAACAACCAACTCACCTACTCCCTCCGTTCCAAAATAGATGACTCAACTTTGTACTAACTTTAGTACAAAATTAAGTCATCTATTTTGGAACGGAGGGAGTATCATTTTTCCCCGTGCAAAACCTGGTCGTTACCTAATTATGAGTTGCCTAGAAAATGGAAACTACCTCAAAAAAAAAGGAATGCACGTGTCAATTAAAAAAAATCCCGCTAAATGTGGACATGAAGATGACAATAAAAGTGAAAGACTCGAGATAAGGAAGGACGTGCAGGAAATTGACTCCAATTATATGGATTGTGGGCATTATTGGAGAATTAAATGGGATTTCGGGAAACCCAATAAAGGACCACATGCACGCCGTATTTCTTTCCATGAAATGGAATTTTCATGACATAATTGGCCGCATTTCTTTCCATCAAATGGAATTTTCATGACATAACTGGCCGCATTTCTTTCCATTAAATGGATTTTTCTTCACGTAATTGGCTCCCTAATAAATGTTACTGTGCTGAAATTTGTTAGATAGCCCAACAATTAAGTCGGTTTAAACGGGGAGAAGACGTTGCACCCCATAAGAAAAAATAAAATTAAAAGGCAGCACAACATCTCCACACGTTTTTTGGAACAAACATAAAAGAATTCCCTCAAAAACCACAAACATACAATAAAATATAGTATTATTTAGATGCATATATGGGAGTACAAGATGCGTAATATGCCTTAGATGATAGATAGGATTAATTCGGACTATATAAAAGTCAGTGTTGGGATAGCGAAGTTATGTAATCAACTTTTGTTCCCAGTAACAAAATGGATAATTGAATTTTGTTGTGCTAAATTTTCATAGTCTAATTTTTAAAATATCTTTAGGACATATTAGTACATGGTTTTTACATTATTTAATTTTACATGTTGTGTTTTCTAGACGCAAAGATATTTTTTTATTCCCGTTGCAACGCACGGGCATACTTCCTAGTAATTTATAAATTCACTATAAGATTGTGGTTGTCTACTTAAAGAAATGATATTTGTTAGACGACCAAACTCACTTGCATGTCATTCCTTAAGAAGATCAGTCTCCCAAATGCTTTAGTTAGTTGCTAGCCAAGGCAAAAAATATATGTAATCTGCCCCGTGTGAGGGTGTGGTCTTTGTCAAGGAGTACACTACGATGGCGAGCCGACGATGATGAAGGCGAGCGTCGGCTTAGTGCGGGGTAGTGAAGGGCGGTGACAGTAATAAGAGTTGTCTGTAATGCATTTTCCATGCCATCTGGTTGTATCTCCGTATGTCTTCTTTCCTGTGCTATAAATACAAGCAAATGTGCTACACTACCTTTGGACCAACTGTAATGGGTGGTCCTCATTATCTATATATTCAGTTTAAGTTTATCTGAACTTACAATTTCTCTGTTGCAACACATGCCTAATGTCCTCATGTGCACTAAGTACGAGATGCTTCCTTTCCTAACAAATATCAATCTGTTACGAACATCAGCTCATATAATTTGATTATTTTTGAAGACCTATCCATGTAACTCACTGATGCATGTAACTAGCATATTTATCTGCTAAGCCTCCTAGAAATGTTCATGTCACAACATGGAACAAACAAGCAAGCTGAATGGGCAGCAGCAAATGAGGCACCGCACCATCACGCCTCAAGCGGCGCCACCAGGTGGCGCCCCAACCACTAGTAATAGTCAATGGAAACACGGAACGCTCCCTCCGTACCGAGGAGTGCTACCTCTTGAGCATGCGTTGGTTTTTCCTTGAAGAGGAAAGGGTGATGCAGCAAAGTAGCGTAAGTATTTCCCTCAGTTTTTTAGAACCAAGGTATTAATCCAGTAGGAGACTTCACGCAAATCGCCTAGTACCTGCACAAACAATCAAGAACCTTGCAACCAACGCGATAAAGGGGTTGTCAATCCCTTCACGGCCACTTGCAAAAGTGAGATCTGATAAAGATAATAAGATAAATATTGTTGGTATTTTTGTTGTATAGATTGGAAAATAAAGATTGCAAAATAGTAAACTAGATTTATAGATCAGAAACTTATATGATGTAAAGTAGACCCGGGGGCCATAGGTTTCACTAGTGGCTTCTCTCAAGATAGCATATATTACGGTGGGTGAACAAATTACTGCCGAGCAATTGATAAAAAGGCGCATAGTTATGAGAATATCTAGGCATGATCATGAATATAGGCATCACGTCCGTGTCAAGTAGACCGAAACGATTCTGCATCTACTACTATTACTCCACACATCGACCGCTATCCAGCATGCATCTAGAGTATTAAGTTCATAAGAATGGAGTAACGCATTAGGCAAGATGACATGATGTAGAGGGATAAACTCAAGCAATATGATATAAACCCCATCTTTTTATCCTCGATGGCAACAATACAATACGTGCCTTGTTGCCCCTGCTGTCACTGGGAAAGGACACCGCAAGATTGAACCCAAAACTAAGCACTTCTCCCATTGCAAGAAAGATCAATTTCGTAGGTCAAACTAAACCGATAATTCGAAGAGACTTGCAAAGATATTAAATCATGCATATAAGAATTCAGAGAAGAATCAAATATTTTTCATAGATAATCTTGATCATAAATTCACAATTCATCGGATCTTGGCAAACACACCGCAAAAAGAATTACATCGAATAGATCTCCAAGAAGAACAAGGAGAACTTTGTATTGAGATCCAAAGAGATAGAAGAAGCCATCTAGCTAATAACTATGGACCCGAAGGTCTGTGGTAAACTACTCACACATCATCGGAGAGGCTATGGTGTTGATGTAGAAGCCCTCCGTGATCGAATGCCCCTCCGGGAGATCGCCGGAAAAGGCCCCAAGATGGGATCTCACGGGTACAGAAGGTTGCGGCGGAGGAAAAGTGGTTTTGTGGCTCCCCTAGATGTTTTCAGGGTATAAGAGTATATATAGGTGAAAGAAATAGGTCGGTGGAGCTACGAGGGGCCCCTGGGCGCGCCCTCCTGCCTCGTGGCTGCCTCGTTGCTTCCTTGACTTCCACTCCAAGTCTCCTGGGTTGCGTTTTTTCCAAGAAAGATCCTCGCGAAGGTTTCGTTCCGTTTGGATTCCGTTTGATATTCCTTTTATGCAAAACACTGAAATAGGAAAAAAAACAGCAATTTGCACTGGGCCTTCGGTTAGTAGGTGATGACCCACAAGTGTAGGGGATCTATCGTAGTCTTTTCGATAAGTAAGAGTGTCGAACCCAACGAGGAGCAGAAGGAAATGATAAGCAGTTTTCAGTAAGGTATTCTCTGCAAGCACTGAAATTATCGATAACAAATAGTTTTGTGATAAGGTAATTTGTAACGGGTAACAAGTAATGAAAGTAAATAAGGTGCAGCAAGATGGCCCAATCCTTTTTGCAGCAAAGGACAAGCCTGGACAAACTATTATATAGAGAAAAGCGCTCCCGAGGACACATGGGAATTATCGTCAAGCTAGTTTTCATCACGCTCATATGATTCGCGTTCGTTACTTTGATAATTTGGTATGTGGGTGGACCGGTGCTTGGTTGCTGCCCTTTCTTGGACAAGCATCCCACTTATGATAACCTCTACTGCAAGCATCCGCAACTACAAAAAAAGTATTAAGGTAAACCTAACCATAGCATGAAACATATGGATCCAAATCAGCCCCTTACGAAGCAACGCATAAACTAGGGTTTAAGCTTCTGTCACTCTAGCAACCCATCATCTACTTATTACTTCCCAATGCCTTCCTCTAGGCCCAAACAATGGTGAAGTGTCATGTAGTCGACGTTCACATAACACCACTAGAGGAAAGACAACATACATCTTATCAAAATATCGAACGAATAGCAAATTCACATGACTACTTATAGCAAGACTTCTCCCATGTCCTCAGGAACAAACGTAACTACTCACAAAGCATATTCATGTTCATAATCAGAGGGGTATTAGTATGCATAAAGGATATGAACATATGATCTTCCACCAAGTAAACCAACTAGCATCAACTACAAGGAGTAATCAACACTATTAGCAACCCACAGGTACCAATCTGAGGCTTTGGGACAAAGATTGGATACAAGAGATGAACTAGGGTTTTAAAGGAGATGGTGCTGGTGAAGATGTTGATGGAGATTGACCCCCTCCCGATGAGAGGATCGATGGTGATGACGATGGCGATGATTTCCGGCCCCTCCCGGAGGGAAGTTTCCCCGGCAGAACAGCTCTGCTGGAGCTCTAGATTGGTTCCGCCAAGGTTCCGCCTCGTGGCGGCGGAGTTTCTTCCCGAAAGCTTGCTTATGATTTTTTCCCGGGTAAAAGACCTCATATAGCAGAAGATGGGCACCGGAGGCCTGCCAAAGGGCCCACGAGGCAGGGGCGCGCCCAGGGGGTAGGGCGCGCCCCCCACCCTCGTGGATGGTGGGTGGCCCCCCTCTGGTAGTTTCTTCGCTCAGTATTTTTTATTAATTCCAAAAATGACTTCCGTTAAGTTTCAGGACTTTTGGAGTTGTGCAGAATTGGTCTCTAATATTTGCTCCTTTTCCACCCCAGAATTTCAGCTGCCGTCATTCTCCCTCTTCATGTAAACCTTGTAAAATAAGAGAGAATAGGCATAAGTATTATGATATAACTTGTAATAACAGCCCATAATGCAATAAATATCGATATAAAAGCATGATGCAAAACGGCCGTATCAACTCCCCCAAGCTTAGACCTCGCTTGTCCTCAAGCAGAAGCCGATAACGATAAATGTGTCCACATGTTTAGAGAGAGAGGTGTCGATAAAATAAAATATGGACATGAGGGCATCATGATCATTCTTATAACAACAACATATATAGATATTGTCATATGATTTCTTATGCTCAAGTAATAATCTATTCACAATGTCAAGTATGAATCAGAAATTTCATTGAGAACTAGCAAACTATGATCTCGGTCATTGAAGCAATTGCAATTTATCATAACATCGGAAAGAGTCAATATAAGAGCTTTTTAGCAAGTCCACATACTCAACTATCATTTAGTCTTTCACAATTGCTAACACTCACGCAATACTTGTGGTTATGGAGTTTTAATCGGACACAGAGAAAGATAGGGGCTTATGGTGTTACCTCCCAACCTTTTACCTCAAGGGTAATGTCAACAATAATAATTCATGATAACTTACATCCAATTGGATATATATATCATGATCTTTCCAACACAATGTGCTTGCCAAAGGATAAAATGTAAAGAGTAAAGGTGAAGATCACCTTGACTCTTGCATAAGGTATAAGACAAGAATAAAAGATAGGCCCTTCACAGAGGGAAGCAGAGGTTGTCATGTGCTTTTATGGTTGGATGCATGAAATCTTAATGCAAAAAAACGTCACTTTATATTGCCACTTGTGATGTGGACCTTTATTATGCAGTCCGTCGCTTTTATTGCTTCCATATCACAAGATAGTATAAATTTTATTTTCTCCACACTAATAAGTCATACATATTTAGCGAGCAATTTTTTTTGCATGCAACATGACAACTTACTTGAAGGATCTTACTCAATCCATAGGTAGATATGGTGGATTCTCATGGCAAAACTTGGTTTAAAGATATTCGGAAGCACAAGTAGTATCTCTACTTGGTGCAAAGAATTTGGCTAGCATGAGGGAGAAAGGCGAGCTCAACATGTTGGATGATCCATGATAATATACTTTATTTCGGATATAAGAAAACATAACCCATTACGTTGTCTTCCTTGTCCAACATCAACTCTTTAGCATGTCATATTTTAATGAGTGCTCACAATAATAAAAGATGTCCAAGATAGTATATTTATATGTGAGAACCTCTCTTTCTTTATTACTTCCTATTAATTGCAACGATGACCAAAACTATGTTTGTCAACTCTCAACAATTTTTATTCATCATACTCTTTATATGTGAAGTCATTACTCTCCATAAGATCAATATGATCTCTTTATTTCTTTTTATTCTTTCTTTTTCTTTTATTCCCTCAAGATCAAAGCACAGTAATCAAGCCCTTGACTCAACACTAATCTTTATTATATATAGCTCACGGACTCGATTACATAAAAGGATCATAAGGCAAAGCTCAAAACTAAATCATACTAAAACTTTATTCTACTAGATCAAGATATTACCAAAAGGACCGAACTAAGAAAAACGATAAAGATAGGAGTGTGATGGTGATACGATACCGGGGCACCTCCCCCAAGCTTGGCAGTTGCCAAGGGGAGTGTCCATACCCATGTGATTATATCTCTTTCTTCGGCGTTGGTAATGTGATATTCTTGGCGATGATGCCCCTTAGGATACGATTCTCCTCCTCAAGCTTATTGACTTGCTGCTTGAGGTCCATTATTTCCTTACGGAGCTTACCCGTAACGGCTAAAGCTCCTTTCACCCACGGATGTTGCATAGCTGCGGGAGAACAAGTGACACTCTTTTTCATATTTTCATAAGAAAGAAATCTAACATTGGAAGGGATGACCGAGTTTGGGATAGCTGAGCTCTGTAGTTCCCCCATCATGAATCCGACTCGGAAACGAGAAGTAACTTCTTGATCCTCCTCCATGGCATCTATCCTTTCCAAGTCGGCCTCCATCTCTTCCTCCGTTGATGGTCCAAATTGATATGCATTGCTGTTTGCTCCGGGACCCGGTGTTGGATGAGACACCCGACTTTCCCTGACTGACTCTTGAGAAGACACCTTGCTCTAATCTGCGGCAGAAACAACTCAAAACGAAAATAGAGGATATTTGCCTGATACGGTGGTCAAAACCTTCGGGAGATTATATAATGATTTTTTACCGACCAAAAGAAGTATCGTGCAAGAAAACGGAGTCCGGAGAGCACACGAGGTGCCCACAAGGCAGGGGGCGCGCCCTCCACCCTCGTGGACGCCTCGTGTCCTTCCCGGACTACTTCTTATTTTCTTAAATATTCCAAAACGGATAAAAATTTCTATTAGAACTGTTTTGGAGTTGGTTTACTTACCGTACCACATACCTATTCCTTTTCGGAGTCTAAAACGTTCTGGAAAGTGTCCCTTATGTATTCCTCCGGGGTTACGGTTTCAATAACATTGGTTTCAACATTTATAGGATTACCTGAGGTATATTGTTTGATTCTTTGACCGTTCACCATCGTTGGATTTGTGCCTTCGAAGTTGTTGATTTTTATGGCACCGGAACGATAGACCTCCTCGATAACGTAAGGACCTTCCCATTTAGAGAGAAGCTTTCCTGCAAAAAATCTTAAACGAGAGTTGAATAGCAACACATAATCACCTACATTAAACTCACGCTTTTGTATCCTTTTGTCATGCCATCTTTTAACTTTTTCTTTAAACAGTTTGGCATTCTCATAGGCTTGAGTTCTCCATTCATCAAGTGAGCTAATGTCAAATAGCCTCTTCTCACCGGCAAGTTTGAAATCATAATTGAGCTCTTTAATGGCCCAATATGCCTTATGTTCTAGTTCGAGAGGTAAGTGACATGCTTTTCCATAAACCATTTTATATGGAGACATACCCATAGGATTTTTTATATGCAGTTCTATAGGCCCATAATGCATCATCAAGTTTCTTGGACCAATTCTTTCTAGATCTATTAACAGTCTTTTGCAAAATTAATTTGAGCTCTCTATTACTCAATTCTACTTGACCAGTAGACTGCGGGTGATACGGAGATGCAATTTTATGATTAACATCATACTTAGCAAGCATTTTACGAAAAGCACCATGAATAAAATGTGAACCACCATCAACATTAAATATCTAGGGACTCCAAACCTCGGAAAAATAACTTCTTTAAGCATCTTAATAGAGGTGTTATGATCAGCACTACTAGTTGGAATAGCTTCTACCCACTTAGTAACGTAATCAACAGCAACTAAAATATGTGTATACCCATTAGAGGAAGGAAACGGTCCCATGTAATCAAAGCCCCAAACATCAAATGGTCCAATAACAAGTGAATAATTCAAAGGCATTTCTTGACATCTACTGATATTACCAATTCTTTGACATTCATCACAAGACAAGACAAACTTACAGGCATCTTTGAAGAGAGTAGGCCAATAAAAACCGGATTGCAATACCTTATGTGCAGTTCTATCTCCAGCGTGGTGTCCTCCATAAGTTTCAGAGTGACACTTGCGTGGGATCTGTTCCTGTTCATGCTCAGGTATACAACGTCTAATAACACCATCTACTCCTTCTTTATAAAGGTGTGGGTCATCCCAGAAGTAATGTCTTAAATCATAGAAAAACTTTTTATTTTGCTGGTATGTGAAACTAGGTGGTATAAATTTAGCAACAATGTAATTAGCATAATCAGCATACCATGGAGCAGTACGAGAAGCATTTATGATAGTTAATTGTTCATCAGGAAAGCTATCATCAATAGGTAATGGGTCATCAAGAACATTCTCTAACCTAGACAAGTTGTCTGCAACGGGGTTCTCAGCTCCCTTTCTATCGATAATATGCAAATCAAAATTTTGTAGCAAGAGAACCCATCTAATAAGTCTAGGTTTAGCTTCTTTCTTTTCCATAAGATATTTAATAACAGCATGATCAGTGTGAACAGTTACTTTAGAATCAACAATATAAGGTCTGAACTTATCACAAGCGAGTACAACTGCTAAAAATTCTTTTTCAGTAGTAGCATAATTTCTCTGGGCATTGTCTAAGTTTTACTAGCATATTGGATAACATATAATTTCTTATCAACTCTTTGTCCTAGAACAGCACCTACAGCATAATCGCTAGCATCACACATAATTTCAAAGGGTAAATTCCATTCAGGAGGCGAACAATAGGTGCAGAAATCAAAGCTTTCTTAAATATTTCAAATGCTTCTACACAATCATCATCAAAGACAAAAGGAATATCTTTTTGTAAGAGATTAGTCAGAGGCCGAGATATATTTGAGAAGTCCTTAATGAACCTCCTATAAAAACCGGCATGACCAAGGAAACTTCTTATACCTTTGATGTCCTTGGGACATGGCATCTTTTCAATAGCATCAACTTTAGCTTTATCAACTTCAATACCTCTTTCAGAAATTTTATGCCCCAAGACAATGCCTTCATTAACCATAAAGTGGCACTTTTCCCAATTCAAGACAAGATTAGTTTCTTCACATCTCTGCAAAACTCGATCAAGGTTGCTCAACCAATCATCAAAAGAAGTTCCATAAACGGAGAAATCATCCATGAAAACCTCAACAATCTTTTCACAAAAATCAGAGAATATAGCCATCATGCATCTTTGAAAGGTAGCAGGTGCATTACATAAACCAAAAGGCATACGTCTATAAGCAAAGGTACCGAAAGGGCAAGTAAAAGTGGTCTTTTCTTGATCCTCTTTTGACACAAGTATTTGAGAGAAACCGGAATAACCATCTGCAAAGAAAAAAATGTGTATGTTTGGATAATCTTTCTAGTATTTGATCAATAAAAGGTAAAGGGTAATGATCCTTTTTAGTAGCTTTATTTAATTTGCAGAAATCAATTACCATCCTATAACCTGTAACAATTCTTTGTGGGATCAATTCATCTTTATCATTAGGAACAACGGTAATACCTCCCTTCTTAGGGACACAATGGACAGGGCTTACCCACTGACTATCAGCAACGGGATAGATTATACCTGCCTCGAGAAGCTTTAGTATTTCTTTTCTTACCACTTCTTTCATCTTAGGATTTAACCGTCGTTGGTGATCAATAACTGGTTTAGCGTCTTTCTCCAATTTAATTTTGTGCTGGCATAGAGTGGGACTAATGCCCTTAAGATCATCAAGAGTATATCCAATAGCAGCACGGTGCTTCTTCAGAGTTTTCAATAATTTCTTTTCTTCGTGCTCTGAAAGGTTAGCACTAATAATAACATGATATGTCTTCTTTTCATCAAGATAAGAATATTTGAGAGTATTAGGTATGGTTTAAGCTCAAAGACGGGGTCACCCTTGGGTGGAGGAGGATCCCCTAGGATTTCAACAGGCAGGTTGTGTTTCAAAATAGGTCCCTGTTTAAACAATACTTCATCTATTTCCCTTCTTTCATTCATAAACATATCATTTTCATGGTCTAGCAAATATTGTTCTAAAGGATCACTAGGAGGCACATCAATAGAACCAAGACCAATAATTTCATCTTTACTAGGCAATTCTTCATTACGGGGTTGTCTACGAAATTTAGCAAAATTAAACTCATGAGACATATCACCCAAACCAGTAGTAACAACATCCTTTTCGCAGTCTATCCTAGCATTAACAGTATTCAAGAAGGGTCTACCAAATATAATGGGACAAAAGTCATCTTGTGGGGAACCAAGAACAAGAAAATCAGCAGGATATTTAACTTTCCCACACAAGACTTCAACATCTCTAACAACCCCAACTGGTGAAATAGTATCTCTATTGGCAAGCTTAATTGTAACATCAATTTCTTCTATTTCAGCAGGTGCAATATCATGCATAATTTCTTTTTATAAGGAATGAGGTATTGCACTTGCACTAGCACCCATATCACACAAGCCATGATAACAATGATTTGCTATTTTAACAGAAATAACAGGCATGCCTACCACAGGTCTATGTTTATTTTTAGTATCAGGTCTAGCAATTCTAGCAGCTTCATTGCAGAAGTAAATAACATGCCCATCAATATTATCAGCCAAGAGATCTTTAACCATAGCAATACTAGGTTCAACCTTAATTTGCTCAGGGGTTTGGGTGTCTTAATATTACTTTTGTTGACCACAGTTGAAGCTTTAGCATGATCCTTTATTCTAACAGGGAAAGGTGGTTTCTCAATATAAGCAGTAGGAACAACAGGATCATCATAAGTGATAGTCTTTTCTTCAACTTTAATAGGTGCAACTACTTTTACTTCAATGGGAGGATTATATTTAAACCACTTCTCCTTAGGGAGATCAACATGAGTAGCAAAGGATTCACAGAAAGAAGCTACTATCTCAGAGTCAAGCCCATATTTAGTGCTGAATTCACGGAAAACATCGGTATCCATAAAAGATTTAACACAATCAAACTTAGGTGTTATACCTGACTCCTTACCTTCGTTGAGATCCCAATCTTCAGAGTTGCGTTTAATTCTCTGCAATAGATACCATTTGAATTCAATAGTCTTCATCATAAAAGAGCCAGTATAAGAAGTATCGAGCATGGAGCGATTATTGGGAGAAAGCCGAGCATAAATTTTTTGAATAATCATTTCTCTTGAGAGCTCATGATTGGGGCATGAATATAACATTGAATTAAGCCTCCCCAAAGCTTGAGCGATGCTTTCTCCTTCGCGAGGCCAAAAATTATATATATATAATTACGATCACGATGAGCAAGATGCATAGGATAAAACTTCTGATGAAATTCCAATTTCAATCGGTTGTAGTTCCATGATCCCATATCATCACATAGCCTAAACCATGTCAATGCCTCTCCCTTCAAAGATAAAGGGAAGACCTTCTTCTTGATAACATCCTCGGGCATACCTACAAGCTTAAATAATCCACACACTTCAACCACATAGATTAGGTGTAAATCGGGATGCAATGTTCCATCACCTGTGAAAGGATTAGCTAGCAGTTTCTCTATCATACCCGAAGGAATTTCAAAGTAAACATTTTCAGTAGGTTCAGTAGGTTGAGGAGCAACTCTTTTCTCTACTGGTCGGGGTGAAGATACCCTGAACAAGCCCCTCAGAGGATTACTTTCCATAGTAACAAGTGACAGTAAATTTCAGCACACTATATAAATTTTTCCTTACCAAATTCCACCTACCAAAGGCGCTTCACTCCCCGGCAACGGCGCCAGAAAAGAGTCTTGATGACCCACAAGCGTAGGTGATCTATCGTAGTCCTTTCGATAAGTAAGAGTGTCAAACCCAACGAGGAGCAGAAGGAAATGATAAGCAGTTTTCAGTAAGGTATTCTCTGCAAGCACTGAAATTATCGGTAACAGATAGTTTTGTGATAAGGTAATTTGTAACGGGTAACAAGTAATGAAAGTAAACAAGGTGCAGCAATGTGGCCCAATCCTTTGGACAAGCCTGGACAAGCTCTTATATAGAGAAAAGCGCTCCCGAGGACACATGGGAATCATCGTCAAGCTAGTTTTCATCACGCTCATATGATTCGCGTTCGTTACTTTGATAATTTGGTATGTGGGTGGACCGGTGCTTGGGTGCTGCCCTTTCTTGGACAAGCATCCCACTTATGATTAACCCTATTGCAAGCATCCGCAACTACAAAAGAAGTATTAAGGTAAACCTAACCATAGCATGAAATATATGGATCCAAATCAGCCCCTTACGAAGCAACGCATAAACTAGGGTTTAAGCTTCTGTCACTCTAGCAACCCATCATCTACTTATTACTTCCCAATGCCTTCCTCTAGGCCCAAACAATGGTGAAGTGTCATGTAGTCGACGTTCACATAACACCACTAGAGGAAAGACAACATACATCTTATCAAAATATCGAACGAATACCAAATTCACATGACTACTTATAGCAAGACTTCTCCCATGTCCTCAGGAACAAACGTAACTACTCACAAAGCATATTCATGTTCATAATCAGAGGGGTATTAGTATGCATAAAGGATATGAACATATGATCTTCCACCAAGTAAACCAACTAGCATCAACTACAAGGAGTAATCAACACTATTAGCAACCCACAGGTACCAATCTGAGGCTTTGGGACAAAGATTGGATACAAGAGATGAACTAGGGTTTTAAAGGAGATGGTGCTGGTGAAGATGTTGATGGAGATTGACCCCCTCCCGATGAGAGGATCGATGGTGATGACGATGGCGATGATTTCCGGCCCCCTCCCGGAGGGAAGTTTCCCCGGCAGAACAGCTCTGCTGGAGCTCTAGATTGGTTCCGCCAAGGTTCCGCCTCGTGTCGGCGGAGTTTCTTCCCGAAAGCTTGCTTATGATTTTTTCCCGGGTAAAAGACCTCATATAGCAGAAGATGGGCACCGGAGGCCTGCCAAAGGGCCCATGAGGCAGGGGGCGCGCCCAGGGGGTAGGGCGCGCCCCCCACCCTCGTGGATGGTGGGTGGCCCCCCTCTGGTAGTTTCTTCGCTCAGTATTTTTTATTAATTTCAAAAATGACTTCCGTTAAGTTTCAGGACTTTTGGAGTTGTGCAGAATTGGTCTCTAATATTTGCTCCTTTTCCACCCCAGAATTTCAGCTGCCGTCATTCTCCCTCTTCATGTAAACCTTGTAAAATAAGAGAGAATAGGCATAAGTATTATGATATAACTTGTAATAACAGCCCATAATGCAATAAATAAGCATGACACAAAAATGGACGTATCAGTTGGTTAGTCCCCAAAATAATATAAAAGAGCATATTAAAGCCAATTAAACATCCAAAACAGATAATATAATAGCACGGAACAATCAAAAATTATAGATACGTTGGAGACGTATCAAGGAGCACACCGCGGCCCTGGTAGCGGAAGTACAGAGCGGCCTTATCAAGCAGAATATTAATTCAGCGGCCAAGCTCCCGGACACTGTTAAACGAGTCCGGACTACTCCGCAGCATGATAGTCCAGCTCGTCAGGAGTTCCACTAGCAATTCGGCCTTTGTCTCAGTCCCGACCAAATGGCGGCGTACGTACCGCGCGTACATAACTACGCACTCGAAATACCATGGGCAAAGACGGAGGCGTAACTCGATTGTGGTCCATAATACGGCTCGACCTTCTCCGGGCACACATACTTTCCCTTTTCTTTTTATCCTTTTTAGGTTTCTTTTCCACAGGCCCCTCACGACGGCCTGATCATTGATCCTTTCAAAGGATGGATATACCAAGGCGGCAAGCAGCATAGACGTGTGGGGGAATCTCTAGGTGGTCTTCTTGATGATCACTCTACCTGTTTTCAGGACGCGCACGCAACTCCCCCTTGGTCTCGGCATGTTAAATAGCCATGTTGCTTATCACACTATTTGTACAAATACGCTTTGATGTATTAATCAAATTATAATGGAAACAGTTTGTGGCCCAACTTATGTGGCACTGGCTTACTACTTCATTTTATTTCGCTATTCTTATCGATTCCACCCGTACACTTTGGTACGCCTTAATTCACCAGGGGCTTCATCGCGCTCCATACTATGGCAACAAAGTTTGAACACTTTTTACAGTACAGTTCGGCACCCCGAATTTAGCGATATATGCATCGGCTCCGAATCATATCTTTGGTCAATAGTTGGGTTGCCCCGGCTCCTGTGCTTACTACCTTACGTTCCGTCCTATCGGCTAGGGCAGTAAAGGGAGAACTACTGCGATTGTGTTTCTGGTTTACCCGGATAAACACCTCATTAGAGAAAGCTGAAAACTGACTGTCATGATGCGGCGAGAGCTGGTCAGCTATTCAGAGGTTAAAATCTCTTGCGATTTTTCCCCGCATTATGCGACGGATCGGCCTCCACCCGATCAGGTGCCTACAGCACCCTAGTCCGGATTAACAAATCCTAACTAGGGGCTGCGCCTACATTTCTATTGTCAAACTCCTATGGCTAAGTGAGGGTGATAAAACCACATAGTCCGATTGCCTGATTCGTTGCGCTAAACACCTCCTTCAAGGACCAAACTCTTGGATCAAGAGTGTTTAGGTTCCAACCCGAACACCCCCGTACTACCTACGTGAGGGCTAAAGCTGATGACTGGCCAACTCTCAGATTTAATAAAACGGCCGCACAGGAGGCAAAATTTTAAACAAACAACAACCATTATATTACATATCGGCTTTGTTTCATAATACAGGACGGGATAACATGAATGTCTTCATTCAAAGATAATGTCTTTTGCACACTAGCCCTCTACAATGCGGGATCCCTTCAGGACATCATCAAAATACCGCTCAGGCGTGCGGTGCTCCTTGCCCGCGGGCGGTCCCTCGGTCGCGAGCTTGACGGCGTCCATCTTCGCCCACTGCACCTTGACACGAGCGAAGGCCATCCGCGCACCTTCGATGCAGACCGACTGCTTGATGGCATCAAGCTGAGGGCAGGCATCGATCAACCGCTTCACGAGCCCGAAGTAGCTGCTGGGTATGGCTTCGGCAGGCCATAGACGGATTATCAAATCCTTCATGGCCAATTCGGCCATCCTATGCAGTTTGGTCAGCTGTTTCAGCTGATCGCTAAAGGGCACCGGATGCTCTGGCGCAAGGTATTGCGACCAGAACAACTTCTCCGTTGAGCTCCCCTCTTCAGCTCGGAAGAACTCCGCAGCATCAGCAACACTGCACGGCAGATCGGCAAACGCTCCTGGAGAACTCCAAATCCGGGTCAGTAAGAGGTACCTTTTCTTCACATATTTTCTCTGCATAATAAAGGCCTTACCCACCGCGATTTTCCTGGCCTCCTGGATTTCCTGGAGGGCGCCCTGGGCTTCAACCCGGGCCTCTTGTGCGCTTTGGTGGGCCTTAGCAAGTTCATACTCTTGGTCCGAAATCTTGAGCTCCAAGGACTCGCATTTCTTTACGGCGTCCTGGAGCTCCTGTTGGACCTCCCCGACCCTTGCCTCGTGTTTTTCGCGGGCGGCTTGTTCCTTCGCCGCTCTCTTCTGGGCCTCGGCCAGCGCGTTCTTGAGGGACTCCACCTCGGTCGCAGCTCCTATGAAATATCATGATAACATGATCAACACAAATAATTCATATCTTCCTAGATCTGAATAGGCCATTGCATACCTTGCTTGTCCCCTAGTTGTTTTTTCACACGGACAAGCTCTTCCTCGGCCCGCTCTAGACTTTGCTTCAGTTTGGAGACTTCGGCAGAATGGGAGGTCGCAGCCAGCATCGACACCTGCTTATTCACATAGACATGTATGGTTAGTCTCCTGCGAAAATTATTTGATCCTCTGTCCGGCCTTTCTTTTCGAGCACCGGACAGAGTCTCAGGGGCTACTATCTATACTATGACATTCTTTTTGCATAATTACGTCGCATACCTCAAAGCCTGTTAGAAGGCTGGTGCAGGCTTCAGTCAATCCTCTCTTAGCGGACTAAACCCTCTCAACCACCGTACCCATGAGGATACGGTGTTCCTCAACAATGGAAGCACTTTGTAGCGCTTCCAGTAGAGTATACGGTGCCTCTGGATGGACATAGGTCACCGGCGGAATAGGTGCACCTCCTTCTTTCGAAGGAGGCTGCTTGCCTGATTTCGGAGCCGTATGGGCCTCCGAAATAGTATTCGGCTAGGGGTCGAATTGGATATGGCCCCCATCGCCAGTCTCCAGGGGGATTTGCTCCCCCATGTGTCCGGTGGCCGAGGTATCACCCTCTGGCACCACCCTGACGGCATCCTGTACCTCTCCCTGGCCTGGGAAGGTCCTTCGGGACAACACCTCGGCGTCGTCCGTGGCCTTGGGAGAGGAGGCCGTTGGAAGTGACCCGCTGTCCATCACATTTGGATCCAGCGAATTCCCCGAAGATGAGGATCGCTGGGGGCGGGCGTGGGTCGTACTGCAGCGCATGATTCGGCATATTAAAACCACGAAGAAAAGAAGTTGGATATATGTGTGTATAAATGCCTTCGAGTACTTACGATTCGGCCAGGGGCTTCTCCCTGGGGTGCCACTCGGAGCTGCTATCAGTGTCCAACGCGGAGTTGTCCGCAAGGGAGACCCTTCCCTTCTTGGACGCCTCTGCCTCCAGATCCGTGGAGGCCGCCCTTTTCTTCCTACCCCCCTCAGGGAGAGAGTTGCTTTCCTCCTCCTCCTCGTCGTCCTCGGTGGCGGGGGAGGAGTAGGCTTCAGCGTCTTCGGACATCACGTCCGAAGTGCCTTTACGGCGAAGGCCGCCTCTTCCCGCCTGGCCCTTCTTCTTGGCCTTCTTCTCCGGCGTCTGGTCGGGCGCCGAGACCAGCATCTTCGTCATAAGTGGGATAGCTGGGTTTTCAGGCAGTGGAGCCGGACACTGGATCCGCTCCGCCTTCTTTGTCCATCCCTGAAAAGACAGATAGGGAAGCTTAGACATCTTCCTTGAATGTACAGGTGAAGGATACACCTTGAAATATGAAAAACTTACCGACCTGCAGGGATGGGTCAGGTTGTACCCACGGTCCTCGGTCATCTGCGGCCACGTCTCATTGGCCTTAAAAAGCACCTTCCAGATGCCTTCGTGCGTGGAGCCGAAGAACTGCTGCAAGGTCTAGTGCTTGGCCGGATCGAACTCCCACAAATTGCAAGTCCGGCTTTGGCAAGGAAGGATCCGGTGAAAAAGCATCACCTGGATCACATTGACGAGCTTGATGTTCTTGTCCACCATGCTCTTGATGCGCGTCTGCAGCGCCGACACCTCGTCCGACGACGCCCAGTCCAGGCCCTTTTCTAGCCAGGAGGTAAGCCGCATTGGGGCCCCGGACTTGAATTCGGGAGCCACGGCCCAGGTGGTGTAGCGGGGCTCTGTGACGTAGAACCATTGCTGCTGCCACCCTTTGATAGTCTTCACAAATGTGCCTTTGGGCCACGTGACATTGGACAGCTTGCTCACCATAGCGCCTCCGCACTCTGCGTGTTGACCACCCACCACCTTCAGCTTCACATTAAAGATCTTTAGCCACAATCCGAAGTGGGATGGGATGTGGAGGAAGGCCTCGCACACGACAATGAATGCCGAGATGTTGAGGAAGGAGTTTGGGGCTAGATCATGGAAATCTAGGCCATAGTAGAACATGAGTCTGCAGACGAAGGGGTGGAGAGGAAACCCTAACCCGCGAACGAAGTGGGGGATGAACACCACCCTCTCATGGGGCTCTGGGGTGGGACAATCTGCCCCTTGGCCGGAAGCCGGTGGGCGATTTCCTGGGCCAAGTACCCCACCTCCCAGAGCTTCGTGATCACCTTCTCCATGACGGAGGAGGCCATCCACTTGCCCTGCGCTCCAGATCCGGACATGGTCGGAGTGCTTTTTTGAGGCAGAAAGGATGGAAGCTTAGGCGCTGGAGCTCGAGAATGGGTGGGCAGAGAGAAAGAAGGCGTAGGGCGAAAGGGTGAATCCTTATCTCTTTATAAAGGCAGCGAATATCAAGCGCCTCCCCATTCGCCTTAAAACTCGTCTATTCCCCAAGGGTCGTGTGCTACCTCATGAGCACTGCGTTGGTTTTCCCTTGAAGAGGAAAGGGTGATGCAGTAAAGTAGCGTAAGTATTTCCCTCAGTTTTTGAGAACCAAGGTATCAATCCAGTAGGAGGCCACGCCCAAGTCCCTCGCACCTACACAAACAAATAAAAAGCTCGCAACCAACGCAATAAAGGGGTTGTCAATCCCTTCACGGTCACTTACAAAAGTGAGATCTGATAGATATGATAAGATAATATTTTTGGTATTTTTATAATAAAGATGCAAAGTAAAATAAAAGACAAAAGAAATAACTAAGTGTTGGAAGATTAATATGATGGAAAATAGACCCGGGGGCCATAGGTTTCACTAGTGGCTTCTCTCAAGAGCATAAGTATTACGGTGGGTGAACAAATTACTGTTGAGCAATTGATAGAATTGAGCATAGTTATGAGAATATCTAGGTATGATCATGTATATAGGCATCACGTCCGTGACAAGTAGACCGACTCCTGCCTGCATCTACTACTATTACTCCACACATCGACCGTTATCCAGCATGCATCTAGAGTATTAAGTTCATAAGAACAGAGTAATGCTTTAAGTATGATGACATGATGTAGAGGGATAAACTCATGCAGTATGATATAAACCCCATCTTGTTATCCTCGATGGCAACAATACAATACGTGCCTTGCTGCCCCTGCTGTCACTGGGAAAGGACACCGCAAGATTGAACCCAAAGCTAAGCACTTCTCCCATTGCAAGAAAGATCAATCTAGTAGGCCAAACCAAACTGATATTTCGAAGAGACTTGCAAAGATAACCAATCATACATAAAAGAATTCAGAGAAGATTCAAATATTGTTCATAGATAAACTTGATCATAAACCCACAATTCATCGGTCCCAACAAACACACCGCAAAAGAAGATTACATCGAATAGATCTCCACGAGGATCGTGGAGAACTTTGTATTGAGATCCAAAGAGAGAGAAGAAGCCATCTAGCTAATAACTATGGACCCGAAGGTCTGAGGTAAACTACTCACACATCATCGGAGAGGCTATGGTGTTGATGTAGAAGCCCTCCGTGATCAATGCCCCCTCCGGCAGGACGTCGGAAAAGGCCCCAAGATGGGATCTCATGGGTACAGAAGGTTGCGGCGGTGTAATTAGGTTTTCGTGGATGCCTCTGTTGGTTTGGGGGTACGTAGGTATATATAGGAGGAAGAAGTACGTCGGTGGAGCAACATGGGCCCCACGAGGGTGGAGGGCGCGCCCCCTGCCTCGTGCTCTCCTGGTTGATTTCTTGACGTAGATCCAAGTCCTCTGGATCACGTTTGTTCCAAAAATCACATTCCCGAAGATTTCATTCCGTTTGGACTCCGTTTGATATTCTTTTTCTACGAAACACTAAAATAGGCAAAAAAACAGCAATTTGGGCTGGGCCTCCGGTTAATAGGTTAGTCCCAAAAATAATATAAAAGTGTATAACAAAGCCCATTAATCATCCAAAACAGAATATAATATAGCATGAAGCAATAAAAAATTATAGATACGTTGGAGACGTATCAAGCAGCCCCAAGCTTAATTCCTGCTCGTCCTCGAGTAGGTAAATGATAAAAACAAAATTTTTGATGCGGAATGCTACTTGGCATAATTTCTTTAATGTAACCCTCTTAATTTTGGTATGAATATTCAGATCCGAAAGATTCAAGATAAAAGTTTAATATTGACATAAAAGTAATAATACTTCAAGCATACTAACTAAGCAATTATGTCTTCTCAAAATAACATGGCCAAAGAAAGTTCATCCCTACAAAATCATATAGTTTAGTCATGCTCCATTTTTGTCACACAAGAATGCTCTCATCATGCACAACCCTGATGACAAGCCAAGCAATTGTTTCATACTTTAGTAATCTCAAACTTTTTCAACCTTCACGCAATACATGAGCGTGAGCCATGGATATAGCACTATGGGTGGAATAGAATATAATGATGGTGGTTATGTGGAGAAGACAAAAAAGGAGAAAGTCTCACATCAACGCGGCTAATCAACGGGCTATGGAGATGCCTATCGATTGATGTTAATGCAAGGAGTAGGGATTGCCATGCAGCGGATGCACTAGAGCTATAAATGCATGAAAGCTCAACAAAAGAAACTAAGTGGGTGTGCATCCAACTTGCTTGCTCACGAAGACCTAGGGCATTTGAGGAAGCCCATTGTTGGAATATACAAGCCAAGTTCTATAATGAAAAATTCCCACTAGTATATGAAACTGACAAAACAAGAGACTCTCTATCATGAAGATCATGGTGCTACTTTGAAGCACAAGTGTGGAAAAAAAGGATAGTAGCATTGTCCTTATTTATTTATTTTTTGGGCCTCCTTTTTTTCGGCATTTCTCCTTTTTTTGGGACAATGCTCTATGAATGATGATCATCACACTTCTATTTATTTACAACTCAATGATTACAACTCGATACTAGAACAACGTATGACTCTATATGAATGCCTCCGACGGTATACCGGGGTAGGCAATGAACCAAGAGTGACATGTATGAAAAATTATGAACGGTGGCTTTGCCACAAATACGATTTCAACTACATGATCATGCAAAGCAATATGACAATGATGAACGTGTCATGATAAACGGAACGGTAGAAAGTTGCATGGCAATATATCTCGGAATGGCTATGGAAATGCCATAATAGGTAGGTATGGTGGCTGTTTTGAGGAAGATATAAAGAGGTTTATGTGTGACAGAGTGTATCATATCACGGGGTTTGGATGCACCGACGAAGTTTGCATCAACTCTCAATGTGAGAAAGGGCAATGCACGGTACCGAAGAGGCTAGCAATGATGGAAGGGTAAGAGTGCGTATAATCCATGGACTCAACATTAGTCATAAAGAACTCACATACTTATTGCAAAAATCTACAAGTCATCAAAAACAAAGCACTACGCGCATGCTCCTAGGGGGATAGATTGGTAGGAAAAGACCATCGCTCGTCCCCGACCGCCACTCATAAGGAAGACAATCAAATAACACCTCATGTTTCAAATTTGTTACATAACGTTTACCATACGTGCATGCTATGGGACTTGCAAACTTCAACACAAGTATTTCTCAATTCCACAACTACTCAACTAGCACAACTTTAATATCACTACCTCCATATCTCAAAACAATCATCAAGCATCAAACTTCTCTTAGTATTCAGCACACTCATAAGAAAGTTTTTACTAGTCTTGAATACCTAGCATATTAGGGTTATTTTTCCAATTTAAGCAAATTACCATGCTGTTTAAGACTCAAAATAATATAAGTGAAGCATGAGAGAATAATAGTTTCTATAAAACAAAACCACCACCGTGCTCTAAAAGATATAAGTGAAGCACTAGAGCAAAAACTATATAGCTCAAAAGATATAAGTGAAGCACATAGAGTAGTCTAATAAATCTGAATCATGTGTGTCTCTCTCAAAAGGTGTGTACAGCAAAGATGATTGTGGTAAACTGAAAAGCAAAGACTCAAATCATACAAGAAGCTCCAAGCAAAACACATATCATGTGTGGTGAATAAAAATATAGCTCCAAGTAAAGTTACTGATGGAAGTAGACGAAAGAGGGGATGCCTTCCGGGGCATCCCCTAGCTTTGGCTTTTTGGTGTCCTTAGATTATCTTGGGGTGCCATGGGCATCCCCAAGCTTAGGCTCTTGCCACTCCTTGTTCCATAATCCATCAAATCTTTTACCCAAAACTTGAAAACTTCACAACACAAAATTTAGCAGAAAATCTCGTGAGCTCCGTTAGCGAAAGAAAACAAAACACCACTTCAAGGTACTGTAATGAACTCATTCTTTATTTATATGGGTGTTAAACCTACTGTATTCCAACTTCTCTATGGTTTATAAACTATTTTATTAGCCATAGATTCATCAAAATAAGCAAACAACACACGAAAAACAGAATCTGTCAAAAACAGAACAGTCTGTAGTAATCTGTAACTAATGCAAACTTCTGGAACTCAAACAAATCTACCAAAATAGGAAGACCTAGAAATTTTTTTTATTGATCAGCAGCCATTGGAATCAATATTTTATCACGTTCTGGTGATTTTTAACAATTGTTTTCGTGAACAGAAAGTTTCTGGAATTTTCAGCAAGATCAAATAACTATCATCCAAGAAGATCCTATAGGTTTAAATTGGCACAAACACTAATTAAAACATAAAAACAAGTATAACCAGAGGTATATCAAAGATTTATTCCTAAACAGAAGCAAAAAATCAAAAATAAAAAATAAAATTGGGTTGCCTCCCAACAAGCGCTATCGTTTAACGCCCCTAGCTAGGCATAAAAACACGGATAGATCTAGCTATTGCCATCTTTGGTAGCCAATCCATAAGTGGCTCTCATAATATATTCATAAGGTAATTTTATTTTCTTTCTAGGGAAGTGTTCCATGCCTTTCTTTAACGGAAATTCGAATCTAATATTTCCTTCCTTCATATCAATAATTGCACCAATCGTTCTAAGGAAAGGTCTACCAAGAATAATAGGACATGAAGGATTGCAATCTATATCAAGAACAATAAAATCTACAGGCACATATTTCCTGTTTGCAAAAATAAGAACATCATTAATCCTTCCCATAGGGTTCTTGATAGTGGAATCCGCAAGGTGTAAGTTTAAAGAGCAATCATCAAATTCGCGGAAACCTAACAAATCACACAAAGTTTTTGGAATCGTGGAAACACTAGCACCCAAATCACACAAAGCATAGCTTTCATGATCTTTAATTTTAATTTTAATAGTAGTTTCCCACTCATCATAAAGTTTTCTAGGGATAGAACCTTCCAACTCAAGTTTTTCTTCATAAGATTGCATCAAAGCATCAACGATATGTTTGGTAAAAGCTTTATGTTGACTATAAGCATGTGGAGAATTTAGCACGGATTGCAACAAGGAAATACAATCTATCAAAGAGCAATTATCATAATTAAATTCCTTGAAATCCAAAATAGTGGGTTCATTGATATCTAAAGTTTTAACTTCTTCAATCCCACTCTTACCAATTTTAGCATCAAGATCTCAAAACTCCGAATTTTTGGATCGCCTTCTAGGTAAGGGTGGATCATATTCAATCCCGTCATTATCAAGATTCAGATTGCAAAACAAGGATTTAATAGGGGACACATTAATAACTTTTAGATCTTCATCTTTATTTTCATAGAAACTAGAAGAACGCGCTTTTACGAAGCAATCTTTCTTAGCACGCATCCTAGTGGTTCTTTCTTTGCACCCATCAATGGAAATTCTCATTGCTTTGAGACACTCATTGATATCATGCTTAGGTGGAATAGATCCAAGTTTCAAAGAATCAACATCAAGAGAAATTCTATCAACGTTCCTAGCCAATTCATCAACTTTAAGCAATTTTTCTTCAAGCAAAGCATTGAAATTCTTTTGCGAATTCATAAACTCCTTAACACTAGTCTCAAATTCAGAGGGCATCTTATTAAAATTTCCATAAGAATTGTTGTAGGAATTACCATAATTATTAGAGGAATTACTAGGGAATGGCCTAGGAAAGTTTCCTCTATACGCGTTGTTACCAAAATTATTCCTACCAACAAAATTCACATCCATAGATTCATTATTATTCTCAAGTAGACAAAGGCATATCATTAGGATCAGAAGAAACACTTTTAGTAGCAAATAATTTCATAAGTTCATCCATCTTTCCACTCAAAACATTAATTTCTTCTATCGCATGCACTTTTTTATTAGTAGATCTTTCGGTGTGCCATTGAGAATAATTAACCATAATATTATCTAGGAGTTTAGTAGCTTCTCCTAAAGTGATTTCCATAAAAGTGTCTCCCGCGGCCGAATCTAAAAGATTTCTAGAAGCAAAATTCAATCCGGCATAAATTTTTTGTATAATCATCCAAAGATTCAAACCATGTGTAGGGCAATCACGTATCATTAATTTCATCCTCTCCCAAGCTTAGAGGAAGAGGGCCGCCACCGCCGGCCTCGCCACGGCGCCGCGCAGGCTAAGCATCTATCAGAAAATACCAGTAGGCTAAGCGGACTGTGAAAGCTCCAATTCTCTGTCAAGCCCAAAAGTGCATCGGGCCCAACATAAATCATTTCATGCAAGGCCTCTTAATGTGAAAATGGGATAAAAGGGCCCCCTTTGCATGCATGATCGTGGGAGACATTGGATGTTGTCAACCGGCCTTAAAATGCTCATAAACAGCTCTTCCCCCTTTGACTTAGTTTTCGCTCTCCTCTGTTTCTAGTAGAAAAAGCCTGATCCTACTTTGCGAGTCCAACACGTCTAGTATTCTTTTCTTTTTCGTCTGAGGGAACGTGGTAGCCCTGATCTAGCTAAGACTTGAGATTCCATTCTATTTCATTCTGATCTCGTTATGAGGAAATAGGTGAGGCGAGGCTAAGACAAGATATGGGACTTCCCGCGCTAAGTTGTTCCAATCTCTGTACTTAAGTAACCGAACTCGAAAGTGCTGCTATGAGCTAGATTTATGCGTACAAGAGTAAAGAAGCAAACAAGGCTACCTTTCCGCTGGAAATCCTATACCTGAGTGCTATTTGATCAGAGTGAGTTGTAATTGAGCTTGTATCTCGATAGGACTGAATGTAGCCAGGAGTTTCAAAAGGAAGGAGTTTTTTCTGACTGAATCCATCCATAAAGCCGCCAAGGAACGAAGTTTGTTCCCTTTAATCAAGTGGGTAAGGTAGGCAAACCACTTAAGCTTTGCCTTAGACTGACGGAACAAAAATTTTGTACATTCAAAAAAGGAATTGATTCCGTAAAAGATGGGATCGACCAGTAAATAGAAAATTACTGATATTTCATCCTTGTGAGATTGTCAATTTTGTAGACAAGATCTCTTCTAATGATTTTTTTTCATTAAAAGGTAGAAAAGAAGTTGGACTCTTGGCAATGCAAACATTTCTCTTATGGTTAACAAACTATATACTAACCGTCTACCTCCCTCAGTTAGACACTTAGTGAGAAGAGTTGAGTCATTAGCGGAAAACATATGATTATCCTTCAAAATAGATACTTGATTACCTCTAACCTTCATAACAGTTAAGTAGTCAGTGGAAAACATATGATTATCCTTCAAAGCTAGAGGTTGATTAGGTCTAACCATAACGAACGCACCAGAACGAGGAAATGTGAATCACGATCCTTATTCGGTAGAGGAGTCGGGGGACATTGGTTCAAATCCAGTTCGTGAATATCAGAAAGCATTGTTTCTCATTGAACTATATACGATACGCGCGCACGAGGAAGGGAGAAATCGATTGCGTTGTAGTCATTTTCCATCAGATTCTTACGGATGTAGTGCAAAGTAAATGTTTCAGTCAAAAGTAAGCTGCCGACTATGATGAATGCCAGCCCGATCTGTAGCTGATCTTTGATCCCGAGCTTGAGCTTCTCTTTGATGTCGGGTGAATCGAATTTCATTATGGAGAAATGTGTCGCTAGTCCAAGTCCGCTATAGTATTGTTTGTCTATCACTTCGGCAACGAAGGTCATTTCTTTAAAAGATCGATACTGGTAGTTGCTTGCGGTGTCTGAACAAGTTTCGAAAAAACTACTGTGTCTGCATTTTCCTAAAGATTGTTGTGAGGCTGATAGTGATATCTTTCCAGTAACTGACTCAGCAGGTTCAATTGAGGTATCATTCGATTGATATTTCGAACCGTGTAGTGGTTAGGATCCTCTTATTGCCGTCAATGGCTATTTTGGTCGATTCCAGCCAGAGAGTTATGAATAGAAATAGCAGACCCGATTCGAGACAACAGGAAGTTCCCGTTTGCAGATCTACATTTCTCAGGTTCAGGCTATTCATGGAGTCGATCACCACCACTTGAGATAGATGATCAACTTCATTAAAGAAGCAGTCATCTCTATACAGGAAGCAGCATGTTTTCTATGGTCCTATGAAAAGGTTCCAGTGGGTTTCTCTTGCTGAATGGTGGTAAAACACCAGCTTTCATTCCTCACTGCAAGCTACTCCTTTTGCTGCTTTTTCTCACTCTTTGCCTGGGCCAACGATAGATTAGTCTCTAGGTCGGTCAAGTGATAAATTGGCGAGATTAGTTAAGGAAACTGGGACTTCTGATTGTTCGCGAGGGATGGCTGAATAACCTACTTTGCTTTCCATTTAGGGTAATAGGATGCCACTACTTGACCTTGCTTGCCCAGACACAAGATAACCTATAGTTTGGGTACTGCCCTTCGTGGTGCTTGCTTTCCTATAATCTGTAAAGCTTTAGCTTTCAGAGAAGAGATTTCAGTATCCGATTGCTTTTCTGACTGGAATTCTCTAGTTCACTTCACTTCTACGCAATGTCATTTCTTGATTCAAAGTACTTATTTTCTGATTGGAATTTCGATCTCTTGGCAACAGGTTTCGCTTCTGCTGAGGACAAATTGAACAAGCTACTTCTCAAACCAAGTCCGGGTGGGCTTTTGAATTCAGAGAAGGGAATTCCAGTTCTGATTCTAGTCTTGTGGAGCTTTCCGCCTCAAGGAGATCCCGGTTGTGGGAAACAGCATCTCTAAAGAAAACAGATCCTCCCTCATTCTCCCGCGGATCTTGATTAGACACTTGGAGAACAGTGAAAGAATCATTTGCGTGAATATGGTCCAGATAGGAACGAAACGCTTCATCGACCAAGTAGGGCTCGATCGGTAGATAAGGCCCATCCCGCACTAAGTCATAAAATTCTCTAAAAATATAGAGAAAGTTTCAAAAACAAAGAAAAAGGGCAGGGTTTTGTCAAACAATAACGATTTCTTAGGCATCTTTACTATGCGAGTATTCGGTCTATCAAAAACTGTGTAATCAAAAGCGCTTCCAGCTACGCGATGACTGATATCAAACCGATATTTAGTAAAATACTCCCCTAAATACAGATAGATTATATAAGCTATCACGATTTCAGTTTCATATAGAGTAGCCCAACCTTGTATAGCACCTCCGAGAGCACACAATAAATCGATTAACGAAGCCCATATCGCACTAATATCGATGATTTGATACTGCTTCAGTGCATATATACATTGACAACTAATTCTGTGGATTAAACTGTTGATCTTTGAACAACGACCGAAGATATTATTCACACCCAATGAAGTAGCAGAAGTATCAGATCCAGTTAAACGATTTAGCCGTCATAGAATAGAAAGGTTTCTAACCGTTGAAAAGGATACTTCTAAACGTTAAGGGGCGCTCAACCTTCCACTCAAATCCTTTTTACCAGAAGGGAGCTCGCCTGCCACGACATATAAGGGAAAAGGCAATGTGTGGAACTAGATCAAGTTTGATCTGCCACTTACACTGGAAGGGCAAGAACTAATGCTTATGTGTATTCTTCCACGATATATAGAAGGTTAACTACTCCAACTTGATGGCTAAGAGAAAAGTGAAATCCTAGCTTTCCCTAGAATCAGCTCTTTACTATCCTGCCCCAGGGGGTTTTTCGGAGACACTGAACCCTAGATTTAGAAGCTTTCCCAAACAAACCTTTTGACCAGGAAAAGGCATACCAAAGATTTTTGGAAAGACACATTGAAATGGAAGCTCTCGAACCTATTCCGAAGTAAGTTTAGGATGAGGTTTCCGATCCGGTTGGTGTTCCGACATCCTGAATCGAGGTGGCTCTAAAATCAGGTTTGCCTACCTCTCTAGTTACAGAGGGAGGAGAGGGGATTCGTCTTTTTAGGTCTCTGAAAAGCCAGTTGACATGTGCGATCCAATCAAGGAGGCAGTACTTCTGCCTGAGTTCCTCTAGATCCTACTCGTCGGGATTACCGTGCTCCCGCAGGTTGTTCATCATGCGTTCCATAGCACTTTGACTTTATATCTTTTACCATCTTGGAATCATGTAGATGTAGATTGCTTTCATCGCAGGGTCATTCCTGAAGGTGGCTTGTACCAGCTCTTCGTCATCATAAATAGCAAGCCACTCCTCTTGAATTCCAGTCATGATGATCAGGTACCCGGAGTACATCACCCTCATCAGGAAGAAAAGAGAGAGAAGTGGAGTAAAATGGATTCAAATGCCGCATCGCAAGTGAACAAAAGAAACCAGTGGAAATAGAAATAGAATGAACAAGTGTATCAATTCATGAGTTAAGGAATACTATTGGGAAGATTGGGTGACTAATATCCTGAGAAAACGATCTCTTGCTTCCCTTGAAACATGCTGAGAGGACCATTTCGGTTAGTGAGAAGTTCAATTCATGGGTCATGATGACAGATCATATCGTGTACCAGTGCACTGTTCTTTATAGATCTATGTTCAGTGAACAAGAATGTAGTGAGGGGTGCTACTTTAGTGTTATTCCTAGACTGATGAAGTGAAGACTTTAGGCCTCGCTAATAGTGGACCAACTGAGAATTGTTGTTTCTATTTTCTGTAGATATCTCAGTATTCCTTGAAAGCCTTATGAATGGTGGCGAGGATGTGGAAGAGCTAGTCATATAGTCCTTTAAGCTTGATTCCTTTTATCGGTTAGCAAGGAGTTTGAAGCTTGAGTACTTTGAAGAGCATTTAAGAACAGCTCATAAGCAATTCCAAGTGGCAGAGATGACTCGAGGGACCTCGTCAGATAAGCATATCCTATGGTAAATGTGGTACCTGGTCCAGTCAACTTGGAAGTACAAACTGACCACTAGTGGGTGTCAATTAAAAAGTCACTCTGTGGCTAACGCTTCTACTGCTATCGGCGGGGCTTAGTCTCTCGTGGTTCATTTCCACCGGAGAGCATCTATTTGAATAATTAGCGTATATAGTTGATCACTCTAATGAGAACGGATTCGATTCGCAAATTTCTCGTGATTGACCGAAGGAAAGGTTAGCGACTGCTCTCCCTACGGAATCTCCAGTAGAGACATTGCATAGCTGGCAGACACGATGGGCTCAGGGTTTCGACTGCTGTTCATTCCGATCTTAGGTCTCGCTCAGCGAATTCGGAAGGGTTGGGTCCTTTGTCAATGACTTACTTTCCTAGTAGCAGAGATCCAAGAATAACTACTTTCTTCTGCTAGGCGTTTCTTTGTTGCCAGCTGAAAAATAATACTCGTTTTTATCGGATGAGGGGGAGTGTCTTTGTTTGTTCAACGTGCAGATCCGGGAGGAAGGGGTAGGACTTGTTGTTCGGGCAGTCTAGTTTTTTGTTTGTTTGGTGCCAGTGTCCCAGTGAAGGAAGTAGGGCTTGCTGTTCCAACAACCGCTCTCTTCTCTCTCGGCTCCCTGATGTCTTCTCTTTGTCTTCGGTATTTTTATTTTTGAGGATTCAGATTCACTCATAACTATAAGAAGAGTGTGGGATGGAGGAATGGATTATGGAAGGAGACAAATTCTATATAAAATGGAGTAAGGTGGGTTTCGGAGATTATACTTAGTTCGTGGACATATTAGATACTACCTAATTTTCCTGATCTTCCGCCTAATAAAATAACGAAAAATAAAAAAAGTAGTACCATGAGCAGCTTAGACAAGAATGGATTTGGGAATGACAAATAATAGTCAGCGAGAGCCAGAGGAATTGTTAAGTGAATGGGAGATAGATCGAGTGGGGATACTCCTATTTAATTGGTTTAACCAGAAACAGAGGATAGGATTCGAAAAGTCAACCGGAAAGGAAAGGGACAGAACAGAACAGAAAGCTACCGGTGCAGCTGATCGGTCTCCTCGATCGTTCCCTCAAGTGATCGGTCACTCCTCGTCAACCTTGTTAAAGGAAGCTTTTTCCTCTGAATTTGATATACTTCAAAAACGAATCACTCTTTTTAGTATGAATGGCTCACTCTCCCATTCTTTCCGGCTAGGGCAGCAGCTAGACCCATAGAAGTTTTGAGGTAAGAGGTACCGTGAGCAGATTTCTTTGTTCGATACCCAGTTCTTGCAAGCACTTCATGCCAGTGGTATTGGTGCCCAATCAAAAGTAGGATTGACTATGGATTCGAGCCATCGCACATGGTTTCATAAAATCTGACTGCGCATGAGATTAAGGTTCTCACCGTGTCCATCTTCGCCACTGGTGCTTTGGTCTCATCAAAGGTGTCTCCGCATCCAATCAACATGTAAGTCCCCTACCTAGGAAGGATAGGCTGGTTCACTTGATGAGAATATCTTCTATGATCATACCGCAACCATGTCATCCATGAACAGGCTCCGTAAGATCCCATAGAGTAGAAATGGAATAAGTCATGTGACATGATCCAGTTCTCTATTTATTACACTTACCTTTTTATTATAGTATGGAAATGCATTCATTTTCTTGGGCGTGAAGAAGTGTCAAACCAAAATACCCAATAAGCATAAGCATTAGCTCTTCCTGAAAAGGAGGTGATCCAGCCGGTTTTTCCAACACTTGATCAGGAACCGGGCGCAGAAATTCCTTGAAGAGAAGGGGATGCCTACAACCAATGCCTAAATAAAGGCATATGTCGAAAAGTGCAACTACTAATAGATTCAGTAAAGGAAGGCTCGGAACGGGCTGAGCTACTGCCCGAAATAGAAGAGGACAACTAGAGTAGAGGAGCCTAATTCCAATCCAAACAATTGACGAGGGAGTCTAACTTGACTATCCTGCCTGACTTGGCCAATAAAAGATACCTAGCATGACACATCAGCTACGCCATCTGAACCTGTCCACTTGCTAGTCAGGAAAAATAACCGCTCTGTTCCATGGGCTTCTTTCACAGCTCTCTTCACGCTCGCTTTACGAGTCGAAATCGTTTGGAAGGTAGATTTTGCGAATAACAAGTGTGATACTGACAACGTGCTCCTAAGGCGACTGCTTAGTCGACAAACCAACACCTATTTGGATTCGCTTGAGAAGAGCGCATTCTTGAGATGCTAAGGGCTGGCCAAAGGGTTAACTAAACTAATAAGATCTCTTCTTCCTTCTCTTTTATGCTTCAGCGAATCGACTTCTTCTCGATGATGGACATTCCACAGGCATTTCTAGAGTAAGATTCATGTGCAGCCTTTCTCGATCGTTTATTATTCTCGAATAGAAGATGATAAGATGCATACCCCCTCCTCATTAACTATGTTACTTATTTCCTCACAGTCTCTTGATGCAAAAAACCTATTCTTTCAAGGAAAAGACCTTTATAATCCAGTGTAGTTTTTCACTGACTATTCTAGTGTAGTTTGACTCAAGTATACGTTTTCTGAAGTCTTAGATTGCACGCATTTCTTAAACAGTATTGCACACTCAGGTCACAGTCACCCACCAGGAAGGCATAGAGGCAAGACAGAAAGTAAAGACAGCAGGAATCAAACCTAGGAATAGTAAAATGATGATTCAAAGCGCTACCGGGATGCAGCTCTTGTTCGAGGTAGGTTAGTAGCTCTAGCCAGAAGTCGAAAAGCATTAGTTGGTGGTAGCCCTTAGGAACACGAGGAGGCTAATGTAGTGAAACTGGATGAGCAATGACGAGGCCCTTTCACGCTATCGCCTTGGATTGTTCACCTAGTTCAGAGAACACTCAGGTTGCTTAGAAAGCGTAGCGTTAGGAGACACCAGGGTGTTAGCATTCAAGAATGAGATCACACCAGTGGTACCAAAAGCTCCAAAGACTGTTGAAAACAAAGGGAGTGGACAGACAAAGAAGAGAAAGGAACAAGAACCCAGTCGTCGAACCAGTATAAAGCCCTAAGTGATCTGCTCTACAAGAGTATATTAACTCGAATCTAAGAGAAATTCTAGATAATGTTTCCTACCCTGAAATTTTCTTGTCTTTCCCGTTTTCTTGCTCTTTCTCCGGGCTTTGACCATGTCTCCCGAACAATTTCAGTAGAGAAGGGGAAGTTAGCAAAGTTAGACAAGATTGGAATGGGCATAGGAACATGTATTGATGTACCAGATCGGCTAATTCGACAGCAATAGTCCCTCGGACTCGAAAAGTAATAACAAAAATGGCTAATCCAATAGCAGATTCCGCATTGGGTATTTTATTAGACGAATCCATCTTATTTCCTTATTTCTCTGTTTTGGTAGCAGGAGAAGTAGTTTGTTCACCCCGTACTTCAAATTAGTCTCCCCCGTTGACCTTCTTTTTTAGATAGAATCCTCAATGAGTGGAAAGGACTAGAATCAGAACTGGAATTCCCTTCTCTGAATTCAAAAGCCCACCCGGACTTGGTTTGAGAAGTAGCTTGTTCAATTTGTCCTCAGCAGAAGTGAAACCTGTTGCCAAGAGATCGAAATTCCAATCAGAAAACAAGTACTTTGAATCAAGAAATGACATTGTGTAGAAGTGAAGTGAAGTAGAGAATTCCAGTCAGAAAAGCAATCGGATACTGAAATCTCTTCTCTGAAAGCTAAAGCTTTATAGATTATAGGAAAGCAAGCACCACGAAGGGCAGTACCCAAACTATAGGTTATCTTGTGTCTGGGCAAGCAAGGTCAAGTAGTGGCATCCTATTACCCTAAATGGAAAGCAAAGTAGGTTATTCAGCCATCCCTCGCGAACAATCAGAAGTCCCAGTTTCCTTAACTAATCTCGCCAATTTATCACTTGATCGACCCAGAGACTAATCTATCGTTGGCCCAGGCAAAGAGTGAGAAAAAGCAGCAAAAGGAGTAGCTTGCAGTGAGGAATGAAAGCTGGTGTTTTACCACCATTCAGCAAGAGAAACCCACTAGAACCTTTTCATAGGACCATAGAAAACATGCTGCTTCCTGTATAGAGATGACTGCTTCTTTAATGAAGTTGATCGTCTATCTCAAGTGGTGGTGATCGACTCCACGAATAGCCTGAACCTGAGAAATGTAGATCTGCAAAAGGGAACTTCCTGTTGTCTCGAATCAGGTCTGCTATTTCTATTCATAACTCTCTGGCTGGAATCGACAAAAATAGCCCTTGACGGCAATAAGAGGATCCTAACCACTACATGGTTCGAAATATCAATCGAATGATACCTCAACTGAACCTACTGAGTCAGTTATTGGAAATATATCACTATCAGGCTCACAACAATCTTTAGGAAAATGCAGACACAGTAGTTTTTTCGAAACTTGTTCAGACACCGCAAGCAACTACCAGTATCGATCTTCTAAAGAAATGACCTTCGTTGCCGAAGTGATAGACAAACAATTCTATAGCGGACTTGGACTAGTGACACATAGGTCCTATTTCAGGTTCATTTACTTTCTGAAATAAGTAACTTTGTCTAATGTTCCCCGAACGAGTAGTTAAAACAACCATCCCCTGATCCGAAAGGAATGGGTGTTCCTGAGGCTTATTCAAAGGGCTTTCTAGTGAGTTAATGGGGAATGAGGGTATCACCCATAACCAGTTTGAAGATGCAAAAATTCTGTTCTTGTCAAGGAGGGGGATTAGCTACACATCCAAGGAAGGCGTTTTTAGATTATTAATATACTTTGTCCCGAACAACGGTCGGTTGGTTTGGAAACCTCGACCTCCCTTTCTTCAAAGATTGTTAGCGTGGGTTTCTCAGCCTTTGCTTCTTTAGGAAAGCAAGGCTGAAACCCACTCAATCTGTGCTTGACACCCCCAGTAGGCCCCCTCAAGGGGGATGGACACCTCTACTGGAATGAAAGGAAGGTCAGTGGATTAGATCATGAATACTGTTTATTTCCTTTCATACCCAGGAGGTGAGGTAGAGATGGAGGGCGGCCCTCGGGGGGAGGGCCATTACGCTGTAAGGTTTCCTTACATAGGACTGAGCATGTCTCAAGGGAGTGAGACATGCACTAACAAGCCTAGTGCATAAAGGGAGCCCACCTCTAAGGGTGGCCCCTTTACAACAGAGGAAGACATACAAGTCTTACCCCCTACGAGTCCGGTCTCCGGGGCGGAAATACCAGGTACTGATTTCCAGAGGTACCGATCTGCAAGGTACCCATTCCAAAGGTACCGATCCTTTGAAATCATGCTTTGCTATTAAAGGGAATTCCTCCTAACGTCGGAAACTCTATTTATATTGGATCGATCTTCCTCGTCCGTTCCCTCGATCGGTCACTCCTCGTCGACCTTGTTATTATTAGATTTGTGCTTTTATCCGGGCTCGCCCTACGGGGTCCGGGCATCTTACCTTCCTCGAGGACGATCTCGGAAGGCGCTAATGGCAATCCCTTTTCCTAAAATGAAATATGAGGGAAAGGCCATGGAATTCATGTATCTTAAAACCAACCTTGAATAAGACCAGCATTATGAACTCACATCCATTTCAATTGATACTAAAATAAAGGGAATAAATATCAGGTTTAGCCTTTTCAAATTCCACACATTTTACAGATTTCCTGATCTCTGAAAAAAACCAAAACCCAAGGAGACACTTGTTTTACGAGCAAGAAATAGTTTGACCTCTTGGGGACCCTATCTATCGTGGGCTTGTTTTTACCCTGGAAATATTGGGTACCACAAGGCCTGTTTTCTTAAAGGAATCTGCCTTTAAACGCGTTCCACTAAAAAGAAAGTAGTTGGCAAAGTGGCAAACCAACCAATGTCACTTTTTCAGAAGTTGGAAACAGGCCAATGTTACTTTTTCAGAAGTTTGTGACCCGTGAAAAGGCATATTGTGATCACTGAACCTTTTGATAGCGATGAGTTGTTGATGAAGTCTCTCAGTTTTCTTGAAACTTGGCTTTGGCTGCATTTGGTTCGAGAACCATCTAACGGGACCAAGGATAAGAGAAAGAGCAATGGAATCAGATTTGGGCGTCGTGGACTGGCCTACTGGTAGTTGAAGGGTGTGAAATTCACTTCCGACTAAGTGTGTCACAGGAAAGGACCTCTTCCAAAATTCATGGACCTAAAATGGAACATGAGGCGCCTGTGGCCCGGAAGACTGGTATCATAGCCTTTACGACAAACGGGGACCCATGCGAACTGAGTTATGAAGAAGTTGAACAAGCTTGCCCCAACGCGGCGGACGAAGAAAAAACCGACCAGAACCCACTTTTGGAGGACTGTCCGGAGAGGAAGAAGCAACAAACTCACCTCATACTAACATCAAAAGACAAGAAGGCAGTGATGTGGTAGCGTCCTATGCTTAAAGCTGAGCATGAACGGACGCCTATCGGGTCTCA
This sequence comes from Triticum aestivum, assembly GCF_018294505.1. Lineage (NCBI taxonomy): Eukaryota > Viridiplantae > Streptophyta > Magnoliopsida > Poales > Poaceae > Triticum > Triticum aestivum. The sequence continues at coordinate 510,975,987 of NC_057814.1, forward strand.
TTAGTACGGGACCCAAGCCATACCGAAGTTGACGCCGGCTCCATACTGGGTATGGGGAGTCTGGTCCCAGGATCAGATCTACTATGGACGGAAATGCATTATGCACCTGTCCACGCCAAATGCAATATTTTGGCGTGTTCACTTAAGTAATGTCCCTAGCGGGAAACTATATTCAAGAACTAATCCATTCGACCCGACGTGGGTCGAAGCCACCGATCGAGGGAAGGTGCCCTTCCCATAGAGGCAAAAACTTTATAAAAACTGTAATTTTTTCTAAATTTTTGGAAACCACTCTCACGAGTGGAACTACTCTGTCCCGAACAACGGTCGGTCGGTTTGGAAACCTCGACCTCCCTTTCTTCACAGATTGTTAGCGTGGGGTTCTCAGCCTTTGCTTCTTTAGGAAAGCAAGGCTGAAACCCACTCAATCTGTGCTTGACACCCCCAGTAGGCCCCCTCAAGGGGGATGGACACCTCTACTGGGATGAAAGGAAGTTCAGTGGATTAGATCATGAATACTGTTTATTTCCTTTCATACCCAGGAGGTGAGGTAGAGATGGAGGGCGGCCCTCGGGGGGAGGGCCATTACGCTGTAAGGTTTCCTTACATAGGACTGAGCATGTCTCAAGGGAGTGAGACATGCACTAACAAGCCTAGTGCGTAAAGGGAGCCCACCTCTAAGGGTGGCCCCTTTACAACAGAGGAAGACATACGAATCTTACCCCCTACGAGTCCGGTCTCCGGGGGCGCAAATACCAGGTACCGATTTCCAGAGGTACCGATCTGCAAGGTACCCATTCCAAAGGTACCGATCCTTTGAAATCATGCTTTGCTATTAAAGGGAATTCCTCCTAATGTCGGAAGCTCTATTTATTTTGGACCGGTCTTCTGATCGAGGGAATAGCTATCGACAATGACAAACCCAATGATACAATATACTCAAATATAATCGTTTCCATAAAAATCTGCCATCATTTTTTTACTCATACTTGTCCCTTAGCGGACTCACTCTTGTCTTTCTTCATCTAAGGAGTGATAAGTGCCAGGAGTCTGCCTCTAGCATCAATACACGTCCTAGTTACGAGCATAAATGCATGAATATGCAGAGCCAGGTATAGCGAGTTTTATTTTATTTATTTTAATTGAATCAACGAATATTTTTTGAATAGAAAGTCAATGTATCTAACCTATTATTTCACAAGAGTACTAGTTGCTGAAGGCGATTTCAGAATCAAAAAAAGTAAAGTCAAAATTATTTAGCTTATTCTCTCAACCCAATTTTGAATTGTCAAGACAAGAGCTTTATGTAAGAGTAGAAGCCCCAAAAGGTGAATTAGGGATTTATCTAGTAGGAGATGATAGCCTTTTCCCCTGGAGACCCACTTAAATTCGAAAAGAAGACCTCTATTGTGACAGAAGATTCCTCGCCCACAGCATCTCGCTAGATCGGGGGCAGACGGTGGTGACGGTTCAACTGGATCTGATACTTCTGCTACTTGAATATGCGCTCAATGATGAACCTTCAAAACTGCGTTATGCCGCAATAGGTACTAGTATCATTATAGCAAGTTATTTGACTTCGAATGCAATAATTCCGCTAACAGCCTCTATAATACAATGATAAATAAATGATCAATTCTATTCCAGGATGTATTCCTAGTTTGAAAAGAGATGAATGAAGGGCATGATCATTATAAAGTATACCCATTTTTATTTATCCCAGCTGGGTTCTTGTTGAATACCCATAGAGCTCGGATTCCGACGATACGAGCAAAAGCTAAATAAAATCTGATTAGTTGCCCGAGCTGTATGAGGCAGAAACTCGTCCCACGTACGGTTCGGAGGCCGATCCCCACCCCTGCAATAATGGTGCGGCTTAGGTCAACTAATACGAATAAGATACAGTTCACTCAATGATTGCCCTTGGGTCCCGAACTCCATATGGGGAAGGAACGTTGTTGTTTGCGTGGTCTCGATCATTTACATGGACCCACTTCTCATTCCATTTGTGGGAATTTGATGATTTATAAACCGTCCCCAACGAGCGAATGGTTCATGTTTGAACATGATGAATCACTTCGTGCCGACCTGTTGCCCATAAACTTTCCTGCCTAATCAAGGTACGAAAAAACTCTTTTCCCACGGCTCACTAATACGATCCTATCTTACCATTCTTCTATCCTTCTTCATCACGGGACAGAAGCATAACACTGATCTATGGACGAAGGAAGGTATTAGAAAATTCATTATGACCTAGACCTAAACAAGGCTGATATTGAACAGAGGAGGAGTTCTTGTTACTACTTCTCGCTGGCACCAAAAGAAGTTTCGCGTGATTCGGACCTTTTGTGGTGGTCTGCCGAGGACAGCACCTAAAAACAACCCTTGTGCCATGGAAAAAAGATTGATTTTATTACGACAGGCTATTTTTTCCATTCATTACCTTTGAGGGGAATGAGCAACAAAATGACAAGATGAGGTGCCCCGGGCGCCCCTAAAAAAGAACCAAAAAGTTCCAGAGGCATCTTCCATTCATTTCGATTTAGGTCTTTCTGGTTCTGACTGGTTGGTAAAAGGACTCTAAATCCTTTGAGTGGTTCGATTCCACAACAGAACAAAGAATGAAATGAATGAATGAAAGCCATGACCATGCCTCCAGTAGGAAGATCGAGGAACCGATGCTGGCGCTCCTGGTTCATGGGATCCTAACCGCGATGGGGATTGGACATAGAACCTGGACCCATCGTAGAGACGTTTAGTTCAAAAGAAAGGATCGTATCCTGATGGTAAGAATTATACTTTCGTGGAAATACAACGCTATAGACTTCAATGCGGTAGAGTAGACGTTTTGTTCCTAATTTTTCTGGACCAAACCTCCGCTCCGACCCAACGATACAATGAATTTTTTCTGTTCATATTCATAAATAAAAAAGATGAAATTCGAAATGAGAAAGGGCTTCGAGCCTCATGCTTTCCTGTTTTATTTGGTTGGGAAATGGCTCTTTCCTGGCGAGTCCAACAGGTCTAGTATTCTTTTCTTTTTCGTCTGAGAGGATGGGTCCCGAGGGAACTCTTTTTCTTCTATTCTAAGTTTTGATTGCATGAGCAGCATAACAACATAACAGTTTTGTGTAAGGAAGTAAGGAAAGACTCCTTTAGAATTTGTCCATCGTGATTAGGGTCGCTCTTTTTTTAACTTTACTTTAGTGGAATTTAATGTGTTCATGCTAACAGAAGAGCGGATCCAATACACATAAGACTTTTTTCAGGAAATTCAATCCATTAACTATTTATATTCCTTTTCTTATTTAGTATTTGGGTTCGTAAGTTAAACTAGATAGCTATATGATTGAAACAAAACAGCTTATAAATTTGTAGTAAAAAGAAAAAAAAATCTCATTTCCTACGTACAAGAAAAAGGGAATAGAAGGGCGGGTAGATCAATGTGATGATAGCACCACGCCAGGCACCGAAGACGAAAGCGAAATCGCGAGGGTGAGCTAACTCCAAAAACCCGTCCTCAGTTCGGATTGCAGGCTGCAACTCGCCTGCATGAAGCAGGAATCGCTAGTAATCGCCGGTCAGCCATACGGCGGTGAATCCGTTCCCGGGCCTTGTACACACCGCCCGTCACACTATAGGAGCTGATGGAGACTAAAAAATGATTTAAGGTGGCATTGTCCAAGGAGAAACCACCCCAAAGCCAAGTTCTTGTTATCGCGTTCTCCTTCTAATTTTGTGGCCGGTTTTGTGGTAAGCGTGATAGATTGAATCAACAAGCAGTAGTGTGATCTGCTGCTTGCGGTCAGTATTCAGCAGCTTGATCAAACCAAGTTTCCGCAATTTCCGAATCACCCTGTAGAATGGCCTGTTCTCCTCAGTCGGAATAGGAAGTTCCTTCAAGCCTTGTTCCTTCTTCCGCTTCATCTATCGTAAAATTCTACAGCCAGCGGGTTTTTCTTTGGCCAAAAGGTACTTCGAACTTGGAACGAGCATGAAGAGATTAACGAGACTTCTTTCTCTTTTGAGTTTTTCTGGCGGACCTGCCGCACAAGATCTTTGGTCTTCCCCTGGAACCGATGAAAAAAAGTGGATTGCTTCTTATGTACTCGCTCAGAATGATTCTTCTCTATCTATAGTTCATGGCCTATTAGAAGTAGAAGGTGATGCTTTTCACAAAAAGCTAGTCAGAAAAAGGGGCACGCAGCTACGCGATTCTAACTGCTCTTGGTTTTGTAACTCACTGCTCTTGGTAGAAAAAGCACCAATTTCTGTACCGATTCCGGAAGAGCGAAGAAAAGGGGGATGTTTTGTTAATGGGAACCCGCTACTGACACTTGAAAAAGCTGCTTTCAAGGTCTCGTCCAGGAGCAAAACAATCATAAATCACTTTTCATGCATTCATTAGCTAAGTACTCCAGTCTTTACAACAGGCCGTCATATTTGGCTGTGACAACCCCATGATTCTTTTTGTATTGCAAACTCTGTGATCTTTGAGCAATAAAGACTTGGCTTCCCTAAAAAAATCACTTTAGCTTTGCAGCTCTTGAATTTTTTTACCTAATAACAGCAATAAAAAAGAGCTTCCTAATACCCAAGCGAAATGCACATTGTACTAGTATGTTCATATCAATGATCAAACACCTTTAGTCCAGCAAGATCACCACCAAGATTTTGAATATTAAACCCATCGAGGAGCGCTAGAACGGTGGCCAACTAGCTACGCCATGTGGTGCATGCTGGTTGGTTGGTCACGGTGAGAAATTTTTTGATTTTTCTTTTAGTTTTCTCTAAATGGTTGAGACATTTCCCTTTTTCTTTTTGAGAAAAGTTTTTCGAGGCTTTTTTTAGATAGATGTGATGTCCACGTGACACGAGAATTGTAATTTTGAGATGAAGGTGAGGTGCACACAGCTTCCTCATAAGCGGTCCGCAATGGCGGGCCCCAACCACTAGTCACATAGCATGGAGGTAAGGTATCATGGTTGCTGGTCACCAAAATCAGCCTTAACTGTAAAGCGGCACACTAGACAAAAGGTGTTTTGGGACGAAATCTCGGATCAGCAAAGATCATCGATCTCTGACGGACCATTCATTCCTTGACACATACTGCACGCATGCGATCGAGCGATCAAATGATTAGATTTGCACACACTCAAGGACCGTATTTTGGTTAGCAAAACTAGTGCCGTTCAATTAAGCAAACCAAATGCGTGCATGTTCTTGGTTTTTTTACTCCAGGAGTCGTTGAATCAAACCGATCGAACATGCAATGCAATGCAAGCGTACACGCGAGTATGGTTGATTGGAGTTCCCCATGTATATATGTTTGACTACGATGGAGCAACTAAGAGTGTTTGTCTGCATATGGCTTTTATACGTACAATTCTGGAGTAGTAGTTAGAGTTAGACCAAAACGATGCTGCTTGCAATCTGACACCCTGGCAAATTGATAGGCAAACATTCAGTTAGTTAGTACTGTCCACGCATAAGAACACTGCAAAGATTTCAGTGACCCCACCCACAATTGCAATCAGTGCACTTAATTTGCAGCTTTACTTCCATCGATGGATCAACCATACAAGATGAAGAGAGAGGCAACGTCTGTCATGACCCCTATTAGTAGTCGAGGCGTTGATTCAGCTGAATCATCATCATTATCATCTGCCTTGCCTGCTGGCTCACTTCAGCTGCCTGAATCATATTCATACTCCTCTCCTGGCCGGTTCAGTCAGCTGAGAGTGAGCTGATGATGTTGATCCCTGAGGTTTTCCTGTGCCCAATCAGCCTGGACCTCATGTCCGACCCCGTCACCCTCCTCCCCACCGCCCAGACCTACGACCGCCCCAGCATCCGGCGGTGGCTCGCCGCCGGCCACCGCACGTGCCCGGTCACCATGCGCCCGCTGCCGCACCACACATCGGGCTTGTTGGCGCCCAACCGCACGCTCAAGCACCTCATCGACCGCTGGCTCCTCCTCGCCGACCTCGCGCTGCCCACGCTCAGGGACAACCTCCTCGACGCCGCCGCCGCCACTGACTCCGCTCCAATGGTGGCGGCCGTGGAGACGCTGAGGATCGTCAGGTCGCTCTCCCCTCCTGGCTTCTGCGCCCTGCTCCTACGCCTCCTCATGGTTCGGAGCAGCGGTGATGTGCTCGCCGAGCTGGCACTCGACTGCCTCCTAGCGTCGCCGTCCACGCGGGAGCTCGCCGACGCGCTGCAGGAGGAGAAGAAGTTGCCCTCCTCCTTCGCCTTCCTCCTGAGACAGGGGAGCCCCAAGGTCAAGACAGCCCTGTGCCGCCTAATCCACACCGTCGGAGCTGTTGCCGTCGACGCCGTCGGGGCCTTGGGCCGCTCAGAGCCGGTCATGGGAGCACTGGCAGCTCTGGTGCGCGACGACACCGCCGGCGGCGCGTCTGACGCCGCTCTGAGGGCGATGTGCAGCCTCTGCTCGTCGGACCAGGCCAGCCGGGAGGCCGCGGTGACGGCGGGCGCCGTCGACGCCCTGCTCTCGTACATCAGCTCCGGCGGCTCCAGAAAGAGGCCGTCTTCATGTGCGCTCTGGACCCTGGCTCTGGAGACGCTGGAACTCGTGCTCGTCAGCGTGGACGCCGGCAGGCAGGCTATGTACGCCCGCCCCGGTGCGACGGCCGTCTTGGTGAAGATGGTCTTCATGGTGCCCTCCCGTCAGGACCGGGTGGGCGGCTGCGGCAGCGAGCACGCCATCGGGTCGCTGCTGGTGGCATGCCGCGAGTCTGCGGAGGCGCGGGTGGACGCCATCAACGCCGGGCTGCTCACGCGGCTGCTTCTGTTGCTGCAGAGCCAGTGCAGCCCCAGGGCCAAGGCCAACGCCATGGCGCTGCTCAAGCTGCTCAGGGCCATCTGGGCTCGCCATTGATTAGCTCATCCCATCAATCTTAGAACCTCATGTAAATACAGTATCGAATACTGGAGATAAATATTAGTAGTACAGTAACAATCATTAAAGAGCTCATGGTCATCTTATTTGAATCTTTTCAAGTCGCACGCTGCTATTTTTCGTGTAACAAATTTCCGAATTCTCTCGAGTGGCAACGATAGCACAATGTCCGTGCGTTGCTACGAACCGCTTAAGAGCATAATTTTGAGTTGAAGTCACATTTTTATAACAGTTTTGCTAAAGCATATCTAGATGTACCATAAGTATTGCACATCTAAATCCTATATCATTGATCTTACGTTGAGATTCGTATAATATCATTCTGCAAGTGTTGGTCTCACAAGAAAGTAGTAATATACTTGTTTGTTTGTTTTAGTAAAAGCACATTTGTTTATTTATGTATCTTGAAAAGCTACTAGCCCCACAAATGGGTAAGGGTGTATTTTTTATTGATGAAGTGTTGGTCCCACACATGAACTCACCACCAACTCCAACCTACATGGAGTATTTGTTTAATGTTCTGCATATTTGGGGCATGCTACATGTTTGCTGATTAATACATGGATCATATCAGCCGCCTCCAAAGCCGTTGGATTCTGCATGGCACACGTCTAATCGCCCGCTCCAGCCAATTTGCAGCATGGCTTCCATTGTCGTGGTATTTGCACGGTAGATGCCATAAGGTGGCTTATCTCGTGTGGTTGGGACTGATGAGCGCCAACGGCGTCCGGATGCGGGATTAGGCACGAGCACCGATGACACAGAGACGTACCCAGGTTCCGGGCCCTTGCATGGAGGTAACACCCTAGTCCTACAAGGATCACTATGAAGAACACGGTTGCTCCTAGAGTTGTACCGGAGGAGGAAGAAGAGAGCTCTAGCTCTGCTCTCTCCCTCGTGTATGTGGGTGTGGTAGTGAGAATGAGTCGACCCCCTTCTAGGGGGGCTCCTGGGAGGTCTTATACTTGGGCCTCCCAGGTTACAAAATGCCTGAGAAGGTGGGGTGGGCCCTGATGCCAGCGTCTCTGGCCTCCCGTGGCGCCCGTCGGCTGCAGGGTCCTGTTGGTCATGGGCCCGGTCGGCCGCGGGGCCTGCCGACTGCTTGTTGCTGTAGCATGTAAACCATGGCGTCATGGGGTGGTTGGCACGACGCTTCTATAGTGCCGGGTCGTCTGGGGGTTGGTCGCCTCGGTCAGCGGTGCCAACGGCATTGTAGCTACGCCCTCACGTCATATAGGGTGTCTTGTTCCTGTCGCTTGGTACAATTGGATTTGACGGGCGCTGACCCCGCCGGCTGCAGCCAGCCGCCCCGATCGAGGGGCTGCACTCAGCCGACCGAAAAGGGCCAACTGGTTTGAGGGAGTCGAGTTGTCCCGATGTTTTGAAATGTTGTCTTGCCTCCATGAGCCTACCCGAGGGTCATCCCCCCGACACCCATGCGTTCATGGTTTGTAACATGAGCCATACTACGCTCAACTGCGTCGAGTGACATGTTGTATGAGTCGTGCTCTAGCTAGCTCTTTGCAACATGGCTCGTGTAGCGCTCGCGGTTTGCAACATGAGTCACTACAAGAAATATGTCAACTTGTGACCACCACTATTGGTCACTGAAAGGTCATTGTTTTTTATTTACGACCTTTTTGTGACAAAAAAACAGATGGTCAAAAGCTGGCAGTCGTAAACTGAAATTAACGACCTTCTTCGGGATAAGGTCGTAGACGCTTATGACCAAAACAAAAGGCCGTGGAACCCATGACCTTTTGTTTTGGTCACTGGATGTCTGCCCAGGCCACGTTGGATCCGACGTGGCAAAATTGCGACCAATTGAAAAGGTTGTTGATAAGATTCAGCCCGGTCCAATTTGGTGTTTTAGATGGGCCGAGCCCAACAATTCGGCCTTTTTATATTTTTTCCATCAATTTTTGGTCGGGATCATGGGCCAAGCCCAATATGGTGGCCTTTTTTATTGTTGGGCCGCGACCATTTTGGCTAAACAATTTCATTTCTTTTTTTATTAAATGGGTCCACTAGTCAGATGGGTCCCAATTGTTAGGTTCTGGTAACAGGTTTCCATTTGTCAGGTAAGTGGGTCCCATCTATCAGACTCATATTCTTCATATTTCAAGCATTATTTAGATTGGCAGAGACAAAAACACACATAATACTTAAACAAGAGCAACCAGATCACATAATACAAGCTCTATCCGTGCCATTACAAAGGGCCATGTATAATACAATACTTTACAAGCTCTACAAGTGTAATATAGTACTACTTCACAAGCTCCTGTCATGAACAACACTCTGGACTCGCTGGACTCTCTCATATTTCTATGCAACTTCAACAGGACAAAAACTTCGGTAGTCAGGGCTGGAACCATAGTCAGATGAACAACACGCCGGACTCGCTCGACGGCGATAGTCAGGGCTGAGACCAAACAAAACAGCAACATGGCTTCCTTTGTCATCCTGTTACATGAATCAGAGAAGAATGAGAAAAAATGGGGCAAATATATTATGAACAGACCATTCAAGAAAAGGACATGTATTTAGAATGACAAGACAAATTCAGCTAGTACCATGCTTTTTGTTGTCGAGCTAGTTAAAATGAGATAGTAGTTCATATAAGAAACAGAGACACAATATGAATATGCATGGCACATATGCAGGTTGTGCAAAAAACTGCACTACAACACATTGCGCCTAAAACCTATGCATACGAAGGTGAAATATTACAAAGAAAGCACTCATCAGGTAGCATGCATACAAAATCTATGTGTTGGCAGTAGTAAATACTCTCTATGTTAGCAGTAGTAAAACTCATGCAGTACCAAGTTAACAACTTTGAGTCAGAAAAGCTAGAAGTGTCTCTTAAGAGAGACCAGAACTTAGAATTAAGGCACATATCATATTCTGAACAGCGTCAGCACCATGGTATTAACAATTAACAGTAGTAGGACATCAATGGGGCACAACTTAGTTAACTGCAGACGGATGGACAGACAATTACCTTCTCGAGGCAGGGGCGAGCATCCTTGAAGTCGAGGAAGATGAGCGTGAGGGCGGCGCTAATGGCACTCCAGGACATGTTGAGGCCGAGCAGCAGCGCCACAAGCATGCCCAAGGTGATGGTGTACATGCCGAAGGTGATTTTCTCCCCAGATTCAGTGAATGGAACAACTCCCTTCCGTTCCCAACAGCAGCAAGGTACTGGTGCTACTGTCGTGCAAAGAAAATCTTGTAAGCATGATAGAAGGCTGGGATGGCAGGAAGTGAAAATCCTGTCTAACAACATGAGCAGAGCACTAGTTACAAGCATGATAGAAGGCTGGGTGAAGAATATACGAAACTGAACCAATCAATTCAATTCAAAGGGTGTATCTTGTGTAAATGATGCTAGCAATCTCAGTTTCATGCATATATAAAGGGTCGCGCTATTCGTCACCCTGGGTGAGGAATAGTTATTCTTCACCCCCTCTCTATTTTGACATCAATGCACCATATTTTTACGTTTTGTAAATTTTGTCTTATTTCATACATAAAAAAAGAACGTAAGAAAATATGTACTCGCCGTAAAAAATATTTTATGTTACATAAAATTACAAATGTAAAAACATATTGTAAAACATACATAAAATGTGATTTTTCTGATCTTATAACTTTTTTTAGACCAAATTTTACATATTGAATTAATGTGCATGTAACTATTTATATTCTAAACGTAATTTATTTAGGAAGCGATCGTAAGATTACCTCGGATGAAGAATAACTTATTCTGCATCCTGGGTGATGAATAGTAACACTATATATATATATATATATAGCAGAAATTTTATTAGATAATCCTAACTCCATACTTAACAGATATTCATTCCTCAAAATACTCAACAGAGAGTATTCCCTGCCACAAGCAGCAAGATGAGCGGGGTTTGGGCGAGATCCAGCGAGGTGCAGGGCTGCTCGTTGGGTAACTAGTACCTGGATGTATGGAGTGAGGAGGGAGAGCTGCAGCATACTAATCTTAGGCGTGAAGAGTGGAAACTACCATATATTTCCCAAGAATTGAACCCAGCTTTCACATGCATGCTGCAATTCAACTCCATTGGTTGTCACAGAGATAAGATGAAAATCAACATTGTTTTGTTTGCCACTTATTGATGAAGCTACTAATCAGGATTAAATGCAGATAGTAGTAGTAGTAGTAGCAGCATAGTAGTATATATATTAATTTGACTAAACTGAACCAACACCACAAGTCTGCATACAATGAAGTTACTAGGTAGGGATCATATAACATGAGGCAGATGGATGATTAGCAAACATGCTGGGTGGCCAAGAAATGAACAGCATATAAAATACTCCTACTACTGTAGTAGTTAAGATGATGAGACAAAGGACAGCAGCATGCAGAGTTCCTGATGCACTGGAGTGGCCCAACTCGGCTGCACCACACTGAGGCACTGTTGTTCCATCGAGCTCGGCCATGTGCAGGCTTCATCATCGCCGTGGAGGTCCCGGTGGTCATCCTGGTCCATGGAGTGTGAATCTTATTATTTCATTTCAAAGAACGTTAAACACAAATGGCATGTATATGGATCACTGTGGACAAGCAAACTTCGCTAATAAATATGAACAAGGCCTACTATAGCATAGCAGGTAAGGAGTTAGATTAACTCAAGTATTGGTGACTAATAGACCTATTATTTCATTTCAGAGAAAGCCTGAAACACAAATGGCATGCATATAGATACCAAGGACAAGCAAACTTAGCTAATAAATATGAACAAGGTCTACTATAGCATAGCAGGCAAGTATTGGTGACAAATAGACCTATATTAAGAGTAAACAGAACTAGCTTGGAAAACAACTCTATATTAAGAGTATCATGTGTGAATGTGATACAGTAAAAAAATTGCATGCTATGTACATCAAGTTAAAAGGCACAAGTTATACATTAGCCTAAAGCAGAGCAAGTGTACAACAAGTTGATAAAAGAATGCCCAGTCATGGCATTTGATTTCACAAGAGAAGAATGTGTAAGGTGCAATGTTGTGTACACTTTGTAATTCTATAATAATTTGTAGTGCACTGTGGCTAGAAGCCAGAGTACACTTGAAGCTACGAACTATGCAACAAGCCTGAAACTCCAACAACAAGAAGCAGAGTTGAGTTCCTAGCCATCAGACAAGACTGGAACTCCCAGCATTTGCCTCTCAAATTTTTATATAAAGTGAAAATTCCCAGCAGGGTAGATAGATATATGCTATTGTTTAGAATTGCATGATAAATTGCGAGAAGTCTTCGAATACAAAGTCTTATGCAAAGTTATTACAATCAGTATGATGTTGTCAAGGTCATCCAAGTACTTGCCCTTTTATATGCATATATAGCTATATGTAGGAGAATAATAGAGTACTAGCCGCACCTGCTAGATGTATTTCAGAATGAGAGGTCAAAAATAGGTAAAAATACTGATGCAAGCTATGCTCTACAATAAGTGCAGAGCAGCTACACAAGAAAAATACAAGCCCACTGATACTAGTTGTGCACTTGTTTCTTTCTTTCACCACTGATCTGATCTGTAGTGAAAGCGAAAGCACGGCCAAAAGAAGTTAAAAAATGTTATTAGTTGTAAGAGGATAGAGATGCCACTGGATCTCAGAACAATATCAGATCAGGTTGTTGAAGACATTGATGACGATGTTGTCGTTGGTGACGGCGTCGATCTGCGGCCCCGGGAACTGCATGTTGATTAGGATCCCCTGCACCGCCGCCAGCATCAGCCCAAGAACAGAGCAAGAGGACGAGTGCAATGCGCGCGCGTGCTGCCGACCGCCGTACGTAGAGGTCTTGAAGTGGAGGAAGGATTCATACCATAGCACCGACCGCCGTCGAGGTCTTGAAGGCTGCGGTGGGTTTCCATGGCCGGGCTTCATCCCGTCGCTTGTCGCTGTTCCTCCTGTCCTACCTGCAGAGACAGAGACGGGGGTGAGAGGGAGGGGAGATTGATCCACCTATAGTACTAGGATTACACAGCAACTAGTAGAAGAACTAGCAAGAAATAACCAAATTGAGTGTACACCAATATCATATGAATCCGCAACATAATCGAGCAACAGATTGGTAGAAGAACAGCTGCTGCATAAACCGTGAACTACAGGTGGAGAAATAACCCTTTTCATGAGTATACTAAGCACTAATATGGGTTACAGCTAGTTGACAACTGACACCGTGTAGACCATGATGTGAGTATACTAATAAGCACTCATATGAGTATTACCAAGGACTTCCATGACATTATTACCTCAAAGACATACTGGAAAATTAAAACTGCACTATTTATGCCTCTGATCACATAAAAGCAGCTACCTCCCTTAACAAATTCACATCACTGTCAGTTTTGTGATATTGTTCCGCGTACCGCTAGCTTTTCCCGGCAACGCCATTCTGACTAAAAACAAGGTTCCCACATTCAGACTTAGCGACAAAGCAAATCCACCAACTAATCACATCAATTGCTTATGCAACTAAAACATTTACTAGGATGTGGGAACATTATGAACCTAAAATTCTTCTCCGTTACTGGATCAGGTGACCAGAAGCTATGCAAACTAATTTAGTGGAAACCAAATAGACACATCATCCCACACATTTCCTGCTAGAGATTCATGGGAGCTACACTCACCAGCCTGCCCCTGCTGAAGGTGAAGTCCTCGATTCCGTGGCCACTGAAGAAAACCGCCACCTCCTGCAGCACCGGAGGCTTGTCCAGGTCGAACTCGTGCGTGCATCCGGAACACCTACGAACCACGCAAAAGAAGAGTCAGCTCACACGCACGCACGTACCGAAGTGGTACACAGTATCTTGTTGAATCAAAGCAACGAGAACCGAACTGTTGGAGAGACGAGATCGACGGATCACAAACGTGGCGGAGGTCGGCCTTGAGGGGCGCCGCGGCCTCCAGGGACGACGAGGCCGCCGTCGTCACCGCGGAGGCAGTCACCCGCGAGGGCGGCCAGTAGGCTTGGCCTAGACGTGCTTGACCTTGGAGAGGATCTCCCGCGGACGCCATCGCTGATGCTGCTGCTGGATCCGAGCTTCAGGGATTGGGGATCGAGGAGACGAAACCCTAGCGGCAGCGGAGGAGGAAGAATAGCTGGGAGCGGGAGCGAGGTTCGGGTGCAGCGCGAGGGAAGGAGGGCGCCGCCGATGACAGAAAGGAAGGAGGGCGCCGCCGATGACAGAAAGGAAGGAGGGCGCCGCCGATGCCAGCGCGAGGGAAGGAGGGCGCGGCGCGAGGGGTGAGGGAGAGGCCGATCTGGATCGGGGACAGAGAGAGGGAGGCAGCGGGCGGAAGTTAGGGAGGAGAGGTGAGAGAGAGGTAGGGTTTGGTGTGGTGGTTTTTTTCCTTTTCTTTGCATGGATGGATGGATGGACGTTGGATTGCTAGCAATGGATGGTAGGATGTCTGCCATCTCATCGATCCGTGCCACAAACGGTTCCACCAATCACAATGTAGTACACACTTTGACGATTTTATGACCATCTAAATTGGTCGTAATCGATTAAATAATATGCTAAATCATGGCACCTATTTTATAACATCATAGAATTAGAAGAAAAAATAAGAACAATAGCATCGTGTCACAAGTGAGACTTGTTTTTTAGAAAAAATAACAAACCTGGAATAATACAAATATCTTTAAAAATTGATCTCAAAAAAGAGTTTTATTTGCAAAAAAAAACATTTTCTACCTTTGGAGTGTCGAAAATGGTATATATTTTTTGAAGCACCTACCAATATTTGTTGCAAAATGGCACCACTCTATTTTTCAATAATATTAGATCATATTTTAGGTACAATTGACCAAATGCTTGTGTCTCAATAGCTGTCGATCCAACTCTCGTCAATAATTGAGGAGGTTTTTCAAGTGCCCATTTTCCATTTTTCGAGTGCCCAAAAGAAGGTTCTTTTGTGAAGAACCTACCAAATAATTGTTGCAAAATTGGACCAAATCCTTTTTCTAAAATACTAGGCCAAATTTAATGCACAATTGACCAAATGGTTGGGTGTAAAAAGTTTTGATCCACCTCTCGTGAAAAAGACAATTTTTTGCCGATTCAGTTGGAAGCGGGTCAAATTTGAACTGTAGCTGCCTTATAGTTTTCTCTTTATTTTTTTCAAAAATCATTTCTAGGTACATAAGTATCTATTTAATCAGAGAAACACCAAACAAATTCCAAGATTCAACCACTAGCTAGGAACGGTCATTCCTGCCGTTTTGACCGCATTTTGAAACGGGCATAAAAAATTAAAAAAAAAATCAAAAAATTGGGAAACCTTCGCATTGTGTCATTATATGTGGCCAAGTTCCCAGGAAAAATAATAAACTAGTAATACGATAATTATTTTAAAAAAGTGTTCTCAGAAACGAGCTATCACGTGTGGAGATCAATGGCTTTCAAGCCAAATGATCAATCTTATGGCCACATTCATGGCATAGTTTGTTTAAATGATCTCATATTGTGCACAAGGGTGCATATTGGAATGGCAAACAATATTGCCTAAGGAAGTTTTCATTTTCTTTGGACGAAAAAACCATTTTCCATTTTTCGAGTGCCCAAAAGGAGGTTTTTTTGTGAAGGACCTCCCAAATAATTGTTGCAAAATTGGACCAAATCATTTTTCTAAAATACCAGGCCATATTTAATGCACAATTGACCAAATGGTTGGGTGTCAAAAGTTTTGACCCACCTCTCGTGAAAAAGGCAAATTTCCGCCGATTCAGTTGGAAGCGGGTCAAATTTGAACTGTAGCTGCCTTGTACTTTGCTCTTTATTTTTTCAAAACAATCATTTCTAGGTACATAAGTATCTATTTAATCAGAGAAACACCAAAAAAATTCCAAGATTCAACCACTAGCTAGGAACGGTCATTCCCGCCGTTTTGACCGCATTTTTAAACGGGCATAAAAAATTCAAAAAAATCAAAAAATTGGGAAACCTTCGCATTGTGTCATTATATGTGGCCAAGTTCCCAGGAAAAACAACAAACTTGTAATACGGCAATTATTTTAAAAAAGTGTTCTCAGAAACGAGCTATCACGTGTGGCGATCAATGGCTTTCAAGCCAAATGATCAATCTTATGGCCACATTCATGGCATAGTTTGTTCAAATGATCTCATATTGTGCACAAGGGTGCATATTGGAATGGCAAACAATGTTGCCTAAGGAAGTTTTCATTTTCTTTGGACGAAAAAACCATTTTCCATTTTTCGAGTGCCCAAAAGGAGGTTTTTTGTGAAGGATAATTGCTGCAAAATAGGACCAAATCATTTTTCTAAAATACTAGGCCATATTTAATGCACAATTGACCAAATGGTTGGGTGTAAAAAGTTTTGATCCACCTCTCGTGAAAAAGACAAATTTTCGCCGATTCAGTTGGAAGCGGGTCAAATTTGAACTGTAGTTGCCTTGTACTTTGCTCTTTATTTTTTCCAAAAATCATTTCTAGGTACATAAGTATCTATTTAATCAGAGAAACACCAAACAAATTCCAAGATTCAACCACTAGCTAGGAACGGTCATTCCCGCCATTTTGACCGCATTTTGAAACGGGCATAAAAAATTCAAAAAAATCAAAAAATTGGCAAACCTTCGCATTGTGTCATTATATGTGGCCAAGTTCCCAGAAAAAATAACAAACTTGTAATACGGCAATTATTTTAAAAAAGTGTTCTCAGAAACGAGCTATCACGTGTGGAGATCAATGGCTTTCAAGCCAAATGATCAATCTTATGGCCACATTCATGGCATAGTTTGTTCAAATGATCTCATATTGTGCACAAGAGTGCATATTGGAATGGCAAACAATGTTGCCTAAGGAAGTTTTCATTTTCTTTGGACGAAAAAACCATTTTCCATTTTTCGAGTGCCCAAAAGGAGGTTTTTTGTGAAGGACCTCCCAAATAATTGTTGCAAAATTGGACCAAATCAATTTTCTAAAATACTAGGACATATTTAATGCACAATTGACAAAATGGTTGGATGTAAAAAGTTTTGATCCACCTCTCGTGAAAAAGACAAATTTCCGCCGATTCAGTTGGAAGCGGGTCAAATTTGAACTGCAGCTGCCTCATAGTTTGCTATTTATTTTTTCCAAAAATCATTTCTAGTTACATAAGTACCTATTTAATCATAAATACATGGTTTGGTGGCGATACGTCGAGGTTTGGGCGGGGGCCGAGGCCCCCAACTCTAGAGCGCGTAAACTCGCATGCCCGCCGCGTGGTCACCGCGTGACCGTGGCGTTGCCATGTGTTCTGGGCAGCCTAGGCATGTCTAGTGGGTTGGGCACTCCCCAGGTAGGTGCTAGGAATAAAATTACAACATAATATTCTCATGAGGAGACCGATCGATGCTCAAACATGAATTAGCAGCCAAGTGTTTGATTAGCGGTACGGGAAATGTACATGGCTAATGGGCATGAGTTTTGGCTGAGGATGATCAGTTACTAAGAAGACCGTCTTCACAAATTTCAGCTCAAAAGGAGGAGCCTAGGTGGTACTTGCTTTGCAAAGTACCACACTGGACATAAATACGAATGTTGAAGCTGTGCCCAAAATAATGAATGGATTGTGGTGGCATTTGGTGGAGGATGGTTATTTGGGCATAGGAAAGCACCGTAGAAAACGGATACTATTTGGACATGCCAAAGTGGTACTTCCTTCACAAAGTGTTGTTCTGAACAGAATAGGAAAATGAATATTTTTGAATTATTTTTGAACTAGGAAAGGAAGGTTTTTTTACATATTTGATGAAGATATGACCCAAAGAATTTATGAGATTTTTTTTGGGAATTTTGGGATTGGCAGAAATATAGGTTGCTTCACAACCTGGGGCAAAAATTGCCACATGGACATGACACATAGGCAAAATTGATGAGGTGGCACCTAGTCATAGCAACCCACCACAATTTACAAGGTTATGACCATATATATTGGTCGTGATCAGCTAGAAATAAGGCAGCGGGCCAGTGCTATCTGCTTTATGACCATTTCGTGTAAGGAAATTACGACCTTCCTAACCAAAATGGTCGTTATAGTTTAGGGTTTGGAGCCCCCCGAACAACTTTTGACCAATTAGTCTGAAATGGTCATAGATCTATGACCAATTCTTCCAGGGTCACTGACAGAAGGTCACTAGTTGACATATTTCTTGTAGTGAGTCATGTTGCACTCCGTTCAAAGCGTTTTCTATATTGCAGCCACAACAAACAACCTTGACCGGCCTGCAACAGAGCATGTGCAATGTGTTGCGCTCGTGTATCTTGCAGCAAGGCCCATGTTGCAAACAAGTATATGGTTGTTGTGCATTTTACCCTAATCGGTTTGCAACAGAGCCCATTTTGTGCTCATGCATCTTGTAAGGGATGTGTTGCAAACGAGTGTATGAGTAGGGTTGTTGTTGGGGAACGTAGTAATTTCAAAAAAAATCCTACGCACACGCAAGATCATGGTGATGCATAGTGCTACCTCTTGAGCACTGCGTTGGTTTTCCCTTGAAGAGGAAAGGGTGATGCAGCAAAGTAGCGTAAGTATTTCCCTCAGTTTTTGAGAACCAAGGTATCAATCCAATAGGAGGCGACGCTCAAGTCCCTTGCACCTACACAAACAAATAAGAACCTTGCAACCAAAGCGATAAAGGGGTTGTCAATCCCTTCACGGCCACTTGCAAAAGTGAGATCTGATAGAGATGATAAGATAATATTTTTGGTATTTTTATGATAAAGACTAAAAGTAAAGATTGCAAAGTAAACAAAGATAGAAATAGCTTGTTGACGGAAGATTAATATGATGGAAAATAGACCCGGGGGCCATAGGTTTTACTAGTGGCTTCTCTCAAGATAGCATAAGTATTACGGTGGGTAAACAAATTACTGTCGAGCAATTGATAGAACTGAGCATAGTTATGAGTAACACTTTAAGCAAGATGACATGATGTGGAGGGATAAACTCATGCAATATGATATAAACCCCATATTTTTATCCTCGATGGCAATAATACAATACGTGTCGTTTCCCCTACTGTCACTGGAATCGAGCACCGCAAGATTGAACCCAAAGCTAAGCACTTCTCCCATCGCAAGAAAGTTCAATCTAGTAGGCCAAACCAAACTGATAATTCGAAGAGACTTGCAAAGATAACCAATCATACATAAAAGAATGCTTGCTCGCCCCCCTGCCTCGTGGCCTCCTCGTTGCTTGCCTGACGTCCACTCCAAGTCCTCTAGATCATGTTTGTTCCAAAAATCACGCTCCCGAAGGTTTCATTCCGTTTGGACTCCGTTTGATATTCTTTTTGTTTTATAATGTAGCAATAATTCAAAAAAATTCTACGTGTCACCAAGATCAATCTAGGAGATGCTAGCAACGAGAGAGAGGGAGTGCATCTTCATACCCTTGAAGATCTCTAAGCGGAAGCGTTACAAGAACGCGGTTGATGGAGTCGTACTCGCGGCGATTCAAATCGCGGAAGATCCGATCTAGCGTCGAATGGACGGCGCCTCCGCGTTCAACACACGTACAGCCCGGGGACGTCTCCTCCTTCTTGATCCAGCAAGGGGAGAGGAGAAGTTGAGGGAGAACTCCAGCGGCACGACGGCGTGGTGGCGATGGAGCTCGTGGTTCTCCGGCAGAGCTTCGCTAAGCACTACGAAGGAGGAGGAGTTGGAGGAGGAGAGGGCTGCGCCAGGCAAGGGGTCGGCTGCCCTCTCTCTCCCTCACTATATATAGGGGGAAGGGGGTGGAGGAGGCGCCCTAGGGTTCCCTAGGGGAGGGGCGGCGGCCACAGGGGAAACCCTAGATGGGTTTGGGCGCCCCCACCCCTGGGAAACTTGCCCCCCAAGCCGGGAGGGGTGGCTGCCCTAGGGGAGGCGCCCCCACCTCTCCACGTTACGTGAGAGGGGTTGGGAGGGGCGCACAGCCCCTTAGTGGGCTGGTTTGCCCTTTCCCCTTGGCCCATAAGGCCCCCCAACCCTTGCCGGGGCCTCCGAAACCCCTTTCGGACATGCTGGCCATAGCCTCGTACCCCCGAAACAATTCCGGACTCCAATACCCTTCGTCCAATATACCGATCTTCACCTCCGGACCATTCCGGAGCTCCTCGTCATGTCCGGGATCTCATCAGGAACTCCGAACAACCTTCCGTAACCACATACTATTTCCCATAACAACTCTAGCGTCACCGAACCTTAAGTGTGTAGACCCTACGGGTTCGGGAACCATGCAGACATGACCGAGACACCTCTCCGGCCAATAACCAACAGCGGGATCTGGATACCCATGTTAGCTCCCACATGTTCCACGATGATCTCATCGGATGAACCACGATGTCGGGGATTCAATCAATCCCGTATACAATTCCCTTTGTCTATGGTATGTTACTTGCCCGAGATTCGATCGTCGGTATCCCAATACCTCATTCAATCTCGTTACTGGCAAGACTCCTTACTCATTCCGTAACGCATGATCCCGTGGCTAACTCATTAGTCACATTGAGCTCATTATGATGATGCATTACCGAGTGGGCCTAGAGATACCTCTCCGTCATACGGAGTGACAAATCTCAGTCTCAATTCGTGCCAACCCAACAGACACTTTCGGAGATACCTGTAGTGCACCTTTATAGCCACCTAGTTACGTTGTGACGTTTGGTACACCCAAAGCATTCCTACAGTATCCGGGAGTTGCACAATCTCATGGTCTAAGGAAACGATACTTGACATTAGAAAAGCTCTTAGCAAACGAACTACACGATCTTGTGCTATGCTTAGGATTGGGTCTTGTCCATCACATCATTCTCCTAATGATGTGATCCCGTTATCAATGACATCCAATGTCCATGGTCAGGAAACCATAACCATCTATTGATCAACGAGCTAGTCAACTAGAGGCTTACTAGGGACATGTTGCGGTCTATGTATTCACACATGTATTACGGTTTCCAGTTAATACAATTATAGCATGAACAATAGACAATTATCATGAACAAGGAAATACAATAATAACCATTTTATTATTGGCTCTAGGGCATATTTCCAACAGTCTCAGACTTGCACTAGAGTCAATAATCTAGTTCACATCACTATGTGATTGTAATGAATCCAACACCCATGGGGTTTGTTCATATATCGCTTGTGAGAGAGGTTATTAGTCAACGGGTCTGAACCTTTCAGATCCGTGTGTGCTTTACAAATCTCTATGTCATCTTGTAGATGCAGCTACCACACGCTACTTGGAGCTATTCCAAATAACTACTCTACTATACGAATCCAGTTTACTACTCAGAGTTATCCAGATTAGTGTCAAAGTTTGCATCGACGTAACCCTTTACGACGAACTCTTTTACCACCTCCATAATCGAGAAAATCCCTTAGTCCACTAGTTACTAAGGATAAGTTCGACCGCTGTCATGTGATCCATTCCTGGATCACTCTTGTACCCCTTGACTGACTCATGGCAAGGCACACTTCAGGTGCGGTACACAACATATCATACTGTAGAGCCTACGTCTAAAGCATAGGGGACGACCTTCGTCCTTTCTCTCTCTTCTGCCGTGGTCATGTTTTGAGTCTTACTCAACACTCACACGTTGTAACACAGCCAAGAACTCCTTCTTTGCTGATCTATTTTGAACTCCTTCAAAATCTTGTCATGGTATGTATTCATTTGAAAGTACTATTAAGCGTTTTTATCCTTATAGATCTTGATGCTCAATGTTCAAGTAGCTTAATCCCGGTTTTCCAGTGAAAAACACTTTTCAAATAACCCTGTATGCTTTCCAGAAATTCTACATCATTTCTGATCAACAATATGTCAACAACATATACTCATCAGAAATTCTATAGTGCTCCCACTCACTTCGTTGGAAATACAAGTTTCTCATAAACTTTGTATAAACCCAAAATCTTTGATCATCTCATCAAAGCGTACATTCCAACTCCGAGATGCTTACTCCAGTCCTTAGAAGTATTGCTGGAGCTTTGCATACTTGTTAGCATCTTTCAGGATTGACAAAACCTTCTGGTTGTATCACATACAACCTTTCCTCAAGAAAATCGTTGAGGAAACAATGCTTTGACATCCCAACTGCAAGATTTCATAAATAGTGCAGTAACTGCTAATATAATTCCAACAGACTCTTAGCATCGCTACGAGTGAGAAAGTCTCATCATAGTCAACTTCTTGAACTTGTCGGAAAACATCTTAACGACAAGTCGAGCTTTCTTAATGGTGACACTTACCATCATTGTCCGTCTTCCTTTTAAAATCCATCTGCACCCAACAGCCTTACGACCATCAAGTAGTTCTTCCAAAGTCTATACTTTGCTTTTATACATGGATCCTCTCTCAGATTTTATGGCCTTGAGCCATTCGTCGGAATCCGGGCCCACCATCGTTTCTCCATAGCTCGTAGGTTCATTGTTGTCTAGCAACATGACTTCCAAGAGAGGATTACGTATCACTCTGAAGTAGTACGCATCCTTGTCGACCTACGAGGTTTGGTAGTGACTTGATCCGAAGTTTCATGATCACTATCATAAGCTTCCACTTCAATTGGTGTAGGTGCCACAGGAACAACTTCCTGTGCCCTGCTACACACTAGTTGAAGTGATGGTTCAATAACCTCATCAAGTCTCCACCATCCTCCCACTCAATTCTTTCGAGAGAAACTTTTCCTCGAGAAAGGACCTGTTTCTAGAAACAATCACTTTGCTTCCGGATCTGAAATAGGAGGTATACCCAACTGTTTTGGGTATTCTATGAAGATGCATTTATCCGCTTTGGGTTCGAGCTTATCAGCCTGAAACTTTTCACATAAGCGTCGCAGCCCCAAACTTTTAAGAAACGACAGCTTAGGTTTCTCTAAACCATAGTTCATAGGTGTCGTCTCAACGGAATTGCGTGGTGCCCTATTTAAAGTGAATGCGGTTGTCTCTAATGCCTAACCCATAAACGATAGTGGTAATTCGATAAGAGACATCATGGTATGCACCATATCCAATAGGGTGCAGTTATGATGTTCGGACACACCATCACACTATGGTGTTCCAGGCGGTATTAGTTGTGAAATGATTTCCACAATGTCTTAATTGTGTGCCAAACTCGTAACTCAGATATTCATCTCTATGATCATATCATAGACATTTTATCCTCTTGTCACGACGATCTTCAACTTCACTCTGAAATTACTTGAACCTTTCAATAATTCGGACTTGTGTTTCATCAAGTAAATATTCTCAGCATCTACTCAAATCATCTGTGAAGTAAGAACATAACGATATCCACTGCGTGCCTCAGCACTCATTGGACTGCACACATCAAAATGTATTACTTCCAACAAGTTGCTTTCTTGTTCCATCTTACTGAAAACGAGGCCTTTCAGTCATCTTGCCCATGTGGTATGATTTGCATGTCTCAAGTGATTCAAAATCAAGTGAGTCCAAACGATCCATCTGTATGGACTTTCTTCATGCATATATACTAATAGACATGGTTCACATGTCTCAATCTTTTCAAAAACGAGTGAGTCCAAAGATCCATCAACATGGAGCTTCTTCATGCGTTTTGTACCAATATGACTCAAGTGGCAGTGCCACAAGTATGTGGTACTATCTTATATCTTTTGGCATGAACATGTGTATCACTACGATCGAGATTCAACAAACCATTCATTTTAAGTGCAAGACCATTGAAGGTATTATTCAAATAGACAGAGTAACCATTATTCTCCTTAAATGAATAACCGTGTTGCGATAAACATAATCCAATCATGTCTATGCTCAACGCAAACACCAAATAACAAATATTTAGGTTTAACACCAATCTCGATGGTAGAGGGAGCATGCGATGCTTGATCACATCAACCTTGGAAACACTTCCAACACATATCGTCATCTCACCTTTAGCTAGTCTCCGTTTATTCCGTAGCCTTTTATTTCGAGTTACCAACACTTAGCAACCGAACCAGTATCTAATACCCTGGTGCTACTAGGAGTACTAGTAAAGTACACATTAATATAATGTATATCCAATATACTTCTGTCGACCTTGCCTGCCTTCTCATCTACCAAGTATCTAGGGTAGTTCTGCTTCAGTGACCGTTCCCCTCATTACTGAAGCACTTAGTCTCGAGTTTGGATTCAACCTTGGGTTTCTTTACTAGAGCAGCAACTGATTTGCCATTTCATGAAGTATCCCTTCTTTCCCTTGCCCTTCTTGAAACTAGTGGTTTTACTAACCATCAACAATTGATGCTCCTACTTGATTTCTACTTTCGCGGTGTCAAACATCGCGAGTTGCTCAAGGATCATCATGTCTATCCCTGATATGTTATAGTTCATCACGAAGCTCTAATAGCTTGGTGGCAGTGACTATGGAGAACCATCACTATCTCATCTGGAAGATTAACTTCCACTCGATTCAAGCGATTGTAGTACTCAGACAATCTGAGCACATGCTCAACGATTGAGCTTTTCTCCCTTAGTTTGCAGGCTTCAGAAACTCGTCAAAGGTCTCATACCTCTTGACGTGGGCACTAGTCTGAAATCCCAATTTCAGTCTTTGGAACATCTCATATGTTCTGCGACGTTTCAAAACGTCTTTGGTGCCACAATTTTAAACCGTTAGCATTACGCACTGAACTATCACGTAGTCATCAAAACGCGTATGTCAGATGTTTCACAACATCTACAGACGACGCTCGAGGTTCAGCACACAGAGCGGTGCATTAAGGACATAAGCCTTCTGTGCAACAATGAGGACAATCCTCAGTATACGGACCCAGTCCGCATAATTGCTACTGTCAACTTTCAACTAAATTTTCTCTAGGAACATATCTTAAACAGTAGAACTAAAGCGTAAGCTATGACATAATTTGCAAAGACCTTTTGACTATGTTCATGACAATTAAGTTCATCTGATTATTTAATGAACTCCCACTTAGATAGACATCCCTCTAGTCATCTAAATGAACATGATCCGAATCGACTAGACCGTGTCCGATCATCACGTGAGACGGACTAGTCATCAACAGTGAACATCTCCATGTTGATCGTATCTACTATACGACTCATGTTCGACCTTTCGGTCTCTTGTGTTCCGAGGCCATGTCTGTACATGCTAGGCTCGTCAAGTCAACCTAAGTGTTTCGCATGTGTAAATCTGGCTTACACCCGTTGTATGCGAACGTTAGAATCTATCACACCCGATCATCACGTGGTGCTTCGAAACAATGAACCTTCGCAACGGTGCACAGTTAGGGGGAACACATCTCTTGAAATTTTAGTGAGGGATCATCTTATTTATGCTACCGTCGTTCTAAGCAAATAAGATGTAAACATGACAAACATCACATGCAAATCATAAAGTGACATGATATGGCCAATATCATCTTGCGCCTTTGATCTCCATCTTCGAGGCGCGGCATGATCACCTTCGTCACCGGCATGACACCATGATCTCCATCATCATGATCTCCATCATCGTGTCTTCATGAAGTTCTCTCGCCAACTATTACTTCTACTACTATGGCTAACGGTTAGCAATAAAGTAAAGTAATTACATGGCGTTTTTCATTGACACGCAGGTCATACAATAAATTAAGACAACTCCTATGGCTCCTGTCGGTTGTCATACTCATCGACATGCAAGTCGTGATTCCTATTACAAGAACATGATCAGTCTCATACATCATATATATATATATAATTCATCACATCCTTTTGGCCATATCACGTCACATAGCATACCCTGCAAAAACAAGTTAGACGTCCTCTAATTGCTGTTGCATGTTTTACGTGGTTGCTATGGGTTTCTAGCAAGAACGTTTCTTACCTACGCAAAAGCCACAACGGTGATATGCCAATTGCTATTTACCCTTCATAAGGACCCTCTTCATCGATTCCGATCTGACAAAAGTGGGAGAGACAGACACCCGCTAGCCACCTTATGCATCAAGTGCATGTGAGTCGGTGGAACCTGTCTCACGTAAGAGTACGTGTAAGGTCGGTCCGGGCCGCTTCATCCCACAATGCCACCGAATCAAGATAAGACTAGTAATGGCAAGCAAATTGAACAAATCATCGCCCACAACTACTTTGTGTTCTACTCGTGCATAGAATCTACGCATAGACCTAGCTCATGATGCCACTGTTGTATAATGTAGCAATAATTCAAAATTTTCCTACGTGTCACCAAGATCAATCTAGGAGATGCTAGCAACGAGAGAGAGGGAGTGCATCTGCATACCCTTGAAGATCGCTAAGCGGAAGCGTTACAAGAACGCGGTTGATGGAGTCGTACTCGCGGCGATTCAAATCGCGGAAGATCCGATCTAGCGCCGAACGGACGGCGCCTCCGCGTTCAACACACGTACAGCCCGGGGACGTCTCCTCCTTCTTGATCCAGCAACGGGAGAGGAGAAGTTGAGGGAGAACTCCAGCAGCACGACGGCGTGGTGGCGATGGAGCTCGTGGTTCTCCGGCAGAGCTTCGCTAAGCACTACGGAGGAGGAGGAGGAGTTGGAGGAGGAGAGGGCTGCGCCAGGCAAGGGGTCGGCTGCCCTCTCTCTCCCTCACTATATATAGGGGGAAGAGGGGTGGAGGAGGCACCCTAGGGTTCCCTAGGGGAGGGGCGGCGGCCACTGGGGAAACCCTAGATGTGTTTGGGCGCCCCCACACCTGGGAAACTTGCCCCCCAAGCCGGGAGGAGTGGCTGCCCTAGGGGAGGCGCCCCCACCTCTCCACGTTACGTGAGAGGGGTTGGGAGGGGCGCACAGCCCCTTAGTGGGCTGGTTTGCCCTTTCCCCTTGGCCCATAAGGCCCCCCAACCCTTGCCGGGGCCTCCGAAACCCCTTTCGGACATGCTGGCCATAGCCTCGTACCCCCGAAACAATTCCGGACTCCAATACCCTTCGTCCAATATACCGATCTTCACCTCCGGACCATTCCGGAGCTCCTCGTCATGTCCGGGATCTCATCAGGAACTCCGAACAACCTTCCGTAACCACATACTATTTCCCATAACAACTCTAGCGTCACCGAACCTTAAGTGTGTAGACCCTACGGGTTCGGGAACCATGCAGACATGACCGAGATACCTCTCTGGCCAATAACCAACAGCGGGATCTGGATACCCATGTTGGCTCCCACATGTTCCACGATGATCTCATCGGATGAACCATGGTGTCGGGGATTCAATCAATCCCGTATACAATTCCCTTTGTCTATGGTATGTTACTTGCCCGAGATTCGATCGTCGGTATCCCAATACGTCATTCAATCTCGTTACTGGCAAGACTCCTTACTCGTTCCGTAACGCATGATCCCGTGGCTAACTCATTAGTCACATTGAGCTCATTATGATGATGCATTACCGAGTGGGCCCAGAGATACCTCTCCGTCATACGGAGTGACAAATCTCAGTCTCAATTCGTGCCAACCCAACAGACACTTTCGGAGATACCTGTAGTGCACCTTTATAGCCACCTAGTTATGTTGTGACGTTTGGTACACCCAAAGCATTCCTACAGTATCCGGGAGTTGCACAATCTCATGGTCTAAGGAAACGATACTTGACATTAGAAAAGCTCTTAGCAAACGAACTACACGATCTTGTGCTATGCTTAGGATTGGGTCTTGTCCATCACATCATTCTCCTAATGATGTGATCCCGTTATCAATGACATCCAATGTCCATGGTCAGGAAACCATAACCATCTATTGATCAACGAGCTAGTCAACTAGAGGCTTACTAGGGACATGTTGTGGTCTATGTATTCACACATGTATTACGGTTTCCAGTTAATACAATTATAGCATGAACAATAGACAATTATCATGAACAAGGAAATACAATAATAACCATTTTATTATTGCCTCTAGGGCATATTTCCAACACTTTTTCTGCGAAACACTGAAATAGGCAAAAAACAGCAATTTGGGTTGGGCCTCCGGTTAATAGGTTAGTCCCAAAAATAATATAAAAGTGTATAAATAAGCCCATTAAACATCCAAAACAGAATATATAATAGCATGGAACAATCAAAAATTATAGATACGTTGGAGACGTATCAAGCTTCCCCAAGCTTAATTCCTGCTCGTCCTCGAGTAGGTAAATGATAAAGATAGAATTTTTGATGTGGAATGCTTCTTTGCATAATTTTCAATGTAATTCTTTTTATTGTGGCATGAATATTTAGATCCGAAAGATTCAAGATAAAAGTTTAATATTGACATAAAAACAATAATACTTCAAACATGCTAACCAAGCAATTATGTCTTATCAAAATAACATAGCCAAAGAAAGATTATCCCTACAAAATCATATAGTTAGGCCATGTTTCAATATCATCACACAAACGTTCTCATCATGCTTAACCCCGATGACAAGCCGAGCAATTGGTTCATAATTTTTAACGCGCTTCATCCTTTTCAACCCTTACGCAATACATGAGCGCAAGCCATGGATATAACACTATGGGTGGAGTAAAGTATAATGATGGGGGTTATGAGAGAAGACAAAAAGGTAGAAAGTCTCACATTGACGCGGCTAATCAATAGGCTATGGAGATGCCCATCAATTGATGTCAATGAGAGGAGTAGGGATTGCCATGCAACGGATGCACTAGAGCTATAAATGTATGAAAGATCAACAAAAGAAACTAAGTGGGTGTGCATCCAACTTGCTTGCTCACGAAGACCTAGGGCATTTTGAGGAAGCCCATCATTGGAATATACAAGCCAAGTTCTATAATGAAAAATTCCCACTAGTATATGAAAGTGACAACATAGGAGACTCTCTATCATGAAGATCACGGTGCTACTTTGAAGCACAAGTGTGGAAAAAGGATAGTAACATTGTCCCTTCTCTCTTTTTCTCTCATTTTTTTCTCCTTTTTTCTTGGGCCTTCTCTTTTTTTCTCTTTGGCCTCTCTCTCTCTTCTTTTTTATTTAGTCTGGAATCTCATCCCGACTTATGGGGGAATCATAGTCTCCATCATCCTTTCCTCACATGGGACAATGCTCTAATAATGATGATCATCACACTTTTATTACTTACAACTCAAGAATTACAACTCAACACTTAGAACAAAATATGACTCTATGTGAATGCCCCCGGCGATGTACCGGGATATGCAATGAATCAAGAGTGACATGTATGAAAAATTATGAATGGTGGCTTTGCCACAAATACGATGTCAACTACATGATCATGCAAAGCAATGTGACAATGATGGAGCGTGTCATAATAAACGGAACGGTGAAAAGTTGCATGCAAATATATCTCGGAATGGCTATGGAAATGCCATGATAGGTAGGTATGGTGGCTGTTTTGAGGAAGATATGAGGAGGTTTATGTGTGATAGAGCGTATCATATCACGGGGTTTGGATGTACCGGCGAAGTTTGCACCAACTCTCAAGGCGAGAAAGGGCAATGCGCGGTACCGTAGAGGCTAGAAAATTGTGGAAGGTTGAGAGTGCGTATAATCCATGGACTCACATTAGTCATAAAGAACTCATATACTTATTGCAAAAGTTTATTAGCCCTCGAAGCAAAGTACTACTACGCATGCCCCTAGAGGGATAGATTGGTAGGAAAAGACCATCGCTCGTCCCCGACCGCCACTCATAAGGAAAGCAATAAAAGAACACCTTATGTGTCAAAATTGTCACACAACTTTTACCATACGTGCATGCTACGGGACTTGCCAACCTTAACACAAGTATTTCTCAATTTCACAATTACTCAACTAGCACACTCTAATATTACCACCTTTATATCTCAAAACACTTATCAAGTATCAAACTTCTCATGATATTCAATGAACTCAATATGGAAGATTAATTTCACAATTAAAGCAAATTACCATGCTGTTTAAGACTCAAAATAATATAAGTGAAGCATGAGAGATCAATAATTTCTATAAAATAAAACAACCACCGTGCTCTAAAAGATATAAGTGAAGCACTAGAGCAAAACTATATAGCTCAAAAGATATAAGTGAAGCACATAGAGTATTCTAACAAATTCTGAATCATGTGTGTCTCTCTCAAAAGGTGTGTACAGCGAGGATGATTGTGGCAAACTAAAAATCAAAGACTCAAATCATACAAGACGCTCGAAGCAAAACACATATCATGTGGTGAATAAAAATATAGCTCCAAGTAAAGTTACCGATAGACGAAGACGAAAGAGGGGATGCCTTCCGGGGCATCCCCAAGCTTAAGCTTTTGGTTGTCCTTGAATTTTACCTTGGGGTGCCTTGGGAATCCCCAAGCTTAGGCTCTTGCCAATCCTTGTTCCATAATCCATCAAATCTTTACCCAAAACTTGAAAACTTCACAACACAAAACTTAACAGAAAATCTCATGAGCTCCGTTAGCGAAAGAAAACAAAACACCACTTCAAGGTACTGTAATGAACTCATTATTTATTTATATTAGTGTTAAACCTACTGTATTCCAACTTTTCTATGGTTCATAAACTCCATTTCTATCCATAGATTCATTAAAATAAGCAAACAACACGCGAAAAACAGAATCTGTCAAAAACAGAACAGTCTGTACTAATCTATAACTAACGTAAACTTCTGGAACTCTAAAAGTTCTACCAAAATAGGATGACCTGGACAATTTGTTTATTGATCTATTGTAATTGGAATCAGTATTTTATCACGTTCTGGTGATTTTTAACAATTATTTTCGTGAACAGAAAGTTTCTGGAATTTTCAGCAAGATCAAATAACTATCATCCAAGAAGATCCTATAGGTTGAACTTGGCACAAACACTAATAAAAACACAAAACCACATCTAAACATAAGCTAGATGGATTATTTATTCCTAAACAGAACCAAAAAGCAAAAAACTAAAATAAAATTGGGTTGCCTCCCAACAAGCGCTATCGTTTAACGCCCCTAGCTAGGCATAAAAGCGAGGATAGATCTAGGTATTGCCATCTTTGGTAGGCAATCCATAGGTGGCTCTCATAATAGATTCATATGGTAATTTAATTTTATTTCTAGGGAAGTGTTCCATGCCTTTCCTTAACGGAAATTGGAATATAATATTTCCTTCCTTAATATCAATGATTGCACCAATCGTTCTAAGGAAAGGTCTACCAAGAATAATAGGACATGAAGGATTGCAATCAAGAACAATGAAATCTACGGGCACATAATTCCTATTTGCAACAATAAGAACATCATTAATTCTTCCCATAGGTTTCTTACCAGTGGAATCCGCAAGGTGCAAGTTTAAAAGAACAATCATCAAATTCACGGAAACCTAACAAATCACAAAAAGTTTTTGGAATCGTGGAAACACTAGCACCCAAATCACACAAAGCATAGCATTCATGATCTTTAATTTCAATTTTAATTGTAGGTTCCCATTCATCATAAAGTTTTCTAGGGATATAAACTTCCAACTCAAGTTTTTCTTCATAAGATTGCATCAAAGCATCAACGATATGTTTAGTAAAAGCTTTATTCTGACTATAAGCATGAGGAGAATTTAGCACGGATTGCAACAAGGAAATACAATCTATCACAGAGCAATTATCATAATTAAATTCCTTGAAATCCAAGATAGTGGGTTCATTGCTATCTAAAGTTTTAACCTCTTCAATCCCACTTTTAGCAATTTTAGCATCAAGATCTAAAAACTCTAAATTTTTGGGACGCCTTCTAACTAAAGTTGACTCATCTCCAGTCCCATCATCATCAAGATTCATATTGCAAAACAACGATTTAATAGGGGACACATCAATAACTTTTAGATCTTCATCTTTATTCTCATAAAAACTAGAAGAACACGCCCACAAAGCAATCTTTCTTAGCACGCATCCTAGCGGTTCTTTCTTTGCACTCATCAATGGAAACTCTCATGGCTTTGAGAGACTCATTGATATCATGCTTAGGTGGAATATATCTAAGTTTCAAAGAATCAACATCAATAGAAATTCTATCCACGTTCCTAGCCAATTCATCAATCTTAGGCAATTTTTCTTCAAGCAAAGCATTGAAATTATTTTGAGAATCATAAATTCTTTAACACTAGTCTCAAAATCAGAGGCATCTTATTAAAATTTCCATAAGAGTTGTTGTAGGAATTACCATAATTATTAGAGGAATTATTAGGGAACGTCCTAGGATTAAAGTTTCCTCTATAAGCATTGTTACCAAAATTATTCCTACCAACAAAATTCACATCCATAGATTCATTATTATTCTCAATCAAAGTAGACAAAGGCATATCATTAGGATCAGAAGAAACACTCTTATTAGCAAACAATTTCATAAGTTCATCCATCTTTCCACTCAAAACATTAATTTCTTCAATCGCATGAACCTTTTTACTAGTAGATCTTTCAGTGTGCCATTGAGAATAATTTACCATAATATTATCTAGGATTTTAGTAGCTTCTCCTAAAGTGATTTCCATAAAAGTGCCTCCCACGGCCGAATCTAACAGATTTCTAGAAGCAAAATTCAATCCGGCATAGAAAATTTGTATAATCATCCACAAATTCAAACCATGAGTAGGGCAATTACGTATCATTAATTTCATCCTCTCCCAAGCTTGTGCAACATGTTCATGATCAAGTTGCTTAAAATTCATAATATCGTTTCTAAGAGAGATGATCTTAGCGGGAGGGAAATACTTAGAGATAAAAGCATCTTTGCACTTATTCCAAGAATCAATACTATTTTTAGGCAATGACGAAAACCAAGTTTTAGCATGATCTCTAAGCGAAAAAGGGAATAGCTTCAATTTAACAATATCATTGTCCACATCTTTCTTCTTTTGCATATCACACAAATCAACAAAGCTATTTAGATGGGTAGCGACATCTTCACTAGGAAGGCCGGCGAATTGATCTTTCATGACAAGATTTAACAAAGCAGCATTAATTTCACAAGATTCAGCTTCGGTAAGAGGAGCAATCGGAGTGCTAAGAAAATCATTGTTGTTGGTATTGGCAAAGTCACACAATTTAGTATTATCTTGAGCCATCGTGACAAGCAAGCAATCCAACACACGAGCAAACAAGAAGCAAGCAAAAAAGAGGCGAACGGAAAGAGAGGGCGAATAAAACGGCAAGGGTGAAGTGGGGGAGAGGAAAATGAGAGGCAAATAGCAAATAATGTAATGTGAGGGATAAGAGTTTGTGATGGGTACTTGGTATGTCTTGACTTGTGCCTAGACTCCCCGGCAACGGTGCCAGAAATCCTTCTTGCTACCTCTTGAGCACTGCGTTCGTTTTCCCTTGAAGAGGAAAGGGTGATGCAGCAAAGTAGCGTAAGTATTTCCCTCAGTTTTTGAGAACCAAGGTATCAATCCAGTAGGAGGCCACGCTCAAGTCCCTTGCACCTACACAAACAAATAAGAACCTTGCAACCAACACGATAAAGGGGTTGTCAATCCCTTCACGGCCACTTGCAAAAGTGAGATCTGATAGAGATGATAAGATAATATTTTTGGTATTTTTATGATAAAGACTAAAAGTAAAGATTGCAAAGTAAAAAAAGATAGAAGTAGCTTGTTGGCGGAAGATTAATATGATGGAAAATAGACCCGGGGGCCATAGGTTTCACTAGTGGCTGCTCTCAAGATAGCATAAGTATTACGGTGGGTAAACAAATTACTGTCGAGCAATTGATAGAACTGAGCATAGTTATGGGTAACACTTTAAGCAAGATGACATGATGTGGAGGGATAAACTCATGCAATATGATATAAACCCCATCTTTTTATCCTCGATGGCAACAATACAATACGTGTCGTTTCCCCTACTATCACTGGGATCGAGCACCGCAAGATTGAACCCAAAGCTAAGCACTTCTCCCATCGCAAGAAAGATCAATCTAGTAGGCCAAACCAAACTGATAATTCGAAGAGACTTGCAAAGATAACCAATCATACATAAAAGAATTCAGAGAAGATTCAAATATTGTTCATAGATAATCTTGATCATAAACCCACAATTCATCGGATCTCGACAAACACACCGCAAAAGAAGATTACATCGAATAGATTTCCAAGAGAATCGAGGAGAACTTTGTATTGAGATCCAAAGAGAGAGAAGAAGCCATCTAGCTAATAACTATGGACCCGAAGGTCTGAGGTAAACTACTCACACATCATCGGAGAGGCTATGGTGTTGATGTAGAAGCCCTCCGTGATCAATGCCCCCTCCGGCGGAGCGCCGGAAAAGGCCCCAAGATGGGATCTCACGGGTACAGAAGGTTGCGGCGGTGGAATTAGGTTTTCTTGGTGCCCTTCGATGGTTTGGGGGTATGTAGGTATATATAGGAGGAAGAAGTAGGTCGGTGGAGCCACGAGGGGCCCACGAGGGTGGAGGGCGCGCCCAGGGGGGTTGGCGCGCCCCCTGCCTCGTGGCCTCCTTGTTGGTTGCTTGACGTCCACTCCAAGTCCTCTGGATCACGTTTGTTCCAAAAATCACGCTCCCGAAGGTTTCATTCCGTTTGGACTCCGTTTGATATTCTTTTTCTGTGAAACACTGAAATAGGCAAAAAACAACAATTTAGGCTGGGCCTCCGGTTAATAGGTTAGTCACAAAAAAATATAAAAGTGTATAAATAAGCCCATTAAACATCCAAAACAGAATATATAATAGCATGGAACAATCAAAAAGTATAGATACGTTGGAGACGTATCACATAGCAATGAGAGGGGAGAGGGTTGTCCACGTACCCTCGTAGACCGAAAGCAGAAGCGTTATGACAACGCGGTTGATGTAGTCGTAGTCTTCACGGTCGACCGATCCTAGTACCGAACGTACGGCACCTCCGCGATCTAAACACGTTCAGCTCGGCGACGTCCCACGAACTCACGATCCAGTAGAGCTTCGAGGGAGAGCTTCGTCAGCACGACGACATGATGACGGTGATGATGAAGCTACCGGCGCAGGGCTTCGCCTAAGCACCGCTACGATATAACCGAGGTGGATTATGGTGGAGGGGGCACCGCACATGGCTAAGAGATCAATGATCAACTTGTGTGTCTATGGGGTGCCCCCTCCCCCGTATATAAAGGAGTGGAGGAGGGGGAGGAGGCCGGCCTCCTAGGCGCGCCCCAAGAGGAGTCCTACTCCCACCGGGAGTAGGATTCCACCCCTTCCATGAGTAGGAGTAGGAGGGAAGGAAGGAGGAGAGAGGGGGAAGGAAAAAGGGGGGCGCCGCCCCCCCTTCCTAGTCCAATTCGGACTAGAGGGGGAAGGGGCGCGCGGCCTGCCCTGGCCGCCCCTTCCTCTCTCCACCAAGGCCCATGAGGCCCATTACACTCCCCGGGGGGTTCCGGTAACCCCCCGGTACTCCGGTATTTGTCCAAACTTACTCGGAACCCTTCCGATGTCCAAACATAGTCATCCAATATATCGATCTTTATGTCTCGACCATTTCGAGACTCCTCGTCATGTCTGTGATCATATCCGGGACTCCGAACTACCTTCGGTACATCAAAACGCATAAACTCATAATATCAATCGTCACCGGACGTTAAGCGTGCGGACCCTACGGGTTCGAGAACTATGTAGACATGAACGAGACTCATCTCCGGTCAATAACCAATAGCGGAACCTGGATGCTCATATTGGTTCCTACATATTCTACGAAGATCTTTATCGGTCAAACTGCATAACAATATACGTTGTTCCCTTTGTCATCGGTATGTTACTTGCTCGAGATTCGATCGTCGGTATCTCAATACCTAGTTCAATCTCGTTACCGGCAAGTCTCTTTACTCGTTCCGTAATACATCATCCTGCAACTAACTCATTAGTTGTATTGCTTGAAAGCTTATAGTGATGTGCATTACCGAGAGGGCCCAGAGATACCTCTCCGACAATCGGAGTGACAAATCCTAATCTTGATCTATGCCAACTCAACAAGTACCATCGGAGACACCTGTAGAGCACCTTTATAATCACCCAGTTACGTTGTGACGTTTGGTAGCACACAAAGTGTTCCTCTGGTATTCGGGAGTTGCATAATCTCATAGTCATAGGAACATGTATAAGTCATGAAGAAAACAATAGCAATATACTAAACGATCAAATGCTAAGCTAACAGAATGGGTCAAGTCAATCACATCATTCTCTAATGATGTGATCCCGTTAATCAAATCAATGGCTAGGAAACTTAACCATCTTTGATTCAACGAGCTAGTCAAGTAGAGGCATACTAGTGACACTCTGTTTGTCTATGTATTCACACATGTACTTAGTTTCCGGTTAATACAATTCTAGCATGAATAATAAACATTTATCATGATATAAGGAAATATAAATAACAACTTTATTATTGCCTCTAGGGCATATTTCCTTCAGTCTCCCACTTGCACTAGAGTCAATAATCTAGATTACACAGTAATGATTATAACACCCATGGAGTCTTGGTGCTGATCATGTTTTGCTCCTGAGAGAGGCTTAGTTAACGGATCTGCAACATTCAGATCCGTATGTATCTTGCAAATCTCTATGTCTCCCTCCTTGACTTGATCGCGGATGGAATTGAAGCGTCTCTTGATGTGCTTGGTTCTCTTGTGAAATCTGGATTCCTTTGCCAAAGCAATTGCACCAGTATTGTCACAAAAGATTTTCATTGGACCCGATTCACTAGGTATGACACCTAGATCAGATATGAACTCCTTCATCCAGACTCCTTCATTTGCTGCTTCCGAAGCAGCTATGTACTCCGCTTCACATGTACATCCCGCCATGACGCTTTGTTTAGAACTGCACCAACTGATAGCTCCACTGTTCAATATAAACACGTATCTGGTTTGTGACTTAGAGTCATCCGGATCAGTGTCAAAGCTTGCATCGACGTAACCATTTACAACGAGCTCTTTGTCACCTCCATAAACGAGAAACATATCCTTAGTCCTTTTCAGGTATTTCAGGATGTTCTTGACTGTTGTCCAATGATCCACTCCTGGATTACTTTGGTACCTCCCTGCTAAACTAATAGCAAGGCACACATATGGTTTGGTACACAACATTGCATACATGATAGAGCCTATGGCTGAAGCATAGGGAACACCTTTCATTTTCTCTCTATCCTCTGCAGTGGTCGGGCATTGAGTCTGACTCAACTTCACACCTTGTAACACAGGCAAGAACCCTTTATTTGCTTGATCCATTTTGAACTTCTTCGATACTTTATCAAGGTATGTGCTTTGTGAAAGTCCAATTAAGCGTCTTGATCTATCTCTATAGATCTTGATGCCCAATATATAAGCAGCTTCATCGAGGTCTTTCATTGAAAAATTCTTATTCAAGTATCCTTTTATGCTATCCAGAAATTCTATATCATTTCCAATCAACAATATGTCATCCACATATAATATTAGAAATGCTACAGAGCTCCCACTCACTTTGTTGTAAATACAGGCATCTCCAAAAGTCTGTATAAAACCATATGCTTTGATCACACTATCAAAATGTTTATTCCAACTCCGAGATGCTTGCACCAGTCCATAGATGGATCGCTGGAGCTTGCACACTTTGTTAGCATCCTTTGGATCGATAAAACCTTCAGGTTGCATCATATACAACTCTTCTTCCAGAAATCCATTCAGGAATGCGGTCTTTACATCCATTTGCCAAATTTCATAATCATAAAATTCGGTAATTGCTAACATGATTCGGACGAACTTAAGCATTGCTACGGGTGAGAAAGTCTCATCGTAGTCAACTCCTTGAACTTGTCGAAAACCTTTCGCAACAAGTCGAGCTTTGTAGACAGTAACATTACCGTCAGCGTCAGTCTTCTTCTTGAAGATCCATTTATTCTCGATGGCTTGCCGATCATCGGGCAAGTCAACCAAAGTCCACACTTTGTTCTCACACATGGATCCCATCTCAGATTTCATGGCCTCAAGCCATTTTGCGGAAACTGGGCTCATCATCGCTTCCTCATAGTTCGTAGGTTCGTCATGGTCAAGTAACATGACCTCCAGAACAGGATTACCGTACCAATCTGGTGCGGATCTTACTCTGGTTGACCGAGGTTCGGTAGTAACTTGATCTGAAGTCACATGATCATCATCATTAGCTTCCTCACTAATTGGTGTAGGAGTCACGGAACAGATTTCTGTGATGAACTACTTTCCAATAAGGGAGTAGGTACAGCTACCTCATCAAGTTCTACTTTCCTCCCACTCACTTCTTTTGAGAGAAACACCTTCTCTAGAAATGATCCATTCTTAGCAACGAATATTTTGCCTTCAGATATGTGATAGAAGGTGTACCCAACAGTCTCCTTTGGTTATCCTATGAAGACACATTTCTCTGATTTGGGTTCGAGCTTATCAGATTGAACCTTTTTCACATAAGCATCGCAGCCCCAAACTTTAAGAAATGACAACTTTGGTTTCTTGCCAAACCACAGTTCATAAGGCGTCGTCTCAACGGATTTAGATGGTGCCCTATTTAACGTGAATGCAGCTAACTCTAAAGCATAACCCCAAAACGATAGCGGTAAATCAGTAAGATGCATCATAGATCGCACCATATCTAGTAAAGTACAATTACGATGTTCAGACACACCATTACGCTGTGGTGTTCCGGGTGGCGTGAGTTGCGAAACTATTCTGCATTGTTTCAAATGAAGACCAAAATCGTAACTCAAATATTCTCCTCCACGATCAGATCGTAGAAACTTTATTTTCTTGTTACGATGATTTTCCACTTCACTTTGAAATTCTTTGAACTTTTCAAATGTTTCAGACTTATGCTTCATCAAGTAGATATACCCATATATGCTCAAATCATCTGTGAAGGTGAGAAAATAACGATACCCGCTGCGAGCCTCAACATTCATCGAACCACATACATCGGTATGTATGATTACCAATAAATCTGTTGCTCGCTCCATTGTTCCGGAGAACGGAGTTTTAGTCATCTTGCCCATGAGGCATGGTTCACAAGTACCAAGTGATGCATAATCAAGTGATTCCAAAAGTCCACCAGAATGGAGTTTCTTCATGCGATTTACACCAATATGACCCAAACGACAGTGCCACAAATAAGTTGCACTATCATTATCAACTCTGCATATTTTGGCTTCAATATTATTTATATGTGTATCACTACTATCGAGATTCATCAAAAATAGACCACTCTTCAAGGGTGCATGACCATAAAAGATATCACTCATATAAATAGAACAACCATTATTCTCAGATTTAAATGAATAACCATCTCGCATCAAACAAGATCCAGATATAATGTCCATGCTCAACGCTGGCACCAAATAACAATTATTCAGGTCTAAAACTAATCCTGTAGGTAGATGTAGAGGTAGCATGCCGACCACGATCACATCGACTTTGGAACCATTTCCCACGCGCATCGTCACCTCGTCCTTAGCCAATCTTCGCTTAATCCGTAGTCCCTATTTCGAGTTGCAAATATTAGCAACAGAACCAGTGTCAAATACCCAGGTGCTACTGCGAGCATTAGTAAGGTACACATCAATAACATGTATATCACATATAACTTTGTTCACCTTGCCATCCTTCTTATCCGCCAAATACTTGGGGCAGTTCCGCTTCCAGTGACCAGTCCCTTTGCAGTAGAAGCACTCAGTCTCAGGCTTAGGTCCAGACTTGGGTTTCTTCACTTGAGCAGCAACTTGCTTGCCGTTCTTCTTGAAGTTCCCATTCTTCCCTTTACCCTTTTTCTTGAAACTGGTGGTGTTGTTGACCATCAACACTTGATGCTCCTTATTGATTTCTACCTCCGCAGCCTTTAGCATCGCGAAGAGCTCGGGAATTGTCTTATTCATCCCTTGCATGTTATAGTTCATCACGAAGCTCTTATAGCTTGGTGGCAGTGATTGAAGAATTCTGTCAATGACACTATCATCTGGAAGATTAACTCCCAGTTGAAGCAAGTGATTGTTATACCCAGACATTTTGAGTATATGCTCACTGACAGAACTATTCTCCTCCATCTTGCAGCTGTAGAACTTATTGGAGACTTCATATCTCTCAATCCGGGCATTTGCTTGAAATATTAACTTCAACTCCTGGAACATCTCATATGCTCCATGACGTTCAAAACGTCGTTGAAGTCCCGGTTCTAAGCCGTAAAGCATCGCACCCTGAACTATCTAGTAGTCATCAGCTTTGCTCTGCCAGACATTGATAACATCTGGCGTTGCTCCTGCAGCGGGTTTGGCACCTAGCGGTGCTTCCAGGACGTAATTCTTCCGTGCAGCAATGAGGATAATCCTCAAGTTACGGACCCAGTCCGTGTAACTGCTACCATCATCTTTCAACTTAGCTTTCTCAAGGAACGCATTAAAATTCAACGGAACAACAACACGGGCCATCTATCTACAACAACATAGATATGCACTATCAGGTACTAAGTTCATGATAAATTAAAGTTCAATTAATCATATTACTAAAGAACTCCCACTTAGATAGACATCCCTCTAATCATCTAAGTGATCACGTGATCCATATCAACTAAACCATGTCCGATCATCACGTGAGATGGAGTAGTTTTCAATGGTGAACATCGCTATGTTGATCATATCTACTATATGATTCACGCTCGACCTTTCGGTCTCAGTGTTCCAAGGCCATATCTGCATATGCTAGGCTCGTCAAGTTTAACCCGAGTATTCTGCATGTGCAAAACTGGCTTGCACCCGTTGTATGTGAACGTATTGCTTATCACACCCGATCATCATGTGGTGTCTCGGCACGACGAACTTTTGCAACGGTGCATACTCAGGGAGAACACTTATACCTTGAAATTTAGTGAGAGATCATCTTATAATGCTATCGTCGATCAAAGCAAAATAAGATGCATAAAAGATAAACATCACATGCAATCAATATAAGTGATATGATATGGCCATCATCATCTTGTGCCTTTGATCTCCATCTCCAAAGCACCGTCATGATCACCATCGTCACTGGCGCGACACCTTGATCTCCATCGTAGCATCGTTGTCGTCTCGCCAACTATTTCTTCTATGACTATCACTACCGCTTAGTGATAAAGATGCAGGGATGGACTAAGATAGTGAATAAACTAGTTAGAGCTATTGAAAAATATCTATCAGAATAGACAATACCATAACTAAGACTACCCACAATGGGAGTAACATAGGTGGTAACATTACATATATCTAGATAAAATAGATGATGTGGCAAGCAATTAATCAAAAAAAAAGAGCCATGTAGTAACATAGCTAGTTACTAGTACTATGAGTAACATCACACATAACAAGGCAAGATGAATCTATAACCTAATAAATGAAGTGTTGCATGACACCACACATATGTTACTCCCCATTGTAGAGGTAGTAACATAGACTAGTAACATATGCATGTTACTAGTCTAAGTTACTGCCCACTGTGGCTAGTCTAAGTGGCAGTACATGAAAACTATAGGAGCATGCATGCAAACAATCTTAAGTAATGCGAGAGATAATACAAAATCTAACATGGTAAGCAGTGCTGAAATTAATGCAATTCAATGGTGAAGAACTGAACACATAGAGCAATGACACGACGGAGGAATAACTCATATGGAGACAAAATACCAGAATTAATGCAAGTAAAGATGAAATCAATGGTGCTCGATGGCGACAAGTGATTTGTTTGACCATTTCACACTTGTGCTGCCAAAGTGCTACATCAATTTAGTTCTTCGTGATGCTCCATCACTTAACAGATATTTGGTCTCTTGGGTTTTCTATCAATGAAATCACTCAATATTCT
This sequence comes from Triticum aestivum, assembly GCF_018294505.1. Taxonomy (NCBI): domain Eukaryota; kingdom Viridiplantae; phylum Streptophyta; class Magnoliopsida; order Poales; family Poaceae; genus Triticum; species Triticum aestivum. The sequence goes on from NC_057814.1 coordinate 511,017,735, forward strand.
TAGTGGATGCATTGTTCAAACAAACTCTTGTCAGTTCGAATGGAGCAGCCAATCGTTGCAAGTTGGGGTGGCTCTTTATAGCCGAAGCAATTCTGAGGTGTGAAATGTGAAGGAAATATGCCCTAGAGGCAATAATAAAGTTATTATTTATATTTCCTTATATCATGATAAATGTTTATATTATTCATGCTAGAATTGTATTAACCGGAAACTTAGTACATGTGTGAATACATAGACAAACAGAGTGTCACTAGTATGCCTCTACTTAACTAGCTCGTTGAATCAAAGATGGTTAAGTTTCCTAGCCATAGACATGAGTTGTCTTTGATTAACGGGATCACATCATTAGAGAATGATGTGATTGACTTGACCCATTCCGTTAGCTTAGCACTTGATCGTTTAGTATGTTGTTATTGCTTTCTTCATGACTTATACATGTTCCTATGACTATGGGATTATGCAACTCCCGAATACCGGAGGAACACTTAGTGTGCTACCAAACGTCACAACATAACTGGGTGATTATAAAGGTGCTCTACAGGTGTCTCCGATGGTGTTTGTTGAGTTGGCATAGATCAAGATTAGGATTTGTCACTCCAATTGTCAGAGAGGTATCTCAGGGCCCTCTCGATAATGCACATAACTATAAGCCTTGCAAACAATGTGACTAATGAGTTAGTTGCAGGATGATGCATTACGGAACAAGTAAAGAGACTTGCCCATAACGAGATTGAACTAGGTATTGAGATACCGACGATCGAAACTCAGGCAAGTAACATACAGATGACAAAAGGAACAACATATGTTGTTATGCGGTTTGACCGATAAAGATCTTTGTAGAATATGTAGGAACCAATATGAGCATCCAGGTTCCGCTATTGGTTATTGACCGGAGATGAGTCTCGGTCATGTGTACATAGTTCTCGAACCCGTAGGGTCCGCACACTTAGCGTTCTGTGACGATCGGTATTATGAGTTTATGTGTTTTGATGTACCGAATGTAGTTCGGAGTCCCTGATATGATCACGGACATGACGAGGAGTCTCGAAATGGTCGAGACATAAAGATTGATATATTGGACGGCTATATTCGGACACCGGAAATGTTCCGGGTGATTTCGGAGAAAACCGGAGTGCCGGAGGGTTACCGGAACCCCCCCCGGGGGGGAGATTGGGCCTACATGGGCCATAGGGAAGAGGGGAGGCAGCCCACAAGGGGCAGCCGCGCCCCCTCCCTATAGGGAGTCCGAATTGGGCGCCCCCCCTTTCCTTCTCCTCTTCCTCTCCTTTCCCTCTTTCCCCTTCAAGAGGATTCCTCCCCTCCTTGGCGCGCCCTAGTGCCGGCCGGGCTCCCCCCTTGCTCCTTTATATACGGGGGCAGGGGGGCACCCTAGAACACAACAACATACATTGTCTTAGCTGTGTGCAGTGCCCCCCTCCACCATAATCCACCTCGGTCATATCGTTGCAGTGCTTAGGCGAAGCCCTATGTCGGTAGCTTCATCATCACCGTCATCACGCCGTCGTGCTGACGAAGCTCTCCCTCGACACTCAGCTGGATCGAGAGTTCGTGGGATGTCACCGAGCTGAACGTGTGCTGATCGTGGAGGTGCCGCACTTTCAGTACTAGGATCGATCGGATCGTGAAGACGTACGACTACATCAACCGCGTTGTCATAACGCTTCCGCTTTCGGTCTACGAGGGTACGTACACAACACTCTCCCCTCTCGTTGCTATGCATCACCATGATAGATCTTGCGTGTGCGTAGGAATTTTTTTCAAATTACTGCATACCCCAACAAAATGGCCAATAAGGACATGCGTCACCTAGCGGTTAACCGACGTGTGGCACAACAGTCAGATTCAAAATCACGCGGCAACTTACTTGATGAACAAGTCAAGTTGACTCAACTGTGAGTGATTCTTTCTCTAAGTTCAGAAGAACTTTGTCACCTTACAGAATAATCACTCTGCATAAAAAGATTTATCTCGTTTTCACTCGAAAAAAATTGGTATATGATTGAGCACACAACGGATATATAAAATTCTACTAACTTGGACCCTCTTATGGTACGGTTTGTCCTCTGACTCAGTAGAGATAAAAAATGAAACTAGAGAAACAACTACGTCTTCTCACTGTCTTCATCTTTTCACCGCAGTCAATTGTTTCTCGAACAGCATACCAAAACAATTGCTCTTCATAGCAAATTTGAGGGTTGTCGCCCACACGTATAACATACTCCTCAATAGCATAGGCGATCTTCTCTGTAACTAGAGCAATCTTCTTAGAATATTAAACAATCTTCTATGTTCTTCAGAGGGATTTTACTCTCTGTGTGTAATCGCAAACACATTAGTCTCTTAACTGCGTTGTTCCAATAATCTTCAAAACATGCTCAGAATTTTAAAATGTGTCATCATTTTCAAATTTTGTTCACCAACTAAAAAGTGTTTGCGATTTCAAAATTTGTTTAAGAATTCAAAACTGTTCATGTTCTTCAAAAAATATTCTCATTTTTCGAAATTTATTAAAAAATAAAAAAATGCTTGGGAATTAAAAAAATCACGTTTTTGAAAATTGTTTGGGATTTTTTTAGAAAATTCAACAAATATTTGCGTTTTTAGAAAATGTTCACGAATTTCAAAAATTTGTTCAGAATTTTAAAAAATGTTTAGCCTTCTAGAAATTTATTTATAAAATTTTGAAAAATCTTCTTCTCGAAAAATATTCAGGATTTTTCAAAAAAAGTTCTCTACAGTGCCAAAGCCTGCCTCTACTGGTTTTTTAAATGAAAACCAGTCGCTATAGGAGGCGAGCGCTGTACGAGTGGGCTGGTACATGTAAGAGCACTGTACTGAGGCCTGCATAATCGGCCCAGCCCAATCAACCGGAGGTCGACGTTTTTGGTCTGTGACTGCGATGCGTGGATGCCCTAGGTCTTCTCCTTCCGTCCTCCCCAACATTGCCGGCCGCCGCCGCCCTTCCCCATCCACTTCCGCCGGCGAGGAAAGCAACTCGCCTGACAATGCATGGCAAGCGTGACCGCCTCATCGGCGACCGTTGTCTTTCCGTCCTCACAGATGAGAAGCAGGATATATGCGATCTGCTGGGTTACATCCATGATTTCTACAGGGAGGCGCTCGATCGGCTTCCGTTGGGGGAGATTCCCTCGCTGGCCCCGCGCCTCCTCAAGGCCGGCATGCCCATCGGCTTCCTCGACCCAGTCTCCAACATCATCGCCAACACCATCGCCTACACGCCTGGATCCGACAAGGAGGAGGAGGAGGATGAGGCGCCGTCGTCGGAGTGGATCCTCTCCAAGATCATCACCGACACTAACGACATATCCGCCTTCGAACTACCGCTTTCCCGGCACAAGTCCATGACCCTCGCGCGGCTGTCGCTGGACGGTCTTGTCAGCCTCCTCACCTCCCACTACCGCTACCTCGTCAGCAGGGAAGCCATGAGCTACTTGCTCCTGGCCAGGGCCGATCTTCTCACCGCTGTGCGCCTCATCGAGCGTGATCGTAACAAGAGGTGCAACTCCTTCAGTATTACCTCCCCTACAGCCAAGGTCGCCCTGGAATGTGCCGCTGTGTCTGCCAGGCATCCTGAACAGACGTCCTGGTGAAAGCGTCGCTGACTATGGCCTCTCGCCTGGCCGATGTCACCGCGGTTCTTGCTGGACAAGGCCCTCTCTCGCCTGCAACTATCAGGAGCATCGCCAAGCTGCTCAGGAGAGGGCCTACGATTATGGATGATCTCACCAACCTATCACTGGATCATCTTTGTGGTAAGAAGAAGAATAAGAAGAGAAAGAGAAGCGAGCAGACAGCAGAAACCATAGAGGGGAGCAGGGCACATAAAAAGCTTGGTCCTCAGTTGACATTCAGATACACACTGGCTCTGAAGCTTTTGCTCCTCGGCAAGATCCATGGGCACTACTTGCAGGCACTTGCCAAGCTGCCTCGGGATGGCTTGCGCAAGCTTCACCACTGCAGCCTCCTCAGGGGTGGATATTGCTATGGCCCCAAGGATCCTGTCTCCAACATTATCCTCAACACCATCTGGTATGGCTCCATGTTTCCCACGCCCCAAAAGTTTCAGCTACAGTTTAAGGTGGATATGATATGCACAGACATGCTTGCACGCATTGAGTGCTGTTCTCTTTACGGCCTTGTTACCTTCCTTCGCACCCGTCTCCTCTCTATCTCGGAGCATGATGCAATCTGGTATCTGTTCAGGAGCGATGCTGATGTCCACAAGGCCATCCGTGAGGCAATGAAGCATGATCATTCTGTGTCTGGCAGTTACCAGGACGCCTATAGGCAAGCAGCGGTTGTTTCATGGCATGATGACCCTGATGCGCTGGTGAAATTTGCCATGTCTTCCTTGAACATGGAGTCCGCCCAGTTGTTAACTATATTGCAGGGCACACTCACCAACGGCAGAGTTGAATGCCTCACCATGGCTCTGCCACATCAATATCCACCTACCAAGTCTGAGGAGCAGGCTCAGCAAGTGACCCAGGCGACCTCAAACTCACATGTCTTGAGCAAAAACCAGAAAAGGTTCATTTCAGAGTTCCAGAAAAAATTCAGGCGCGACCAAAACTTCTTTGTCAGAAAGGTCAAGGCGGCATTGAGCGACTACTCCCAGCAAAAAGGGGTTGGTACATTTGCTTCTGTTTTCTGTTTTCTTCCTTCTGAATTCTAATTTGCACCAATTACTTTCAGTTGGTCAAAACCTTTTTTCACATATTGACTGCCCTCTTCTGCATTGTTACTTATAGGTGCACTATAAACTTCATATCATTTGCGGTGTGAATCCTAGTGTACCGGGCGGATCAAGTGTTGCTCTTTTTAAGAAGAGGTTCCCATTTGAGTACTTCCATATCAACTTCTTGGCAACAGCCAAGGGACCAAATTCTGCTGTTGCAGCTCCAGAACTGTTCTTCGCTCAATGTAGCAATAGTGTCGAAGAGAGGCGGAAGAGACCTTCCTGGTGCTCCCCTGTATCAGATTCTCGCATAGATAATGGTATGCTCTCAGCTCTCTGTTCATGCACACACTGGTATTTGGTGGCAATTTGAATGTGTCATTCACTCATTCTTGCCTGTATATTTAACAATTGTAAGACATAAGTTGGGCGAATCAGTTATGTTTGCACTACTAGCTGTATATCATTACTGCCATACAAATTGGACGTAGTTTTTTTTTCTCCTATCACAAAGCTTGATTAGTAGGCGCAATCAAGCCCCTTGTATAAATGAATTAAATGTTGTTTTCTAAAAACTGGAAGGAAAAATTTATCACAGCCGAATAGCCAAAATGCGTCGGCGAAATTTCTTGACATTTCTGTTAATCCTTTTATATGAAGCCGCGCTATGAGAAAAAAACAGTACACTTCGCTGGCAAATTGGCAATGCAACCATGTCGTCGTTGTACTCTCATTTGCAGCAATGGACGGGTGCGGCCATGATTAATTATGCGCCAGCGCTGGCCCCTTGCGCATGATGATGGTGGAGAACTAAGCTATAGTAGACGGACATACTCGCCATGCACGTGCACTAGCGTCAGCACTGACCATCTTGTGGTTTGGACCTCGAACAATAATATGTTCTCTAGTTCTCCTTATTAGTTCCCAGGGAAAGAAATCAGTGTTCGAGAGAGCACTACTGACGGTTTGAAGAAAGCACAGTTGCCTATGTATCAGCAGTGTTGATGTATGGCTCCTTTAACTTCCATATTATTACAGAAGATGGCTCTTGGTTTGAACTCCCCTTGGCAATTTATGATCCAAGGCTTTAGATTGATGACCAACTCAATCTGATGGCTGTTATTTTAAAGATGACGTCGCTTAATATGGATGCTGCATTAGAATAATAAAGAAAGATAGGGCTTAGAAGACCTGGCCAAATAGAATTGCATTTTCCTTTTTTGTTTCCCTCTACACATAGGAATTGTCATGGTTTATCTGCACATTATTTGAGATGTAATATTGCTTTGTTTAAGTACTCCCTCTGTTTCTCTTTACTCTGCGTATAAAATTTGTTTTTAGTCAAGCTACACAAAGTTTGACCAAATTTATATAAAAAAATATGAACATCTACAATACTAAAACTATATAGTATGAAAATACATTTCATGGTGCATATGATAATATTGATTTCTTAGTGTGAATGTTGATATTTTTTAATATAAAGTTAGTCAAACTTTACAAAGCTTGACTTTGACCAAATTTTATATGCAAACTAAAAAGAAACGGAGGGAGTATATGATAAGTATTTTTTTTAAGACGCATAATGATATGAAGTAACTTCCAGATAATTAGAACATTGATAATTTACAGTAATGTTCTAATATGATTGTAAGAGATACCATCGAAGTATTCAAACTCTAGTTGAGTTGTTAGTTTGTTAGTTTGTCACATTGCCTTTTATATTCATATACAACTAGAAAATTAGGCATGTTTTTCTCATGTCACTAGAAGTATCAGCAAATGTATGAGTTTACAAGTTGGTAATGAGAATGATAGCAAATATATGTTATGACGTGACAGTGTGGCATTCAGTTTTCGTATACAAGTACATATCATGGAATTTGTATTATAAATGATGAAAAATGCCAAGTTAGGACATATGGTAGTATCTGGATGTGTGCTCTGTTATATGTTTTCTTAATATAATCTAATTCCTTCTTTTATTTTGATGCAAGTTCGATGCTTCTCTTGTGAGTTTAATGGGGCAAAGATTGTGCATCCATATGATGAATCATATTGTGGGCGCTACGAAGATTTCAATATTATAGCTCAGGGAAAACATGGCACTCCGAATGATCTTATTATCAGCTCCTGCCATTATCATTCTGACATGATGGCCACAATGACAGAAGATTTTATCTATTTTGATCCCAACATGGACTCAGAGTTTGCAAAGATGAATCCTATTTCTAATGTGGCTAGGGAGTTGAAAGGATTTAAGGGTAGAATCTTCTGATATGTTTCTGGCTTATATGATAGAACATAACATATTAGTGGAAAGTCAATTTGGCTCCCAGGTGCATTTGCTCCGGGGGCCAAAAAAAATTCTGTAAAAATGAAAAAAAATCAAGACAAAATTTGTTTGTGTACTTATGCCCATTTCTTTTGCCAGATTATCCCAGAATCTGACCCCTACCTAGATTCTCTCAGAATCTTTGAGCCCCATTGGGGTCAAAGAATCTAAGAGAAGCTAGAGAGGGGCAGATTCTGGGAGAATCCTGCAAAAGAACTAGGCCTTAGTCACATCCAAATGCTACCTGCAAATTTTGAGTCAAAAAGATTAAACATTTTGGCTTGTACAAAAAAACACAAATCGAACACCAAAAGTTACCCCAAAATGTCATCCCAATTTTGTTCTTTTTTTGATGGCGAAACACCGCAACTCCGTTTCGCATGAAAATTGTCATGCATGTTTGCGACACTAATACAATCATCTACAAAAAAATTCCGATTTTTTTGAAAACATTTAATAGTATTTTTTTTCTGTGTTACTGTTGGCCCGGAAGCAAATGCTCCCGGGAGCCAAAACGCCAGCCCCACATATTAGCTCTTTTATAGATGTGGATTGGAACGTGGAAACATACGAGAGAATTCCTTATTTAATACTGTTTTAAATTTTATGTCCCTATTTGACATTGAAAATACTTTTCTTCCTTGTATAGCACTGTATCTAAATTTTATGCCTTTTATAACACTTCTATCCATTTTAAGGCTTACCGTTGTTAAATGACACTTGAAAAGACATTTTTGCCCCTCAGGTGGAATGTGACCAAGTTTTTAATAGATGCTAATATTGATATTTGATGTGTTTTTTTCTTCTTATTTGATTTAACCAGAAATTTTATTTATAGAAACGGACAATTTTCCTAAGTGCAGGTTAAAAGTTTACTCATGGAAATGCATGTGCATGTACGGCATACAATGGCTGACCAATTGATTAGTGGGAAAATATACTTTCTAGTACAATACGACGGTACAGTGCGCTGCACCGGAACCTACTTGCAGGGCTCGCCTCCGTGAAGATAGAGATAGGACTCGCCGCCGTGAAGACGGAGCCGGGGCTCTTCGACGAGGCGTCCTTGAAGTGGGCGCGCGAAGACTGGGCGCACACGGAGCTAGAGCGCCAGTGCCGCGCCCTAGAGCAGTGCGACGCTCGGCGCCGTGGCCGCGACGAGGGAGGCGCCGTCGTTCTCGACGACGACAGCGACGACGACGTGCCGCCACAAGTCCGACAGGGCGACCCTGGGCAGGGGTCCAGCAGGGGCGGCCGCGTGAAGGAGGAGAAGGACGACGAGGACGACGATGGCGGCGGCGACTTCGCCGCGCTCAGCGCGTTCTTCGGCTTGTAGTTGCGGGCCTTTTTTTTAAGTATTTCACTTTGCTATGTAATAAACTATTTAGGTCGCCGAATTTTAGCCGAATTCCTTTTCAAAAATAATTTAAAACACCTTTTGGGGGCGACCCTGGGGCCGGCCGCTAGGAACCCGCCCCCACGCCGATTTAAGCGCCGGTTCGCCCTCAGGCGACGATTTTTCGAGCCGCCTGGGGGGCCAACGGCTGGAGATGCTCTTAGGAGCCGACTGTTTTATATGGCACGCCACAGGCCTCTGCCGCCACTGCATGTGCCTATGGACTAGGAGCGACTGTTTTCTATCGCGGATGCGCGCTAAAACATGATTTGCCATATGATTAGCAGACGCCTCACGGGTGTAGAATTGTATTGAATAATTGTTGATGCAATATTGTGCCAGTACAAAGGTATATATAAGAGCCAAGCCGCATCTGACCTAGCCCTATTACAAACCGACTAGGAGTCCTAATCCTATTACAAGTTGTATTCTAACATTCCCCCGCAGTGTCAACGGTAGGCTCGACGACATTGAGACTGAAACGAATGTCTTGAAACGGAGTAGTCGTCAGGCCTTTAGTAAAGATATCAGCGAATTGAGCAGAAGTAGGCACGTGGAGGACGCGAACTTGACCGAGAGCCACCTTCTCTCGAACAAAATGAATGTCGATCTCAATATGCTTGGTGCGACGGTGTTGAACCGGATTCCCTGACATGTAGACAGCTGAAATATTATCACAGTAAACAATGGTAGCTTGCTCAATAGGACGGTGCAGCTCCGACAGCAACTGGCGCAACCAAACCGTTTCAGCAACCGCATGAGCCACAGCGCGGTACTCAGCTTCAGCAGACGAGCGGGAGACCGTAACCTGCCTTTTTGAAGACCAAGAAACCAAATTGTTACCCAGAAAAACACAAAATCCGGATGTGGACCTACGAGTATCTGGACAACCAGCCCAGTCTGCATCAGAGTAAGCTGTCAAGGAGGTGGGAGAGGATTTGTTGATATGAAGACCTAAGTCTAGTGTGCCTTTGAGATATCGAAGAATACGTTTGACATGATTGTAGTGTGGAATACGAGGATCATGCATGTATAAACAAGCTTGTTGGACAGCAAAAGAAATTTCAGGACGAGTGAGAGTAAGATACTGAAGTGCACCGGTAAGACTATGATAAAGAGAAGGATCAGAGAAAGGATCACCGCCGGCAGAGAGTTTGGAACCTATATCAACAGGGGTACGAGAAGTTTGACAATCAAGCATACTAGCACGAGAAAGAAGATCCAGAGTGTACTGACGTTGAGACAAGAAAAGACCAGAGGAGTCACGGATAACAGCAATACCTAAGAAGTGGTGAAGAAGACCTAAATCTGTCATAGAGAATTCGTGGCGAAGAAGAGAGATAATATGATCTAAAAATTGTTGTGAGGAAGCTGTGAGGATAATATCATCAACATATAAAAGAAGGTAAGCAGTGTTGTTGTTGTGATGAAAGGTGAAGAGTGAAGTGTCAGAACGGGAAGGGGTAAAACCAATGGTTTGAGCATAAGTAGAAAAACGTTGGAACCAGCCACGTGGTGCTTATTTAAGACCATAAAGAGATTTTTGAAGAAGACAAACATGAATGTTCGAAGCCAAGAGGTTGTTGACAATAGACTGTTTCTTGAAGAGAGCCATGAAGGAAAGCATTTTTGACATCTAGTTGATGAATTGGCCAGGAAGAAGAGACGACGATGCTAAGGACAGTGCGAATAGTGCTGGGCTTGACAACTGGAGAGAAAGTCTCATCATAATCGATGCCGTGTTGCTGAGAGTAACCACGACATACCCATCGAGCCTTATAACGTGCAAGACTTCCATCAGAATTAAATTTATGGCGAAAAACCCATTTGCCCAAAATTATATTTGTATTGGAAGGATGAGGAACTAACTGCCACGTGTTATTCTGTAGAAGGGCATCATATTCATCTTTCATAGCTGCGGCCCAATTAGGATCTAGGAGAGCTGATTTGTAAGATTTGGGTAGAGAGAAAGGAGATAAAGATGCATGAAGATTGAGACGATCTTTTGCAGGTAAACGAAACCCTGGCACGTGTGCGCATGGTATGATCGTTAGTAGGAGCTGGAACTGGAATAGCATGAGCAGGAGGGGTGGGGGAAGATGTGGTGGAAGCAGACGCGGGGGATGGTGGTGAAGACTGCGGCTGCAGGAAGTCTGCCGCATCAGAGTGTAATGTGTTTTCTTCTGCCGGGACAGAGGTGATGACAGAAGTGGTGGTGGCAGGATCTGCTACTGTGGCTGGTTTCGCTGGATTGGTCGGCGGGTGAAAGAAGGGAAGATGATTGCGACGAGAGGGACTAGTGGATGGCGCGGGTGAGTTGAAATCTAATTGTTGACGCTCGAAAAGGGAAAAATGTTTTCAGCAAATGTTACATGACGAGACACATGAACACGACCACTAACAAGATCTAGACAACGATAACCCTTGTGCTCGTCAGAAAAACCTAGATGGACACACGGGATAGAGCGCGGGGAAAGTTTGTTAGGAGAAGTGGAGGAGGAGTTTGGAAAACAAAGACAGCCGAAGGCGCGAATGTCGGAGTAATTTGGATGAGAGAGAAATAAAGAGAAGTAAGGGGTAGTTTGTGGGTTAACTTTAGATGGACGAATATTGAGTAAATATGTGGCCGTGTGGAGTGCCTCTGCCCAGAACATCGATCGCATAGAAGATTGAATAAGCAGAGTGCGAATGGTGTCATTAAGAGTACGAAGAGAACGCTCGGCTTTGCCGTTTTGAGGGGAGGTATAAGGACAGGAGAAACGTAAGAGAATTCCATATTGTAGAAAGAAATTTTGATTTTTAAAGTTGTCAAATTCACGACCATTTTCACATTGTATGAATCTTATAGGGAGGAAAAAGTGGACCGAGACATAGCGTTGAAAGTTAAGGAATATATTATGAACGTCGGATTTGTTTTGTAAAGGAAAAGTCCAAACATAATGAGTAAAATCATCAAGAATCACGAGATAATACTTAAAACCAGATACACTTTCTATTGGTGATGTCCAGAGATCACAATGAAGTAATTCAAAAGGAAAAGTACTAGAGGATTGAGAGGAACTGAAGGGAAGGCGAACATGTTTGCCCAATTGACATGACTGACACATAGAAGAATTATGAGAATCTCTATTACAAGGTATTGACAATTCACTAAGAAGTGTGGATAACACTTTTTTATTGGGATGGCCGAGACGTTGGTGCCACAGATCAACAGAGGCCACCATAGATGTTGGAGGAGCAGCGACCGGAGCACCATGGAGAGAATATAAATCACCGGAGCTATTGAATCGAGCGATCTCGGCCTTGGTCGGGTAGTCTTCCACAGACAAACCAAAGGGGTCAAACTCAACAGAAACATGATTATCAGTGGTGGTTTGGCGAACAGAAATCAGATTTTTAATATGAGCAGGAGCTATAAGAACATCACGAAGAAGCAAAGGCTTAGTTGGGGATTGGATTTGAGCCTGACTGACACAGTAAATAGGAACAGAGGATCCATCACCGAGAGTAATGGAGGGAAAAGGCGAAGGTGTGCAACAAGAAAGCAAATTACTCGATGCAGACATATGACGAGAAGCACCAGAATCGAAAATACAATCCGTACCTGAGTTCCCTTGTGCAGCAAAGTTGTTCATGGCTTGTAGAAAAGCAGCTTGGTCCCAGCTCGGAGTCGAAGTAGAGGCCGGTGTAGTCATGGGAGCTTGCGGGTGTGGTGGCGTCGGCCGTAGGGCCGGCATCAGCGTAAAGAGAGAGGCACCATCATTGTACTGCTGCATGTAGGGGGCGATGGAGTGCCATAGGATGCATAAGGACTGGTGTTGTAGATCGGTGGCGCGTAGGCGGGAGCAGCGTGGTACGCGGCCGTCGGCTGTCGGGGCGCAAGGACGGGCGCGCTGGTGTGAGGGCGAGCACCGGCTGCCAGCCACCGGTATAGGTAGGATGGGCACCATATGGCGTAGGGGAGGACTAGGGCATAAGCCACGCCTGGACTAGCCCTGTCCATGGATCAGGAGATGGGCGCCATCCGGCCGGTGGCGGTGGTGCAGTTGAAGAAACCGGGGGCGGTGGTGGTGTCGTTGGTGGAGCCGGGGGTGGAGCAGGAGCGGGCGTCGTGCGGAACTGCGGCGGCCAAGGGTTTTTGCCCTGGTAGATAGGACTTGGACGCCAGCCGGATGGTTGAGGAGGTGCTGTTGGTGGAGGGTGTGGTGGCGGTGTCGACGCATGCGGGCGAGGAGAAGCAGTGAAGACCTGAGGACGGGAGTCCTTCGTAGTTAGGGCACGATCGGCCCATTGGAGCATCGAGCGAACCTCGGCGAAGGAGGGACGCTGTAACATCCCAAATTTTCAATTTGGAATGTTATACATTAGATCATCATTGCATATCATATTTTATTGCATTTTGGTTGATCCTAGAAATTCTACGCAACTCGAGGACCCACGGAGAGAGTTGGGGATTTCATTATTTTCATATTCGAGTTTTCTCGAATTTTGAAAAGAGGATCTTTGATTTTATTTTTTTCTCTGAAATATTTCTTTCATTAAAAATAAAAGAGAGAGGATAAAATGACTTCCTCAAAATAAAGAAATATCAGAGATTTAATATTAAAATCAAATAAGATTTTTATTCGGAGTTTTGTCGCTATTTTATTTGAATTAGGAAAAATATGCGTTTTTCAAAGTTGCCTTTTAGGCCCAAATAAATGTTCCCCTTGTCCGGCCTATTTTTAGAGGATGGGGAAAATTTATTTCGGGATTTTTGGAGTCCGTTTAGTATTTCTTTTCTTTCTTTTTCTGCACGACGAAATTATTTAAAAAAAAAGTCAACCGACTTCGGGCCGTACCCGGCCAGGAGACCTCGGGCCGGCCCCTTTATAAGCCGCCGCCCGCACCCCCCCCCGCAGCCCAACCCGCCAGCCCTGCCGCCACCCAAACCCTAACCCTAAGCCGCCGCCGCCGCCGCGCCACTGCCGCCCGCGCCGCACGCTGCCGCCGCCGCCGCACGCCGCCCCGCCGCCCGTCGCCGCCGACCACCGCCGCCCGCCGGAGTTCGAGGTAGTTTAAAAAAACCGATCGGTTTTATTTCGTAAACCCTAGTTTCGGTTTGTTTAGATCGGTTCGGTTTATTTTTTTGGTTTATTTATTTATCGGACGTTCATCCGTACGTTCGTTTTAACGAACGGTTTTCACCGTTTAGCCGCAGACAGCGAATGTTCGTTCCTTAGCCTGTTCGTCAGTTTTTCTTTTTCTCGGATTTTCCTTGATTATTTTCGATCGCGATTTCTGACCCGATTTTCGTTCTAGTATAACTTTTCGCTCGTTTATCGGAATCAGGCGATTCAAGCGCCTAGAGTTTCGTCTCGAAACCCTGTTTCTGGTTAACGAACTTAAACAACTTTTTGCTACTATAAAATTTGACTTAAGTCCAGATTAGTAAACGAAGTTTTTTTCTTTCGCCGTTTGAGTTTTGTTGCTTCGTTTGATTTGATTCTTTTTGCAAACCAGAGTTCTTAAGTTGAACTTTCTGGTTAGATCTCTTATTTGAGATTTACCCGTGCCCTTGCTTGATTGCTTATTGTATGCTTGTTTGTTGCGATAGAGTACCCGGAGTGGGAAGCGTGCTACTACGAGTCTCTAGGTTACGCGGATCATCAGCAAGGCAAGTAACACTTTGATCATACCTCTTACTACCCAGTTTTATTGCATTAGATCAATCCTCAAACAATTGCATGGTTAGGATCTGAATTAAATTGTGGGTTGGGAAGTAGCTGAGGTAGTACCTATTCACCTGTTTATTATCAAACCCTGGGAGTTACTTCTGCGTTATGCTTATATTGCTATGCTATGCTCATAGACGTGGATTGGGTTTGAGTGTATCCACGACTGAGGTGAGATTGTTAATTAACGGTTAAACTTAAGGTGGCAACTTAAATACACATCTGGGTGGATTGAGGCACCTGGGGAACCCAGTGATTGCCTGTTTTCTATTTTTTTGGAAATCCCGGGGTACCGTGTGATTCTCCTATGGACCGCCACCCAGGCTCAAAGGGATCATGAGATTATTCATACTAGAAACTTCCGTGTGCAGCCACAAGCTATTATGGGCTCTAGCATAGTTGATTAAGTCGTGTGAATTCTTACAGTGGTAGACTAGTAGATGTAGGGGATGTAGGTGGTACGGTCTACCCATCGTAAGGTGCTAACGCTTCTGAAAGACTGTGTCTCGGTCATCCGTTTCTCAAACACCATGTAGTGCGAGAAATCCAACAGAGGAGATCGAGTCTTGTGGGGAAAAGTGCACAAACCTCTGCAGAGTGTACAAACTAATCATGGTTAGCCGTTTCCCCGGTTATGGACATCTTGAGTATCTGGTTCTTGGATTATCATGTTGATCTCATCACTCTTAATATAAATTTGATTGGGTTAATGATTACTTTTAATTGGGATTGAGAGGGGGTTTACCTTCTCAATGTTTTCAACAAACCTTGTAGTTAAATAAAACTTATTCCTTTGCAGTAGGGAACAATTGGCTTTTCGCAAAACATATTAACCATACAGCCTCCACCAGCCATATATGCATGTAGTGATAGTATTATTCTGTTCATTACTCTTTTGTGTTACATTGCGAGCATATTCCATGTGCTGACCCATTTTCGGGCTGCAACATATCATGTTGCAGACTTTTCAGACGACGAGTAAGGAGCCTTAGGTCGTGGTCTTTCACTCAGTGATGCCGTTGGAGTTGATGGACTCACTTTATCTTCCAAGCCTTCCGCTGTTATCGTATTAGATGGCCTTAAGCCATATTTATTGTAATAAGTTCTCTTTTGAGACATTCGATGTAATAAGTGTGTGATTGCTACTCTGTTATAAATCCTTCAAGTACTGTGTGTGTCAGCATTACCGATCCAGGGATGACACTTATGCACAGAGATCAGACTGTTTGAGGTCTGGTCGCTACAGACGCGGACGCATCATAGGGATGAAGGAGGCCTGCTTCTCGAACCGTTCACTGAGGCCGACGAGGAGGACGTTGATGAGCTGGTGATTGTCGATCGGATCACCAAGTTCGCGGAGTTCATCCGCGATCGCCTTGAGGCGTTGGCAAGAGACGCCGACTGGTGAATCACCTTGCACCGTATTTCGAAGCTCGGTGTGGAGATTGTTGGCGCGAGCGTCGACGTTGTCTTGGAAGAGCTGACGAAGGGCCACCCATAGATCAGCGGCGGAGGCACCATCACAGTGGACGAGATTGAAGATCTCTGTGGATACTCGCATGTAGATCCATTGAATAATGGCGAGATCATCCTTGACCCATTGCGGATCATGAAGTTGAGGTAGAGAGTCGTCGGCAACGTGAGAGTGGAGATTGCATCGCCCAAGGTGGACGTCGAAGAGGTGAAGCCAATGGTAGTAGTTGTGAGCAGCAGGTTCTAGGGTTATGGGGATGTAGGGGCTAATATCGGAAATGGTGTCGGTGAAGGAGATGGAAGGGGGTATTGGTGGGAGTAAAGCTAGAGTAGAGGTAGAGGCGGAGGAGGCCGTGGCCGCAGCGACCTTGGCGGCGATGATGGCGGCGCGCCGCTCGAAGTAGCCGGGCGGCGGCGGCAGTGGCGGGGCTGGCGGGTTAGCCATACCCTAGGATCGAAAGTCTGATACCATGTAGAATTGTATTGAATAATTGTTGATGCAATATTGTGCCAATACAAGAGGTATATATAAGAGCCAAGCCGCACCTGACCTAGCCCTATTACAAACCGAGTAGGAGTCCTAATCCTATTACAAGTTGTATTCTAACAACGGGAATGCACTCATGAGGCCGGCAAGCGAATGTACATACCTGAATACTCGTGTAAATTGCACTTTTGGAAATGACCGGGCTAGACGGTTGGTTCATCATATTACATGAGGGCAAAAGTGTCTCTTTACATGCAATTTAACAGTGTTAGACCGAAAAATGGATGGAAGTGTCATAAAGGGAATACAATTTAGACTCACAGATAGATAGGGAAGAAAAAATTTGTCAGTGTCAAATAAGAAAACAAAATTTAAAACGGTGTTAAATATGGAATTCTTTCAAACATATAGTTGTATGGTTCTCAATTGTCCTGATATCCTTTTACCGCCTCTTGCATGGTTTTTTAGGAGACAAAGTAGTGTTTACACATGAACAAGTCATTGTCTTTCCTGGCATCAAGGCGATACCCAAGACATTTTTCTTTTGAAAAAACACAGAAGCTTTATTCATTAGATATAAGAAGTACACCGTTTGTGAGGATCATTACAGTTTCATCTACCGGTTCCTGAAACCAAGCATAAGTCAAGGAAAATCTAGATAATCTAGCAAGCTCATGAGCTACTTTATTTGCTTCTCTATTACATTGTTCAAATCTAGTAATAATGAAATCACAGGCATAATGAAAACAATCGTCGAAGATTGCCGCCGCCGTACTCGCTGACTGTCATCTATCCTGCATAGTATGAATGACCTCCAGGTTATCTGAGTTAATAATAAGACGATTACATCCCGCCCTTTGAGCTAGTGTTAGACCAAACTTGAGAGCTAAAGCTTCCACCATCAACACATCCGCAAAATAATCGATCTTCTCATTCCCTCTAGCAATACCGCCCCCATCGTTACCCTAAGCAGGTCATGGTCAAAAGAAGCGTCAATTTTAAGTTTCACAAAACCTCTGGGGGACAGGACCATCCCCCCTTCTTTGTAGAGGCCTCGGGGGATGATGCATTTACAAAGTTTGTGGTAAGTGCTAAAAACCCCCCATTGAAATCTGAAGGGCATTTTGAGTTTTTTCCTTGTGCACCAATTTTCGTCTTTCCCACCATAAATACCATGCTGAGACAACAATCATCTCACGCACATTGTGGTAACCCATTATCCACAAATCTTGGTCCGGAAGAAGTAGTAAGTACTACAACACTGCCTCTCCAGCACGGTCGATATCACAAGATTTATTGATAATATCATTTATCCCCAGCCTTTTCCAAACCTCCTTTGCTTTCCTACAACAGAAAATCATATGCTTTGTATCTTATAAGCCCTCATAGCAAGTGGGACAAATTGGCGAGACCTTCATATGTCTATTGGCAAGTGCAACCCGACATGGGAGAGTTCCATGTAGCGTATGCTATATAAAAAATTTCACTTTCGCCGGGCAAGATAACTTCCATATCTTACTCCCGATAGGGTTAAAAGTGGTTCGCCCCATCCCATTAGAATTTTAATTTGCTTCCATACTGGTGTTCCCACTCCACGGAATATGCTGACCAAACCGAGAACATACCATTTTTTGTATAACTCCAAGCAATGAAATCTGGCATATCATGTTGCGGGAGTGGAACTGAGAGAATTCGTTGTACATCGATGGGCCACATAGTTTGTCTAATTAATTCCTCATCCCAATTATTGGAGGCAGGATCAATGAGATCACCTACCTTAGTTAAGAGATGTCACCCCTTAGGCGTTACAATTTTCCTAGTAGCACAGTTTGGGATCCAGGCATCTTCCCAAATATTAATTTTTTGTCCGTTTCCCACTCGCCAAATATGGCCTCGTTTCAGGGTATTTGTGCCTGCCATAATACTTTGCAAGGTAAAAGAAGAGCCTTTCCTTTGCTTAGAGTTCATCAGATCACCATCAGGGTAGTACTTTGCCCTTAGGATAGAAGCACACAAGGAATCAAGATTATCCAGAAGACGCCACGCCTGTTTGGCGAGCAACGCCAAGTTGAAATAGTGAATATCACGAAATCCCATCCCTCCTTAATTTGTTGGGAACACACATTTTCCACCAGGACATCCAATGCATCCTTCTCCGGTTGTCCTCGTCTCCCCACCAGAAATGCGCTATCATGTCAATGATTCCTTTATATTCTTTTAGGAATTTTAAAGACCGACATTGCATAGGTGGGTATGGCTTGGATCACAACCTTGAGCAGGATCTCCTTTCCCCCGGTAGACAATAATTTATCCTTTGAGCCACTAATTCTTTAACAATTCGCTCGATCAGAAATTGGAAACAATCTGTTTTATCCATTCCCACATTTGCTGGCAGGCCCAAATATTTCTCAGTAAGGGCCTCCGTCAGTATATTCAGTGTTGTACATAACTGTTCTCTATTTCCACCTTCGTATTAGGGGTAATGAAAATGCTAGATTTTTCAACGCTTACCAATTGTCCTGATGCCTCACAGTACAGATCAAGCGTTGCTTTTAGAGATTCCGCACTGTGTTGGTTTGCTTTCATAAGAATCAATGAATCGTCTGCAAAGATGAGATTTGTGATAGGTGGGGCATTTGTACAAACTTTTACACCTGGGATATTTCCATTTTTCTCTTCATGTGTAAGTAGAGCATTCAGACCCTCAGTACATAAGAAGAAAAGGTATGGTGACAGCGGGTCTCCCTGTTTCAAACCTCTTGTAGGCTTGAAACTCTCACTTTCCTCCGCATTAATCCTAACTCTGTACTCAACCGTTGATACTTATTGCATAATAAAATTCACATAGTCTCATCGGAAGCCCAATCTCAACATAATTTCATTCAAAAAAGGCCACTCAACTCTGTCATAAGCTTTGTGCATATCAAGTTTTATAGCGCACTGATACGTCCATTTTGCATCATGTTTTCCTACTGTTATTTATAGTGTTTTTATTCAATATAACACTTTGTTGAGTAATTATAATGCCTTTTCGTTCATAATATGCAAGGTTTACATAAAGAAGGAGAATGCCAGCGGCTGAAATTCTGGACCTGAAAAAGCTACGTCAGAGATACGTATTCTGCACATCTCCAAATGAGCTGAAATTTTACGTAGAATTATTTTGGAATATATTAAAAATACTGGAGAAAAGAAATACTGGAGGGGGCCACCCAGGTGCCTACTATGCACCAGGGTACGCCACCCCCTCCGAGCGCGCCCTGGTTAGTAGTGGGCTACCTGGCCCACCTCCGATGCCCATCTTCTGGTACATAAGGTCTTTTGACCTAGAAAAAATAAGAAGAGGACTTTCGGGATGGAGCGCCGCCGTCTCGAGGCGGAACTTGGGCAGGAGCACTTTTGCCCTCCGACGGAGCAATTCTGCCCGGGGAACTTCCCTCCGGGAGGGGGAATCGAAGCCATTGTCATCACCAACAACCCTCTCATCTTTGGGAGGCCAATCTTCATCAACATCTTCAACAACACCATCTCATCTCAAAACCCTAGTTCATTACTTGTGTTCAATCTTTGTACCGGAACCTCAGATTGGTACTTGTGCGTGACTACTAGTGTTGATTACATCTTGTAGTTGATGCTAGATGGTTTATTTGGTGGAAGATTATATGTTCAGATCCATTATGCTATTTAATATCCCTCTGATCTTGAGCATGAATATTATTTGTGAGTAGTTGCCCTTGTTCTTGAGGCCACGGGAGAAGTCATATTGCAAGTAATCATGTGAATTTGATATTTGTTCGATATTTTGATGATATGTATGTTGTGATTCCCTTAGTGGTGTTATGTGAACGTCAACTACATGACACTTCACCATCTTTGGGTCTAAGGGAATGCATTGTGGAGTAGTTATTAGATGATGGGTTGCTAGAGTGACAGAAGCTTAAACCCTAGTTTATGCGCTATTCCGCAAGGGGCTGATTTGGATCCATACGTTTAATGCTATGGTTAGATTTTATTTTAATTCTTCTTTCGTAGTTGCGGATGCTTGCGAGGGGGATTAATCATAAGTGGGAGGCTTGTTCAAGTAGGAATAGCACCCAAGCACCGGTCCACCCACATATCAAATTATCAAAGTAGCAAACGAGAATCAAACCAACATGATGAAAGTGACTAGATGAAGTTCCCGTGTACCCTCAAGAACGCTTTACTTGCTATAATAGATTGTTTTGGCACGTCCTTTGCTACAAAAAGGATTGGACTACCTTGTTGCACCTATCGTTACTATTGCTACTTGTCACTTGTTACAAATTATCTTGCTACCAAACTACCTCTTACCGACAGTTTCAGTGCTTGCGGAAATTACCTTGTTGAAAACCGCTTGTCATTTCCTTTTGCTCCTCGTTGGGTTCGACACTCTTACATATCGAAAGGACTATGATTGATCCCCTATACTTGTGGGTCATGAATGGTCACTTGATTTGGGGTGGCAGCTTGGAGCTCGCCCACTACCCATTCCCCAATTTTAATTTAGGATTTGTTCTTGTTTTGCTATCCACATACAAATAATTTTGCACATCATTTGTGCTCAATTATGTCATTACGATTGATAGAATTGCAGAACTATTGAAGAATGAAGAGGATAGGGGACATTGCTTCTCTTTTTTAAATTTTCATAGACATGCTTTGAAGATAGAGAAGACCGAAAGAAGGCTATGTCGGATGTGGCGGAAGAGCAAACCGAAGAACTTGTGCATATACCGGTTGTAGAGCAAACTCGAGAATCATTGGTGTCTATGTTGAATGTGTCTGTAGAGAAAACTTGAGAACCAATGGTTCAACTTGAAGATGTCTCACCACCATCAATAGTTTGAACTTCTCAAGGTATGTAGAATATGCTATGTAGACATCTTTATGCAAAACTGAGATTTAATTGGGAATTTTTGTGTGTTTATAAGACCATATTGATCTATTTCTATGTGATAATTCTAATTAGTTAGAATGTTCACATGTCAAATTTTTTGTCAATTTTTTTGAGGCGGACCACCCTGTTGTCAAATGCTAGCTCCGCCACTTCAAGGGTGGACTTGCAACTGGGACAAAATAAACAAAAGCGAGCCTAGTTGCATGTCAAGGATGGACTTGCAACTAGGACAAAAAAGAGGTTTGACCTCCAGTTACGTGTCAAGGATGAACTTACAACTGACACGAATAAATGGATCAGGGATAATTATGTGTCAAAGGTAGACTTGCAACTAAGAATAAAATGAATCAGACCAAATTACGTTTTAATGATGGACTTGCAATAGATTCGTCACTCCTCTCTTCAGAAAGTGTCGTCCTAGACTCTAGCTAACCATTACCCAAAACAAAAGAGAGCAGTACTAAGCGGTCTAAGTTCAGTTTTCACCTTTGCTAACTTCAAATGTTTGGTTCGGTCCAACTATTTTTTCCTTAATTTTCACCGCGGGGGGGGGGGGACTCCCCCACCTGAAGCGCTTTTCATATATATGTATGTTGGGGCAAACCCCAGGATCAGTTCAGAGAGTACAAGGGGAGCCCCGGGCTAGAAAACATCATCAAGTTAGCACACAGAGCCAGACATCAACATGGCTATGGTGTTCCAGGCGGAACCGTCCTTGCCAGAGGACGGCATCATCTCGACAAGCTTTGAGGATGTGAGGGGAAGTCTCTCACCGCAGAACACGATAGTGTTATGCCTTTTCCAGATATGCCAACAGTAGAGCAAGACGAACACGTCTGGGTTAGCTCCGCCCATGGCGCGCGAGACATCGAAGAGGTGGAGCATGCGGACGGTGTCGGTGTCGGGGATAGACGAAGGTGCTCCCAAAACCTCCTTGAAAAAGTACATCCGAAGATGAGGTGGTCGGCGGTCTCGAGAGGGGAAGCACATGATGGGCTGCTCGTCCGGGCGACATTGACAATGGTCTTGCACAAGAGAACAACCCTGGTGTTGATGCGCTTTGATGGCGTACAAATTTATAATCAGCCATGACCATTTTCTTAT
This sequence comes from Triticum aestivum, assembly GCF_018294505.1. Classification (NCBI taxonomy): domain Eukaryota; kingdom Viridiplantae; phylum Streptophyta; class Magnoliopsida; order Poales; family Poaceae; genus Triticum; species Triticum aestivum. Next base: position 511,039,882 of record NC_057814.1, read on the forward strand.
CATTATGCCGCCACCCAAGATGGCTAAAACATCCATGACTGCCTGTAGCAACCGTGTACACACACTGGTGCGCGTCGGTCCTAAACAAACGGTTTAAAACCCCTTTCTGCGACGGCATTTGGAACCGTCGCCAAGTGAGTGTGGGCGATAGGGGGGTCCTTCCCACACGACCCAGAAACCGTCAGGGATAGGGCCCCTGCAGTACTCCTACTTGTTTCTGCTTGCATTGCCATCACAGTTGGTATTCTGTGGTGCTACATTTACGATGCGCGGCCTATTAGAAACAGTTCACTATTATAGAACGTGTATGATGCGCGGCCCATCACAAATGGTTCACCGTTAAGAAGATTAGCTAATCATCGTACGAGTGTCGGACATGATTACGAAACGTCGGACCGTCGTAACATCGTCGTACACGACAACTACCGCACACGCTATTCTGTGGTGCAACGTTTACGATGCATACTTCATCAGAAGCAGTTCATGGTTGCGAATCGTGTATGATAAGGCAACTAACACAAACGTTTAGTTTGCCCACACCGTTTGTGATATTGTCTGACATCGCACACGCTTTGCAAATGGCAACTGTGTGCATGCTTGCACACGTTTCCTCTCTGTGAACCGTCTCCGATTATGGTGCATATCGCAAATGTTTGTGTTTTTACCAACCGTGTGTGCCGTAACAACCTGGAGAGCGTAATTTCACCATAATTTAATTGCTGCTTTGTGACGCCCGGATAATTAGGCTACAGTAATCACACGTTAATGATGCCACGTCATCACGGTTACTGTTGTTAATCTCGCATTAGTTCAAAACCGATTCAAATTCAAATTTGAATTTAAGTCAAACAATAAAAGTTTCCAAAAATTAAAACTAAAATGCTCTAAACGTGTCGAATAATTCATGAGTAATAATGGTGTAGAAACCACATACATGAAACATGATTAAATGCTCAAAAGTAATTAACACGGTGGCTAAAACAATTAAATAAATGACTTTTGTATTTTATAAAATCCTAAACTGTTTTATTTGGAAGCCAAGCTTTTTTATGGCAGAGGCTTAATTTACAACACCAATTTAGGCGCTAATTATTTATCTTAATAGAATTTAAATAAATTGGAAGTTAAAAGAAAACAGAAAAGAAGTAAAATTAAAAAGAAAAACAAAAACAAAAAAAAGAAGAAGAAAAGGAAACCCCCTCCCCCCACTGGGCCACGGCCCAGCAGGCCATCGGGCCGCCAGGCCGGCCGAGCCGCACCCCATACCCTCCCCCTTATCCACCCCACTGGGGGGAAAAACCCTAACCACCCACCCCACTCGCTCCACTCCTCTCTGCCCCCACTCTCCCCGATCCCCTTTTGGATCGGGGCAGCCACCACGGCGCCCGGCGCCCTCTTCCTACCCCGGCGCTCCGCTGTCGGCAGGCGCGCGCCGGCTCTCAACTCGCCGGCGACGACCTCCTCCTCCCCGTTCTGGATCTGGCCGCCCCGGTCGCCCTGACGCCATCGCCCCGGAGCTGCCACGCCGTCGCCGGACCCGGTCGCCGCTCGCCGAACGCCTCATCCTCGCCGGCCCCTCCCGGCCTCCTTCCTCTCCGCCCGCGCCGCCATCGCCTGCTACCTCCTCTTCGACCACGAGCGCGAGCTCGGGACCCCTACCTCGCCGGATCGACCTCGTCCCCCTTCTCTGCCCCGCCGGTCATCACCGCCGATCTGCTACTCCGGCGCCTCCCCGAGCCCACTGCCGTTGCCCTACGACCGCCGGTGAGGCCCCGGCCTCTCCTTCTCTCCCTCTGCTCCTGGCCGTGCCGAAGTGCGCGTGCGTGCCCGCACCCCGGCGCCCTAGCACGACTCCGGCAGCTCCTCCGGCCGCCGCCCCAAACCACTACTCCGCCCCGTGCCGCTCTCAGCCCCGGCTGCCCGGCCAACGGCCTCCCCCTCGCGGTGCTGCTCCAGCCACCGCTGCGGTCGGCGCCTCCCCTGGTGGCCTCGGGCCGACACGCGGGCGCACGCCCCGTACGCGCCCGTAACCGCCACCCGCGTGCCCGCTATGGCCCTGGTCTATGGCACAGGGGCCCCACCCCCTGAACGATTTAAAAAAAAGAGAGATGAAATTAATAATAATGACTATAAATTTAATTAATTAATTAACTAAATTAATCCTGTTTAATTAATGTAATTAATTAACTAACCTAACTAATCTGTTAATTAAACTAATTAATTAGGTTAATTAGATTATTGTACCTATGACATGCGGGACCCACACATCAGCGATCCAGTCAACACCTCTGTTGACTGCTGACGTCATGCTAACGTCATGATGATGTCAGCAAACACTGTTCTGGATAATGTTGAATTAAAGTAATTAAATAAATCCTAAAATGATTTAAATCTTTTAAAATTAATATAAAATAAACCGTAGCTCGGATGGAAAAACTTTGTACATGAAAGTTGCTCAGAACGACGAGACGAATCCGGATACGCAGCCCGTTCGTCCACCACACATCCCTAGCATAGTGAACACGCAACTTTCCCCCTCTGGTTCATCTGCCCGAAAACGCGAAACACCGGGAATACTTTCCCGGATGTTTCCCCCCTTCGCCGGTATCACCTAATACCGCGTTAGGGCATACCTAGCACCGCGTATTACCTCATTATGTTTTGTGATGCTTTGTCTGCTTCGTATTTACTGTTTCTTCCCCCCTCTTCTCTCCGGTAGACTACGAGACCGACGCCGCTGCTAGTGCCCCGTCTGACTACGCTGTTGACGACCCCTCCTTCTTGCCAGAGCAATCAGGCAAGCCCCCCTTGATCACCAGATATCGCCTATTATTCTCTATACTGCTTGCATTAGAGTAGTGTAGCATGTTACTGATTTCGGTTAATCCTATTCTGTTGCATAGCCTGTCATTGTTGCTACAGTTGTTACCCTTACCTGCTATCCTACTGCTTAGTATAGGATGCTAGTGTTCCATCAGTGGCCCTACACTCTTGTCCGTCTGCCATGCTATACTACTGGGCCGTGATCACTTCGGGAGGTGATCACGGGTATATAATATATACTTTATATACATGACACATGTGGTGACTAAAGTCGGGTCGGCTCGTTGAGTACCCGCAAGTGATTCTGATGAGGGGGCTGAAAGGACAGGTGGCTCCATCCCGGTAGAGGTGGGCCTGTGTTCCTGACGGCCCCCGACAGTTACTTTGTGGCGGAGCGACAGGGCAGGTTGAGGCCACCTAGGAGAGAGGTGGGCCTGGCCCTGGTCGACGTTCGCGGATACTTAACACGCTTAACGAGATCTTGGTATTTGATTTGAGTCTGGCCATTTGGTCTATACGCACTAACCAACTATGCGGGAACAGTTATGGGCACTCGGCGTCGTGGTATCAGCCGAAGCTCTTTTTGACGTCAGCGACTGAGTGGCGCGCGCCGCATTGGACCGTAAGCTCGCGCTTGTATTAAGGGGGCTAGGTCTGCTTTCGGCCGCGTACGCAACGTGCAGGTGTGCAATGGGCGATGGGCCCAGACCCCTGCGCGCATAGGATTTAGACCGGCGTGCTGACCTCTCTGTTGAGCCTAGGTAGGGCTGCGACATGTTGATCTTCCGAGGCCGGGCATGACCCAGGAAAGTGTGTCCGGCCAAATGGGATCGAGCGTGTTGGGTTATGTGGTGCACCCCTGCAGGGAAGTTTATCTATTCGAATAGCCGTGTCCCTCGGTAAAAGGACGACCTGGAGTTGTACCTTGACCTTATGACAACTAGAACCGGATACTTAATAAAACACACCCTTCCAAGTGCCAGATACAACCCGGTGATCACTCTCTAACAGGGCGACGAGGAGGGGATCGCCGGGTAGGATTATGCTATGCGATGCTACTTGGAGGACTTCAATCTACTCTCTTCTACGTGCTGCAAGATGGATGCTGCCAGAAGCGTAGTCTTCGACAGGATTAGCTATCCCCCTCTTATTCTGGCATTCTGCAGTTCAGTCCACTGATATGGCCCTTTACACATATACCCATGCATATGTAGTGTAGCTCCTTGCTTGCGAGTACTTTGGATGAGTACTCACGGTTGCTTTTCTCCCTCTTTTCCCCCTTTCGTTTCTACCTGGTGTTGCAACCAGATGCTGGAGTCCAGGAGCCAGACGCCACCGTCGACGACGACTCCTACTACACCGGAGGTGCCTACTACTATGTGCAGCCCGCTGACGACGACCAGGAGTAGTTAGGAGGATCCCAGGCAGGAGGCCTGCGCCTCTTTCGATCTGTATCTTAGTTTGTGCTAGCCTTCTTAAGGCAAACTTGTTTAACTTATGTCTGTACTAAGATATTGTTGCTTCCGCTGACTCGTCTATGATCGAGCACTTGTATTCGAGCCCTCGAGGCCCCTGGCTTGTATTATAATGCTTGTATGACTTATTTATGTTTTAGAGTTGTGTTGTGATATCTTCCCGTGAGTCCCTGATCTTGATCGTACACGTTTGCGTGCATGATTAGTGTACGATTGAATCGGGGGCGTCACATGCTTTTCCAAATTGCACCGGGTTTGAATTTGAATTTGAATGTATGCTACAGCTTTATTCATATCCATCAGGTTCAAACAACCAATGCATTATTCGATTCATAGGTACATATGTTCAAGAATTACATAAGAACCAAATAAAGAATGATGATCCACAATTGTATACTTGTACTATTAAAGACGGTAAAGAAAGAGGCGAAATATATTCTGGTTGCTGAACAAGGTGAAGCGGAATGCCCATATTGTGCCCTCCTCCATGCAGAAGGCACGCACGACTCTAGTCCAACCCCTTGTGATGGCCGACCGCCCATCCTTCACGGTCTTCATGAAAACATCTAGATAATCTGTAACACCCTGAGAATCATGCTACAGTAACCCCCTGTGATTAAGCTAATCATATTGCTAAACAGGGCTAGATCACATTTGAACCACACCCTTGTCAAACTCCTAGTTCAAACTTCAATTAAATTTAGAAGTGGAAAATAAAAGTTTTCAAAAATTCAAACAAAAATGTTCAGTGGGTTCTAAATAATACACTGGTAATTATGGTGGAGAAATCACATTTTTATAAAATGTCTAAATACTTTTAAATGAAATAAAACAAAAAAGGAAATAAACAAATAAGAGAGAACAGAAAACAAAACAGTCAAAAGAAAAAAAAGAGCAGGCCTCCCCCCACTGGACCCGCGGCCCAAACCCCCCCCCCCCCGGCCCAAGCTGGGCCGCCACCCGCGACCCCCGACCCCGGCCCAGCCCACTCTCCCCCTCGCCCCTTCCCTGTTCCCCCGACCGGGGGCGGAACAGTGGCTGTCCCCGCCGCACCCCCTCGCCGGCGACGGGGAGGATAAGGGCGCCAGCTCCCCCGCCTCCTCGGGCCTCTCTCCCACTCGCCCCCGCTCTCCCTCGGCCTCTGCGCCTTCTCCCCCGCCAGATCCCCCTCCCTCTCCCCTCCGTTCCCCTCTGCCCGAGAGCGCTCGCCGCCGTTCACCGTAGTTCCCGCGGCCACCGTGCCCAGATCGCCCCGACGACGTGCCCGAGCGACTCCCCGCCGTCGACTACGCCGACTGCGCCATCGGGAACGAGCCGAGCGCCACTGCATCGACCTCCCCGAGCTCGTCTTCCCCGCACGTCCGCCGTCGATCGTCGCCGACTCCAGCTACCCCGCGCCCTCCCCGAGCTCGCTGCCACTCCCTACGGCTCCACTGTGAGCTCCTCTACCTCCTCCCCCTCTCCGCTAGCTCGCCCGCGCTCCGTAGCTGCTCCCCATGCGCGCCCGAACGCCGCGCCGCGGAGCTCGCCGCCGGCGGGTCTCCGGTGACCAAATGGTCACGGGGTCAAGCCCGTTGCACTCCCCGCCGTACGTAGATGCCCCCCCGCCCATACGCTTGCTCGTTTGCCCGCCGTAACCGCGTTTCCGTCGAGCACCCGTAGCACCTCGCCGCCGGCGAGCTCGTAGCGGTCGACTCCGGCCGTTCCAGCCCCTCCGACCACCGCCGTTGGACGCGCGACGTCGAGCCGCGTCGAACGCGCCCAGCCACGCCTCCGGAGACCCCCCTGTACGCGAAACCCGTACCCCTCCCGAGCCGCGCCGCCGTGCGTCTGGTCGCCGGCCGCCGACGTGGCACACCTGGGGCCACCCCCTGGGTCACTGCCAGTGGCCCCCACGGGCCCCAGTTGACTGGGTTGACCCAGTCAACTGCTGACTGGGCAGGCCCAGTCACTGACATGCGGGCCCCGCCGCAAAAATTAAAAAAGAAAATGTTTTTATAAATAAAAATAATTAGTTTAATTAATCTCTCACTGACAGGTGGGCCCAGTAGCTAATTAACTAAAGATTAATTAGTTTAATCCTCTGTTAACCCACTGTCTATGACAGGTGGGTCCCCCTTGTCAGTTTGACCAGTCAACCCGGACTGTTGACCGCTGACGTCACTCCTACGTCATGCTGACGTCATATCCCTTTTTCTGTTAAATTAAATAATTCCAGAAATTCAAATAAACTTTGAAAATTCATATCTTTTAAACCGTAACTCGGATGAAAATGTTTTTTATATGAAAGTTGCTCAGAACGACGAGACGAATCCGAATACGCAGTCCGTTCATCCACCACACCTCCCTAACCTATCGAACTAGCAACTTTCCCCCTCCGGTCCGTCTGTCCGAAAATGCGAAACATCGGGCATACCTCCCGGATGTTCCCCCCCTTCACCGGTACCACCTACTGTCGCGTTAGGGCACCCCTAGCACCGCTCATTGTCATGTCACGCATCGTCATGCTTATGTTGCATTGTATTTACTGTTTCTTCCCCCTCTTCTCTCCGGTAGACTACGAGACCGACACTGCTGCTGCCCAGTTCGACTACGGAGTCGACGACCCCTCCTACTTGCCAGAGCAACCAGGCAAGCCCCCCCCTTGATCACTAGATATCGCCTATTCTTCTCTATACTGCTTGCATTAGAGTAGTGTAGCATGTTACTGCTTTTCGATATTCTATCCTGATGCATAGCCTATCCTTGCTACTACTGTTGATACCTTTACCTGCAATCCTACATGCTTAGTATAGGATGCTAGATTTCCATCAGTGGCCCTACATTCTTGTCCGTCTGCTGTGCTATACTATCGGGCCGTGATCACCTGGGCGGTGATCACGGGTATATACTTATATACTACATACATGACACCTGCGATGACTAAAGTCGGGTCGGCTCGTAGGAGTACCCGCAAGTGGATCTCTGTGGCGGAGCGACAGGGCAGGTTGAGACCGCCTAGGTGAGAGGTGGGCCTGGCCCTGGTCGGCGTTCGCGGTTACTTAACACGCTTAACGAGATCTTGGTATTTGATCTGAGTCTGGCCATTTGGTCTATACGCACTAACCATCTACGCGGGAGTAGTTATGGGTATCCCGACGTCGTGGTATCAGCCGAAGCCTTCTTGACGTCAGCGACTGAGTGGCGCGCGCCGGATTGGACTGGAACGCCACTAGGCTAGGTCTGCTTCCGGCCGCGTACGCAACGTGCAGGTGTGCATAGGGCGATGGGCCCAGACCCCTGCGCGCATAGGGTTAGACCGGCGTGCTGACCGCTCTGTTGTGCTTAGGTGGGGCTGCGACGTGTTGATCTTACGAGGCCGGGCATGACCCAGAAAAGTGTGTCCACCCAAATGGGATCGAGCGTGTTGGGTTATGTGGTGCACCCCTGCAGGGAAGTTTATCTATTTGAATAGCCGTGTCCCTCGGTAAAAGGACGACCCGGAGTTGTGCCTTGACCTTATGACAACTAGAACTGGATACTGAATAAAATACACCCTTCCAAGTGCCAGATACAACCCGGTGGTCGCTCTCTAACAGGGCGTCGAGGAGGGGATTGCCAGGTAGGATTATGCTATGCGATGCTACTTGGAGGACTTCAATCTACTCTCTTCTACCTGCTGCAAGATGGAGATGACCAGAAGCGTAGTCTTCGACAGGACTAGCTTTTCCCCTTCTTAATCTGGCATTCTGCAGTTCAGTCCACTGATATGCCCCTTTACACATATACCCATGCATATGTAGTGTAGCTCCTTGCTTGCGAGTACTTTGGATGAGTACTCACGGTTGCTTCTTTCCCTCTTTCCCCCTTTTCTTTTCTATCTGGTTGTCACAACCAGATGTTGGAGTCCAGGAGCCAGACGCCACCGTCGACGACGACACCTACGGCACTGGAGGTGCCTACTACTACGTGCAGGCCGCTGACGACGACCAGGAGTAGTTAGGAGGTCCCAGGCAGGAGGCCTTGCCTTTTCGATCGTTGCTACTTTTGTGCTAGCCTTCTTAAGGCAAACTTGTTTAACTTATGTCTGTACTCAGATATTGTTGCTTCCGCTGACTCGTCTATGATCGAGCACTTGTATTCGAGCCCTCGAGGCCCCTGGCTTGTATTATAATGCTTGTATGACTTATTTATGTTTTAGAGTTGTGTTGTGATATCTTCCCGTGAGTCCCTGATCGTGATCGTACACATTTGCGTGCATGATTAGTGTACGGTCAAATCGGGGGCGTCACAAGTTGGTATCAGAGCCGACTGCCTGTAGGAACCCCCCTTCCACACTCCTTGGCCGAAGTCGAGTCTAGACATTGCAAACTTTTACTAACATGGCTGTGCGGCTTACGGGCCCACGTCGCCGTTGGGTGGTACTAGGATCTTTTACTCCTCGACCTTTACTCTGGGACTCTAAACTCTCTTCTACTCGGGTTAAACGAATTTACTAACTCTAACACTAGGATCCCGTGACCGCGTTCACCCCAAAGATGGATAAACCATAGATGTTTCTCAGAATAGTATTTTGAACAATTCACACACTGTCATTTGACTCCTTTGAAACGTCTTTGCTTTCAGATGGAACCCACGAGGCAGGTTGTTCGCCACACGATGGCCATTGGTGCCTCGGGATCACCTGCGGTGCTAGCTGAGATGATGACCTATCTGGGTTATCGCTGGCACCCTGAGTCCACCATCTACGAGGAGTACCAGGACTTTAACCAGGAGCAGTACCGTGCCATCGTCCACCTCTACTCTCGGGAGTACGACTCCACTACTGTGCTGCACACCGCACATGGTGTTGGTGTGACCATCGATATGGCTGTCCACGATGCAGCCTATGCTGCTCTGACACGTCTTCGTGGAGAGTATCGGGAGTTGGACACCTCCCCTTTCAGACACATTGCTATCGCCTCTGATGTTGGTGCGGAGGGATACTATACTGCTGCCTACTCCACTGTCACCCGAGAGCCCTTCTACCATCAGCACCTGGTTCTGCATGCTGATGGGCTGGATCGAGCTAACCGAGCTCTTCGCCACGAGATGTACACCACCCGTCAGCACCTTTACCGTGCTCTGACGCTGCTGCACCCCTTTGTCCGGTCTGGACAGGTACCGCGTGCTGCGATCTACCCAGCCAGGACCGTGATGCCCCACGGTGTTGGTTGGCCAGAGGTGGGAGGCTACTCTCCCGCACTTGGTCCTCTTCTGCCACCTGAGCACCGGGCTCTACACCTGAGTATCCGCGGCCCCCAGTCTGCTGACGTGGAGGGCTATCCGTTACCTCACTACCAGCTGTCGGGCTACGATTACCTCCACAGTACCTCTTGGGACTGATGTAGTATTACTTAGTAGTATTAGTTGCATTCGCCGCGAGCCTGTGTGCCGCCTATGATGTTTTAGTCTATGTACTGAACTCTGTGTACTGAACTCTATGCATGACCGCTTTTGTAAGTTATGCCGACTACTATGTAATAGCTATCGTGCCCCTTTCATTATGCCTGTTTCATCATGAATGGTTCTTGTCATTGCAAATTTCTCGATGCTGAACTACCCCTGTTATATATTAGCAGGATGGTTAGACCAGGTGGTCGTGGTCGTGGTGGCGATGCCCCACCACCACCTGAGTACATGGCTGGTATGATCCAACAGTTTGAACTGAACCGCCAGTTCATGGAAAATATAATGGCTCAGTTTCCTCGCCCCAATATGAACCAACAGCCAGCTCAAGTGACTCTTCAAGATTTCATACGCCTGAACCCAACCATCTACCGCAGCTCAACTCAGCCTCTGGATGCTGATGACTGGCTTCGTGACATCACCTATGAGTTGGAGTCTGCTGATGTAGCCCCTGCCAGCTATGTCAACTTTGCTTCCTTCTTTCTGAAGGGACCCGCAGCTCAATGGTGGGACAGCCACAGGCGCACTCTGCTAGCTGGAACAATCATCACCTGGCCAGACTTCCAAGCTGCTTTCCGTGCCCGCTTCATTCCTCAGGGAGTCATGGACCGGAAGAAGCGTGAGTTCCGCAACCTCACCCAAGGCAACAAATCTGTTGAAGCTTATCAGCGGGAGTTTCTGGACTTGTCCCGCTATGCTGAAGAAGACATTGCAACTGATGCACGCAGACAGGAGAAGTTCCGTGATGGACTACAAGCTGACATCAAGCTCGCACTTCTAGTGCATGACTTTGCCGATTTCGCCACCTTGGTGAACAAGGCCATCAATGTCGAAACTGGCCTGCAGGAATACCAGAGCTCTCACAGGCGCAACCGTGACACGGGCTCATCTTCGGGCCCGCCCTCACAGAAGCGTAAGATATGGATCCCGAACAGCATGTATCGTCCAAATGCTTCTGCCCCAAAGCAGACCTATGCTGCCCCTCGTCTGCCTACACCACCGTCCAGGCAGTCAAGACTTCCAGCTCCACCATCCCAAGCTCCTGTTCCCACTTCGAATAATGGCTTGTGCTTCAGGTGTGGTCAACCAGGGCACCGTGCTAAGGAATGCAACCAGAACCAGAATCAACTGGCCCTTCCAGCAACTGGCCGTGGTAACAATCAGCCCCGCAACAACAATGCTAAGTCTTATGGACGTGCTCATGCCAACCACGTTGATCTCAACGAAGCTCAAGACCAGCCTGCTACTGTGATGGGTACACTCCACGTAAATTCAGTACCAGCATCCGTTTTATTTGATACAGGTGCATCGCATTCATTCATGTCAGAAGATTTTGCATACAAGCACGACGTTAAATGTGAGGAGATGAACACCTCTGTATTGGTCAAAACCCCCGTGGGACAGTGTCAAACCTCCTTGGTTGGCATCGATGTCCCCGTGGAAATCGAAGGGCTGGAATTCTATGCCTCTCCCATTATCCTGAAGACGTCTAACATCGACCTCATCTTGGGTATGGATTGGTTGAAAGCGCATACTGCTTCTATAGTTTGCGCCACTAAAACTGTCCATCTGCTACACCCTTCGGATGAAATAGTTGCTTACCAAGCTCATCTGGTGCAAAATGCCGAGGCAAGGCTTTACGCATTGAATGCCTTGAACGCTGCACCACTCGAGGGCATTGAAAACATTCCCGTCGTGCGTGAATTCCTCGACGTCTTCCCTGAAGAACTTCTAGGGATTCCCCCTGCTAGAGCTGTCGAATTCATCATCGACTTGAAACCAGGCACCACTCCTATAGCCAAGCGACCCTACAAAATGCCGCCGCATGAACTCCTTGAGCTTAAGGAGGAAATCGACAAGTCTCTTCGCAAAGGATTCATTCGTCCAAGTTGCTCTCCTTGGGGAGCACCTTCTCTCTTTGTCAAGAAGAAGGATGGGACTAACCGATTGGTTCAAGACTACCGTCCTATAAACCAAGCTACCATTCAGAATAAATACCCTCTTCCTCGGATCAATGATCTGTATGATCAACTGGCGGGTTCGTCAGTGTTCTCTAAGCTCGACTTGAGGTTGGGCTACCACCAGATCCGTGTTCGCGAAGAGGATATCCCAAAGACCGCCTTCGTGACTCGCTATGGTTCATACGAGTACACCGTCATGTCTTTCGGTTTAACCAATGCTCCAGCCACCTTCTCTCGTCTGATGAACTACATATTCATGGATTACCTCGACAAGTTCGTCGTGGTTTATCTGGATGATATCCTGATATTTTCCAAGAACGAAGAAGAACATGCTGAACATCTTCGTCTTGTGCTGGAAAAGCTACGAGAACATCAACTATATGCCAAGTTCTCTAAATGTGAATTCTGGCTACCCGAAGTAACCTATCTGGGGCATGTCATCTCTAAGGATGGTATTGCCGTCAACCCCGAGCGAGTTCAGGCTATTCTTGATTGGACTCCTCCCAAGAACGTTAAGCAAGTCAGAAGTTTTCTCGGTCTCGCCAGCTATTGCCGTCGATTTGTCGAGAACTTCTCCAAGATCGCCAGGCCTCTGACTAACCTGTTGCATAAGGGCGTCAAGTTCCAATGGACAGACAAATGTCAGGAAAGTTTCCAAGCACTCAAAGACAAGTTGACTTCTGCCCCAGTTCTAGCTCCACCTGATACTAAGAAGGACTTTGTCATTTACTGCGACGCTTCCCGTCAAGGATTAGGCTGTGTCCTAATGCAAGACCGCAGAGTGATTGCTTATGCCTCTCGACAATTGCGCCCTCACGAAGAGAACTACCCAGTTCACGACCTCGAACTTGCTGCTGTCATTCATGCGCTGAAGCAGTGGCGACATTACCTTCTCGGTAATCGTTGCGAGATCTTCACTGACCACCAAAGTCTGAAGTATCTGTTTACTCAGCCAGATCTGAACCTCCGTCAACAGAGATGGATGGAGCTCGTTGCAGACTTTGACTTGGGTATTTCCTATACGCCAGGCAAGGCTAATGTAATGGCTGATGCCTTGAGCCGCAAGTCTTACTGCAACCACCTCCAGGTTCATAAAGTTCAGCCCTCACTTGTTGAAGAATTCAGGAAGCTGAACCTCCATATTGTTCCTCCGGGTGCACTCGCTCCCCCTCCTAAGGAGTTCCGCAAGATGAACCTCCGTGTTGTTCCCCAGGGTTCCCTCAATACCCTGGTCGTCGAACCAGATCTCCTGGACTCCATCAAGAGAATACAGGGGTATGACTCTGAAGCCCACAAGATTAAGCGCTACCTCGCAGAAGGAAAGCCCTCATTCTTCACCATTTCTGAAGATGGCGCCCTATACTTCAAGGGCCGCCTAGTGGTGCCATGTGCAGAGAAAAACCTGGATATGACACAGGAAGTTATGAAAGAAGCTCATGATACGCCTCTGTGTATCCATCCTGGTAGTACAAAGATGTATCAAGATATCCGTCAGAGATTCTGGTGGACTAATATGAAGCAAGACATTGCTCGTTATGTTGCTGAGTGTGACGTTTGCCGTCGTATCAAAGCAGAACATCAAAGGCCTGCTGGAACTCTGCAACCTATCTCTATTCCTGAATGGAAATGGGACCATGTTGAGATGGACTTCGTCACTGGATTTCCCAAATCGCAGAAAGGTAATGATGCTATTCTTGTCGTCATTGACCGGCTTTCCAAAGTTGCACATTTCCTGGCAGTCAAAGAAACGATCACTGCTAGCCAGTTGGCAACGCTCTATATGTCCAGGATTGTTTCACTCCACGGTATTCCATTGGTTATCAGTTCAGACCGTGGTAGCTTATTCACTTCAAGATTCTGGGCAAGTTTCCAAGAAGCAATGGGAACTCATCTGTCATTCAGTACTGCGTTTCATCCTCAATCGCAAGGACAAGTTGAACGCGTCAATCAAATCCTCGAAGACATGCTTCGAGCTTGCGTTATTTCCTTCGGCAAGAAATGGGAGGAATCTCTCCCGTATGCTGAGTTCTCCTATAATAATAGCTATCAAGCTAGTCTGAAGATGGCCCCCTTCGAAGGTGTTATATGGACGAAAGTGCCGAACCCCTCTGAACTGGTCAGAAACTGGGGAACGTCCACTCTTCGGTCCGGATATTATCCAAGATGCCGAAGAACAAGTCCGCATTATTCGCGAGAATCTCAAGACTGCTCAGTCACGTCAGAAGAGTCAGTATGACCGTCATCATAAAGACATGGTCTATCAACCTGGCGAAAAGGCTTATCTTCGAGTCACACCTATGAAGGGTGCTCACCGCTTCGGGATCAAGGGCAAACTAGCTCCTCGCTATATTGGCCCATTCACTATTCTCGAAAGGCGTGGAAAAGTGGCATACCAACTGGAACTACCGCCGAACCTTTCTCAGGTTCACGATGTGTTCCATGTGTCACAGCTCCGCCGTTGCTTCAAGGATCCAATCCGAGCGGTGGATCACGAAGTGCTCGAATTGCAGCAAGACCTCTCCTATAAGGAGCATCCGGTCCGCATTCTCGACCAAGCTGAACGCCGCACACGTCAGAAGGCGATCAAGTTTCTCAAAGTCCAGTGGTCGCACCATTCTGAAGATGAGGCCACTTGGGAACGAGAGGATCGTCTGCGCGAAGAATACCCCGCACTGTTTCCTTCTACCTCCTAAATCTCGGGACGAGATTTCTTGTAGTGGAGGAGATTTGTAACACCCTGAGAATCATGCTACAGTAACCCCCTGTGATTAAGCTAATCATATTGCTAAACAGGGCTAGATCACATTTGAACCACACCCTTGTCAAACTCCTAGTTCAAACTTCAATTAAATTTAAAAGTGGAAAATAAAAGTTTTCAAAAATTCAAACAAAAATGTTCAGTGGGTTCTAAATAATACACTGGTAATTATGGTGGAGAAATCACATTTTTATAAAATGTCTAAATACTTTTAAATGAAATAAAACAAAAAAGGAAATAAACAAATAAGAGAAAACAGAAAACAAAACAGTCAAAAGAAAAAAAGAGCAGGCCTCCCCCCCACTGGACCCGCGGCCCAAACCCCCCCCCGGCCCAAGCTGGGCCGCCACCCGCGCCCCCGCCCCGGCCCAGCCCACTCTCCCCCTCGCCCCTTCCCTGTTCCCCCGACCGGGGCGGAACAGTGGCCGTCCCCGCCGCACCCCCTCGCCGGCGACGGGGAGGATAAGGGCGCCAGCTCCCCCGCCTCCTCGGGCCTCTCTCCCACTCGCCCCCGCTCTCCCTCGGCCTCTGCGCCTTCTCCCCCGCCAGATCCCCCTCCCTCTCCCCTCCGTTCCCCTCTGCCCGAGAGCGCTCGCCGCCGTTCACCGTAGTTCCCGCGGCCACCGTGCCCAGATCGCCCCGACGACGTGCCCGAGCGACTCCCCGCCGTCGACTACGCCGACTGCGCCATCGGGAACGAGCCGAGCGCCACTGCATCGACCTCCCCGAGCTCGTCTTCCCCGCACGTCCGCCGTCGATCGTCGCCGACTCCGGCTACCCCGCGCCCTCCCCGAGCTCGCTGCCACTCCCTACGGCTCCACTGTGAGCTCCTCTACCTCCTCCCCCTCTCCGCTAGCTCGCCCGCGCTCCGTAGCTGCTCCCCCACGCGCGCCCGAACGCCGCGCCGCGGAGCTCGCCGCCGGCGGGTCTCCGGTGACCAAATGGTCACGGGGTCAAGCCCGTTGCACTCCCCGCCGTACGTAGATGCCCCCCCGCCCATACGCTTGCTCGTTTGCCCGCCGTAACCGCGTTTCCGTCGAGCACCCGTAGCACCTCGCCGCCGGCGAGCTCGTAGCGGTCGACTCAGGCCGTTCCAGCCCCTCCGACCACCGCCGTTGGACGCGCGACGTCGAGCCGCGTCGAACGCGCCCAGCCACGCCTCCGGAGACCCCCCTGTACGCGAAACCCGTACCCCTCCCGAGCCGCGCCGCCGTGCGTCTGGTCGCCGGCGTTGCTCCGGCGCCGGCCGCCGACGTGGCACACCTGGGGCCACCCCCTGGGTCACTGCCAGTGGCCCCCACGGGCCCCAGTTGACTGGGTTGACCCAGTCAACTGCTGACTGGGCAGGCCCAGTCACTGACATGCGGGCCCCGCCGCAAAAATTAAAAAAAAGAAAAATGTTTTTATAAATAAAAATAATTAGTTTAATTAATCTCTCACTGACAGGTGGGCCCAGTAGCTAATTAACTAAAGATTAATTAGTTTAATCCTCTGTTAACCCACTGTCTATGACAGGTGGGTCCCCCTTGTCAGTTTGACCAGTCAACCCGGACTGTTGACCGCTGACGTCACTCCTACGTCATGCTGACGTCATATCCCTTTTTCTGTTAAATTAAATAATTCCAGAAATTCAAATAAACTTTGAAAATTCATATCTTTTAAACCGTAACTCGGATGAAAATGTTTTCTATATGAAAGTTGCTCAGAACGACGAGACGAATCCGAATACGCAGTCCGTTCATCCACCACACCTCCCTAACCTATCGAACTAGCAACTTTCCCCCTCCGGTCCGTCTGTCCGAAAACGCGAAACATCGGGCATACCTCCCGGATGTTCCCCCCCTTCACCGGTACCACCTACTGTCGCGTTAGGGCACCCCTAGCACCGCTCATTGTCATGTCACGCATCGTCATGCTTATGTTTGCATTGTATTTACTGTTTCTTCCCCCTCTTCTCTCCGGTAGACTACGAGACCGACACTGCTGCTGCCCAGTTCGACTACGGAGTCGACGACCCCTCCTACTTGCCAGAGCAACCAGGCAAGCCCCCCCCTTGATCACCAGATATCGCCTACTCTTCTCTATACTGCTTGCATTAGAGTAGTGTAGCATGTTACTGCTTTTCGATATCCTATCCTGATGCATAGCCTATCCTTGCTACTACTGTTGATACCTTTACCTGCAATCCTACATGCTTAGTATAGGATGCTAGATTTCCATCAGTGGCCCTACATTCTTGTCCGTCTGCTGTGCTATACTATCGGGCCGTGATCACCTGGGCGGTGATCACGGGTATATACTTATATACTACATACATGACACCTGCGATGACTAAAGTCGGGTCGGCTCGTAGGAGTACCCGCAAGTGGATCTTTGTGGCGGAGCGACAGGGCAGGTTGAGACCGCCTAGGTGAGAGGTGGGCCTGGCCCTGGTCGGCGTTCGCGGATACTTAACACGCTTAACGAGATCTTGGTATTTGATCTGAGTCTGGCCATTTGGTCTATACGCACTAACCATCTACGCGGGAGTAGTTATGGGTATCCCGACGTCGTGGTATCAGCCGAAGCCTTCTTGACGTCAGCGACTGAGTGGCGCGCGCCGGATTGGACTGGAACGCCACTAGGCTAGGTCTGCTTCCGGCCGCGTACGCAACGTGCAGGTGTGCATAGGGCGATGGGCCCAGACCCCTGCGCGCATAGGGTTAGACCGGCGTGCTGACCTCTCTGTTGAGCCTAGGTGGGGCTGCGACGTGTTGATCTTACGAGGCCGGGCATGACCCAGAAAAGTGTGTCCGGCCAAATGGGATCGAGCGTGTTGGGTTATGTGGTGCACCCCTGCAGGGAAGTTTATCTATTCGAATAGCCGTGTCCCTCGGTAAAAGGACGACCCGGAGTTGTACCTTGACCTTATGACAACTAGAACTGGATACTGAATAAAATACACCCTTCCAAGTGCCAGATACAACCCGGTGGTCGCTCTCTAACAGGGCGTCGAGGAGGGGATTGCCGGGTAGGATTATGCTATGCGATGCTACTTGGAGGACTTCAATCTACTCTCTTCTACCTGCTGCAAGATGGAGATGACCAGAAGCGTAGTCTTCGACAGGACTAGCTTTCCCCTTCTTAATCTGGCATTCTGAAGTTCAGTCCACTGATATGCCCCTTTACACATATACCCATGCATATGTAGTGTAGCTCCTTGCTTGCGAGTACTTTGGATGAGTACTCACGGTTGCTTCTTTCCCTCTTTCCCCCTTTTCTTTTCTATCTGGTTGTCACAACCAGATGTTGGAGTCCAGGAGCCAGACGCCACCGTCGACGACGACACCTACGGCACTGGAGGTGCCTACTACTACGTGCAGGCCGCTGACGACGACCAGGAGTAGTTAGGAGGTCCCAGGCAGGAGGCCTTGCCTTTTTGATCATTGCTACTTTTGTGCTAGCCTTCTTAAGGCAAACTTGTTTAACTTATGTCTGTACTCAGATATTGTTGCTTCCGCTGACTCGTCTATGATCGAGCACTTGTATTCGAGCCCTCGAGGCCCCTGGCTTGTATTATAATGCTTGTATGACTTATTTATGTTTTAGAGTTGTGTTGTGATATCTTCCCGTGAGTCCCTGATCGTGATCGTACACATTTGCGTGCATGATTAGTGTACGGTCAAATCGGGGGCGTCACATAATCATCGTGTTCTGGTAGAAATACTTTAACCTTTGCATGCCCACCAATCATGTAGTTTGAGAGGTAATCTTGAGTAAACTGCTTTGACAACCACTGCAAAGGAAAAAGATTCAGACATTGTCATCTAACACAACTCATTATGGGCAGTAAAAAGAAGGCTGCAGAGTTCTTACTTACCATCTTGCAGTTCACTGTTGTCTTGGATAAAGTGTAAACAAATAGTTTAATTGCCATCTTTGGACCCATTTTACTAACAATCTTTATCAGCTTCCTCACTTGATGCTGGTTCATCGATATCTCATTGCCCCATACGCAGAAAGGGTCGAAACGCGGATCTTTACCAATGACATATGTACCTAAAAGCACCAAGTTAATATTAGAAGCTAAACAGCAATTGCACAATGATGTAGTACAACACTCTTTTATAATATGTCTATATACATCCGTATGTGGTAGTCCATTTGAAATCTCTAAAAAGACAAATATTTAGGAAAGGAGGGAGTATCTTATAACATCCAATATACTCACATATTAGATGAATTAACATCTTATATTATGGGCCGGAAGGAGTTTAGTTCATTCTTAAAAATTATCTGCTGCTGTATCCACGGGTTACAGTTAGTTTGAGCTAGTTCGGGCACAAATAGCCCTAAAGTATATCTAAACATGAGGGCTAGTTTGAGCTAGTTGCATCTATAACCCACCCCAAAAAAACTAGTATCCAACCCAAGAGGTGCGAATTGGAGCTAGTTCTCCTAGTGCATTTATTGTCAATCTAACCTTGCCATCCAAACAACTCTTTGGATGGAGTTAGTTCAGGGTTAGTAATGAGCTAGAAACTAACTCTAACCTCTAGCTAAGTTGAGTATCCAAACAGGGCTGTGTTGTTGCTGTTGCTGCTCTTCTACGTATATCTAGACATCATTAGAACATTAATGTAACACTCTTCCTTGTTGCTATGTAGCCTAGGATTGCATATTTAGACATTATGTACAGTGCATATTGCTATGTAGCCTCAGATATATTACATATGGCCCTAGTTAACCTAACGAAAAATGGGTTGCATTTATATTTAGTTACAAGTCCGATTCACCGATTAGTCCCTTATCAGCCGCCGGCCTATATGGTACCAGCTACCGATATCCTGAATAGTGAGCAGATATAAGCCATGGGATGAAACTAACCTCGACGGAAAACAACAGTCGTTCCCAAAATGGTCCTGTGTAGGTACATCAAGAAGCATGTTAAGCACAACAGGCTAAACATCAACCAAAATTACACATGGCAGACAAAATAATCTCCAAAAGATAGCTTCAGTGTACAGGTTTAAGCATGCTAGTAAAGCAAAACAAGTGGAAAGGTGTGCTAACTGCGCAACAGGCCTAACATTCAACAACAAGCAAAGATAGTCATTCAAACTGGTATTGTGCCGGTCTAAGTACACTTGTTATGGTTAAATAAAAATGGAAAGGCGTGTTAACTACAAGATGCAACAACCAAATGTAGTCATTCATAGTGGTATTGTTGAAACTGGTACTGATGAAATTGAACTGCAGAGTTCATACTTGCACATATAGAACATCACGTTGTGAATAACTGGAATAAACAAGGCATACTACGAACAACCAAAGATAGCATTTGAAACTGAACATATGCTAACTACAAACAACCGAACAATCAAAAAACTTTAAAAAAGGCGTATGCTAGCTATAACAGGCTTAACAACAAGCAAATATATGCATTCCTACCCGTATGTTTAAAACTGGATTGATGAAATGTACTGCACAATAAATAATTGCACATATAGAGCATCACATTGTGAACAACTGAAATAAACAAATCATGGGTTTCCTCACTTGTCACAGATGGGCTCGTTCCCGTGGGAAGAGCACGGACCCTGGATGCGCTCCATGTTGTCGCAGATGGGCTCCTTCCCCTTGGAAGAGCACGGCTGTAGGGTGCCCTCCCTGATGTCGCAGACGGGCGCTTTCCCCTTGGAAGAGCAGATGGGCTCTTTCCTCTTGGAAGAGCCGGAGAGGGTGCCATCCTCGTGGTCGCCATCGATAAGGTCTGACTTGGAAGCTGTGGATCCCAAGCCAGCATCGCAGAACATGTCCTTCAGAAATGACAAAAGGGGCTCGATGGCGATGTAGAATGGAAAATTGTTGATAGCGAGCCATAGGAGATCAGCGGCAGGGCCATGGGTGAGATCGACGACGGTTGAACCCGAGGGGTTGGGGGTGGGCCACTTAACCTATGACACAGCCCACCTCAGGGCGTCACTGTCGATGACCTCGATGTCGTAGCCGGCGGACGAGACATGCCTGCATACTCTAGCCTGTTGCTTGAGTGCCTGCCGCCAGTAATGGTCGTCAGCTTCCTCGGCGACGTCGGGCGAAGAGACCGCTATACACCTCTTTTGGGCCAGTCGCTCCTCGAGCTCCACGGGAGGCGTAGCCGGGCTTAGGCTGCGATGCTCTGGAGTGGGGGATGGGGATGGGGATGGGGATCTGTGGGAAAGGGGGCATTTGGCAGGCGTCATCTAAGAAACTCAGGGCGGCCTGGGTATGGAGATCGGTGGGTAAGCTGCACGGGCAAACCGGCAGATGTTGACAATGGAGGCCTTGCGGCGGCGGCGGCGGGGACTTTGCTAGGGTTTCGAGCGAGGGAGGGGGTGTGTGTGTGCGCACGCCCGAGGAGGTTTTGGTGTGTGTGTGTGTGTGGAGGGGGGGTGCGGGGTGTTTGAGGAAATGATGTGGGTACTGAAAATTTTACTACGCGGGAGTCAAACGCGGGAGTGAAATGCCGGGCTATTGAAAATTTTGATGATAGTGCATCGCACACGGTCCGGAGATAACAACCGTGTGTTATGAAACAGAAAAATCCTCGAGGCGGGCAGATATTTTCAATGCAGGCGGGATTGGGAACAAGAAACATCGCACACGGTCCGGATATAACAACCGTGTGTTATGAAACAGAAAAACCCTCGAGGCGGGAAGATAATTTTTGAGAGGGAGAGCCTCGTGGAGCCCAATGTACTCGGATGTGTGCGTGACAGGTGCACCGGCGTGGCACACGATTAGTTTGAGTGAACCGTGTCTGTTGCGTCATCCGACTTGTCTAATGTTCATAAATTTGGCGAAAAATGACACGGGAGCGGGTCAGAACACGAACACACTTGCATGTGCACCAAATTTATGTATCAAAGGGGTGGTTTGATTTTCAAATACCAAATGCAACTTCGATGTGGCACCTCTCTCGCAAAGCGCACAGTATTGCTTGCCCCCACCCCCCTCGTGTCGGCACGAAGGGAATCCTAAGCTATGAATGCATGCCCCTCCCCCTCAACCGAGGTTCACCTAGCAAAGTGTGAAGTAGCTAGCAGGCCCCCTCCTCCCTCGTGTCGGCACGAAGGGAATCCTAAGCTATATATGAATGCATGCCCCCCAACCGAGGTTCACCGTAGCAAAGTGCGAAGTAGCTTGCAGCCCCCTCGCTCGTGTCGGCATGAAGGGAATCCTAAGCTATGAATGCATGCCCCCCAACCGAGGTTCACCTAGCAAAGTGTGAAGTTGAGTTAGCAGCCCCCCTCCCTCGTGCCAGCACGAAGGGATTTCTAAGCTATGAATGCATGCCCCCCCAACCGAGGTTCACCTAGCAAAGTGCGAAGTGGCTAGCAGCCCCCCTCCCTCGTGTCGGCACGAAGGGAATCCTAGCTAAGCTATGAATGCATGCCCTCCCCCCCAACCGTGGTTCACCCTAGCAAAGTGCGAAGTAGCTAGCAGGCACCCCTCTGTAACATCCCAAATTTTCAATTTGGAATGTTATACATTAGATCATCATTGCATATCATATTTTATTACATTTTGGTTGATCTTAGAAATTCTACGCAACTCAAGGACCCACGGAGAGAGTTGGGGATTTCATTATTTTCATATTCGAGTTTTCTCGAATTTTGAAAAAAGGATCTTTGATTTTAATTTTTTTTCTCTGAAATATTTCTTTTATTAAAAATAAAAGAGAGAGGATAAAATGACTTCCTCAAAATAAAGAAATATCAGAGATTTAATATTAAAATCAAATAAGATTTTTATTCAGAGTTTTGTCGCTATTTTATTTGAATTAGGAAAAACATGCATTTTTCAAAATTGCATTTTAGGCCCAAATAAATGTTCACCTTGTCCGGCCTATTTTTAGAGGATGGGGAAAATTTATTTCGGGATTTTTAGAGTCCGTTTAGTATTTCTTTTCTTTCTTTTTCTGCACGACGAAATTATTTAAAAAAAAGTCAACCGACTTCGGGCCGTACCCGGCCAGGAGACCTCGGGCCGGCCCCTTTATAAGCCGCCGCCCGCACCCCCCCCCCCCCCCGCAGCCCAACCCGCCAGCCCCGCCACCACCAAAACCCTAACCCTAAGCCACCGCCGCCGCTGCCGCCCGCGCCGCCCCGTGCCGCCCGCCGCCGCCCCGCGCAGCCGCACGCCGCCGCCACCGCCGCACGCCGCCCCGCCGCCCGTCGCCGGCGACCACCGCCGCCGGAGCCGCCGCGCCGCCGCCCGCCGGAGTTCGAGGTAGCGCCGGTTCATTTAAAAAAACCGATCGGTTTTATTTCGTAAACCCTAGTTTCGGTTCTGTTCAGATCGGTTCGGTTTATTTTTTTCGGTTTATTTATTTAGCGGAAGTTCATCCGTACGTTCGTTTTAACGAACCGTATTCACCGTTTAGCCGCAGATAGCGAACGTTCATTCGTTAGCCTGTTCGTCAGTTTTTCTTTTTCTCAGATTTTCCGCGATTATTTTCGATCGTGATTTCTCATCCGATTTTTGTTCTAGTATAACTTTTCGCTCGTTTATCGGAATCAGGCGATTCAAGCGCCTAGAGTTTTGTCTCGAAACCCTCTTTCTAGTTAACCAACTTAAACAAGTTTTTGCTACTGTAAAATTTGACTTAAGTCCAGATTAGTAAATGAAGTTTCTTTCTTTCGCCGTTTGAGTTTTGTTGCTTCGTTTGATTTGATTCTTTTTGCAAACCGGAGTTCTTAAGTTGAACTTTCTGGTTAGATCTCTTATTTGAGTTTTACCCGTGCCCTTGCTTGATTTCTTATTGTATGCTTGTTTGTTGCGATAGAGTACCCGGAGTGCGAAGCGTGCTACTACGAGTGTCTAGGTTACGCGGATCATCAGCAAGACAAGTAACACTTTGATCATACCTCTTACTACCCAGTTTTATTGCATTAGATCAATCCTCAAACAATTGCATGGTTAGGATCTGAATTAAATTGTGGGTTGTGAAGTAGCTGAGGTAGTACCTATTCACCTGTTTATTATCAAACCCTGGGAGTTACTTCTACGTTATGCTTATATTGCTATGCTATGCTCGTAGATGTGGATTGGGTTTGA
This sequence comes from Triticum aestivum, assembly GCF_018294505.1. Classification (NCBI taxonomy): domain Eukaryota; kingdom Viridiplantae; phylum Streptophyta; class Magnoliopsida; order Poales; family Poaceae; genus Triticum; species Triticum aestivum. The sequence continues at coordinate 511,063,407 of NC_057814.1, forward strand.
GTGTATCCATGACTGAGGTGAGATTGTTAATTAACGGTTAAACTTGAGGTGGCAACTTAAATACACATCTGGTTGGATTGAGGCACCTGGGGAACCCAGTGATTGCCTTTTTTGGAAATCCCGGGGTACCGTGTGATTCTCCTATGGACCGCCACCCGGGCTCAAAGGGATCATGAGATTATTCATACTAGAAACTTCCGTGTGCATCCACAAGCTATTATGGGCTCTAGCATAGTTGATTAAGTCGTGTGAACTCTTACAGTGGTAGACTAGCAGATGTAGGGGATGTAGGTGGTACGGTCTACCCATCGTAAGGTGCTAACGCTTCTGAAAGACTGTGTCTCGGTCATCCGTTTCTCAAACACCATGTAGTGCGAGAAATCCAACGGAGGAGATCGAGTCTTGTGGGGAAAAGTGCACAAACCTCTGCAGAGTGTACAAACTAATCATGGTTAGCCGTGTCCCCGGTTATGGACATCTTGAGTATCTGGTTCTTGGATTATCATGTTGATCTCATCACTCTTAATATAAATTTGATTGGGTTAATGATTACTTTTAATTGGGATTGAGAGGGGGTTTACCTTCTCAATGTTTTCAACAAACCTTGTAGTTAAATAAAACTTATTCCTTTGCAGTAGGGAACAATTGGCTTTTCGCAAAACATATTAACCATACAGCCTCCACCAACCATATATGCATGTAGTGATAGTATTATTCTGTTCATTACTCTTTTGTGTTACATTGCGAGCATATTCCATGTGCTGACCCATTTTCGGGCTGCAACGTATCATGTTGCAGACTTTTCAGATGACGAGTAAGGAGCCTTAGGTCGTGGTCTTTCACTCAGTGATGCCATTGGAGTTGATGGACTCACTTTATCTTCCAAGCCTTCCGCTGTTATCGTATTAGATGGCCTTAAGCCATATTTATTGTAATAAGTTCTCTTTTGAGACATTCGATGTAATAAGTGTGTGATTGCTACTCTGTTATAAATCCTTCAAGTACTGTGTGTGTCAGCATTACCGATCCAGGGATGACTTTTGTGCACAGAGATCAGACTGTTTGAGGTCTGGTCGCTACACCCTCCCTCGTGTCGGCACAAAGGGAATCCTAAGCTATGAATGCACATGCCCGCCCCCAACCGAGGTTCACCTAGCAAAGTGCAAAGTAGCTAGCAGACCCCCTCCCTCGTGTCGGCACGAAGGGAATCCTAAGCTATGAATGCATGCTCCCCCAACCGAGGTTCACCCTAGCAAATTGCGAAGTAGCTAGCAGCCACCCCTCCCTCGTGTCGGCACGAAGGGAATCCTAAGCTATGAATGCATATTCCACCCCAACTGAGGTTCACCCAGCAAAGTGCGAAGTAGCTAGCAGGCCCCCTCGTGTCGGCACGAAGGGAATCCTAAGCTATGAGCATGCCCCCTCCCCCCAACCGAGGTTCACCTAGCAAAGTGCGAAGTAGCTAGCAGCCCCCACCCCCTCGTGTCGCCACGAAGGGAGTCCTAATTAAGCTATGAATGCATGCCCCCCAACCGAGGTTCACCTAGCAAAGTGCGATGTAGCAACCCCCCCCCCCCACACACACACTTTCAGTCGGCGGGCCAGAGAGGCATATATCTCACCAAGATGGATCGTAAAACGGACCAAGAATAATCCACCTTGGTCGTACAACCTCTCTCTTGTTGTTGGTCAAAGTGATGGCCATCCATGCGACCCCGGAGATGGGCTAGCTCGCCAATAATCACGCAAGTAGCTAGTCCCCGGAGACAACCACTGCATGCGTGTGGCCCAAACATATGTATGGAGAGGTGTGTTTTTTAGTAACAATGGAACAACTTTGATGTGGCACCATGATTTCGAACTAGAAATCCCCACACTGAGTGAGGGTTAGGTTGACGATGCATATGTATGTTACACCACACTTCAAGCCAACGACGGGGATTCATATATGCATGCATGCGTGCATAGTATATGCGCTCAAACTTAATTAGGTCTGAATCTCACCGTGACCTATACTACGATAACACGAACCAAATGAAGAATCTGCCATGGTAACCTATCTTGTTGTTGGTCAAGGTGATCATGGATGTCCACGCGGGCCCATGAATATATAGGCCTGTCGCCGATAACCACGCGAGGGGGTGTATCGTTCGAAGGCAACCATTACATGCATATGTATGGAGGTGATGCGTGCATGCATGTTTGAATACGCAACATTGATCTGGCATGTGTGTCAAAAATCATACACTAGCTCCCCACACAGAGCGAGATCGGTTCATGATGGTGTCGTTGTACTAGCCACTTCGACTCGATGGAAGGGATTCATGCGTACACATGCGTGTGTGTGTGTGCTCAAAGTGTATCATACATGTCATCCCAGAGCAAAAATAATAATCCCCTCCTAAGTCAAATTAACCTCTCTTGTTGTCAGGCAAAAAGAAGTGATGGACCAAGCATTGTGATACGTCTCCAACGTATCTATAATTTTTGATTGTTCCATGCTATTATATTATCTGTTTTGGATGTTTATGGGCTTTATTAAACACTTTTATATTACTTTTGGGACTAACCTATTGACCCAGAGCCCAGTGCCAGTGCCAGTTTCTGTTTTTTCCCTTGTTTCAGTGTTTCGCAGAAAGGAATATCAAACGGGGTCCAAACGGAATGAAACCTTCGGGAGAGTTATTTTTGGAACGGAAGCAATCCAGGGGACTTGGAGTGCATGTTAGGGAATCAACGAGGAGCGCACGAGGCAGGGGGGCACGCCCACCCCCTGGGCGTGCCCTCCACTCTCCTTACCGACTTCTTTCTCCTATATATATCCATATACCCTAAAACCTTCGGGGAACAGAATAGATCGGGAGTTCCGCCGCCACAAGCCTCTGTAGCCACCAAAAACCAATCGGGACCCTATTCTGGCACCCTGCCAGAGGGGGGAACCCTCACCGGTGGCCATCTTCATCATACCGGTGCTCCCCATGACGAGGATGGAGTAGTTCACCCTCGGGGCTGAGGGTATGTACCAGTAGCTATGTGTTTGATCTCTCTCTCCCTCTCTCTCTCTCGTGTTCTTGAAGTGATACGACCTTGATTTATCGTGAGCTTTGCTATTATAGTTGGATCTTATGATGTTTCTCCCCCTCTACTCTCTTGTAATGGATTGAGTTTTCCCTTTGAAGTTATCTTATCGGATTGAGTCTTTAAGGATTTGAGAACACTTGATGTATGTCTTGCCGTGCTTATCTGTGGTGACAATGGGATATCACGTGATCCAGTTGATGTATGTTTTGGTGATCAACTTGCGGGTTCCGCCCATGAACCTATGCATAGGGGTTGGCACACGTTTTCGTCTTGACTCTCCGGTAGAAACTTTGGGGCACTCTTTGAAGTACTTTGAGTTGGTTGAATAGATGGATCTGAGATTGTGTGATGCATATCGTATAATCATACCCATGGATACTTGAGGTGACATTGGAGTATCTAGGTGACATTAGGGTTTTGGTTGATTTGTGTCTTAAGGTGTTATTCTAGTACGAACTCTATGATAGATTGAACGGAAAGAATAGCTTCGTGTTATTTTACTACGGACTCTTGAATAGATCGATCCGAAAGGATAACTTTGAGGTGGTTTAGTACCCTACCATAATCTCTTCGTTTGTTCTCCGCTATTAGTGACTTTGGAGTGACTCTTTGTTGCATGTTGAGGGATAGTTATATGATCCAATTATGTTATTATTGTTGAGAGAACTTGCACTAGTGAAAGTATGAACCCTAGGCCTTGTTTCCTAACATTGCAATACCGTTTACGCTCACTTTTATCATTAGTTACCTTGCTGTTTTTATATTTTCAGATTACAAACACTCATATCTATCATCCATATTGCACTTGTATCACCATCTCTTCGCCGAACTAGTGCACCTATACAATTTACCATTGTATTGGGTGTGTTGGGGACACAAGAGACTCTTTGTTATTTGGTTGCAGGGTTGCTTGAGAGAGACCATCTTCAACCTACGCCTCCCATGGATTGATAAACCTTAGGTCATCCACTTGAGGGAAATTTGCTACTGTCCTACAAACCTCTGCACTTGGAGGCCCAACAACGTCTACAAGAAGAAGGTTGTGTGGTAGAAATCAAGCTCTTTTCTGGCGCCGTTGCCGGGGAGGTGAGTGCTTAAAGGTATATCTTTAGATCTTGCAATCGAATCTTTTAGTTTCTTGTTTTATCACTAGTTTAGTCTATAAAACAAAACTACAAAAAAATGGAATTGAGGGTACCTCATATGCTTCATCTTTTTAATGTCTTTCGTGAAAATGATGGGAAGGAAAATTGTGCTCAAGTACTAGAAGAAGAATTACATAGAATGCTTGGCATAAAATATGTGAATGATGAGCATGATTGCAATGTTGTTAGTATGAATTCTTTGAATACCCATGATGCTAATGATATGCAAAGCCACAAGCTTGGGGATGCTATGTTTGATGAAGATGATATGTTTAGTCCCCCAAGTTTTGATGAGCAAATTTATTATGATGAAAGCATGCCTCCTATTTATGATGATTATTGTGATGACACGTATGCTATAAAGAATAAAGATAACCATGAAACTTGTCATCATGATTTTAATTTTCAATTGGATTATGCTTCACATGATAGTTATTTTGTTGAGTTTGCTCCCACTACTATTGATGAGAATAAATTTGCTTATGTGGAGAGTAGTAAAATTTCTATGCAAGGAGATCATGAAAAGAATGCTTTATGTGCTGGTTATACGGTTGAATTCATTCATGATGCTACTGAAAATTATTATGAGAGAGGATCGTATACTTCTACATATTGCAATAATATCAAGTTTCCTCTCTATGTGTTGAAAATCTTGAAGATTTGCTTGTTTTACCTTCCTATGCTAGTTGTTTCTTGTGCCCATAAATTGTTTGCTCACAAAATCCCTATGCATAGGAAGTGGGTTAGACTTTAATGTGCTAGTCATATTCTTCATGATGCTCTTTTTATGTTTCAATTCTTATCTTTTATGTGAGCAACATTGAAATCATCATGCCTAGCTAGGGGCGTTAAACGTTAGCGCTTGTTGGGAGGCAACCCAATTTTATTTTTGTTCCTTGCTTTTTGTTCCTGTTTAGTAATAAATAAATCATCTAGCCTTTGGTTAGACGTGGTTTTATGTTTTAATTAGTGTTTGTTCCAAGTAAGACCTATAGGATCTTCTTGGATGATAATTATTTGATCTTGCCGAAAAAGATAGAAACTTTCTGCTCACGAAAACAATTGTTTAAAATCACAAGAGCGTGATAAAATAATTATTCCAATTGCAGTAGATCAATAATAAAATTATCTAGGACGTCCTATTTTGGTAGAAGTTTTTGAGTTCCAAAAGTTTGCGTTAGTTACAGATTACTACAGACTGTTCTGTTTTTGACAGATTCTGTTTTTCGTGTGTTGTTTGCTTATTTTGATGAGTCTATGGTTAGTAAAATAGTTTATAAACCATAGAGAAGTTGGAATGCAGTAGATTTAACACCAATACAAATAAAGAATCAGTTAATTACAGTACGTTGAAGTGGTGTTTTCTTTTCTTTCGCTAACGGAGCTCACGAGTTTTCTGTTGAGTTTTGTGTTGTGAAGTTTTCAAGTTTTGGGTAAAGATTAGATGGACTATGGAATAAGGAGTGGAAAGAGCCTAAGCTTGGGGATGCCCAAGGCACCCCAAGGTAATATTCAAGGACAACCAAGAGCCTAAGCTTGGGGATGCCCCGGATGGCATCCCCTCTTTCGTCTTCATTCATCGGTAACTTTACTTGGAGCTATATTTTTATTCACCACATGATATGTGTTTTGCTTGGAGCGTCATTTTATTTTCTTTTGTTTTGCTTGCTGTTTGAATAAAATACCAAGATCTAAAATTCTTAAATGTTACAGAGTCTTCACATAGTTACATAATTATCCGACTACTCATTGATCTTCACTTATATCTTTCGGAGTAGTATGTTGTTTGCTCTAGTGCTTCACTTATATCTTTTAGAGCACGGCGGTGGATTTATTTTGAAGAAATATATAAACTCTCATGGTTCACTTATATTATTTTGAGAGTCTTCAGAACAGCATGGTAATTTGCTTTAATTGTGAAATTAATCTCCCATATTGAGTTCATTGAATATCATGAGAAGTTAGATATTTGATAAGTGTTTTGAGGTATAAAGGTGGTAATATTAGAGTGTGCTAGTTGAGTAATTGTGAAATTGAGAAATACTCGTGTTAAAGTTGGCAAGTCCCATAGCATGCACGTATGGTAAAAGTTGTGTGACAATTTTGACACATAGGTGTTCTTTTATTGCTTTCCTTATGAGTGGCGGTTGGGGACGAGCGATGGTCTTTTCCTACCAATCTATCCCTCTAGGGGCATGCGTAGTAGTACTTTGCTTCGAGGGCTAATAAACTTTTGCAGTAAGTATATGAGTTCTTTATGACTAATGTGAGTCCATGGATTATACGCACTCTCAACCTTCCACAATTTTCTAGCCTCTACGGTACCGCGCATTGCCCTTTCTCACCTTGAAAGTTGGTGCAAACCTCGCCGGTGCATCCAAACTCCGTGATATGATACGCTCTATCACACATAAGCCTCCTTATATCTTCCTCAAAACAGCCACCATACCTACCTATCATGGCATTTCCATAGCCATTCCGAGATATACTGCCATGCAACTTTCCACCGTTCTGTTTATTATGACACGCTCCATCATTGTCATATTGCTTTGCATGATCATGTAGTTGACATCGTATTTGTGGCAAAGCCACCATTCATAATTTTTCATACATGTCACTCTTGATTCATCGCATATCCCAGTACACCGCCGGAGGCATTCATATAGAGTCATATTTTGTTCTAAGTATCGAGTTGTAATTCTTGAGTTGTAAGTAAATAAAAGTGTGATGATCATCATTATTAGAGCATTGTCCCAGTGAGGAAAGGATGATGGAGACTATGATTCCCCCACAAGTCGGGATGAGACTCCGGACTAAATAAAAATAAAATAAAAAAAAGAGGCCATAAAAAAGGGAGAAAGGCCCAAATAAAAAAAAATAAAAAAATAAAAAAAAGAGAGAAAAAGAGAGAAGGGGCAATGCTACTATCCTTTTACCACACTTGTGCTTCAAAGTAGCACCATGATCTTCATGATAGAGAGTCTCCTATGTTGTCACTTTCATATACTAGTGGGAATTTTACATTATAGAACTTGGCTTGTATATTCCAATGATGGGCTTCCTCAAAATGCCCTAGCTCTTCGTGAGCAAGCAAGTTGGATGCACACCCACTTAGTTTCCTTTATTGATCTTTCATACATTTATAGCTCTAGTGCATCCGTTGCATGGCAATCCCTTCTCCTCTCATTGACATCAATCGATAGGCATCTCCATAGCCTATTGATTAGCCGCGTCGATGTGAGACTTTCTACCTTTTTGTCTTCTCTCATAACCCCCCATCATTATACTTTACTCCACCCATAGTGCTATATCCATGGCTTGCGCTCATGTATTGCGTAAGAGTTGAAAAGGCTGAAGTGCGTTAAAAGTATGGACCAATTGCTCGGCTTGTCATCGGGGTTATGCATGATGAGAACGTTTGTGTGACAATATTGAAACATGGCCTAACTATATGATTTTGTAGGGATAAGATTTCTTTGGCTATGTTATTTTGATAACACATAATTGCTTGGTTAGCATGTTTGAAGTATTATTGTTTTTATGTCAACATTAAACTTTTATCTTGAATCTTTCAGATCTAAATATTCATGCCACAATAAAAAGATTTACATTGAGAATTATGCTAAGAAGCATTCCACATCAAAAATTCTGTTTTTATCATTTACCTACTCGAGGACGAGCAGGAATTAAGCTTGGGGATGCTGATACGTCTCCAACGTATCTATAATTTTTGATTGTTCCATGCTATTATATTATCTGTTTTGGATGTTTATGGGCTTTATTAAACACTTTTATATTACTTTCGGGACTAACCTATTGACCCAGAGCCCAGTGCCAGTTTCTTTTTTTCCTTGTTTCAGTGTTTCACAGAAAAGGAATATCAAACGGGGTCCAAACGGAATGAAACCTTCGGGAGAGTTATTTTTTGAACGGAAGCAATCCAGGGGACTTGGAGTGCACGTCAGGGAATCAATGAGGAAAGCACGAGGTAGGGGGCGCGCCCACCCCCTGAGCGCGCCCTCCACCCTCATGGGCCCCTCATGGCTCCCCTTACTGACTTCTTTCGCCTATATATATATCCATATACCGTAAAACCTTCGGGGAATAGAATAGATCGGGAGTTCCACCGCAGCAAGCCTCTGTAGCCACCAAAAACCAATCGGGACCCTGTTCCGGCACCCTGCCGGAGGGGGGAACCCTCGATGGCCATCTTCATCATCCCGGCGCTCTCCATGACGAGGAGGGAGTAGTTCACCCTCGGGGCTGAGGGTATGTACCAGTAGCTATGTGTTTGATCTCTCTCTCTCTCTCATGTTCTTGAAGTGATACGATCTTGATGTATCGCGAGCTTTGCTATTATAGTTGGATCTTATGATGTTTCTCCCCCTCTACTCTCTTGTAATGGATTGAGTTTTCCCTTTGAAGTTATCTTATTGGATTGAGCCTTTAAGGATTTGAGAACACTTGATGTATGTCTTGCCGTGCTTATCTGTGGTGACAATGGGATATCACGTGATCCACTTGATGTATGTTTTGGTGATCAACTTGCGGGTTCCGCCCATGAACTATGCATATGGGTTGGCACACATTTTCGTCTTGACTCTCCGGTAGAAACTTTGGGGCACTCTTTGAAGTACTTTGTGTTGGTTGAATAGATGAATCTGAGATTGTGTGATGCATATCGTATAATCATACCCATGGATACTTGAGGTGACATTGGAGTATCTAGGTGACATTAGAGTTTTGGTTGATTTGTGTCTTAAGGTGTTATTCTAGTACAAACTCTATGATAGATTGAACGGAAAGAATAACTTCGTGTTATTTTACTACGGACTCTTGAATAGATCGATCCGAAAGGATAACTTTGAGGTGGTTTCGTACCCTACCATAATCTCTTCGTTTGTTCTCCGCTATTAGTGACTTTGGAGTGACTCTTTGTTGCATGTTGAGGGATAGTTATAAGATCCAATTATGTTATTATTGTTTAGAGAACTTGCACTAGTGAAAGTATGAACCCTAGGCCTTGTTTCCTAACATTGCAATACCGTTTACGCTCACTTTTATCATTAGTTACCTTGCTGTTTTTATATTTTCAGATTACAAATACTCATATCTATCATCCATATTGCACTTGTATCACCATCTCTTCGCCGAGCTAGTGCACCTATACAATTTACCATTGTATTGGGTGTGTTGGGGACACAAGAGACTCTTTGTTATTTGGTTGCAGGGTTGCTTGAGAGAGACCATCTTCAACCTACGCCTCCCACGGATTGATAAACCTTAGGTCATCCACTTGAGGGAAATTTGCTACTGTCCTACAAACCTCTGCACTTGGAGGCCCAACAACGTCTACAAGAAGAATGTTGTGTAGTAGACATCACAGTGTCATCGGGAGGTGTGCGAGTAGCTGTGTGAAACTTTGGTAGGCATGCCAGCAGTCCGGTGCGCAGGCTCAGCGGGAGGCGAGCCATCAGTTTGACCGCCGCCCGCCTCTCTCCTACAACTCCCACTACTCTATATTAATGGTGCGCCCGAGCGCCCGCACCCCCCATCCTCGCTACACACACACAATCCTCTCTCTCCGCTTGCATCCTCGACGCCGCTCTTAGTCCTCAAATCCGTCAGTGTATGAGGATGCCGCCGAAGCGCCCCATCGGAGGGAGTGGCGACGCCGGGGCTGCTAAAGCACTGGAGCACGGCGTGGAGATGGAGACAGAGGTTGCCGTCACCACCGGTGAGTTATCGCTGCACCCTGACATCGTCGACGACATCGAGCTTTCACAGCCGGAGGCGGAGTTCCACACCGACTCCGACGACCACTCCGGCGACGACTCCGACAACGACGGACAGCTGGTTAGTCATCTATACCCATTTATGTGTCAAATAGATCATAGGGTTTCTCTGGTTACTCCCGCCTCCCCCTTTTTGGAATAGAAATCCCGTGGTTATGTTCTCCCAATCCATGAAATTTGAGTAAGTTTCGTTAGATCCGTGTAGTGTATTGATTGTTTGAATGGTACATGTGATAAGTGATTAGTTGTTTCATCTGTGCAAATGATTTCTGCTAGTAATCCGACTAGGGTTACTGTTCGTGCTAATAATTCCTAGCTAGGACTTGACAATTGATTTTGAATGACCTACATATGTTTGTGCCATTATTTTCTTCAAGATTGGTCTATACATAGACGACTGTGCTTAAAAATCGAACCATAATCTCTGGATATGTATAAATAAATAGCCATAAATTTCTAATCCTACTTCACGACATGTAATCAGTGATTTGATGCCAAATTTGTTTTACTATTTGTGTAGGTGCTGTCTGACGATGTGGACAGCGAGGATGAAGATGCCCAGAGGAGGTACAAGAGGCGAATCCTGAGGGAACTTTATGCGGGAATGCATAACAGGCGTATTAGGACCTGGAACGGCGGCTATGGATGCCCATTTTGCAACCACAAGCTTCATGACGCGTATCTAAGTGTTCTGGCGCATGCAAGAGGACGGGCCATTGGCTCCTTCAAGCAGAAGTATTCTCACAGGGTGGCGCACGACACGTACGTCGAGTACCTGGAGAATCTTCAGGATCATGCCGACATGTGAGATGAGATGTGGGATGGATCGAACTATGTACGCTTGAGTATGCTTAATGACGGTTGAACTATGTACTTATGGTTGAACTATGCTTATGTACATGTACGCTTATTATCTATGTCTGAGTATGTTAAATATTTCACCAAATTTTGGTAAAAATTACAACGGAGGACCAATAAACCAGGATGGAGGTAGTACGTTAATCACACATGGTTCCCAAAATTGGAACCGTGTGCAATGAGTTTCATTTTGCCTGCTGCATCAATCACACACGGTTCGCTCTAGCAAACCGTCGCCCCCAAAATTCTTTGTGGGACAGAAAACCCTCACCACCCAATTCAAAAAAGAAAAAAGAAAGCCCTCACCATCCCCACGTCACAAAAACCCTCACCCCGCCCGCCACCTCCTTGGCCCCTCCGGTACGTTCCCCATTCACACCTGCATGAGCTCCTCCGCATCTATGCCATGGCACCGCCTATCACGGCGGTAAACACTTAGGTCGACGCCCGCCGCCGCCAGGCTGCCGGCAAAGCCCACCGCATTACGCCACTTCCGCTTGCCGCCGCCTATCGCCATCGACTTTCTTAACGCTGCTCGCGGTCGACCCAGCTCCGCTCGGTTGGGGAATCTGTCATACTGAGGGTTGTTTCTCATGGACGACAAGGTAACTAATTTAACGAGATATTATCTCATCTCTTATCCCACTTCATCTGCCTCCTTTAATCACCCGGCGGAAATCGCCGTGAATTCATTTTTATTTGAGCTGATTTGATGGTTTTCTTTCATTCATAGAATGTATAGTGCGCCGACACTTCAGGACTTGGCGACCGCCGCCAGAGATTCCATCTCATCGTACCAGATAACTTGAGGATCCACGCGGTATGTTCAATCTCACCCTAAATCGGTTGGCATGGCCTACTTTCCTAAACATATTCTAAATATTGCTACATTTGGATAAAAGGTGCCACATGCACCATATACGTCAAAGGGGATTTTCCCCTCTTCTTTCTATATTAGGCAAATTAATGATGTATTGTTCTTTCGATTACTCTCATATTTCCATGACATCATGTTTACCCTACCTGTTTAATTATAGACTTTTGTCCTTCGATTTCAACTGTTGTACAGTTCTTTCAATTTGGGCCCATATTTGCATGTTACCATATTTTCTTTAACAATCCTACCATTTTCTGCAGGACATCCCTCGCTATGCAACAGATTATGTAGTGCACAATTTTTCGCTTTACATACATCAAGGCTCCACGAATGTCATACTGCACACAAACCATGGATTTACAATCGTTGCTACTGTAAGACTTGATGAGCGTGGTGACTCCTATTTTGGCACTGGCTTTTGGAATGAAATTGCAAAGTTTTATGTACTGAAAGCTGGCACTAAAATTGCACTGCACATAGAAGGGCCTGGTCATGAGATATATGCTAACTTCCCCGACAAAATGATCCGTCCAGACTTTGTTCGAAGTAAGTTTTCTTTTCAACTATCTGCATATGTTGACTTACCCAGCAATGTCAAATGAATTGTGTAGTATTTAAGCAACCAATTGTTATTCCCTTTTCTTACTATATTCCTACCTAATAACTTCTAGTTACCAATACACTTTCCTATTGCCCTGTTTTAACTAAATATTCCCTGTACTCCCATTTCTATCAGAAAGCGCCGTTGACAAGGAGACTCCGGAGGTGGAGAACGGGGCTGCCAACAAGCGGAGGCAGGGCGAGCTAGAACCGCAAGCGACTCCAGCAGGCCTAGACTTAATCAGCAGCCTCCCCGATGATATGTTGAGAGTCATCATCTCCCTCCTCCCAATCAAATATGGGGCGCGGACAACCCTCCTTTCCCGGCGGTGGCGCCCCCTATGGAACTCCAGCCCTCTCGACCTCATCTACACCCACGAGCTCTGCCATGGCTATCGCAAAAGCTTGGATGCGTTCTCCAAGATCCTCGGCAGTCACCTTGGCCCAACCAAATGCCTTAGAATGGGAAAGTTCCGTTCCAACGGCAAGGACCGAGCCAAGCTTGACGACTGGTTCCGATCCCCCGCCCTAGATCAGCTCGAGGAGCTCACTTTTGATGATGGGCATATGCGGTCGCTGCCAACGTCCGCACTCCGCCTCACGCCCATGCTGCGTGTCCCCAAGTTCAGGAACTGCCATTTCCCGTCCCTTAATGACGCGCCCGCTCTTATTCTACCACGACTGAAGCACCTCGAGCTCGTCGTCGTCTACCTCTCAAAGGGTGACATGGAGCGCCTGCTCCATGGCTGTACTGCACCTTCATCTTCAGGCGATCAATGGGTTGAGTACCTTCCACATCACCTCCATGACTCTCCGGACTATTTATGTGTGTTGCTGGTGCGGCAGGAAGACATCACAAAAGGTGGACCATGGTATGGTCATCCAGGACACACCTGCACTTGAGAGATTACTTGTAGTTGATCAAGAAGGTCCAACAAGAATCAATGTCATTTCTGCGCCGAAATTGACAGTGGTGGGCTACTCGTCTGACAAATACTTCGAACTTGTTATTGGATCCACACCCGTTCAGGTACAACAGCCGCCTTCTACCTCTCCTTCTATAAATTAACATTACTTATAATTTTGAAGATGTTTGTTCGTCTGTCATTCAGAAAATGATTCCGACAAGCTTGACCCCGAAACTGCGCACAGTGAAGGTCTTGGCACTAGAATCTATCGGGCCCGACCTGGAGCAAGTTGTCAGTTTCCTGAGATGCTTACCGTGCCTGGAGAAGCTATATATCAAGGTGATGTTCCTTTCCTGTTAAATGTTAACCATAAGGGAGTTCAATTTGTGACACCTTTTTCCAAGTTTACAATGACAATGTACTACAATTTCTGAAGGTTCTTTTGGAGGATTTCAGTACATACATGCCCCCCCATATTGGTTGCTTGATCCATATGGTTACAATCAATAAGCATTTCTCCTTTGGATTCATCTGTACTAGTTTTCTTAGGGAACTTTTCATCCACTCCAACCTCTTATGAAGAAGGCTACATTTTTCTAGAATGTAATCAAATGCCCATGTTAATCATGTCAGATCGAAGACGACATGTTTGTAATGCCCACGATGCGGCTATATCTCCCACGTGTCGAGGCATGACTTAGAGGCATAACCGCATTGTGGTTTTGTCGCAAGAAGGGTCATCTTCACACAATCCCATGTAATGAACAAGAATGGGATAACGAGAGTTGGCTTACAATCGCCACTTCACACAATACATAAATATAATTCATACATCATCCAAAATCCACACATAGACCGACTACGGTCAAATCCAAAGGAAAAATAAGATAACCCCAAATGCTAGATCCCCGATCGTCCCAACTGGGCTCCACTACTGATCACCAGGAAAAGAAACATAGTAACGACCACGTTCCTCATCGAACTCCCACTTGAGCTCGGTTGCGTCACCTGCACTGGCATCGTCGGCACCTGCAACTGTTTTGGTAGAATCTATGAGTCACGAGGACTCAGCAATCTCACACCCGCGAGATCAAGACTATTTAAGCTTATAGGAAAGGATGGTGTAATGAGGTGGAGCTGCAGCAGGCACTAAGCATATATGGTGGCTAACATACGCAAATGAGAGCGAGAAGAGAAGCAACGCAACGGTCGCGAAGATAGAAATGATCAAGAAGTGATCCTGAAACTACTTACGTTCATGCATAACTCAAACCGTGTTCACTTCCCGGACTCCGCCGAGAAGAGACCATCACGGCTACACACACGGTTGATGTATTTTAATTAAGTCAAGTGACAAGTTCTCTACAACCGGACATTAACAAATTCCCATCTGCCTCATAACCGCGGGCACGGCTTTCGAAAGATAATACCCTGCAGGGGTGTCCCAACTTAGCCCATCATAAGCTCTCACGGTCAACGAAGGATAAACCTTCTCCCGAGAAGACCTGATCAGTCTCGGAATCCCGGTTTACAAGAAATTTCGACAATGGTAAAACAAGACCAGCAAAGCCGCCCGAATGTGCCGACAAATCCCGATAGGAGCTGCACAAATCTCGTTCTCAGGGCACACCGGATGAGCAGTCCGTACAACTAAAACCAGGCCTCAAGTTTCCCCGAGGTGGCGCTGGAAAGGGCTCTAGTTTGGACCAGCACTCAGAGGAACACTGGCCTGGGGGTTTAAATAAAGATGACCCTCGGGCTGGCGAAAACCCAAGGGGAAAAGGCTTAGGTGGCAAATGGTAAAACCAAGGTTGGGCCTTGCTGGAGGAGTTTTATTCAAAGCGAACTGTCAAGGGGGTCCCATAAATCACCCAACCGCGTAAGGAACGCAAACTCAAGGAACATAATACCGGTATGACGGAAACTAGGGCAGCAAGAGTGGAACAAAACACCAGGCATAAGACCGAGCCTTCCACCCTTTACCAAATATATAGATGCATTAATATAATAAGAGATATTGTGATAATTCAAAATATCCATGTTCCAACATGGAACCAACTTCAACTTCACCTGCAACTAGCAACGCTATAAGAAGGGCTGAGCAAAAGCGGTAACTTAGCCAAACAACGGTTTGCTAGGAAAGGATGGTTAGAGGCTTGACATGGCAATATGGGAGGCATGATATAGCAAGTGGTAGGTAGTGCAGCATGGCAATAGAACAAACAACTAGCAAAGCAAAGATAGAAGTGATTTCGAGGGTATGGTCATCTTGCCTGCAAGGTTCTCAGAGTTGTCGAAAGCTTGATCCTCGTAAGCGTACTCAACAGGTTCCTCATTCACGAACTTGTCTCCCGGCTCTACCCAAAACAAGAACACAAGCAACGGAACCACAATCAATCACGGGAAATGCACAAGCAACATGATGCAAAACATGTATGATATGCGAGATGTGATATGCAATGCATATGCGTGCTCCGGAAGAAAAATGATGAACAAGGCAGTAACTTGGAAAACCAAGCATGCCACTGGAAAGATGAGATGATTTCGGTTGAAATTGATATAAAGATCACCGGAAACGGATGCACGGTTTGCAAATGGCAAGCAAAACAAGAATGACACGAATCTGCGATTAACAGCATGATAGCACTTAGAATACATCAAGTAACTATGCTACAACACTCCAACATAGCAACAAAGCATATGACAGTAATCTACAGGAGATGCTTGACAAAAGAGGAACACTGAGCTACGGCTAGATCACACCATAACAGGTTCAAACAAGCATGGAAAAAGTACAAAAGATATCAGGTTCACAGATAGTAAAATTACTGGACATGGCTGAAACAGCATCAGGTAGCAATGTTCAGAGCAAGAAAAACACATGCTATAGGAACTTAACATGGCAAAACAAGGCATGGCATGAATCTACTAAATGCATAGAACAAAAGTCCCTTATAGACCATGAGCCAAAAAGGACCAGAAGATATGATGGCAACCATGCAAACATAGCAAGTTTCGTTAACAGGTTTCAGACTTGGCAGAAAACAGAGCATGGCAGAAACAGACATTATGAGGGCATCTTGGTGAGCTTGATGCACTCATCACAAGGCAATGCATGACAAAACAGGCATACCTACAGCAAGATGGCATGTTTATGAAGCTATCCATGGCAAGAGCAAATACATGGCATGAATGGATCAACTACATCAACCTTGGCAAAATTGAATAACACGTAAACAGTCTGCCAGGAACATTTTATAGCAAAAGTAGATCAAGATTAATACATGTTATGGCACTCCATAATTGCAAACAGGGGCTTGGATTGATAGGGCACAACTATATCTACAAAACATCCTTAGTGAACATCACCAAAATAAGCATGGATCTCTCTGTTGCCACATGGATACATAGCAACAAAATAACAGCAGACAAAGACTTAGTAAAATTACTCTCTGAAAACAGAAACATCACGAAGCCTAGTTTGCATGCTTGTGATAGTCACCACATAGATCACAAAAATACATGGCATAAATCTCTATAAATATGGCATGGCATACATGAAAACACATGTAGAGCTCATGCCCATAAGATGCACAGATTAATAGCAACAAAAATAACAAATCCTCAAGTACTGATAAGTAACAGCAGTTAACAACATGTAGCACTCTTGCACCAGAGATTTGGGCATCGAGATGGACTCAAATGAACATGGCACAATGGAACAAAATGAAGAGCATCTCGAGGCGAACATTTCGATATATTACACGCATGAAACAGAGCTATATGCAGAGAGTTATGATGCAATGAACAAAGCAAGATATTGTGACAGAAAAATGACTTGGAGGATTTCGGGGTCAACCTAGGGTTCGCTGGATCCAGATCTGGCGCGGGTTCCGAGGCGAGGCCGGAGCTGCTCTCGCGGAGCTGCGGGAGGAGGCCACCGGAGGGAGGGGACGGGGCGCCGGCGAGGAGGGACGGGGAGGCCGGAGCTCCCCGGATCCGGTGGAGGCGGCACGGGCGGAGCCGGCCGTCGGCGGCGGCGGGGCCGGCCGGCGCTGGACGAGGCGACGGGCGGCGGCGGCGGTGGTCGGCGAGGTGGCGGCGAGCGGCGGCCGGGCGACGCGGACGGGACGGCGGAGGAGCGGGCGGCGCTCGGGGCGGCGCGGCCGGGGTGCTGGCGGCGTGAGAACTGGGCCCGCGGGGGCCGGCAGCGGGCCTGGCGGGCCGTGGCGCGGGAGCCGGCGGGGAAGCGCCACGTGGCGCTGTGCGGTTGGCCGGGCGCGGCGGTGGGATTCCGTCCGGCGCGGAGTGGACGCGTCCGGCGGCGCGGAGGACGATTTGATCTGGGGTTTGATCCGAAATTCGGAGGGGGAGGTGTTTATATAGGCATAGGGAGCTAGGAGGCTTCAAATGGAGTGCGGTTTTCGCCCACACGATCGTGATCGAACGACCTAGAGCATGGAAGTGACTTAGATGGGTTTTGGGCTGTTTGGAGGGGGGTTTAGCTGCAACACACAAAAGGACTTTGCAGTTACCCGGTTAACCGTTGGAGTACCAAACGACCTCCAAATGGAACGAAACTTGACAGGTGGTCTACCGGTGGTATACCAAGGCCACTTGGCAAACTTCGGTCCATTCCAAGAATGTTTAACACCCGCTCACGAAAAGAAACAAGAGGGACGCGCTGGTGCACATGGGAGTGTCGGATTGCAAAACAGACAACGGGGAAAATGCTCGGATGCATGAGACGAACACGTATGCAAATGAGATGCACATGATGACATGATATGAGATGCATGACATGAACAAAATGCAAAACGAAAACAAGACCCGACCACGAAGGGAATATCATAACACATAGCTGAAAATGGCAAGAGTTGGAGTTACAAATATGGAAAGTTACATCCGGGGTGTTACAATGTTAGTGCATTTTACAAATCCTGCAAACAAAATAGCTAGGCCTGTAGTAATGTTCAAAACTGCATGTAGGCACTAACACTTTTTCTTCTTTTGCAGATAAGATTAGGCCCAATGGTGGATAATGTGATACAATATAACAATCACGTCGAATGCCTAGATCTGCATCTCTCAGAAATTACTTTGAACTCCTACCGAGGGACCTTACCGAAGATTATATTCGCCAGGTTCTTTGTTCTTAGAGCAAGGGTGCTGAAGGAAATGAGGTTTGGCCTACATTTATTTCACAAAAATGAATGGTCTATTGATCAGCGCCGACGCCTGTGGGAGAATGGAGTAGGCTCCAAAAATGCCGAATTTCATTTTGGAACTTCAGATGACAGAGTAATCGGAAGTCATCAGGTCAACCCCATACATGACTTCTCAGTGGCTGACCCCTTTGCAAAAATTGTGAGGTTTCAAAGCCAGACTTAGAAGCAGTGATATTAGTTTGAACCTCTCTGATATCCATGTTCAGCGCATCAGCGCAAGCGTTTGCAGCTGATGAGCTGAATTTCATTTCTAATATCAGTTTGAACCTTGTAATCTTCGAATTTGAGCCATATAACTCTGGAATTTGAACCTTGTAACATTTCGAGCTTTTGTGGTACAATCGTTGAAATGGCATCGTATGAGACTCGTATATTGGTAGCACTATTTTGACCTTAATATGCAATGGTCTTAGATTTTATTAACCATTCTCGAATCAGTTTACCTTGTCGATCTCACAGCACAGGATCTGTATAGCTAACTCGACTGCGACCTTCGACATTATTGCACACAGTTGGTTTGTTCCACCGTGTGCACTGTAGAGTGCATAATTAATTATCGCACTCGAGTGTCCATCATCACCCTTTTGTGTAACTTTGACCTCTTCACCCAAGGGTAAACTTACGAGTTATGACCGAAGTCATTCCACAAACTTCGTTTTTACAAAGCTTTTTGCCAATAAACGCCCACGATTTGTCCCTCTTCTAGCCGACGCGTGGCCAAACTAGCCGGGCGGGAAGCTTGCACGGTAAACAACGCTGTCAAGCATGCACTTGATTCCGAAATCCTCCACTATGAACTCCATGACAAGACGTGATGATTACAGGCCGACCGGCCCCCATTTATTACAGCGGCCATTTAACCTACCCTTGTGTCTCTTCAACCTTTCGATCGCGCCCCACCATTGCAAGAAGCACACCCACCACGAGAAATTCTTAGATGGTATCCTGCGCGGCTCCAATGGCGCTCCGAGCGGCTGCCGACGACGAGCAGCAGTTCACCATGCATGCCATGGTGGACACCCACTGTCGTGGAATTGTCACGGCAGATGTCCTCGTGCAAGGACTTAGTCGTGGAGCCATCGCAACTAGGTAGCTTAAAGGGGTTAAACGGGACAAAGGACACGAGGATTATACTGGTTCGGCCCCTTACGGTGAAGGTAAAAGCCTACTCCAGTTGAGGTTGGATTACTTAGGGTTTCGATTACCAGGGAGCTAAACCGCTGCGCCTAGTTATCGATCTGATCTTCCTTGTCCTGAACCGCCGCTGGGTCGTCCCTTTATATAGAGAGGTTAACGCCCAGCGGCTCTCAGAGACCCGGTCGGCTTATAAACGGTGTCCGGCTCGGACTCTTAACTATTCTTGCCTTACACTATAAGTCATGCCTTAACGGCGGGTTATCACTACGGGCCTTAAGCCACCTCTAGGCCTTAGGCCCATTATTGAACCGCCATCCTCAAGCTTGATATTGGGCTTCACGTGATGATAGTCATGACATAACCCGACCCTTTCTGGGCGGGTGACTCCAGTAGTTATATCCCCAACATTAGGCCCCAGACTGACATGAACCGGTTCAAATCAATCTTCAATACCTTAATAAAAAATCTTCTGGCTTCTGTCTGCACAAAGGCTATAACCCGCCATGACGTCATCTTCTGGATTCTTTGTAACCCGCCGTGACGTCATCTCTTGGATTCTTGTAACCCGCCGTGACGTCATCTTCTGGATTCTTGTAACCCGCCATGATGTCATCTGCCATTAATGCACGTTCTTCCCAACGTATCTCAATGGATCCTTATCTTAATAATTGTCCCGAAAATCGAGGCGTCTCCGCAGCTGGTTAACCACGTCTTCAACCTCCTCGTTTCTCGCACCCATTCATCAGCCGTCCCTTATAAGTAGGCCCGGCCCTCAGGTCTTCGTCACTCTTCCCTTTCCATCGTCTTCCTCCTCTCGACACCTCAGAGCCCGAGCTCCGCCGCCGCCGCCGCGCATCCCGTCTGCACCGACCAAGGCCGCTGCATCGACCTGTCTTGACCAGAGAACCGCGGCGCACCTCCGCTGCTCATCAACACCAGTAAGTCCTCGTTGTCCCGCATACTAGATCCGCATTAGGGTTCGCGAGTTCTTCTGTGTTCTTCGTGGTTCCTCGCGATTCCTTTGCAGTTCTTCCACAACGGCCCCTTTTGATCCAAGAATAGTGCATAACTTCGGCGGTAGTCGTTTCACGCCCATTTTCAATACTAGCAGACCCCTTTTGCTTGCAAAAAGACCACATTTAGAGCTTATGAACTTCTCCGTATCAGTTTTTAGGTCTAGGAATTTTTTCTTTTCTGGAAGATCGTTTGATCCAAAATAATCCCTGTAATCTGTGAAACTTGTTTGTGCAACACTTAGGCAAAAATGCATCTGTTAGCCATGGCGGGTCATATCGCCGGCTTAAAAGAGGCCATGCTTTGTGAAATTTCCGGATCATTCATAATAGAGTTAAATAACTTAATTGCTCATGATATCCACGACGGCTTAAATAACCTGACACAATTAGCCATATATCATTAGGCCCTTTCATAAGCCGCCATCTTGAATACTGAACTGAAATTTTCCTCCGGCTTAAATTTGAACCGGAAACTTTATTTTGTCATAGGCTTCCATCTTTCACAATGCCGCCTAAGGCTCCCAAAGCACCCATCACATGCAACTGGGTTAGATCCAACGTCACCGATATCATCTTAGCTGATTTCGTGAAAACAGGTTACCTGCCAAAGAAAGAGGTCATGTCCTATCGTGCTCCTAACCCGTTAGAAGAGAGGCCTCAACCCAAGGATGGGGAAGTTGTCATATTTACTGATCACATGAACCGGGGCTTTGCTCCTCCCGGCTCAAAATTCTTCAGAGATGTCCTGCACTTCTTTGATCTGCGACCTCAAGACATCGGACCCAATTCCGTGTCAAACATCTGCAACTTCCAAGTGTTCTGTGAGGTGTACCTCGGAGAAGAACCCAGCTTGCTACTCTTTAGGGAGTTATTTTACCTGAACTGCCAGAATGAATGTGCCAACGGGCCTAGCTTGGAACTCGGTGGAATTTCAATCCAATGAGGAAGAGATTGTCTCTTCCCTTATGCCGAGCCGCCAAGCCACCCGAAAGATTGGAACCAAACATGGTTCTACTGCCAGGACACTTCTCCGGCTAACGAGAACCCTCTGCCCGGCTTTCGCGCCCTGCGTCTGGAGTCAAATCACCCCTTGCCAAACAAATTATCTCAAGCTGAACGTCAACCACTTACTCCCACCATCAACAAAATCAAAGCTCTTCTGGGGAACGGCTTAAATGGTATTAATCTGGTCCGGGTCTGGGTTGCCTGGCGGGTGATTCCTTTAAGCCGCCGCCCTGGCTTGATGTGTGATTACACGGGCCAGAAGGATGACCCTCTTCGACATAGTCCAGATGACTTACCTGAAGACGTCATTGATGATACAACCAAGTCGCTTCTGAACGAGAGCCTGGAAGATTGCGGGAGAGTGGGCTTAAGCCCTTTCTGCAAGACTAACCCGGCTCCAGCGGTAAAACATTGACCTAAATACTTCTCCTTCCATTTTAACGATTTTGTCTTAACTCACTAACCTTTGTTGTACTTTACAGGCTAATGATAAATTCTGGAAGGTCAAGTATGACCACGAAGCTGCCAAGAAAGCCAGAAAAGTTAAGAAAGCCGTCAGGAAAGCCGCTCCCCGTAAGAAGGGGAGTAAACCTAGCACCTCGGACCTGCTTCGTCTGGAAGACACCTCCGAGTCAGAGGTAGCTCTTGACTCTTTAGGCTCCTTTTTTAACCATCTTATTGACACGGATTATCAGCAGGAGGACACCGGAACGAGTCATGAAGTGAATGAAGAGGTAACTATAATTTCCTCCGACTCCGAGCCTTTGCCGAGAGGGAAAGTCTGAAGAGTAACCCGGAAAGTAAGATTTTCACATCCTTTAGCTTATCAAGATCCTCAATTTGTTTTGAAGCATCAGATTTATGAGAGTCGGAGGCAAACCCGGACTAGCAAAGATGCAGACCTCTCCTCCGGCTTACCCGAAGCATCAAGGAAGCGCCGGACTGAGGTTATCTCCGACTTATATTCTTTGCATCCTTTGGCGGGCGCCACTCGTCAACCCCTTAATTCTTCTGACTCAAACTACCAGGGAACTTCGCCTTCCTCCGGCGACTCAATGCAGTCCAGCTTGCTGGCTTTCAAAACCGCTCCCGGGTAATGATGATCAGTTGATTTTGCGCTTATCTTACTCATGTTTTTGCACTAACCCTTTGACTTGCAGTGTACAAGTGAAGCCCAGCAAGAGGGCGAAGAAAATAAGCCGGCCGAAGAGCCGGTCCTGGCTAAGCCGGAACTTAGAACGGCTGCTCCTAATGTCTCTGCTGACGAGTCGCCGACTGTACCATCTCCTGATGCCACCGCTGTTCCAACTGTTGAACAAGCTATAGAAGGTTCTGATAACCCGGAGATCCCCAGCCCGGCTCATCCAGATGATCCGGACGTTGAGATCACCCGGATTGAGTTTGTCGAACCGGGACAACCTACCGTGCTGGCCAAGTGCTCTGCCAAGGAAGAACTTCTGGAGCGCCGCCGGGCCAAGTTGAACATCACTGATTATGCTCATCTGAGCATTGAAGATATTGTCTCTGGCTATGTAAATCAAGTGCACAACAGCCGGGATCTAGAGATTGACATGGTGAAACAAATACAGCAAAAATCTGAGGTATAACTCTCTTTCTTACTTCATAGTTATACTTACCATCCCAGCCCCCAAGTCTATTACTTATAATAAAATATGTTGTAGACTTAATACCGGCTTAGTAATCACTACAAGAAAACCGGCTTACCTGGTAGCACTCAAGGTCCGGTTTAATCAACATATCTGAATCGGTCCTTACCTTGTTTTAATCAAGTAGTTGAACAACAATATGCATTAGCCCCCAAGTGCCAAGTACCTTTGCTTGCAAAGTGCTTGGGACTTATTTGCATGAACCGCCACTGTAAATAGAGCTCTTCGGCATACATTAGCCCCCAAGTGCCAAATGTCTTTGCTTGGAAAGTGCTTGGGACTTAATGTTGTATTATAATCACCCTAACTGTGACCCGGAATTTAAACAGGCCGCCGTCAAGCAATTTGAATCGAAGATCTCTGATTTAAAGAACCGCCTGAAGACTCAAGAAAATGAAACCCAAAAGGCCAACTCCAAATTTGAAATCAGTGTATCTGCTCAAGAGAAACTGAAGAAGAAATTTGAAGCAGAGACAAAAGCCTGGGCGGATGAAAAGGCGGCTTTGCTCAGCCGGGCCGAACAAGCGGAGGCCACTCTTGCTGGAACAGCCACCGAGCTATCCGGCTTAAAACACCATGTTTCTCAGATGGTCTCCGCAATCTTTGGTAAGCTACTCAAGTGCTTTAGCTAGTTTACATCTTTTCCAAAGAGCATCTCAATTGTCATCAGCTTACCTGTCCTTGCAATGCAGGCCCCAGGAGCTCCAATCTTAATCAAAATGTGCTGACAAAATTGAAGGTGGTTTATACCTTGGTAGAGCAACTTTACACTGGGTCACAACGTGCCTTCGCCGTTGTGGCTCTGTCAAATGAAGTTCCCACTCACTTGGCGGATGTACTCAGGCGGCTTGCCGTACTTCCTCAACGCTTCCAAGAATTGAGACAGGCTTCTGCAAGAGCCGGAGCTATAGCCGCTCTGAGCCGGGCCAAGGCGTTTCTACCGGAGCTAGACCCGGCCGACATCGCCCTTGGGTATCCCAGCTTGAAGGAAGACGGCACCCCCTTTGACCAGAAGGACTTCGCCGCTTGTGTGAAGAGCGTATGCCCTGTGGCCAATTTGATTGGCAATGACACAGATCTTACCAAATATCAACCGGGCTATGACGCGGAGAATCAGAGAATCCCAACACCACGCTATGAAGCAGTCAGCCTGATTCCTCCAACTCGTAAGCATACCTTCGCCCCTGAAGTTGACCCGGCCGGGTTAATTGATGATGAGGCTCAATTTGAAGCCTTGAGTGGCATTGATTGGAAATCATCAACCTTCCAGGTCATGGAAACAGCTGGAGGAGCGGAGAGGGATGACCCGGAAATGTCAGGCCAACAACGCCCTTGATCTCGCAAGCGGCTCATGGTTATGTCTTAAAAGATGATGCCTCACCTTTTGGACTCAGGGAGTCATGTAATAGAGTAGGACAAACACTTAATTTTGTCGTGCCATCGCGCACGTGTGTAGCGCTCATCATTGTTTAAGCTGCCCTTTTATATTCTTCCGGGTTATGCTTGATCCTCTATTTTCCTTATGTTTAAAGAGCTGTCTTTAATTGTCCTGCATAGAAAAACAAATCACAAGTCCCTTGGCGGCTTACCGCATGGAGAGTCATACACTTTACATATAACCCGGAATCATAACAAACCGGTTCTCCATTATATCTTTGAGACAACCATAACAACATACCTGTGATTCTTCAAGTAAACCTCCGGTTTATGTGATCCGAACAATGAGTAAAGACCCCACTATGTAACATGATGCTTATCATGTGCGATCAACTTTATTGACCAAAGGTAAGCCGATGGAGTAGAAACCACCCTTGAACACTTTATATATAATCAAAAGAACTTGTTTGCAACAAAGAGACTTCAAAATTTTTGAGGCTTCTGATTCGAATACGACCAGAGAACCGTCCCAAAGGGGTTAAGCTAAGATTCGAATACGATCATACAGCCCCCAGTGGCTTTGGCGTTGCCGATCAAGAGGGTATCGACAGCTGTTCTCTTTGGTTCGAATACGACCTATGTTTGAACAGGAAGCCCCCAAATGATCTTGAAAGTTGTTTAACGACGCTGATTCAAATACGATCCACATCGGTTCCCAAAGGGGGTTGAGCTATGATTCAAATATGACCAAGAAACTCCCCAGTGAGCTCGGCAATATGCCAATCAAGTGGGTATCGACAGCTATGTTCTCTTTGGTTCGGATACGACCTATGTTTGAACAGGAAGCCCCCAAGTGATCATATATTTAACGGCTAGATTCGAATACGATCATAAGCCGGATCAGCCTCCAAGTGATCATGTGATATCATAATGAAAATAACCATGACACATTTACCTTTGGAGGGAAAAAAGGACAGAGGTCCTGCTTTATTATTCATCATAATATATACATGGCTATAGAAATATGTACATTATGAGAGCCGGTGGCTCAGGTGTAATAAGGCCGAAGCTGAGCTATATTCCACGGCCGGCGGGTCTCCTCCTCCGACTTACGTGAATCTTTGTGCTCTCGAATATCGATGAGGTAGTATGACCCGTTGTGCAAGTTCTTCCTGACCACAAAGGGCCCTTCCCAAGGTGAAGATAGCTTGTGTGCATCTGTTTGATCCTGGATGAGCCGGAGCACTAAATCACCTTCCTGAAAGGTCCTGGACTTAACCCGACGGCTGTGATAGCGACGCAAGTCTTGTTGGTAAATCACCGAGCGAGCTGCTACTACATCACGTTGTTCGTCCAACAAGTGAAGAGCATCTTGACGCGCCTGCTCATTATCCGCCTCGACATAAGCCGCCACTCGAGGCGAGTCATGACGGATGTCGCTAGGGAGGACCGCCTCAGCTCCGTAAACCATGAAGAAAGGTGTGTAACCCGTAGACCTATTAGGAGTAGTATTGATGCTCCATAATACAGAAGGTAATTCCTCCACCCAACAACCCGGCGTCCGTTGCAAAGGGACCAAAAGCCGGGGCTTGATGCCCTTCAAGATTTCCTGATTGGCTCTCTCAGCTTGACCATTGGATTGAGGGTGAGCCAGTGATGAAACATCAAGCCGAATATGCTCTCGTTGACAAAAATCCGCCATGGCGCCTTTAGATAGATTGGTACCATTGTCATTTATAATGCTGTGTGGAAAACCAAAGCGAAATATCACCTTTTTCATGAACTGAACCGCCGTGGCTGTGTCACACTTACTAACTGGCTCTGCCTCGACCCACTTCGTGAACTTGTCAACCGCCACCAAAAGGTGGGTCTTCTTATCTTTGGACCTTTTGAAAGGCCCAACCATATCAAGCCCCCAGACTGCAAACGGCCAAGTGATTGGAATCATCCTCAACTCTTGAGCCGGCACGTGAGCCCGTCTTGAGAACTTCTGACAACCGTCACATTTACTGACCAAGTCCTCTGCATCAGCATGAGCCGTCAGCCAATAAAAACCATGGCGAAAAGCCTTGGCCACAAGGTATTTTGAGCTGGCATGATGGCCACAATCCCCCTCGTGAACCTCTCGTAAAATTTCTTGACCCTCCTCAGGGGAAACACAACGCTGAAAAGCTCCATTGACACTGCGATGATGCAGCTCGCCATTGACAATTATCATTGACTTAGACCGCCGAGTTATTTGTCTGGCCAAAGTTTCATCCTCAGGCAATTCTCCCCGGGTCATGTAAGCCAAGTATGGCACTGTCCAATCTGGGATAACGTGGAGAGCCGCCACCAACTGTGCTTCTGGGTCAGGAACAGCCAAGTCTTCCTCTGTAGGTAACTTGACAGAGGGGTTATGCAGAGTATCCAAGAAAGTATTAGGCTGCACCGGCTTTTGCTGAGAGCCTAACCGGCTTAATGCATCAGCCGCCTCGTTCTTTCTGTGATCGATGTGCTCTACTTGGTAACCCTGAAAATGTCCAGCAATGGCATCAACTTCGCGGCGATAAGCCGCCATGAGGGGGTCCTTGGAATCCCACTTGCCTGGCACTTGTTGGGCCACCAAATCTGAGTCGCCAAAGCACCTTACCCGGCTTAAGCTCATCTCCTTAGCCATCCGAAGACCATGGAGCAAGGCATCGTACTCAGCTGCATTGTTAGTACAGGGAAACATCAACCGTAGTACATAACAAAACTTGTCACCTCGAGGGGAAGCTAACACAACTCCAGCCCCCGAGCCCTCCAATTGCCTGGATCCGTCGAAGTGAATAGTCCAGTATGTATTATCCGGTTTCTCTTCAGGCACCTGCAGCTCTGTCCAATCGTTGATGAAATCCACCAATGCTTGAGATTTGATAGCAGTGCGTGGCACGTACTTTAGACCATGAGGCCCGAGTTCTATGGCACACTTAGCAACTCTTCCTGTGGCTTCTCTGTTTTGGATGATATCTCCTAGGGGAGCAGAACTAACCACAGTGATAGGGTGGCCTTGGAAATAATGCTTAAGCTTCCGGCTTGCCATGAACACCCCATAAACAAACTTCTGCCAATGTGGATACTGTTCCTTAGACTCAATAAGTACTTCACTGACGTAGTAAACCGGCCGCTGAACCGGATGTTCCTTACCCGCCTGCTTATGCTCCACCACCACAGCCACACTGACGGCTCGTGTGTTAGCGGCTACATACAACAACAAGGGCTCCTTCTCGATAGGAGCAGCAAGGACTGGCGGCTCAGCCAGCTGTCTTTTCAAATCCTCAAAAGCAGCATTAGCAGCATCATTCCAGACGAAGTCATCTATTTTCTTCATCATCTGATATAGTGGCATGGCCTTTTCACCTAACCGGCTTATAAACCGACTCAAAGCAGTGATGCGACCCGCCAGCCGCTGGACGTCATTTATGCACGCCGGCTTAGCCAGAGAGGTGATTGCCTTGATCTTCTCCGGGTTAGCTTCAATGCCTCTGTGAGAAACCAGAAAACCCAAGAGCTTGCCTGCAGGAACACCAAAAACACACTTGGCCAGGTTAAGCATCATCTTGTAGACCCGTAGATTATCAAAGGTCTCTCTCAGATCATCTATCAAGGTCTCCTTCTCTCTGGATTTGACCACGATATCATCCACATAGGCATGAACGTTGCGCCCAATCTGATTATGAAGACAATTCTGCATGCAACGCTGGTAAGTCGCCTGTGCGCTCTTGAGCCCAAAAGGCATAGACACATAACAGAAGGCTCCAAAGGGAGTAATGAACGTCGTCTTCTCTTGGACCTTAACAACCATTTTGATCTGATGGTAACCAGAGTACGCATCCAAAAAACTCAAACGCTCACAACCTGCCATAGCATCAATAATTTGATCAATACGGGGGAGAGCAAAAGGATCAGCTGGACAAGCCTTGTTTAAATCCGTATAGTCCACACAATACGCCAGGTGCCATTCTTCTTGAGCACGAGCACTGGGTTAGCTAACCATTCTGGATGAAAGAATTCAACGATAAACCCGGCCGCCAAGAGCCGGGCTACCTCCTCACCAATGGCTTTTCGCCTCTCCTTATTAAACCGCCGGAGGAATTGCCTGACTGGCTTAAATTTCGGATCAATATTGAGAGTGTGCTCAGCGAGTTCTCTTGGTACACCGGCATGTCAGAAGGTTTCCATGCAAATATGTCCCTGTTCTCACGGATGAACTCGATGAGCGCGCCTTCCTATTTCGGATCCAGATTGGCACTGATGCTGAATTGCTTAGATGAGTCACTTGGAACAAAGTCAACAAGTTTAGTCTCATCGGCCGACTTAAATTTCATTACCGGCTCATGCTCCGTGGTTGGCTTTTTCAAAGACGTCATATCTGCCGGGTCAACATTATCGTTGTAAAACTTCAACTCCTCTGTTGTACAAACAGACTCAGCGTAAGCAGCGTCACCTTCCTCACACTCCAAGGCTATCTTTCGGCTGCCATGAACCGTAATGGTCCCATTGTGACCCGGCATCTTGAGCTGCAAATACACGTAACACGGCCGTGCCATGAACTTGGCGTAAGCCGGCCGCCCAAATAAAGCATGGTACGGGCTTCTTATTTTAACCACCTCAATAGTCAGTTTTTCCGCCCTGTAGTTGTACTCATCTCCAAAGGCTACTTCCAGCTCGATCTTACCGACTGGATATGCCGACTTACCGGGCACCACCCCATGGAAAACAGTGTTGGACTGGCTGAGGTTTTTATCAGTTAATCCCATACGACGGAAGGTCTCATAATAGAGGACGTTGATGCTACTGCCTCCGTCCATGAGCACTTTAGTGAATATGTACCCCCCAACCTGAGGAGCCACCACCAAGGACAGGTGACCCAGATTATTAACCCGGGGAGGGTGATCTTCCCTACTCCACACAATAGGCTGCTCAGACCATCTTAAATAGCGTGGAACCGCCGGCTCAACAGCATTTACAGCCCTCTTATGAAGCTTCTGGTCTCGCTTGCACAGACTGGTAGTAAACACATGATACTGTCCACCATTGAGCTGCTTTGGATTGGTCTGGTATCCCCCCTGCTGCTGCTGATTACCCTGGCCAGATTGTTGATTAAATCCTCCTTGAAGATTCTGAGAATTGGAATTAGAGCCGCCGCCCGGGCCATGAAAGCCGCCGGCGCCTGAGACGCTGCCCTGCCCATTGTTGCCATTAAAAGCGTTGGAATTTTTGAAGGCTTTCATGATTGCGCAGTCTTTCCATAGATGAGTGGCCGGCTTCTCCCTAGAGCCATGCCTTGGACAGGGCTCATTCAACAATTTCTCAAGCGTCGGGCCTGACCCGCCGGCTCGGGGAGGTGGTCTCCCCTTACATCGGTGGTTGTTACCCTGCGCATTGGTGTTGGCCACAAACTCCATACTGCCATCAGCCTTACGTTTGTTACCTCCCTGGTTCACCGGGTTATGCTGAGGGCCCTTGCCGTTGCCATTCTTCTTTCCCTTCCCTGTCCTTTCATCATCAGATGTGGGATCCTTGGTACTATCAGAGTCGGCGTACTTGACCAGAGCTGCCATCAGCGTACCCATATCATTGCAATCGCGCTTGAGCCGCCCGAGCTTCATCTTCAGGGGCGTAAAACGACAATTTTGGTCCAACATTAAGACTGCAGAGCTGGCATCCATCTTATCAGACGAATGTATTATCTCCTTGACCCGGCGAACCCAATGGGTTGTAGACTAGCCCTCTTGCTGCTTGCAGTTAGTCAAATCCACAATTGACATAGATTGTCTACATGTATCTTTGAAGTTTTGGATGAACCGGGCTTTTAGCTCTGCCCATGACCCGATAGAATTAGGCGGCAGTCCTTTCAACCAAGTGCGGGCAGTCCCATCCAACATCATGGTGAAGTATTTGGCCATTGCCGCTTCGCTGACCTCCAGCAACTCCATAGCCATCTCGTAGCTCTCGATCCATGCTCCGGGTTGTAAATCAGCTGTGTGATTAGGTACCTTCCTAGGTCCTTTGAAATCCTTGGGCAGACGTTCATTACGGAGAGCCGGCACCAGACAAGGGACACCTCCGGTCCTCGTAGGTATGCCTGCCTCGATAGAAGCCGTCGGATAAACCGGGAGGGGCTGGTAAGCTGTCAGCTGAGCCGCCTGCTCCGCCTCTTGTCGTGCTCTGTCTTGGTCTACCGCGTTAAAGGCTCCATTATGTGCCGGGCCGTGGCCAGCTGGCAAGTCACGGCGCCGGACGTTGCTTGAGCCGGTCGCTGAAACCATGTGTCTGCTATAACTTGGGCTCCGGTTTGGACGGGGGGTTGAATGAATCCTGTCCCGACTATATGAATATGCCTCCTGTTGCGCCAGAGCCGTCTGAAGAAGTTCTCTGACCCGGCGGGTTTCGACCTCCGTCGGAGAGTCGCCCTCGACTGGGAGAGCCGCCAGCCGCGCCGCTGCGGCGATCATGTTTGCCAACGGGTTGGCATAATGACCAGGTGGTATAGGCACGTATTGAGGCAGGGCAGTGTTCACACGGGGAGGCCCCATCACTTGCGGTTGAATCGGCGTTCCAGCCCCGGGTGCCGTGATTTCTGGCGGGTTACTGGGCCCTGCACCAGGCGTGTTGAAGAGGTTTCGAGGATCGTAAACCAGAGGGATTCGAGATTGAGCCTTCTCATGCCTCCTTCTCATGATCTCATTGGATGCGTTCTGATCCATCGTGAGCCGGAAAGACTGCGCCTGAATCAGCTGAGTCTGGGCGTCGAGAGCCGCCTACTCTGCAGCCATACTGATCCCTTCCGCTGCCAGATCTTCCTTGGCTCTTGCTATGTCCAATTTTAGTTGTGCTACTTCTGCATCATGTTGAGCTTGATCCGTCGGGACGACCGTGGCAGTTAACAGGGCCGTCATCTTATCTATGAGATCCATTAGCACCTGAGCCGGCGAGTGCACCGGGCCTCCTGCCCCAGCGGCGGGGTTTTGAACAGGTTGTGTGCCGGCCATGAAGATTCCAACCCGGCTTGGCGGCTCAAAGGGGTCCGGAATACTATCGCCATCGGAACAACCCCTGAGCCTGCCATCTTGAAGTTGATATAACGAGTTGGTCTCATCTGTGGACGACTCGTCGTCAGAGCGGGCGGCCGTCTCATCGCCAGATCCAGATCCTTCAGAGAGTCCTCCATGGACGCATCCCACGAAAGCACGCTTCAAGGCAGGCAGAGTCCGGGCGGGTCTCGCACGCTGAGCCGTCTCGACGAGGTCGGTGCAGAGGTCGGGCTCAGGGCCCGGCTCGCCAATCTTGCCAATGAAAACATGGATTCCGCCGAAGGGGACCCGGTACCCGTACTCGATTGAGCCGGCGTCGGGGCCCCAGCCCGCGTCGTCGATGTAGAGCTTGCCGCGATGACTCTTGGTCATCCGGCCCACCGCGTGTCCCTTGAGCCCTTCGAAGCTGCCCTTCAAGAACTCAAATCCACCGTGCGCTGGCCGCACGGTGGGCGCCAACTGTCGTGGAATTGTCACGGCAGATGTCCTCATGCAAGGACTTAGTCGTGGAGCCATCGCAAATAGGAAGCTTAAAGGGGTTAAACGGGACAAAGGACACGAGGATTATACTGGTTCGGCCCCTTACGGTGAAGGTAAAAGCCTACTCCAGTTGAGGTTGGATTACTTAGGGTTTCGATTACCAGGGAGCTAAACCGCTGCGCCTAGTTATCGATCTGATCTTCCTTGTCCTGAACCGCCACTGGGTCGTCCCTTTATATAGAGAGGTTAACGCCCAGCGGCTCTCAGAGACCCGGCCGGCTTATAAAAAGTGTCCGTCTCGGACTCTTAACTATTCTTGCCTTACACTATAAGTCATGCCTTAACGGCGGGTTATCACTACGGGCCTTAAGCCGCCTCTAGGCCTTAGGCCCATTATTGAACCGCCATCCTAAAGCTTGATATTGGGCTTCACGTGATGATCGTCATGACATAACCCGGCCCTTTCCGGGCGGGTGACTCCAGTAGTTATATCCCCAACACCCACAGAAGGTTCATGGACCTCTCGGTGGTGTACACCAACGATCCGGTCTGGGTGGAGCACTCCATCCACATCATGGAGCTGTTGCTTGCCAAGGAGAAGTACAAGGTGGTTGGGTTCGACCTCGAGTACACCCGCGCTCGTGTCGGGTCTCGTCCCAAGGTCGTCGTCGCCCAGATGTGCGTGCGCCACCACGTTCTCGTCTACCATTACTGCCTGGCCACAAGGCCTTGCGAGTGTTTCGCCAGGTTTGTCAACAGCCCCCACTACATGTTCGCTACGGTGGACATCACCAATGATGTAAAGGCGCTCGAGAGTTCGGGCATCGCCTGCCAGAATCTTGTTGACATCCAGGGCCAATACAAGATTTGGGGCAGCAAGGAGCATGAGAAGGACTCACTGGTTCACCTCGCCGAGGCCATCATCAACCCCTACTACAGAGACATGAAGGATTCGTGCAACAAGGACAAGCGTGCCTGGCACTCGGCCTAGATGGAGAAACTCGACAAAGCTCACGTCGTGTACGCGGCCAAGGAGGCGTACACGAGCTACGACATATGTACAGGCGGATCGTTGACATGAGGAAGTGCCTCCTTCCCCAAAATGGCCAGGGATCCAGCAGGAAGTAGAGCAATGGCAAGCGTCGTCGCAACAATAAGTAGATGATTAGATCCTCGTTTCTCCTACTTTAGTAAGCATGTAATTGCTTACTTTGGTGTGTGCAAATGTTATGTGTGTAGTCACTTGTGTAATTGTATGCTTAATTTGGTTATGCAATTCTGTCTTTTTAAGTATATATGTTGACACTCTGTAGACAGAGCGTAGATGGTGTGCGGACAAAGAAAATCATATCGCACACGGACTAAACAATGGAACCCGTCGGTGATGTTTTCATCAATCACTCACAACTGTATACCAGCAATCATTTTCTCACAACACACACGGCTTGCTAGCAGTAATCGTCTGTGTTCTTATCTGTCTTCGCACACGTTTCTGATTACAGACCTATTTTCCTCGTATCACACACATCTTGTTCATTTGAACCATTTCTGTTCTCATGTCTCAACGCAAACAGTTCATCCGAGTGAACCGCATGCCGTATATCGCACACACCTTTGATCTTGCTGACCGTTTCTTTTGTGTTGCCTAATCACAAATAGTTCATCCGAGTGAACCATATGTTGTACATCGCACACACCTTCATCTGGCTGCCCGTTTCTTTTGTTCCTCCTCATCGCAAACAGTTAATTGAGTTGAACCGTATGCCCTGCATCGCACACGCAACTAAAATCTGAACCGTGTTTGATGCATCCTCCATCGCAAACGTTTTGCACCTTTTTGACGGTTATTTTACATCACCGTTTGCGATTATGGCATCGCACACAGTTTCGTCGAAGTGTCTCTGATCATAGTGTCGCGTTAGCAGCATCCTGCAGTAGTGACACTACCATAAGTAGTCGTCGATATTTTTCTCGCTGAAAAGTAGACCACAAACAAAGCACTGCGTACACTAGAAGATAACCTGCAACAGAGAGTAGCTTTTGACATTAAAAATTAGGACTGCGATATATGTCAACCGTGTGACAGATTGCAAAAGCACCAACCTACTTCCCACCATGCGGTCCTACGTCCTCCCGAATAGTTTTTATTCAATATAACACTTTGTGGAGTCATTCTAATGCCTTTTCTCTCATAATATGCAAAGTTTACACAAAGAGGGAGAATACCAGCAGGTAGAATTCCGGACCTGAAAAAGCTACGTTAGAGATACCTATTCTGCACATCTCCAAATGAGCTGAAATTTCACGAAGAATTATTTTGGAATATATAAAAAATATTAGAGAAAAGAAATACCAGAGGGGGCCACCCAGGTGCCCACTAGGCACCAGGGTGCGCCACCCCCTCCACGCGCGCCCTGGTGGGTAGTGGCCCCTTGGTCCACCTCCGGCGCCCATCTTCTGGTACCTAAGGTCTTTTGACCTAGAAAAATAAAGAGAGGACTTTCCGGACGGAGCGCCGCCGTCTCGAGGTGGAACTTTTGGGCAGGAGCACTTTTGCTCTCCAGCGGAGTGATTCTGCCGGGGATACTTCCCTCCGGGAGGGGGAAATCGAGGCTATCATCATCATCTACAACCCTCTCACCTTGGGAGGATCAATCTTCATCAACATCTTTACTAGCACCATCTCATCTCCAAACCCTAGTTCATCTCTTGTGTTCAATCTTGTATCAAAACCTCATATTGGTACATGTGGGTGACTAGTAGTGTTGATTACATCTTGTAGTTGATGCTAGTTGGTTTATTTGGTGGAAGATTGTATGTTCATATCCATTATAATATTTATTACTCCTTTGATCTTGAGCATGATTATTATTTATGAGTAGTTGCTTTTGTTCTTGAGGACACAGGAGAATTCATGTTGCAAGTAATCATGTGAATTTGATATTTGTTCGATATTTTGATGGTATGTATGTCGTGATTCCCTTAGTGGTGTTATGTGTACGTCAACTACATGACACTTCACCATCTTTGGTCCTAAGGGAATGCATTGTGGAGTAGTTATTAGATGATGGGTTGCTGATGTCTACTAACACAAATTTATTCTTGTAGACTATTGTTGGGCCTCCAAGCGCAGGGTTTTGTAGGACAGTAGCAATTTTCTCTCAAGTGGATGACCTAAGATTTATCACTCTGTGGGAGGTGTAGGATGAAGATGGTCTCTCCCAAACAACCCTGCAATCAAATAAGAAAAAGTCTCTTGTGTGCCCAACACACCAAATACAATGGTAAATTGTATATGTGCACAAGTTCGGCGAAGAGATGGTGATACAAGTGTACTAATGATAGTAGATATTGATTTTTATAATAGGAACAATTAAAAATAGCAAGGTAACAAGTAACAAAAGTGAGCACAAATGGTATTGCAATGCTTGAAAATGAGGCCTAGGGTCCGTACTTTCATTAGTGCAATCTCTCAACAATGCTAATATAATTGGATCATATAACCATCCCTCAACGTGCGATGAAGAATCACTCAAAAGTTCTTATCTAGCGGAGAACATAAGAAGAAATTGTTTGTAGGGTACGAAACCACCTCAAAGCTATTCTTTCCGATCAATCTATCATAGAGTTTGTACTAAAATAACACCAAGCTATTCTTTTCGATCGATCTATCCAAGAGTTCGTACTAAAATAACACCATATGATACACATCAACCAACTCTAATGTCACTGATACGTCTCCAACATATCTATAATTTTTGATTGTTCCATGCTATTATATTATCATTCTTGGATGTTTAACCATCATTTTATAGCAACTTTATATCATTTTTTGGGACTAACCCATTGACATAGTGCCCTGTGCCAGTTGCTGTTTTTTGCTTGTTTTTTACTTCGCAGAAAATCAATACCAAACGGAGTCCAAATGCAACGTAATTTTTTGGAGTTTTTTCTGGACCAGAAGACACCTAGTGGGCCAAAGAAGTACCACAAGGGAGGCCCGAGGTGGGCACAACCCACCCGGGCATGCTAGGAGGCCCAGGTGCGCCCAAGGGGGGTGTTCCCCCTCGGTGACCTCCCGCACCACCTCTTCGCCCTATAAATTCCCAAATATTCCAGAAACCCTAGGGGAGTCCACGAAACACAATTTCAGCTGCCGCAAGTTCCAGAACCACGAGATCCAATCTAAACACCATCACGGAGGGGTTCATCATCCTCATTGGTGCCTCTCCGATGATGCGTGAGTAGTTCACCATAGACCTACGAGTCCGTAGGCAGTAGCTAGATGGCTTTCTCTCTCTCTCTTTTGATTCTCAATACAATGGTCTCTTGGAGATCTATTTGGTGTAACTCTTTTTGCGGTGTGTTTGTTGGGATCCGATGAACTTTGAGTTTATGATCAAATCTATATCCATGAATATTATTTGAATCTTCTTTGATATCTTAAATGCATGATTATTTATAGCCTTGTATTTCTGAAGGAAATATGCCCTAGAGGCAATAATAAAGTTATTATTTATTTCCTTATATCATGATAAATGTTTATTATTCATGCTAGAATTATATTAACCGGAAACATAATACTTGTGTGGATACATGGACAAACAGAGTGTCACTAGTATGCCTCTACTTGACTAGCTCGTTGATCAAAGATGGTTATGTTTCCTAGCCATTGACATGAGTTGTCATTTGATTAACGGGATCACATCATTAGGAGAATGATGTGATTGACTTGACCCATTCCGTTAGCTTAGCACATGATCGTTTAGTATTCTGCTACTGCTTTCTTCATGACTTGTACATGTTCCTATGATTTCTGTGCTACCAAACGTCACAACGTAACTGGGTGATTATTAAATTGCTCTATAGGTGTCTCCAAAGGTACTTGTTGGGTTGGTGTATTTCGAGATTAGGATTTGTCACTCCAATTGTCGGAGAGGTATCTCTAGGCCCACTCGGTAATGCACATCACTATAAGCCTTGCAAGCATTGCAACTAATGAGTTAGTTGCGGGATGATGTATTACAGAATGAGTAAAGAGACTTGCCAGTAACGAGATTGAACTAGGTATTGAGATACCGACGATCGAATCTCGGGAAAGTAACATACCGATGACAAAGGGAACAACGTATGTTGTTATGCGGTCTGACTGATAAAGATCTTCATAGAATATGTGGGAGCCAATATGAGCATCCAGGTTCCGCTATTGGTTATTGACCGGAGACGTGTCTCGGTCATGTCTACATAGTTCTCGAACCCGTAGGGTCCGCACGCTTAAAGTTTGGTGAGGGTTATATTATGAGTTTATGTGTTTTGATGTACCGAAGATAGTTCGGAGTCCCGGATGTGATCACAGACATGACGAGGAGTCTCGAAATGGTCGAGACATAAAGATTGATATATTGGAAGCCTACATTTGCATATCGGAAGTGTTCCGGGTGAAATCGGGATTTTACCGGAGTACCGGGGGTTACCGGAACCCCCCCGGGGGTTTAATGGGCCTACATGGGCCTTAGTGGAGAAGAGGAGGGGCGGCCAGGGCAGGCCGCACGCCCCTCCCCCTCTAGTCCGAATTGGAAAAGGAGGGGGCGGCGCCCCCCTTTCCTTCCTCTCTCCCTCCTCCTTCCCCCTTCTCCTACTCCAACTAGGAAAGGAGGGAGTCCTACTCCCGGTGGGAGTAGGACTCCTCCTGGCATGCCTCCTCCTGGCCGGCCGCCTCTCCCTCCCTTGCTCCTTTATATACGGGGGCAGGGGGCACCCCGTAGACACAACAATTGATCATTGATCTCATAGCCGTGTGCGCTGCCCCCCTCCACCATAGTCCACCTCGATAATATCGGAGCGGTGCTTAGGCGAAGCCCTGCGTTGGTAGAAGATCATCATCATCACCACACCGTCATGCTGACAGAACTGTCCCTCAAAGCTCAGCTAGATCAGAGTTCGAGGGACGTCATCGAGCTGAACGTGTGCTGAACTCGGAGGTGTCGTGCGTTCGGTACTTGATCGGTCGGATCGTGAAGACGTACGACTACATCAACCGCGTTGTGCTAACGCTTCTGCTTTCGGTCTACGAGGGTACGTGGACAACACTCTCCCCTCTCGTTGCTATGCATCACCATGATCCTGTGTGTGCGTAGGATTTTTTTTGAAATTACTACGTTCCCCAACAGTGGCATCCGAGCCTGGTTTTATGCGTTGATGTTATATGCATGAGTAGAACACAAGTGAGTTGTGGGCGATATAAGTCATACTGCTTACCAGCATGTCATACTTTGGTTCGGCGGTATTGTTGGATGAAGCGGCCCGGGCCGACATTACGCGTACGCTTATGCGAGACTAGTTCTACCGACGTGCTTTGCACACTGGTGGCTGGCGGGTGTTAGTTTCTCCAACTTTAGTTGAACCGAGTGTGGCTACAGCCGGTCCTTGAGAAGGTTAAAACAGCACTAACTTGACAAACTATCGTTGTGGTTTTGATGCGTAGGTAAGAACAGTTCTTGCTCAGCCCGTAGCAGCCACGTAAAACTTGCAACAACAAAGTAGAGGATGTCTAACTTGTTTTTGCAGGGCATGTTGTGATGTGATATGGTCAAGGCATGATACTATATTTTATTGTATGAGATGATCATGTTTTGTAACCCAGTTATCGGCAACTGGCAGGAGCCATATGGTTGTCGCTTTATTGTATGCAATGCAATCGCCCTGTAATGCTTTACTTTATCACTAAGCGGTAGCGATAGTCGTAGAAGCATAAGTTGGCGAGACGACAACGATGCTATGATGGAGATCAAGGTGTCGCACTGGTGACGATGGTGATCATGACGGTGCTTCAGAGATGGAGATCACAAGCACAAGATGATGATGGCCATATCATATTGTTGGAGATCGTTGTAGAAATTAAAAAAAATTCTACGCATCACCAAGAACAATCTATGGAGTCTTCTAGCAACGAGAGGGATAGGAGTGCATCTACATACCCTTGTAGATCGCGAGCGGAAGCGTTCAAGTGAACGGGGTTGATGGAGTCGTACTCGTCGTGATCCAAATCACCGATGACCGAGCGCCGAACGGACGGCACCTCCGCGTTCAACACACGTACGGTTGGGGAAGACGTCTCCTCCTTCTTGATCTAGCAAGGGGGAGGGAGAGGTTGATGGAGATCCAGCAGCACAACGGCGTGGTGGTGGAAGCAGCGGGGATCTCGGCAGGGCTTCGCCATGCTCAGGGAGAGGGAGAGGTGTCACGGGAGGGAGAGGGAGGCGCCAGGGGCTTGGGTGCTGCTCCCATGCACCTCCCCACTATATATAGGGGTGGAGGGGGCTGGTTTCTTGCCCTCCAAGTCCATTGGGGCGTTGGAAAAGGTGGGGGAAAGAAATCCCATCATTTCCCTTCCCCACCGATTGTTATCCCCCTTTTTTAGGGATCTTGATCTTATCCCTTCGGGATATGATCTTATTCCTTCTAAGGTGGGATCTTGGTGCGCCTTGACCAGGGGTGTGGGGCCTTTCCCCCAGTACCCACGTTCATGTGGGTCCCCCCATGCAGGTGGGCCCCACTTCGGAACCTTCTAGACCCTTCCCGGTACAATACCGAAAAATCCCGAACATTTTCCGGTGGCCAAAGTAGGACTTCCCATATATAAATCTTTACCTCCGGACCATTCCAGAACTCCTCGTGACGTCCGGGATCTCATCTGGGACTCCGAACAACTTTCGGTTAACCACATACTAATATCTCTACAACTCTAGCGTCACCGAACCTTAAGTGTGTAGACCCTACGGGTTCGGGAGACATGCAGACATGACCGAGACGACTGCCCGGTCAATAACCAACAGCGGGATCTGGATACCCATGTTGGCTCCCACATGTTCCACGATGATCTCATCGGATGCACCACGATGTCGAGGATTCAATCAATCCCGTATACAATTCCCTTTGTCAATCGGTACGTTACTTGCCCGAGATTCGATCGTCGGTATCCCAATACCTTGTTCAATCTCGTTACCGGCAAGTCAATTTACTCGTACCGTAATGCATGATCCCGTGACCAAACACTTGGTCACATTGAGCTCATTATGATGATGCATTACCGAGTGGGCCCAGAGATACCTCTCCGTCATACGGAGTGACAAATCCCAGTCTCGATTCGTGCCAACCCAACAGACACTTTCGGAGATACTCGTAGTGCACCTTTATAGCCACCCAGTTACGTTGTGACGTTTGGCACACCCAAAGCACTCCTATGGTATCCGGGAGTTGCACAATCTCATGGTCTAAGGAAATGATACTTGACATTTGGAAAAGCTCTAGCAAACGAACTACACGATCTTGTGCTATGCTTAGGATTGGGTCTTGTCCATCACATCATTCTCCTAATGATGTGATCCCGTTATCAATGACATCCAATGTCCATAGTCAGGAAACCATGACTATCTATTGATCAACGAGCTAGTCAACTAGAGGCTCACTAGGGACATGTTGTGGTCTATGTATTCACACATGTATTACGATTTCCGGATAACACAATTATAGCATGAACAATAGACAATTATCATGAACAAGGAAATATAATAATAACCATTTTATTATTGCTTCTAGGGCATATTTCCAACACATATCACTTATATTGATTGCATGTGATGTTTATCTTTTATGCATCTTATCTTGCTTTGATTGACGGTAGCATTATAAGATGATCTCTCACTAAATTATCAAGGTAAAGTGTTCTCCCTGAGTATGCACCGTTGCGAAAGTTCTTCATGCTGAGACACCACGTGATGATCGGGTGTGATAGGCTCTACGTTCAAATACAACGGGTGCAAAACAGTTGCACACGCGGAATACTCAGGTTAAACTTGACGAGCCTAGCATATGCAGATATCGCCTCGGAACACTGAGACCGAAAGGTCGAGCGTGAATCATATAGTAGATATGATCAATATAGTGATGTTCACCATTGAAACTACTCCATCTCACGTGATGATCGGACATGGTTTAGTTGATTTGGATCACGTGATCACTTAGAGGATTAGAGGGATGTCTATCTAAGTGGGAGTTCTTAAGTAATATGATTAATTGAACTTAAATTTATCATGAACTTAGTACCTGATAGTATTTTGCTTGTCTATGTTGATTATAGATAGATGGTCCGTGCTGTTGTTCCATTGAATTTTAATGCGTTCCTTGAGAAAACAGAGTTGAAAGTTGATGGTAGCAATTACACAGACTGGGTCCGTAACTTGAGGATTATCCTCATTGCTGCAAAGAAGAATTACGTCCTGGAAGCACCGCTAGGTGCCAGACCTGCTGCAGGAGCAACACCAGATGTTATGAACGTCTGGCGGAGCAAAGCTGATGATTACTCGATAGTTCAGTGTGCCATACTTTACGGCTTAGAACCGGGACTTCAACGACGTTTTGAATGTCATGGAGCATATGAGATGTTCGAGGAGTTGAAGTTAATATTTCAAGCAAATGCCCGGATTGAGAGATATGAAGTCTCCAATAAGTTCTACAGCTGTAAGATGGAAGAGAATAGTTCTGTCAGTGAGCATATACTCAGAATATCCGGGTATAACAATCACTTGATTCAACTGGGAGTTAATCTTCCGGATGATAGCGTCATTGACAGAATTCTTCAATCACTGCCACCAAGCTACAAGAGCTTCATGATGAACTATAACATGTGAGGGATGGATAAGGCGATTCCCGAGCTCTTCGCAATGCTAAAGGTTGCGGAGGTAGAAATCAAGAAGGAGCATCAAGTGTTGATGGTCAACAAGACCACCAGTTTCAAGAAAAAGGGCAAAGGGAAGAAGAAGGGGAACTTCAAGAAGAACAGCAAACAAGTTGCTGCTCAGGAGAAGAAACCCAAGTCTGGACCTAAGCCTGAGACTGAGTGCTTCTACTGCAAACAGACTGGTCACTGGAAGCGGAACTGCCCGAAGTATTTGGGGATAAGAAGGATGGCAAGGTGAACAAAGGTATATGTGATATACATGTTATTGATGTGTACCTTACTAATGCTCGCAG
Organism: Triticum aestivum; assembly: GCF_018294505.1. Classification (NCBI taxonomy): domain Eukaryota; kingdom Viridiplantae; phylum Streptophyta; class Magnoliopsida; order Poales; family Poaceae; genus Triticum; species Triticum aestivum. The sequence goes on from NC_057814.1 coordinate 511,105,671, forward strand.
TAGCACCTGGGTATTTGATACTGGTTCTGTTGCTAGTATTTGCAACTTGAAATAGGGACTACGGATTAAGCGAAGATTGGCTAAGGACGGGGTGACGATGCGCGTGGGAAATGGTTCCAAAGTCGTTGTGATCGCGGTCAGCACGCTACCTCTACATCTACCTTCGGGATTAGTTTTAGACCTGAACAGTTGTTATTTGGTGCCAGCGTTGAGCATGAACATTATATCTGGATCTTGTTTGATGCGAGACGGTTATTCATTTAAATCAGAGAATAATGGTTGTTCTATTTATATGAGTAATATCTTTTATCATCATGCACCCTTGAAGAGTGGTCTATCTTTGTTGAATCTCGATAGTAGTGATACACATATTCATAATATTGAAGCCAAAAGATGCAGAGTTGATAATGATAGTGCAACTTATTTGTGGCACTGCCGTTTAGGTCATATTGGTGTAACACGCATGAAGAAACTCCATACTGATGGACTTTTGGAACCACTTGATTATGAATCACTTGGTACTTGCGAACCGTGCCTCATGGGCAGGATGACTAAAACGCCGTTCTCCAGAACTATGGAGCGAGCAACAGATTTGTTGGAAATCATACATACAGATGTATGTGGACCGATGAATGTTGAGGCTCGCAGTGGGTATCGTTATTTTCTCACCTTCACAGATGATTTAAGCAGATATGGGTATATCTACTTAATGAAAACATAAGTCTGAAACATTTGAAAAGTTCAAAGAATTTCAGAGTGAAGTTGAAAATCATCATAACAAGAAAATAAAGTTTCTACGATCTGATCGTGGAGGAGAATATTTGAGTTACGAGTTTGGTCTTCATTTGAAACAATGCGGAATAGTTTCGCAACTCACACCACCGGGAACACCACAGCGTAGTGGTGTGTCCGAACGTCGTAATCGTACTTTACTAGATATGGTGTGATCTATGATGTCTCTTACCGATTTACCGCTATCGTTTTGGGGTTATGCTTTAGAGACGACTGCATTCACGTTAAATAGGGCACCATCGAAATCCGTTGAGACGACGCCTTATGAACTGTGGTTTGGCAAGAAACCAAAGTTGTCGTTTCTTAAAGTTTGGGGCTGCGATGGTTATGTGAAAAAACTTCAACCTGATAAGCTCGAACCCAAATCGGAGAAATGTGTCTTCATAGGATACCCAAAGGAAATTGTTGGGTACACCTTCTATCACAGATCTGAAGGCAAGACTTTTGTTGCTAAATTTGGATCCTTTCTAGAGAAGGAGTTTCTCTCGAAAGAAATGAGTGGGAGGAAAGTAGAACTTGATGAGGTAACTGTACCTGCTCCCTTATTGGAAAGTAGTTCGTCACAGAAACCGGTTCCTGTGACACCTACACCAATTAGTGAGGAAGTTAATGATGATGATCATGAAACTTCAGATCAAGTTGTTACTGAACCTCGTAGGTCAACTAGAGTAAGATCCGCAACAGAGTGGTACGGTAATCCTATTCTGGATGTTATGTTACTAGACCATGACGAACCTACGAACTATGAAGAAGCGATGGTGAGCCCAGATTCCGCAAAATGGCTTGAGGCCATGAAGTCTGAGATGGGATCCATGTATGAGAACAAAGTGTGGACTTTGGTTGACTTGCCCGATGATCGGCAAGCCATTGAGAATAAATGGATCTTCAAGAAGAAGACTGACGCTGACGGTAATATTACTATCTATAAAGCTCGACTTGTTGCGAAAGGTTTTCGACAAGTGCAAGGGATTGACTACGATGAGACTTTCTCACCCGTAGCGATGCTTAAGTCTGTCCGAATCATGTTAGCAATTGCCGCATTTTATGATTATGAAATTTGGCAAATGGATGTCAAAACTGCATTCCTGAATGGATTTCCGGAAGAAGAGTTGTATATGATGTAGCCGGAAGGTTTTGTCGATCCAAAGGGAGCTAAAAAAGTGTGCAAGCTCCAGCAATCCATTTATGGACTGGTGCAAGCCTCTCGGAGTTGGAATAAACGCTTTGATAGTGTGATCAAAGCATTTGGTTTTATACAGACTTTTGGAGAAGCCTGTATTTACTTGAAAGTGAGTGGGAGCTCTGTAGCATTTCTGATATTATATGTGGATGACATACTGCTGATTGGAAATGATATAGAATTCTGGATAGCATAAAGGGATACTTGAATAAGAGTTTTTCAATGAAGGACCTCGGTGAAGCTGCTTATATATTGGGCATCAAGATCTATAGAGATAGATCAAGATGTTTAATTGGACTTTCACAAAGCACATACCTTGACAAAGTTTTGAAGAAGTTCAAAATGGATCAAGCAAAGAAAGGGTTCTTGCCTGTGTTACAAGGTGTGAAGTTGAGTAAGACTCAATGCCCGACCGCTACAGAAGATAGAGAGAAGATGAAAGATGTTCCCTATGCTTCAGCCATAGGCTCTATCATGTATGCAATGCTGTGTACCAGACCTATGTGCCTTGCTATAAGTTTAGCAGGGAGGTACCAAAGTAATCCATGAGTGGATCACTGACAGCGGTCAAGAACATCCTGAAATACCTGAAAAGGACTAAGGATATGTTTCTCGTTTATGGAGGTGACAAAGAGCTAGTCGTAAATGGTTACATTGATGCAAGCTTTGACACTGATCCGGACGATTCTAAATCGCAAACCGGATACGTGTTTACATTGAACGGTGGAGTTGTCAGTTGGTGCAGCTCTAAACAAAGCGTTGTGGAGCGGAGTACATAGCTGCTTCGGAAGCAGCAAATGAAGGAGTCTTGATGAAGAAGTTCATATCCGACCTAGGTGTCATACCTAGTGCATCGGGTTGAATGAAAATCTTTTGTGACAATACTGGTGCAATTGCCTTGGCAAAGGAATCCAGATTTCACAAGAGAACCAAGCACATCAAGAGACGATTCAACTCCATTCGGGATCTAGTCCAAGTGGGAGACATAGAAATTTGCAAGATACATACGGATCTGAATGTTGCAGACCCGTTGACTAAGCCTCTTCCACGAGCAAAACATGATCAGCACCAAGGCTCCATGGGTGTTAGAATCATTACTGTATAATCTAATTATTGACTCTAGTGCAGGTGGGAGACTGAAGGAAATATGCCCTAGAGGCAATAATAAAGTTATTATTTATGTCCTTATATCATGATAAATGTTTATTATTCATGCTAGAATTGTATTAACCGGAAACATAATACTTATGTGAATACATAGACAAACAGAGTGTCACTAGTATGCCTCTACTTGACTAGCTCATTGATCAAAGATGGTTATGTTTCCTAGCCATTGACATGAGTTGTCATTTGATTAACGGGATCACATCATTAGGAGAATGATGTGATTGACTTGACCCATTCCGTTAGCTTAGCACACGATCGTTTAGTATTCTGCTATTGCTTTCTTCATGACTTATACATGTTCCTATGACTATGAGATTATGCAACTCCCGTTTACCGAAGGAACACTTTGTGTGGTACAAAACATCACAACGTAACTGGGTGATTATAAAGGTGCTCTACAGGTGTCTCCAAAGGTACTTGTTGGGTAGGCGTATTTCGAGATTAGGATTTGTCACTCATATTGGTACATGTGGGTGACTAGTAGTGTTGATTACATCTTGTAGTTGATGCTAGTTGGTTTATTTGGTTGAAGATTGTATGTTCATATCCATTGTAATATTTATTACTCCTCTGATCTTGAGCATGATTATTATTTATGAGTAGTTGCTTTTGTTCTTGAGGACACAGGAGAATTCATGTTGCAAGTAATCATGTGAATTTGATATTTGTTCGATATTTTGATGGTATGTATGTCGTGATTCCCTTAGTGGTGTTATGTGTACGTCAACTACATGACACTTCACCATCTTTGGTCCTAAGGGAATGCATTGTGGAGTAGTTATTAGATGATGGGTTGCTGATGTCTACTAACACAACTTTATTCTTGTAGACTATTGTTGGGCCTCCAAGCGCAGGGTTTTGTAGGACAGTAGCAATTTTCTCTCAAGTGGATGACCTAAGATTTATCAATCTGTGGGAGGTGTAGGATGAAGATGGTCTCTCCCAAACAACCCTGCAATCAAATAAGAAGAAGTCTCTTGTGTCCCCAACACACCAAATACAATGGTAAATTGTATATGTGCACTAGTTCGGCGAAGAGATGGTGATACAAGTGTAGTAATGATAGTAGATATTGATAGGAACAATAAAAAATAGCAAGGTAACAAGTAACAAAAGTGAGTGCAAATGGTATTGCAATGCTTGAAAATGAGGCCTAGGATCCATACTTTCACTAGTGCAATCTCTCAACAATGCTAATATAATTGGATCATATAACCATCCCTCAACCTGCGATGAAGAATCACTCAAAAGTTCTCATCTAGCGGACAACATAAGAAGAAATTGTTTGTAGGGTACGAAACTGTGACGCCCGGATAATTAAGCTACAGTAACCCTCTGCTAATTATGCCACGTCACCTCAATTACTGTTGCTAATCTCGCGTTAGTTCAGAACCGATCCAAATTCAACTTTGAATTAAAGGCAAATAACAAAAGCTTTCAAACATTAAAACAAAATGTGACAAATGTGTCAATAAATCTGAAGTAATTATGATGGAGAAACCACATTTTTATAAATCAATTAAATGCACTTAGACAATTAAAACAGTAGTTAAAACAATTAAATTATTGCCTTTTGTATTTTATAAAATACTAAAATATTTATTCTAGGGTAAAACTTTTGTGGCCGTGGGTTATGTTATAACACTAATATAGGAATTTACCGTATAATTTATAAATCAAAAATTGATTAAAAACTAAGAGAAAACATAAGTTAAAATAAAAGAAAAAGGCAAAAGAAAAGAAGCAATGCAAGTCAAACACTGTGCACTTAGCCTGCTCGCTACAGGAGCAACCCAGCCCAGCAGGGGGGCCTTCTCCTTCCCCCTGTTCATCATGGTGCGGTGGACGCCGACGGCACGTCCACGGCATGGATCTGCCACAGGGCAGCCATCCAGAGGCCATCGGCGCCCTATAGGTCGCCCCCGACTCCCTTGCAAGCCCAGGCGCCCTCTCTTCCCCTGCTCTCGTCCCTCTTCTCCCCACAACACGCAACCGCGGCCGCCGTCACCATGGATGCCCTCGGCCGCGCGCTCTCCGGCCTCCCAGCGCTCTGGGACCGCGTCCGCCAGCACCACCAGCGTCTGCTACTTCCTCTCCGCCCACAAGTTCAAGCTCGGAGCCCTTCCACCGTCGGGATCGAGCTCATCCCCTACCTTCGGTCGCCGCCGTCAACCTCGACGATCCACCACCCCTGCAGCTCCTAAGCTTCCACCGAGCCATCGTGCACTCCTCGGTGAACATCCGCTCTCCCCCTCCTCTGTTTTCAAGCTCGTGCTCCATTGCGCCGCCCCGTGCCGTCTACGTTCCTTCCAGTGGCCGCGGTCATGGCGACCGCGCCCACCACCCAGCCCGCGTCCACTCCACGCCCCTAGTGTGCCCTGCGCCCGCCCGCGCGTGCGGCCTCCGCGCCCACGCCGCACCCGCGCGCGCCCCTGTCCTTGCCGACGCTCCCTGCCGCCTCCATCCCGTCCATGGTCGCGTCGTGATACGCGTGCCCTGCTCGGCTACTGCTTTCTCACTGATGTTGCTTAGTCGTGCTGCTGCTAGCTACTCCCGCCACTTCCTGCTGATGTTGCTACTTCACCACTACTGCTGCTACGACTTCGTCTGCTGCTGCTCGCCTCGCATGCGCGTGCCCGCAACCGCCGACTGCTGTCGCTGCTTGTTGTTGTCCTGTGCAGCGCACTGCTGCTGCCGCCCTTGCACTGCTACCCTGTGCTGCTGCTGCCCATGCGCTACTCCTGCTCATGCCGCCGCTACTCCACTACTGCCGTTAGCTACTGCTGGTCCTTGGCCATGGCCGCTAGTGCCCCATGTGTGTGCTTGTGCGTGAGCATAGCCACACAATGGATGGCAAGTGCCACTGCTATATGGGGTTGGGCCTAATTAGATTAGGATCTAATTACTGTTAATGCCATAATACTACTAATAGTCACTGACGTTGGCCCCCTGCCTAAAGAAAATAATTAAAATCATCTAATTGAAATAAAGGCAATGACACGAGTCCCATTGGCACTGTTCATATGTTCACCGGTCAACCTTTGACTGGGTCAACACAACCCCACTGGCCCCACTGTCATACAGATGGGCTAGAGTAACACTAGGTAACAAAAGTTTATTAATAATTCTAAAATATTGTTGAAACCTTAGAAAATTAATATAGAATAATCTGTAACTCGGATGAAAATACTTTGTACATGAGAACGACGAGACGAATCCGAATACGCAGCCCGTTAGTCCACCACACATCCCTAGCATAGCGAACATGGAACTTTCCCCCTCCGGTCCGTTTGTTCGAAAACGCGGAACACCGGGAATACTTTCCCGGATGTTTCCCCCTTCGCCGGTATCACCTAGTACTTCGTTAGGTCACCTCTAGCACCACGTATTTCCATGTTATGTTTTGTGATGCTTTGATTTCTCTGTTATTTATTGTGTTCCCCCTCCGTTACTTATTTCCGGTAGACCCCGAGACCGCTACCGGTACCCCAGTGATCGACTACATCAACGACGAACCCTTCTCTTGACAGAGCAACCAGGGAAGCCCCCTCCTTGATCACCAGATAGCGCCTATTCTTCTCTATACTGCTTGCATTAGTGTAGTGTAGCATGTTACTGCTTTCCGTTAATCCTATTCTGCTGCATAGCCAGTCATTGTTCCTACAGTTGTTACCCTTACCTGCAATCCTAAATGCTTAGTATAGGATGCTAGTATTCCATCAGTGGCCCTACACCCTTGTCCGTCTGCCATGCTATACTACTGGGCCGTGCTCACTTCGGGAGGTGATCACGGGCATATGCTATATACTTTATACTGTTACATTACTTATGATACTGTTCGGAGATGGGGGCTGAAGGGCCAGGTGGCTCCATCCCGGTAGAGGTGGGCCTGGGTTCCTGACGGGCCCCGACTGTTACTTTATGGCGGAGCGACAGGGCAGGTTGAGACCACCTAGGAGAGAGGTGGGCCTGGCCTTGGTCGGCGTTCGCGGATACTTTAATTAACACGCTTAACGAGATCTTGGTATTTGATCCGAGTCTGGCCACTGGCCTATACGCACAAACCAACTACGCGGGAAAAATTATGGGCACTCGACATCGTGGTATCAGCCGAAGCCTTCGTGACGTCAGCGACTGAGCGGCGGGCGCCGGATTGGAATGTAAGCCTGCTCTTGTATTAAGGGGGCTAGTTTTGCTTCCAGCCACCCACGCAACATGCAGGTGTGCAATGGGCGATGGGCCCAGACCCCTGCGCGCATAGGATTTAGACCGGCGTGCTGACCTCTCTGTTGTGCCTAGGTGGGGTCGCGACGTGTTGATCTTCCGAGGTCGGGCATGACCCAGGAAAGTGTGTCCGGCCGAAGGGGATCGAGCGTGTTGGGTTATGTGGTGCATCCTTGTAGGGAAGTTTATCTATTCGAATAGCCATGATCTTCGGTAGCAGGACGACTTGGAGTTGTACCTTGACCTTATGACAACTAGAACCGGATACTTAATAAAACACACCCTTTCAAGTGCCAGATACAACCCGGTGATCACTCTCTCACAGGGCGACGAGGAGAGAATCGCCGGGTAGGATTATGCTATGCGATGCTACTTGGTGAACTTACCATCTACTCTCTTCTACATGCTGCAAGATGGAGGCTGCCAGAAGCGTAGTCTTCGACAGGACTAGCTATCCCCCTCTTCTTCTGGCATTCTGCAGTTCAGTCCACCGATATTGCCCCTTTACACAGATACCCATGCATATGTAGTGTAAATCCTTGCTTGCGAGTACTTTGGATGAGTACTCACGGTTGCTTTTCTCCCTCTTTTCCCCCTTTCCATTCTACCTGGTTGTCGCAACCAGATGCTGGAGCCCAGGAGCCAGATGCCACCGTCGACGATGACTCCTACTACACCGGAGGTGCCTACTACTACGTGCAGCCCACTGACGACGACCAGGAGTAGTTAGGAGGGTCCCAGGCAGGAGGCCTGCGCCTCTTTCGATCTGTATCCCATTTTGTGCTAGCCTTCTTAAGGCAAACTTGTTTAACTTATGTCTGTACTCAGATATTGTTGCTTCCGCTGACTCGTCTATGATCGAGCACTTGTATTTGAGCCCTCGAGGCCCCTGGCTTGTATTATGATGCTTGTATGACTTATTTTATTTTTAGAGTTGTGTTGTGATATCTTCCCGTGAGTCCCTGATCTTGATCGTACACGTTTGCGTGTATGATTGGTGTACAATTGAATCGGGGGCGTCACAAGTTGGTATCAGAGCCGACTGCCTGTAGGAATGCCCCTTCCACACTCCTTGGCCGAAGTCGAGTCTAGACATTGCAAAACTTTTACTAACATGGTTGTGCGGCTTATGGGCCCACGTCGCCATTGGGTGGTATTAGGATATTTTACTCCTTGATCTTTACTCCGGGACTCTGATCTCTCTCCTATTCAGGTTTAATTAATGTATTTACTAAAATCTAACTTTAGGTTCTCGAAAATACTTTCTCCCGGAGAGCCCCTTCAGTCCAGATGATCGCCTGCTGCACCAAAGGATTCCGAAGATACTCTCCGATGTTCTCTTGAGACTATGTGCCATCGCTTTTACAATTCCCTACCACCGATGTATCCTTATGGATAACTACCTACATTTGTCGTTCATACATTCATCCCCAGTTGATCTTGTTATTACAAGATACACCGAAATTCTCTCTATTGTTCCGAGAATACTTTGTGCCTACTGCCTTGCAGTTCTTTGTCACCTGAATACCCCTATGGATAATTCCTCGCTCTTACCGAGTATCCGCTCATCCCCAGTTGTTCATGTGTTTCACAAAATTCTTTGAAATACTATCCGATCTTTCAAGAATCCTCATTAGCCTATGGCTCTTGAAGTGCTTGTCTGCCTGCATTTTGGTTAATTCCAAATGACTAGCAATATTCATGAATGTCCTTTGCCTTTATCATCTTGGGTCCCTTGATTCAATATGTTGCGAATGTTGCAATCCTTAATCAGATCCTAGAATTCATCCTTTCGACTCATACATCATTTGGATATGAGCTTGTTCTATACCGATCAATGCCTTGATCGGTTGTGCTCCTAAGTTTATTGAACTTATTCATTTTCGATCAGAGCGTTTGCTTCCGAGCCCTTGATTTGGAAAACACAATTCCTTTGCATTTGAGCTCTGAATTAGTCAGTTGTATCTATAATCCAATGCCTTTGCATTGTTACTTCCTCTGGTTGTGTGTCGATGCTCACATCAGTTCTGTTATGGACCGGCAGATCCTTTGTTGGATTTTGTCCAACAACGTCTTTCATATTCAATAACCTTGTGAGCCTTCCCTCGGTTACATAATGCCTTTGGTAAATCCTATTCTCTGATTTGGCCAACCATGCTCTGCTTTCGAGCTGGTGATATTTACTCTTGAAGCTTGAGGTATATGTTACTAAGATGCCCCGATGGGTTGAACCTATACCTTCCCAAAAAACCGTATGAACCTGACAGTTTTCACAAGTCATACCCTTCTGGTGTTTTACCAGATAATTTTCTACCATACAACTTCTTCGAGCACGAGAAGTGAATGAAAGGTTATGAATTGGAGAAGTGGGAGTCGACCTTGAACTTTGTGTTCATGCCCATGGACACGATGTAGATCCTATCATGGAAGGTTCTTGCAATGATAACTATTTCCTTGATATAATATCATCTGGTATCTGTGAATTGATCCTTTGCAATCGTGGTTCCGACCTTATTTTCTAATTGATTCCGTTTCCTAGACAAGGTAAATCACTTGTCTTCTAGAGAACAGTACACCCCCGCAACCCCTATTTTAATATTCCTTCGAGTATTACCCTCCGGTATCTCGAAAACATCAAAGAACTGTGTTGCTTCCTATGAGTATTCATCTAGTATTGCTTCTCACCGATTTTAGATTTCCCCCGGGTTCTGAGTTATTAAACACTCAAAGACACCGATAACTGATCCAAGTCCGCACTGCGGTTCAACAACTCTTTGTAATCTTCTTTAAGTACGAGTTTGTACCCGATCACGCCATTCCTAGCCTGATCGGCTATATCATTATCGTGCTAAAATTTAACTGTGCTACCTGGTCCTTATTCTCGGAGCACAACTTTCGACGATGAGCTAGGCTTACGACGATCTTCCTCGGCATATCATTTCGCCTTGAACAACAATATTTGATTTCAAGTTTGTATTGTACTAGTGGTTTCAGTAACCTTCCGCTCCATCATTTATTTGACTTGATGTCATCGCCGTTCGATTACATCTTAATGAAATCTCTCGACAAATGTGTCGTGATCATCATCAACAATGATATGCCTTCTTCCAAGTGTGATTCGAATTCATGATGGGAAATACCATCCTTTCCCCTTGATGCTTTGTATTAACATCGACAACATTCTTGCATTCCCTCCAACGCAAAACTTGTTCCTGTTTTGTGTTATACCTTGAGTTCCTTGTTATCCGACTTATGTTATGTTCTACCTTGAAGTATTACTGTCTTTTATGTCAAGGATGTAGTGAGGATTGTTCCACCTCTTAAGAATTCTTGGTGTAGTGATACTTCTCACAAGCACCATTCTTTCTTGATCCCCGTATTGCCTAACCGGGAATATCGACAAGTGAACGATGCCGCTTGGATTCTGTACTTCTAGCAACTCTATTGCTTTGAAGTTAATGGTCGACAGTTCATTCTTGGACTAATGGTTATTGAATCACCATTCTAACATTGATTATACTACCTAAGCCCATATCCCGGGCGCACCTTTCAACCAATGTTTAATGGTGTATGGTTTCCTTGAGCATACATCATTATACCATTTCATCTGATAAATGTTATCTCCTTGTCCACATAATTGTGGAAATCCATCTTTTGTTAATCTTGATGAATTGTCGAGGAGTCCATCAGCCACATCCTCATCCTCTCCTTGGTTTTAATGATGAACTCTTGATTCGGAACTCGCTTCCATAATTCATTTCTCGAGAATCTTACGATGTCTTCTCGTCAATTTGTGTCGCACCTTTCCTTCTCAGGCATCACGAGTCTGAGGTATCCTAACACCAATGAGATCTAAATCTCAGTCAGATATGATGGTTGGAACATATTTCCAAGAGTTATAACATTGGTCTTTATATGAACCGGTAAGGTGATGTCGTGCCTAGCACACCTGGCCGGCGGACCTATTGTTACAGTTTCCTTTTTAACAAGGTTAGCCATTCTTCCATGAGGAAATTGTAAAACTTATTCTATAAGTTGGTCCTGATGGATCCTTTGTATATCCAAAGTCCGACCTTTTCTTGAAGACCATGTCAATGCTATCTCCAAGCATGTCTGTGGTACTCCGATTTTCAACAAGAACATTTGAAGCCCAATGCTAAATGTTTCTTGCTCAATTATCCAAACACCGTTGCATGGGTAATGTCATGAAATTTCTCTCCCCTTACCTAAAGGGTTTTCTACATTATATCCTGTCATGAATATCATGCTCTGCTTATCATTGGGAAGGATATACCCCTAAAATATCTGATAATCATATTTTCCTTTCCATTGTTTGGTTTAACCTTATTGTGATCTATATGATCTAAGCAGTAATATTCTCCTGCTTATGTAAACACCTCGGTGTACAATTCTGTCAGCAAGACCCTGTTACTATCGTTGATGACATTCCGGTAACCACCGACGGACGAGAACTTTACCTATTGGTCCGCCTCGTTCAACGAGCAGGAGAATGGTTCTCTTCGTCCCTCGCCCTTGGTACCGATGTTGTTACCGACGTAACTGACAGGCTATCCTCTGACATCCCTTGCTTACATGATCGTGCAAGACATCACCGCTTTCCTACTTTTGACCCACATGGTGGGCCCATAACCCACAGTTCCACAGGATCGAAAGTTGACTCTCGTGTACACCCCATGTTCCCAAGGTTGTTCCTCGCGCATGGCCTCGTATGTAATTCACGAGCCACCTTCTGAGAGATCATCAATTCTGGTATCAGACACAATACTTATTCCCGTTGCTTGAACCCCTTTTACACTTTGTTTCAGTCATCGAACGATTGCCTACCGGCTCGAAACTTTTCATGGTACCTACTTACTTTGCTCTTGATATTGTCTTAAGTTTCCATTCGAGAGTTACTTTCCGCCACCATCCCCGATGTTATCAACCAGATAGTCAACCTTTCAGAGGTCCGTTCTTCCGAAGTTACCCCTTGTCCTTCATACGTACAATGAAGACTCCGAAGAAAGGATGACGACTTCATCATGATGACCTGAAGTCGAGGTATGAAGACATCAACGTTATGGATCGACCTCTTCGAGAAGAGCAACCAAGACTGAGAAGACTCGTTAGAATTTCGTAACCAAATCCCTTTCCCCTCACTTCCCCTCTTAAATCTCGAGACGAGATTTCTTGTAGTGGAGGAGAATTGTGACGCCCGGATAATTAAGCTACAGTAACCCTCTGCTAATCATGCCACGTCACCTCGATTACTGTTGCTAATCTCGCGTTAGTTCAGAACCGATCCAAATTCAACTTTGAATTGAAGGCAAACAACAAAAGCTTTCAAACATTAAAACAAAATGTGACAAATAAATCTGAAGTAATTACGATGGAGAAACCACATTTTTATAAATCAATTAAATGCACTTAGACAATTAAAACAGTAGTTAAAACAATTAAATAATTGCCTTTTGTATTTTATAAAATATTAAAATATTTATTCTAGGGTAAAACTTTTGTGGCCGTGGGTTGTGTTATAACACTAATATAGGAATTTACCGTATAATTTATAAATCAAAAATTGATTAAAAACTAAGAGAAAACATAAGTTAAAATAAAAGAAAAAGGCAAAAGAAAAGAAGCAATGCAAGTCAAATACTGTGCACTTAGCCTGCTCGCTACAGGAGCAACCCAGCCCAGCAGGGGGGCCTTCTCCTTCCCCCTGTTCATCATGGTGCGGTGGACGCCGACGGCACGTCCACGGCATGGATCTGCCACGGGGCAGCCATCCAGAGGCCATCGGCGCCCTATAGGTCGCCCCCGACTCCCTTGCAAACCCTGGCGCCCTCTCTTCCCTTGCTCTCGTCCCTCTTCTCCCCACAACACGCAACCGCTGCCGCCGTCACCATGGATGCCCTCGGCCGCGCGCTCTCCAGCCTCCCCACGCTCTGGGACCGCATCCGCCAGCACCACCAGCGTCTGCTACTTCCTCTCCGTCCACAAGTTCGAGCTCGGAGCCCCTCCACCGTCGGGATCGAGCTCATCCCCTACCTTCGGTCGCCGCCGTCAACCTTGACGATCCACCACCCCTGCAGCTCCTAAGCTTCCACCAAGCCATCGTGCGCTCCTCGGTGAGCATCCGCTCTCCCCCTCCTCTATTTTCAAGCTCGTGCTCCGTTGCGCCGCCCCGTGCCGTCTACGTTCCTTCTAGTGGCCGCGGTCAAGGCGACCGCGCCCACCACCCAGCCCGCGTCCAGTCCACGCCCCTAGTGTGCCCTGCGCCCGCCCGCACGTGCGGCCTCCACGCCCACGCCGCACCTGCGTGCGCCCCTGTCCTCGCCGACGCTCCCTGCCGCCTCCATCCCGTCCATGGCCGCGTCGTCATACGGGTGCCCTGCTCGGCTACTGCTTTGTCGCTGATGTTGCTTTGCCGTGCTGCCGCTAGCTACTCCCGCCACTTCCTGCTGATGCTGCTACTGCACCACTACTGCTGCTACGACTTCGTCTGCTGCTGCTCGCCTCGCATGCGCGCGCCCGCAACCGCCGATTGCCGTCGCTGCTTGTTGTTGCCCTGTGCAGCGCACTGCTGCTGCCGCCCTTGCACTGCTACCCTGTGCTGCTGCTGCCCATGCGCTACTGCTGCTCATGCCACCGCTACTCCACTACTTCTGTTAGCTACTGCTGGTCCTTGGCCATGCCCGCCAGTGCCCCATGTGTGTGCTTGTGCGTGAGCACAGCCACACAATGGATGGCAAGTGCCACTGCTATATGGGGCTCGGCCTAATTAGATTAGGATCTAATTACTGTTAATGCCATACTACTACTAATAGTCACTGACGTTGGCCCCCTGCCTAAAGAAAATAATTAAAATCATCTAATTGAAGTAAAGGCAATGACACGAGGGACCCATTGGCACTGTTCATATGTTGATCGGTCAACCTTTGACTGGGTCAACACAACCCCACTGGCCCCACTGTCATACAGATGGGCTAGAGTAACACTAGGTAACAAAAGTTTATTAATAATTCTAGAATATTGTTGAAACCTTAGAAAATTAATATGGAATAATCTGTAACTCGGATGAAAATACTTTGTACATGAAAGTTGCTTAGAACGATGAGATGAATCCGAATACGCAGCCCGTTAGTCCACCACACATCCCAAGCATAGCGAACATGGAAGTTGCCCCCTCCGGTCCGTTTGTCCGAAAACGCGAAACACCGGGAATACTTTCCCGGATGTTTCCCCCTTCGCCGGTATCACCTAGTACTTCGTTAGGTCACCTCTAGCACCGCGTATTTCCATGTTATGTTTTGTGATGCTTTGATTGCTCTGTTATTTATTGTGTTCGCCCTCCGTTACTTCTTTGTAGTAGACCCCGAGACCCCTATCGGTACCCCAGTGATCGACTACATCGACGATGAACCCTTCTCTTGACAAAGCAACCAGGCAAGCCCCCCCCCCTTGATCACCAGATATCGCCTATTCTTCTCTATACTGCTTGCATTAGTGTAGTGTAGCATGTTACTGCTTTCCGTTAATCCTATTCTGCTGCATAGCCTGTCATTGTTCCCAAATTTGTTACCCTTACCTGCAATCCTAAATGCTTAGTATAGGACACTAGTATTCCATCAGTGGCCCTACACTCTTGTCCGTCTGCCATGCTATACTACTGGGCCGTGATCACTTCGGGAGGTGATCACAGGCATATGCTATATACTTTATACTGTTACATTACTTATGATACTGTTCGGAGATGGGGCCTGAAGGGGCAGGTGGCTCCATCCCGGTAGAGGTGGGCCTGGGTTCCTGATGGCCCCCGACTGTTACTTTGTGGCGGAGCGACATGGCAGGTTGAGACCACCTAGGAGAGAGGTGGGCCTGGCCCTGTTCGGCGTTCGCGGACACTTTAATTAACACGCTTAACGAGATCTTGGTATTTGATATGAGTCTGGCCACTGGCCTATACGCACTAACCAACTACGCGGGAACAGTTATGGGCACTCGACGTCGTGGTATCAGCCGAAGCCTTCGTGACATCAGCAAGTGAGCGGCGGGCGCCGGATTGGAACGTAAGCCTGCTCTTGTATTAAGGGGGCTAGTTCTGCTTCCGGCCGCCCACGCAACGTGCAGGTGTGCAATGGGCGATGGGCCCAGACCCCTGCGCGCATAGGATTTAGACCGGCGTGCTGACCTCTCTGTTGTGCCTAGGTGGGGCCGCGACATGTTGATCTTCCGAGGCCGGGCATGACCCAGGAAAGTGTGTCCGGCCAAAGGGGATCGAGCGTGTTGGGTTATGTGGTGCACCCCTGCAGGGAAGTTTATCTATTCGAATAGCCGTGATCTTCGGTAACAGGACGACTTGGAGTTGTACCTTGACCTTATGACAACTAGAACCGGATACTTAATAAAACACACCCTTTTAAGTGCCAGATACAACCCGGTGATCACTCTCTCACAGGGCGACAACGAGAGAATCGCCGGGTAGGATTATGCTATGCGATGCTACTTGGTGAACTTACCATCTACTCTCTTCTACATGCTGCAAGATGGAGGCTGCCAGAAGCGTAGTCTTCGACAGGACTAGCTATCCCCCTCTTCTTCTGGCATTCTGCAGTTCAGTCCACCGATATTGCCCCTTTACACGGATACCCATGCATATGTAGTGTAAATCCTTGCTTGCGAGTACTTTGGATGAGTACTCACGGTTGCTTTTCTCCCTCTCTTCCCTCTTTCCATTCTACCTGGTTGTCGCAACCAGATGCTGGAGCCCAGGTGCCAGACACCACCATCGACGACGACTCCTACTACACCGGAGGTGCCTACTACTACGTGCAGCCTGCTGACGATGACCAGGAGTAGTTAGGTGGATCCAAGGCAGGAGGCCTGCGCCTCTTTCGATCGGTATCCTAGTTTGTGCTAGCCTTCTTAAGGCAAACTTGTTTAACTTATGTCTGTACTCAGATATTGTTGCTTCCGCTGACTCGTCTATGATCGAGCAC
This sequence comes from Triticum aestivum, assembly GCF_018294505.1. Lineage (NCBI taxonomy): Eukaryota > Viridiplantae > Streptophyta > Magnoliopsida > Poales > Poaceae > Triticum > Triticum aestivum. The sequence continues at coordinate 511,122,036 of NC_057814.1, forward strand.
TTGTATTCGAGCCCTCGAGGCCCCTGGCTTGTATTATGATGCTTGTATGACTTATTTTATTTTTAGAGTTGTGTTGTGATATCTTCCCGTGAGTCCCTGATCTTGATCGTACACGTTTGCGTGTATGATTGGTGTACGATTGAATCGGGGGCGTCACAGAAACCACCTCAAAGCTATTCTTTCCAATCAATCTATCGTAGAGTTTGTACTAAAATAACACCAAGCTATTCTTTTCGATCTATCTATCCAAGAATTCGTACTAAAATAACACCATATGATACACATCAACCAACTCTAATGTCACTGATATGTCTCCAACGTATCTATAATTTTTGATTGTTCCATGCTATTATATTATCATTCTTGGATGTTTTACCATCATTTTATAGCAACTTTATATCATTTTTTGGGACTAACCCATTGACATAGTGCCCAGTGCCAGTTGCTTTTTTTGCTTGTTTTTTATTTCGCAGGAAATCAATACCAAACGGAGTCCAAATGCAATGAAACTTTTTCGAGATTTTTTCTGGACCAGAAGACACCTAGTGGGCCAAAGAAGTACCACAGGGGAGGCCCGAGGTGGGCACAACCCACCTGGGCACGCTAGGAGGCCCAGGCGCGCCCGAGGGGGGGTGTTCCCCCTCGGTGACCTCCTGCACCACCTCTTCGCCCTATAAATTCCCAAATATTCCAGAAACCCTAGGGGAGTCGACGAAACACAATTTCAGCCGCCGCAAGTTCCAGAACCACGAGATCCAATCTAAACACCATCACGGAGGGGTTCATCATCCTCATTGGTGCCTCTCCGATGATGCGTGAGTAGTTCACCATAGACCTACGAGTCCGTAGGCAGTAGCTAGATGGCTTTCTCTCTCTCTCTTTTGATTCTCAATACAGTGGTCTCTTGAGATCTATTTGGTGTAACTCTTTTTTGCGGTGTGTTTGTTGGGATCCGATGAACTTTGAGTTTATGATCAAATCTATATCCACGAATATTATTTGAATCTTCTTTGATGTCTTAAATGCATGATTATTTATAGGCTTGTATTTCTGAAGGAAATATGCCCTAGAGGCAATAATAAAGTAATTATTTATTTCCTTATATCATGATAAATGTTTATTATTCATGCTAGAATTATATTAACCGGAAACATAATACTTGTGTGAATACATAGACAAACAGAGTGTCACTAGTATGCCTCTACTTGTCTAGCTCGTTGATCAAAGATGGTTATGTTTCCTAGCCATTGACATGAGTTGTCATTTGATTAACGGGATCACATCATTAGGAGAATGATGTGATTGACTTGACCCATTCCGTTAGCTTAGCACACGATCGTTTAGTATTCTGCTATTGCTTCTTCATAACTTATACATGTTCCTATGACTATGAGATTATGCAACTCCCGTTTACCGGAGGAACACTTTGTGTGCTACCAAACGTCACAACGTAACTGGGTGATTATAAAGGTGCTCTATAGGTGTCTCCAAAGGTACTTGTTGGGTCGGCGTATTTCGAGATTAGGATTTGTGACTCCAATTATCGGAGAGGTGTCTCTAGGCCCACTCGGTAATGCACATCACTATAAGCCTTGCAAGCATTGCAACTAATGAGTTAGTTGCGGGATGATGTATTACAGAACGAGTAAAGAGACTTGCCGGTAACGAGATTGAACTAGGTATTGAGATACCGACGATCGAATCTCGGGCAAGTAACATACCGATGACAAAGGGAACAACGTATGTTGTTATGCGATCTGACCGATAAAGATCTTCGTAGAATATGTGGGAGCCAATATGAGCATCCAGGTTCCGCTATTGGTTATTAACTGGAGACGTGTCTTGGTCATGTCTACATAGTTCTCGAACCCGTAGGGTCCGCACGCTTAAAGTTTGATGACAGTTATATTATGAGTTTATGTGTTTTGATGTACCGAAGATAGTTCGGAGTCCCGGATGTGATCACGGACATGACGAGGAGTCTCGAAATGGTCGACACATAAAGATTGATATATTGGATGCCTACATTTGGATATCGGAAGTGTTCCGGGTGAAATCGGGATTTTACCGGAGTACCGGGGGTTACCGGAACCCCCCGGGGGTTTAATGGGCCTACATGGGCCTTTGTGGAGAAGAGGAGGGGCGGCCAGGGCAGGCTGCGCGCCCCCTCCCCCTCTAGTCCGAATTGGACAAGGAGGGGGGCGGCGCCCCCCTTTCCTTCCTCTCTCCCTCCTCCCTCCCCCTTCTCCTACTCCAACTAGGAAAGGAGGGAGTCCTACTCCCGGTGGGAGTAGGACTCCTCCTGGCGCGCCTCCTCCTGGCCGGCCGCCTCTCCCTCCCTTGCTCCTTTATATACGGGGACAGGGGGCACCCCATAGACACAACAATTGATCATTGATCTCTTAGCCATGTGCGGTGCCCCCCTCCACCATAGTCCACCTCGATAATATCGTAGCGGTGCTTAGGCGAAGCCCTGCATCGGTAGAACATCATCATCATCACCACGCCATCGTGCTGACGGAACTCTCCCTCAAAGCTCGGCTGGATCGGATTTCGAGGGACGTCTTCGAGCTGAACGTGTGCTGAACTCGGAGGTGCCGTGCGTTCGGTCCTTGATCGGTCGGATCGTGAAGACGTACGACTACATCAACCGCGTTGTGCTAACGCTTCCGCTTTCGGTCTACGAAGGTACGTGGACAACAGTCTCCCCTCTCGTTGCTATGCATCACCATGATCCTGTGTGTGCGTAGGAATTTTTTTGAAATTACTACGTTCCCCAACAATTTCTTCTTCGAATCTTTGGTTTAGTTAGGACAACTAGATCGATTTTTTTTGCCATGGGAAGAGGTGCTTTGTTATGGGTTCAATCGTGCGGTGTTCTTTCCCAGTGACAGAAGGGGCATCAAGACACGCATGTATCATTGCTATTAAGGATAACAAGATGGGGGCTATTCCTACATGAATATATCTCTTCTACATCATGTCATTGTTCTTATTGCATTACTTTGTTTTTCCATAAACTTAATACACTAGATGCATGCTGGATAGCAGTCGATGTGTGGAGTAATAGTAGTAGATGCAGACAGGAGTCGGTCTACTAATCTTGGACTTGATGCCTATATATTGATCATTGCCTTGGATATCGTCATAATTATTCAATCTTCTATCAATTGCCCAACAGTAATTTGTTTACCCATCGTGTGCTATTTGTTGAGAGAAGCCACTAGTGAAATCTACGGCCCCGGGGTCTATTCTTTATCATATTTGCTTTTCGATCGATTATTTGCCACTTTTATTTTCATATCTATTATTCCAAAAAAACAAAAATACCTTGCTGCACTTTTTATTTGCATTTTTTATTTCGTGTTTTATGGAGATCTATTTATCCAATCTACCACAATTTTTATCCTGTCAACTTGACATTTTCTAGCGCCGTTACCCGAAGAGGGATTGACAACCCCTCATACGCGTCGGGTTGCAAGTATTTGTTCTTTGTGTGCAGGTACTGTTTACTTAGTGTTGCTTGGTTCTCCTACTGCATTCATACCTTGGTTTCACAACTGAGGGAAATACCTACCATAGTTGTACTACATCATCCCTTCTTCTTTGGGGAAATATCGACGCAGTTTCAAGCGACATCAAAAGGAATTTCCGGCGCCGTTGCCGAGGAGACATTATCAACATCTATCAGGTTCCTAATCACAAATCTCATCTCCTTGCAATTTACATTATTTTCCATTTTCCTCTCATTTTCATATCCCCCACTTCACAAATATTTGCCGTTTTATTCGCCCTCTTTTTCGTTCGCCGTCAGATCTATCTTTTTGTTTGCTTGAACTTGTCATCATGAGTGATTTCGGTATGGCAGAAACAGATGATTGCCTAACTCCTAAAATTTGACGATCTGGAAATTTGGATGCTAAAACTTTTGTTTTGGGGCAAGGGGATGTTACGGGAAAAGAACATATTCAAGCATTTTTCAGTTGTGTTGGAAATTCGACTCTTGATGATGCTCCTATACTTAAAAGAACTAAATCTTATGCGGAAGCTAATTCAGCACTAGTTCTGAAACTTGAATATAGATTTATCCATACCCATCCTACTTTGCAAAGATTGTTTTGTGAGCGACAAGTTATAAAGGATCCTAAGGCCAAAAAATTAGCTACCCTTGTTCTTATGAATGAATTTGATTACATAATATGGGAAGCTAGTGAAATTTTTGATTATTATGGTAGGAGCCGTGAAAAACCGCTTATAAATGAGATCCTTTGTAATAGTGATTATATGTTGAGACATTTGCTTGGAAATAATAGATTTTTTATAAGAACCTTAAAAAGGAAATTCCCGTTTTAGATATAATCCAACAAGTTTTCAGTGATGTTAATCAACATTATTCTTGGATTGTGGCCGGAAATCAAAGGGGATACGTAGATGGACAACTTGATAATGCTAAAATTTCTATTGATAACGTGTTTCAAATTATTTTTGCAAAACCTCCTGACAAGAACACATCTATGGAAAATAAGAAGTAATATGATAACACTTGAATCTATGCATTATGCCTAGCTAGGGGCATAAAACGATAGCGCTTGTTGGGAGGCAACCCAATGAATAATTTTTTTTACCTTTTTCTTTCTGTTTTTGAGTGTTTGCACAATTATGCTACTATTATGATTGTGTTTTTATGTTTAAATTAAGTTTTCTGCCAAGTAAACCTTTGGGATTATGTTGGGTGATAGTTGATTTGATCTGTTGGAAAACAAAAACTTTTGCGTCCAGTAATAGAATTTTTAAAAATCACAGAAGCGACGAAAAAAACAATTTTCTTCAATTTCCTGAATTATTTTAAATCCATAAAATCATTAACTGTGTCAGCCTGACGTCAGCACTGCGTTAGCGAGTCAACGGGCCAGCCAGGGTCAAACCTGACGTCTGGGCCCCACGTGTCATGGGCACGTTAGCTAACAGGGTTTTAAATAAACCTAATCTAAAGATTAGCTGGGCTCGGCCCACTGTTAGTGTCAATAGGGGGGAATTAGGCCTAACTAATTTCCTGTCTGGAGGGGGCCATCGGTCAGTGGCTCAGGCGGCGGCTCGTCGCCGGCGACCTCTGGTCCCGGCGGTGTCCGTGCTACAGGCGATGGGGCGGCAGCTGAGAGCAGTGGGGCGTAGCCCGGGCGTGTCCGCATCCAGGGGAGGCGACGGGAGGATGCGAGGGCACCGGAGATCGCCAGAACGGAGCTCATGGCGGCGGCCGGAGTTCAACTTGAGTGGGCGCAAGGTTGCACGGCCGGGGGAGGCCGTATGTGGTGTGCTACGGCATCCTGGTCCTCTTGGAGCTCGTCTATGAGCTCGGACATGAAGGCGTTAAGCAGAACGATGGCGGCAATGAGGCACGGCGGTAGCGAGCCTCGACCATGGTGGGGAATGGGGCTAGAGCACGCAAACGTGAGGGGGAGAAGTGGGGTTCGGAGCAGGGGCTCACGGCGAGGTCGATGCGCAGGTCAGCTGGCTCTGCCGGACGGTGGCGTAACGGCGATGGCAATCCGGCGGCCAAGCACAGAGAAGACTGGTCAATGGCGAGGCGGCACGGTGTCCGGCGATGCTTGGCTGGACGGAGAGGTAGCAGGTGACAATGCGGAACTCCCAGAACGGCGTCTCGGCTCTCGGTGGTCGTTGGCTGCGTCAATGATGGACGGCGACGACGACGACCTCTCAGTCTCACTCGGGAGAGAGGGTTAGAGAAGAGCTATAGTTCCAGGAAGGCAGGGGAGAGGAGACGGCGCCCGTGCACGTCTCCTGGCGTGGAGATAGGCTCAAGGGAGGCGTGAGGCAAGCAGGAAGGAGGTGGAGGCCTCGGGCTCACGCTGTCGACACGCCTCTGCCAGTAAGCAGAGGTTGAAGACAGTTGTGCCCCTGGTGGGCTGGGCCAGCTACAGTGTTGGGCCTCTGAGCTGTAGGTAAACTCCTTCCCTTTTCATTATTTTTGTTTTCTGTTTTTCTTTTTCTGTCATTTGTTTTGATTTAGTTTTAGCACTAAACCATTTTATAAAATTCTAAAACTTTTTATAGGCACTCCCTGAATTATTTCAGAGACCCGCCAAGTTTCAAAATATTTGGAGCTTTAAAAATATTTACAGTATTTTATAGCCCCAACTCAAATACATATTGGATTAATTCAAAGCCCACCTATGTCCCATAAAAATGTGCACTATTTATGGTTAGGGTTTTCACCTTGTGCCATAAATTATGAACATTTATAAGGGCATTTTGGGTTCATTGAAAAATATTTTATTTGAACCTATTGATTTAGTTTTATGCTAGGGTTTGGATCATTCCCCAATTCAAATTTTAAATTAAATTTAAACATGATGCAACAAAGAATAACTAGCGTAGGTCATTACCAGACTAGGGATGTGACACCTCTTCTGTCACATACAGATTCTGGTTTAATGATACCGAGGCAGATGAATTCACACCCACCAGGGGTTTGAGACAGGGAGACCCATTATCCCTTACCTATTTCTTCTTTGTTCTGAATGTTTATCCAGCTTGTTGGCTCAGGAAGAGGAGACAGTTAGTATTGAGGGTATTCGGGTTTGCAGGAATGCACCAACTATTTCTCATCTTTCTTTTGCAGATGACTCCCTGATATAGATGAGAGCTAACACCCAGAATGAAAACACCCTAAAGAGAATACTGGATACCTACTGTGACAGTTCAGGACACAGTTCAGGACAACGTGTAAGTACAACAAAATCTAGTATTTTTTAGTTCTAATACAAGTGTGAGGGTTAGTGTCGAAATCGGGGCTCCGCGGACCCAAACAAGGTTCGAAATCTGGGGCGTGTGCGAAGATCTAACCTAGCCTCATCCTCAAGGTCATCACCTCATGGCTTTGCCTCATCGAGTTCACGTGAGCTGGGAAGGAAACGGACACAGAGATTTGTTGGGGAACGTAGTAATTCAAAAAAATTCCTACGATCACGCAAGATCTATCTAGGAGATGTATAGCAACGAGAGGGAAGAGTGTGTCCACGAACCCTCGTAGACCGAAAGCGGAAGCGTTTAGTAACACGGTTGATGTAGTCGAAGTCTTCACGATCCAACCGACCCAAGTACCGAACGTACGACACCTCCGTGTTCAGCACATGTTCAGTACGATGACGTCCCTCGAGCTCTTGATCTAGTAGAGGGTCGACGGAGAGTTCCTTCAGCACGATGGCGTGGCGACGATGTTGGTGATGTGATCCGTGCAGGGCTTCGCCTAAGCACTACGGCAATATGACCGAGGTGGCAAATTGTGGAGGGGGCACCACACATGGCTAAGAAACAACTGTTGTGCCTCTGGGGTGCCCCCTGCCCATGTATATAAAGGAGGGGAGGAGAAGGCCGGCGGCCTAGGAGGGGCGCGCCAAAGGGGGGAGTCCTACTTGGACTCCTAGTCCAAGTAGGATTCGGCCCTCCACCTCTTCCTTCCAACGGAGGGGGAAGAGGGAAGGAGAGGAGAGAAAGAGGGAAAGGGGGGCCGCGCCCCTCCCCTTCCTATCCGGACTCCCCTTGGGGGGCGCGCGCCTCCTCCTTGTAGTCAAGTAGAGGCATACTAGGGACACTCTGTTTGGTCTATGTATTCACACATGTACTAAGTTTCAAGTTAATACAATTCTAGCATGAATAATAAACATTTATCATGATATAAGGAAATATAAATAACAACTTTATTATGGCCTCTAGGGCATATTTCCTTCAGTCACCCACTTGTACTAGAGTCAATAATCTAGATTACACAGTAATGATTCAAACACCCATGGAGTCTTGGTGCTGATCATGTTTTGCTCATGGAAGAGGCTTAATCAACGGGTCCGCATCATTCGGATCCGTATGTATTTTGCAAATCTCTATGTCTCCCTCCTTGACTAGATCGCGGATGGAATTGAAGCGTCTCTTGATGTGTTTGGTTCTCTTGTGAAATCTTGATTCCTTCACCAAGGCTATTGCACCAGTATTGTCACAAAAGATTTTCATTGCACCCGATGCACTAGATATTACACCTAGATCGGATATGAACTCCTTCATCCAGACTCCTTCATTTGTTGCTTCTGAAGCAGCTATGTACTCCGTTTCATACGTATATCCCGCCACGACGATCTGCTTGGAACTGCACCAACTAACAGCTCCACCATTCAATATAAATACGTATCCGGTTTGCGACTTAGAGTCATCCAGATCAGTGTCAAAGCTTGCATCGACGTAAGCATTTACGACGAGCTCTTTGTCACCTCCATAAATGAGAAACATATCCTTATTCCTTTTCAGGTAGTTCAGGATGTTCTTGACTGCTGTCCAGTGATCCACTCCTGGATTACTTTGGTACCTCCCTGCTATACTTATAGCAAGGCACACATCAGGTCTGGTACACAGCATTGCATACATGATAGAACCTATGGCTGAGGCATAGGGAATGACTTTCATTTTCTCTCTATCTTCTGCAATGGTCGGGCATTGAGTCTGGATCAACTTCACACCTTGTAACATAGGCAAGAACCCTTTCTTTGACTGATCCATTTTGAACTTCTTCAAAACTTTATCAAGGTATGTACTTTGTGAAAGTCCAATTAAGCGTCTTGATCTATCTCTATAGATCTTGATGCCCAATATATAAGCAGCTTCACCGAGGTCTTTCATTGAAAAATTCTTATTCAAGTATCCTTTTATGCTATCCAGAAATTCTGTATCATTTCCAATCAACAATATGTCATCCACATATAATATTAGAAATGCTACAGAGCTCCCACTCACTTTCTTGTAAATATAGGCTTCTCCAAAAGTGTGTATAAAACCATTTGCTTTGATCACACTATCAAAGCGTATATTCCAACTCCGAGAGGCTTGCACCAGTCCATAAATGGATCGCTGGAGCTTGCACACTTTGTTAGCACCTTTAGGATCAACAAAACCTTCTGGTTGCATCATATACAACTCTTCTTTAAGATATCCATTAAGGAATGCAGTTTTGACATCCATTTGCCAGATTTCATAATCATAAAATGCGGCAATTGCTAACATGATTCGGACAGACTTAAGCATCGCTACGGGTGAGAAGGTCTCATCGTAGTCAACTCCTTGAACTTGTCTAAAACCTTTCGCAACAAGTCGAGCTTTGTAGACAGTAATATTACCGTCAGCACCAGTCTTCTTCTTGAAGATCCATTTATTCTCAATGGCTTGCCGATCATCGGGCAAGTCAACCAAAGTCCATACTTTGTTCTCATACATGGATCCCATCTCAGATTTCATTGCCTCAAGCCATTTCGCGGAATCTGGGCTCATCATTGCTTCCTCATAGTTCGTAGGTTCATCATGGTCTAGTAACATGACTTCCAGAACATGATTACAATACCACTCTGGTGCGGATTGTACTCCTGTTGACCTACTAGGTTCGGTAGTAACTTGATCTGAAGTTTCATGATCATCATCATCAGCTTCCTCACTGATTGGCGTAGGAATCACTGGAACTGATTTATGTGATGAACTACTTTCCAATTCGGGAGAAGGTACAATTACCTCATCAAGTTCTACTTTCCTCCCACTCTCTTCTTTCGAGAGAAACTCCTTCTCTAGAAAGGATCCATTCTTAGCAACGAATATCTTGCCTTCGGATCTGTGATAGAAGGTGTACCCAACAGTCTCCTTTGGGTATCCTATGAAGACACATTTCTCCGACTTGGGTTCGAGCTTATCAGGTTGAAGCTTTTTCACATAAGCATCGCAGCCCCAAACTTTAAGAAATGACAACTTGGGTTTCTTGCCAAACCACAGTTCATATGGTGTCGTCTCAACAGATTTAGACGGTGCCCTATTTAACGTGAATGCAGCCATCTCTAAAGCATAAGCCCAAAACGATAGCGGTAAATCAATAAGAGACATCATAGATCGCACCATATCTAATAAAGTACGATTACGGCATTCGGACACACCATTACGCTGTGGTGTTCCAGGTGGCGTGAGTTGCGAAACTATTCCACATTGTTTCAAATGAAGACCAAACTCATAACTCAAATATTCACCTCCACGATCAGATCGTAGAACTTTATTTTCTTGTTACAATGATTTTCCACTTCACTCTAAAATTCTTTGAAGTTTCCAAATGTTTCAGACTTATGTTTCATTAAGTAGATATACCCATATCTGCTCAAATCATCTGTGAAGGTCAGAAAATAACGATACCCGCCGCGAGCCTCAACACTCATCGGACCAGTATGTATTATTTCCAATAAGTTAGTTGCTCGCTCCATTGTTCCGGAGAACGGAGTCTTAGTCATCTTGCCCATGAGGCATGGTTCGCAAGCATCAAGTGATTCATAATCAAGTGATTCCAAAAGCCCATCAGCATGGAGTTTCTTCATGCGCTTTACACCGATATGACCTAAACGGCAGTGCCACAAATAAGTTGCACTGTCACTATTAACTTTGCATCTTTTGGCTTCAATATTATGAATATGTGTATCACTACAATCGAGATTCAACAAAAATAGACCACTCATCAAGGGTGCATGACCATAAAATATATTACTCATATAAACAGGACAACCATTATTCTTTGATTTAAATGAATAACTGTCTCGCATCAAACAAGATCCAGATATAATGTTCATGCTCAACGCTGGCACCAAATAACAATTATTCAGGCCTAAAACTTATCCTGGCTGTAGATGTAGAGGTAGCGTGCTGACAGCGATCACATCGACTTTGGAACCATTTCCCACGCGCATCGTCACCTCGTCCTTAGCCAATCTTCGTTTAATCCGTAGCCCCTGTTTCGAGTTGCAAATATGAGCAACAGAACCAGTATCAAATACCCAGGCGCTACTACGAGCATTAGTAAGGTACACATCAATAACATGTATATCAAATATACCTTTCACTTTGCCATCCTTCTTATCCGCCAAATATTTGGGGCAGTTCCGCTTCCAGTGACCAGTCCCTTTGTAGTAGAATCACTCAGTTTCAGGCTTAGGTCCAGACTTGGGCTTCTTCCCGGGAGTAGCAACTTGCTTGCTATTCTTCTTGAAGTTCCCCTTCTTGCCTTTGCCCCTTTTCTTGAAACTAGTGCTCTTGTTAACCATCAACACTTGATGCTCCTTCTTGATTTCTATATCCACAGCCTTTAGCATCACGAAGAGCTAGGTAATTGTCTTTTCCATCCCTTGCATATTATAGTTCATCACGAAGCCCTTATAGCGTGGTGGCAGTGATTGAAGAACTCTGTCAATGACACTATCATCAGGAAGATTAACTCCCAGCTGAGTCTAGTGGTTATGGTACCCAGACATTCTGAGTATGTGTTCACTGACAGTACTATTATCCTCCATCTTGCAACTATAGAACTTGTCGGAGACTTCATATCTCTCAACTTGGGCATTTGCTTGAAATATTAACTTCAACTCCTGGAACATCTCATATGCTCCATGATGTTCAAAACGTCTTTGAAGTCCCGATTCTAAGCCGTAAAGCATGGCACACTGAACTATCGAGTAGTCATCAACACGTGACTGCCAGGCATTCACAATGTTTGTAGTTGCTGGCGCAGGTGGTACACCTAGCAGTGCTTCACCTAGCGGTGCTTCCAGGACGTAATTCTTCTGTGCAGCAATGAGGATAATCCTCAAGTTATGGACCCAGTCCGTGTAATTGCTACCATAATCTTTCAACTTAACTTTCTCTAGGAACGCATTAAAATTCAAGGGAACGGTAGCACGGGCCATTGATCTACAAGAACATAGATATGCAAAAACTATCAGGTACTAAGTTCATGATAAATTTAAGTTCAATTAATCATATTACTTAAGAACTCCCACTTAGATAGGCATCCCTCTAGTCATCTAAATGATCACATGATCCATATCAACTAAACCATGTCCGATCATCACGTGAGATGGAGTAGTTTTCAATGGTGAACATCACTATGTTGATCATATCTACTATATGATTCACGTTTGACCTTTCGGTCTCAGTGTTCCGAGGCCATATCTGCATATGCTAGGCTCGTCAAGTTTAACCCGAGTATTCTGCACGTGCAAAACTGGCTTGCACCCGTTGTATGTGAACGTAGAGCTTACCACACCCGATCATCACGTGGTGTCTCGGCACAACGAACTGTAGAAATGGTGCATACTCAGGGAGAACGCTTATACCTTGAAATTTAGTGAGGGATCATCTTATAATGCTACCGCCGTACTAAGCAAAATAAGATGCATAAAAGATAAACATCACCTGCAATCAAAATATGTGACATGATATGGCCATCATCATCTTGTGCCTTGGATCTCCATCTCGAAAGCACCGTCATGATCTCCATCGTCACCGGCTTGACACCTTGATCTCCATCGTAGCGTCGTTGTTGTCTCGCCAACTATTGCTTCTACGACTATTGCTACTGCTTAGTGATAAAGTAAAGCAATTACATGGCGATTGCATTTCATACAATAAAGCGACAACCATAAGGCTCCTGCCAGTTGCCGATAACTTTTGCAAAACATGATCATCTCATACAACAATTTATATCTCATCACATCTTGACCATATCACATCACAACATGCCCTGCAAAAACAAGTTAGACGTCCTCTACTTTGTTGTTGCAAGTTTTACGTGGCTGCTACGGGCTTCTAGCAAGAACCGATCTTACCTACGCATCAAAACCACAATGATTTTTCAACAAGTGTGTTGTTTTAACCTTCAACAAGGACGTACCGTATTCAAACTTGATTCAACTAAAGTTGGAGAAATAGACACCTGCTAGCCACCTATGTGCGAAGCACGTCGGTAGAACTAGTCTCATGAACGCGGTCATGTAATGTCGGTCCGGGCCGCTTCATTCAACAATAGCGATGAATCAAAGTAAGACGTTGGTGGAAAGCAGTATGACTATTATCGCCCACAACTCATTGTGTTCTATTCGTGCATATATCATCTACACATAGACCTGGCTCGGATGCCACTGTTGGGGAACGTAGTAATTCAAAAAAAATCCTACGATCACGCAAGATCTATCTTGGAGATGCATAGCAACGAGAGGGAAGAGTGTGTCCACGTACCCTCGTAGACCGAAAGTGGAAGCGTTTAGTAACGCGGTTGATGTAGTCGAACGTCTTCACGATCCAACCGATCCAAGTACCAAACGTACGGCACCCCCGTGTTCAGCACACGTTCAGCACGATGACGTCCCTCGAGCTCTTGATCCAGTAGAGGGTCGAGGGAGAGTTTCGTCAGCACGACGGCGTGGCGACGGTGTTGGTGATGTGATCCGCGTAGGGCTTTGCCTAAGCACTACGATAATATGACCGAGGTGGTAAACTATGGAGGGGGGCACCGCACACGCCTAAGAAACAACTGTTGTGCCTTTGGGGTGCCCCCCTGCCCACGTATATAAAGTAGGGGAGGAGGAGGCCGATGGCCTAGGAGGGGCGCGCCAAAGGGGGGAGTCCTACTTGGACTCCTGGTCCAAGTAGGATTCGGCCCCCACCTCTTCCTTCCAACGGAGGGGGAAAGAGGGAAGGACATGAGAGAAAGAGGGAAAGGGGGGCCGCGCCCCCCTTCCTATTCGGACTCCCCTTGGGGGCGCCCTCCCACTTGTGGGCTGTCCCCTCTTCTCTCCCATGGCCCATGAGGCCCATGATTTCCCCCGGGGGGTTCCGGTAACCCCTCGGTACTCTGATAAAATACCCGAGTCACTTAGAACCATTCCGATGTCCGAATACAACATTCCAATTTATGAATCTTTACCTCTCGACCATTTCGAGACTCCTTGTCATGTCCGTGATCTCATCCGGGACTCCGAAAAAACTTCGGTCACCAAAACACATAGCTCATAATACAAATCGTCATTGAACGTTAAGCATGCGGACCCTACGGGTTCGAGAACTATGTAGACATGACCAAGACACATCTCTGGTCAATAACCAATAGCGGAACCTGGATGCTCATATTGGCTCCTACATATTCTACGAAGATCTTTATCGGTCAAACCGCATAACAACATACGTTGTTCCCTTTGTCATTGGTATGTTACTTGCCCGAGATTCGATCGCCGGTATCATCATACCTAGTTCAATCTTGTTACCGGCAAGTCTCTTTACTCGTTCCGTAATGCATCATCCCGCAACTAACTCATTAGTCACATTGATTGCAAGGCTTATAGTGATGTGCATTACCGAGAGGGCCCAGAGATACCTCTCCGATACACGGAGTGACAAATCCTAATCTTGATCTATGACAACCCAACAAACACCTTCGGAGACACCTCTAGAGCATCTTTATAATCACCCAGTTACGTTGTGACGTTTGATAGCACACAAAGTGTTCCTCTGGTATTCGGCAGTTGCATAATCTCATAGTCAGAGGAACATGTATAAGTCATGAAGAAAGCAATAGCAATAAAACTAAACGATCATTATGCTAACCTAACGGATGGCTCTTGTCCATCACATAATTCTCTAATGATGTGATCCCATTCATCAAATGACAACATATGTCTATGGTCAGGAAACATAACCATCTTTGATCAACGAGCTAGTCAAGTAGAGGCATACTAGGGACACTCTATTTTGTCTATGTATTCACACATGTACTAAGTTTCCGGTAAATACAATTCTAGCATGAATAATAAACATTTATCATGATATAAGGAAATATAAATAACAACTTTATTATTGCCTCTAGGGTATATTTCCTTCAAGATTTACCCAGGTTCGTGCCACCTTGTGGTGTAAAACCCTTCTCCTGCTTTGTGGTGGATTGCCTCCTGAGGAGCATGAGAATGAATAGGTACAGTGGATGAGTTGCCTCGTGAGAGCTCTGGGAGTGAGGATGGAATTGTTCTGATTCGACCTGACCCGCTCCCTCTCTGCGGTGGAGACTAGCCTATACTTATAGTGACCTTGGTCCTCTTCCCTCATAGCTTAGGCGGGAAGGGATCCCACAATGGCCAATTTGAAAGGGGACAGGTAGTACATCTTATCCCAGAGTCGGTTCTTATCCATAGATTTTTCAGCTAAAAGATACGGTGTATATATCAATGAAAGCTGACGCCTTTGGTTCTTGGTACGACTGGTACATTTTAACATTTATCGGTCTAGTTGGAAAAATTGCCCCTCAAAGATAAAGTTTTCCTTATATATTATGATGCGCCCTTGCCCTTAGCCTCCCTTTCTCTGACGAAAGGTGGTCTTCCCCTGCAAAGCTTCTGATCGTGATGCAGGGGTGGGCTCAGTGATATCATCCGTCTTGCCGAGCCCGTGGTCTTGGTCTTGTTGCACCGGAATGGAAACCTTTGGGGGGGCTCCTTGGGAACCCGCGTACGTCCTTGCCTCCTTAGCACCAAAGAGGAAACTGTCCTCCCATGCACCCGCTGGCGCCCGCCAGGCCTTGGTCGTCATGGCTTACATCACCGGGAGCCTGGTGAGGCTGGGTACCTGCATCGAAGTCTCTGCTCCTCGGGAGGCAGGCTTGGGGTGCTGCTTCTCGGGAGGTCTTAGAGTCGTCCGCCTCGCGAGGGCGGGGGCCCTCGCGAGGGTCTTGTCCTGGGGGTCATGTAGTTGGGCCGTACCGGGTCGTCGATGAGGCCGCATGCTGGGCCGTAGGCACGCAAGTCTGGGTACCCCCGACCATAGAACGCCGATAGTAGCCCCCGGGACCAAGGCGCGCTCGGGCTGGCTTCGAGGCGAAGGCAACGAAGGAAGGGCAAAGCGATGTGGGCCCCAACCGCCTGCGGGCCAGTCACGGCGTGTGGCGCACGATGGCGCACAGATGCCTCCGCTTCCCCATGTTGCCTCGGCAACTGCCTAGGCTGACAAAAGACTGGGGCGTGCTGCAGGGCCATCATTGCTCGAATGTGAAGGGACGCCGGTTGGCTTTCTCCGATCGCCTATAAGAAGGCGCGGGAAGCGGAGCCCGAACCCATCTTCGCCTTCTTGCTCCTCCATTCCACACTTCCGCCAAAGTAGCCATGGCGCCGGTGAGAAGGTTTTCCGCCGCCGAGAAGGGGAAGGTGCCACGGGAGGAGCCAGAGTTGGCCCCGCCAAAGAGAGGGCGCGGCCACCCTCGCAAGGTCACCGCGACACTTGCGACGGCTCCTCTCCGGCGTGAGCTTGCTCCGCTGGGGGTCCGCGCCGGCTCCAGCAGTCGCTGGAAGGGTCCTTCCTGCGGAAGCGGCCATGGAAGCCGTGGAGGACGAGGCCGAGGAGGGGGGCATGCGGTGGCCGTCCGACTACCTCGTCTGTAGGCCCACTCAGATGACACGGCCCACGAGTTCGTGGTGTGGGTGGAGAGGTTGCCAGGCACCTAGATTCGGCTCCCGCACTCCTTGGCGGAGGAGTTGCCAGCGAGAGGGCTCGTTGGGCTAAGGCTCCAGCACGATGGCTGCTGCAACCAGTCTTCGCGGGCGGAGGTCAAGGTCACCCCCTCCGGCTATTACTACATGACCCGGGGATGGCGGGTGATCGCCCTCACCTGCGGCTCGAAGGGGAGGCACACCCTCCACTTCAAGTACGACGGTGCGACGACGCTCTTCTTCAAGGTCTTCGGCAAAAACGGCAGGCGCCTGGACTGCTGCCCGGGGGCGACAGCAGTGGCGGCGGCTGTTCCTTCTTCGAGGACGACGCTCGTCGTGGCGGCGATGCCCTCGACGGTGAGCGTGCCCTTGGCGACGGCCGTGAATCCTCCAGCGGCAACGACGCTTCCTCCAGGGGAAGCTCGAGTGGCGGTGGCCAAGACGGGCCGCCACACGGCGGTGTCAAGGTGGAGGAGGATTTCGACTAAACACTGGCGCCGCCAAAGCCGGCGCTCCAGGAGTCGTGGCCTCCGGGGCTTCTTTTTGTTTTTGTTTCCTGCATAAGAAGTAATGAGGGGCCCTGTGGGGTGTGTAAGAAACTATGGTGCTCGCGCCTTTTATCTCAATGTTTAACTTGTGTTTTTAAGTTATGTTAGCGCCCCTTGTCTAATCTCGAGCCCCTTCCGCTTCGCGATAGCTTAGTGCCCTGCGCCGTCAGAACCCAGTCCCCAGGTAAGCTTCTGCCATCGCTGGTATGCTAGATCGCGATGCCGTGTGCAAGGCCAGGACGTGAGCGACCCAAGGTCCGAAAGAAGCTCCTAAGACGTGGTGCTCAGGAGGCCCCCCTTGACGCGCAGGCAGCTTCCGGATGGAAAGAGGCTTTCGTCTACACAACATTGCAGAAATCGAGGCGTCAATAGCAAGGCTCGCGCCTGGCGTGGGGGAGGCGACTTAGCTCTGGGTGCCCATGATCCGCGAGGCGTCTCTGCATCGTGACGACGCGCTTCCCTTGGGCTGGATTCTCCTTTTCCACCCTGAAACGCATCAAGGAAAACCCAGGTAGGGGTGAGTGAAAATCCTGGCGCATCTTTAGCATTTCAAACGGTGCCTGCATGACCAGGCTGCACCCTACTTCCCGTACTCCTGGGTGGGGTTCGCCCCTCCTTTTCTTGCTTACCAAGGTGCTCTACATCCTCAGGGCCCGACCCGCGGGCGAGCTCAGCCACCGCTGGTATGTTAGGTCGCGATGCCTGGGACAAGGCCAGGGGGTGAGCGCTTGAGAGCCAATAGGGCTCCTGAGGCACCATGCTCAAGAGCCCCCTTTTAACGTGCAAGCGGTCTGCGCGAAAAAGGAGTGGTTCGCCCCGCTGAGGCGCCCAGGGAGGGCTTCGACCGACAACACACGGTATACGAAGTGCTTTTACTTAGCCTTTTGCGGACCGGACTGCTGCTTGATTGTGGCGGGCCCTTTTGGGGTGACGAGGCATCGGCAAGGCCGCTCGAGGTCCTGTCTCCTGAGGTTCCTGCGTATCAGTTGCTACTTCTTGAGCTTGCGTTGGTTTTTCCCTTGAAGAGGAAAGGGTGATGCAGCACAGTAGAGATAAGTATTTCCCTCAGTTAAGAACCAAGGTATCAATCCAGTAGGAGAAACGTGCAAGTCCCCAATAGATGCACCTGCACAAACAATCAAACACTTGCACCCAACGCGATAAAGGGGTTGTCAATCCCTTCACGGCCACTTGCAAAGGTGAGATCTGATAGAGATAGATAGAACTAAACATAAGATAAAATATTTTTGGGTTTTTTGGTTTATAGATCTAAAAATAAAAGATTGCAAAATAGTAGATCAAAAACTAATATGATGGAAAATAGACTCGGGGGGCATAGGTTTCACTAGAGGCTTCTCTCATGAAGGCAAATAATACGGTGGGTGAACAAATTACTGTCGAGCAATTGATAGAAAAGCGCAAAGTTATGACGATATCCAAGGCAATGATTATGCAATATAGGCATCACGTCAATGTCAAGTAGACCGACTCCTGCCTACATCTAATACTATTACTCCACACATCAACCGCTTTCCAGCATGCATCCAGAGTATTAAGTTCATAAAGAATGGAGTAATGCCCTAAGTAAGCTGACATGATGTAGAGGAATAAACTCAAGCAATACGATGAAAACCCCATCTTTTATCCTCGATGGCAACAATTCAATACGTGTCTCGCTACCCCTACTTTGTCACTGGGTGAAATCACGCAAGATTGAACCCAAAGCTAAGCACCTCTCCCATTGCAAGAAAAACCAATCTAGTTGGCCACACCAAACCGATAATTCAAAGAGAAATACAAAGATATCAAATCATGCATATAAGAATTCAGAGAAGATTCAAATAACATTCATAGATAAGCTGATCATAAATCCACAATTCATCGGATCTCAACAAACACACCGCAAAAGAAGATTACATCGGATAGATCTCCAAGAGCATCGCGGAGAACATGGAATTGAGAATCAAAGAGAGAGAAGAAGCCATATAGCTACTAGCTATGGACTCGTAGGTCTGTGGTAAACTACTCACGCTCCATCGGAAGGGCAATAGAGTTGATGTAGATGCCCTCTGTGATCGAATCCCCCTCCGGAAGGATACCGGAAAAGGCCCCAAGATGGGATCTCACGGGAACAGAAGGTTGCAGCGGTGGAAAAGTGTTTTCATGGATGCTTCTGGTGGTTCTGGTATATATGTGAATATATAGGAGGAAGAGCTAGGTCAGGGGAGTCCCGAGGGGCCCCCAAGGTAGGGGCGCCCCTCTAGGGCGTGCCCTCCACCCTTGCCGCCGCCTCGTGGCTCTTCTGAATTGGACTCCAAGTTCCTTGGGTGTCTTTTGGTCCAAGAAAAATCATCGCGAAAGTTTTATTCTGTTTAGACTCCGCTTGATATTCCTTTTCTGCGAAGCTCAAAAACAAGGAAAAAACAGAAACTGGCACTGGGCTCTAGGTTAATAGGTTAGTCCCAAAAATAATATAAAATAGCATATTAATGCGTAAAACATCCAAAACAGATAATATAATAGCATGGAACAATCAAAAGTTATAGATTCGTTGGAGACGTATCAAGCATCCCCAAGCTTAATTCCTGCTCGTCCTCGAGTAGGTAAATGATAAAAACATAATTTTTGATGTGGAATGCTATCCATGTCATTTTCTTTATTGTGGCATGAATATTCAGATCCATAAGATTCAAAACAAAAGCTTAATATTGACATAAAAATGATAATACTTCAAGCATACTAATAAATAAATCATGTCTTCTCAAAATAACATGGCTAAAGAAAGCTATCCCTACAAAATCATATAGTCTGGCTATCCTCCATCTTTATCACACAAAGTATTTAAATCATGCACAACCCCGATGACAATCCAAGCAATTGTTTCATACTTTTAATGTTCTCAAACCTTTTCAACTTTCACGTAATACATGAGCATGAGCCATGTATATAGCACTATAGGTGGAATAGAATATGGTGGTTGTGGAGAAGACAAAAAGGAGATAATCTCACATCAACTAGGCGTATCAACGGGCTATGGAGATGCCCATCAATAGATATCAATGTGAGTGAGTAGGGATTGCAATGCAACAGATGCACTAGAGTTATAAGTTTATGAAAGCTCAAAAGAAACTAAGTGGGTGTGCATCCAACTTGCTCGCTCATGAAGACCTAGGGCAATTTGAGGAAGCCCATTGTTGGAATATACAAGCCAAGTTCTATAATGAAAAATTCCCACTAGTATATGAAAGTGACAACATAGGAGACTCTCTATCATGAAGATCATGGTGCTACTTTCAAGCACAAGTGTGTAAAAAGGATAGTAACATTGCCCCTTCTGTCTTTTCTCTCATTTTTTCTGTTCTCTCTTTCCTCACATGGGACAATGCTCTAATAATGAAGATCATCACACTTTTATTTACTTACAACTCAAGAATTACAACTCGATACTTAGAACAAAATATGACTCTATATGAATGCCTCCGGCAGTGTACCGGGATATGCAATGACTCAAGAGTGACATGTATAAAAAATATGAATGGTGGCTTTGCCACAAATACGGTGTCAACTACATGATCATGCAAAGAGATATGACAATGATGAAGCATTTCATAATAAAATGGAAATATGGAAGTTGCATGGCAATATATCTTAGAATGGCTATGGAAATGCCATAATAGGTAGGTATGGTGGCTGTTTTGAGGAAGGTAAAAGGTGGGTGTAAAGCACCGGCGAAAGTTGTGCGGTACTAGAGAGGCTAGCAATGGTGCAAGGGTGAGAGTGCGTATAATCCATGGACTAAACATTAGTCATAAAGAACTCGCATACTTATTGCAAAAATCTATTATTCATTGAAACAAAGCACTACGTGCATGCTCCTAGGGGGATAGATTGGTAGTAAAAGACCATCGCTCGTCCCCGACCGCACCTCATAAGGAAGACAATCAATAAATAAATCATGCTCCAACTTCGTTACATAACGGTTCACCATACATGCATGCTACGGGAATCACAAACTTGAACACAAGTATTTCTACAATCCACAATTACTCACTAGCATGACTCTAATACCACCATCTTTATATGTCAAAACAATCATAAGGAATCAAACTTCTCATAGTATTCAATGCACTTTATATGAAAGTTTTTATTATATCCTTCTTGGATGCCCATCATATTAGGACTAAATTCATAACCAAAGAAAATTACCACGCTGTTTAGAGAGACTCTCAAAATAATATAAGTGAAGCATGAGAGTTCAATAATTTACAAAACAAAGCCACCGCTGTGCTCTAAAAAGATATAAGTGAAGCACTAGAGCAAAATTGCCTAGCTCAAAAGATATAAGTGAAGCTCATAGAGTATTCTAATAAATCACGATTCATGCGTGTCCCTTTCAAAAGGTATGTACAGCAAGGATGGTTGTGGCAAACTAAAAAGTAAATACTCATATCATACAAGACGCTCCAACCAAAACACATATCATGTGGTGAATAAAAATGTAGCCTCAAGTAAATTTACCAATAGACAAAGAAGAAAGAGGGGATGCCATCCGGGGCATCCCCAAGCTTAGGCTCTTGGTTGTCCTTGAATATTACCTTGGGGTGCCTTGGGAATCCCCCAATCTTAGGCTCTTGCCACTCCTTATTCCATAGTCCATCAAATCTTTACCCAAAACTTGAAAGCTTCACAACACAAAACTCAACAGAAAATCTCATGAGATCCGTTAGTATAAGAAAATAAAATCACCACTTTTGGTACTGCTGTGAACTCATTCTTTATTTATATTTGTGTAATATCTATTGTATTCCAACTTCTCTATGGTTCATACCCCCCGATACTACCCATAGATTTATCAAAATAAGCAAACAACACAAAGAAAACAGAATCTGTCAAAAACAGAACAGTCTGTAGAAATCTGTAAACTTTAATACTTCTATAACTCCAACAATTCCGAAACATTAGGACAACCTGGGCAATTTCTATACCAATCTTGTGCAAAAAGAATCAGATCAAAATCACACTTCTGTAAAACAAGAAAATTATTTTTCTGGGCGCAAAAGTTTCTGTTTTTAGCAGGATCAAATCAACTATCACCGTAAGCCATCCCAAAGGTCTTACTTGGCACAAACACTAATTAAAACACAAAAACACATCTAACCAGAGGCTAGATGAATTCTTTATAGAAAAATAGAACCAAAAAAGCAAGAAGAAAAATAAAATTGGGTTGCCTCCCAACAAGCACTATTGTTTAACACCCTTAGCTAGGCATTGATAATTTTAATGATGCTCTCATGAAATATAGCAATTGAAACATGAAGAAAGCATCATGTAGCATGTTAAGAACACATCGAAGTCTAACATACTTCCTATGCATAGGAATATTATAGGCAAACAAATTATCAAGACAAGCAAAAAATAGCATATGCAAGGAAGAAGAAAGAAACAATAGCAATCTCCACGTAACGAGAGGTAATTTAGTAACATGAAGATTGCCACAACCATATTTTCGTCTATCATAATAATTACATGTAGGATCATAATCAAATTGAACAATATAGCTATCACATAAAATTTTCTCTTTATGATCCTTACGCATGCAAAGTTGACACTCTTCCAAAATAGTGGGATCAACATAAAATAAAGTCATTACTTGTCCAAGCCCACTTTTATCAAAAAAATCATAAGATCGATCAATCTCCAAATTAGCGGGATCATTAATTCCTAAAGTTGACACTCTTCCAAACCCAATTTCAATATTATAGCAAACATATTCATCATGAGGCTTAAATAAATTTTCAAGATCATAAGAAGCATTATCACCCCAATCATGATCATTGCAGTAAGTAGCAGACATAGCAAAACTAGGATCCCCAAGCTTGGAGTTTTGCATATTATTAGCACAATTAACACTAATAGAATTTAAATAACATCATTGCAATCATGCTTTTGATTCAAGGAACTATCAAGTATGGGTGCAATAGCAATAATCTCATGTCTAACATAAGGAACTATAGCAATTTATCTCCATAAATATTGGCATCGTGGCCATAAGAATAGCAAGCATCATGTTCATCAAGGGATATTTCAATCAAATCATCGGGGTCATAATTATCTATAGATTCATGCATATCCTTATTTTGTTCCAAAGCAACAGTCATTCTCTCAATAAATTCTTTGACAGAGACATTATGAACATAGTTTTCATAGCAATATTTAAGTATGTCAAAATTTTCATATTTGTAGAGAGTAATATCATACTTTTCAATCAAAGAAGCAACTTCATAAGCACCCTTAAAAGCAACAAATTCTTCAATTTGTTTGATATCATAGTAACTGTAAACACCCTTTTCATAAGAAGATAATGTTTCATTATCATTAAACTCACATAGGTAGGTAAGGTGTTTTTTAGGGTTCTTAGAGCAACAAGTAAAATCAAAAAGTTCACAAAGATTCCAAGTATAACATAGCAAACAATTTATTTTATTCCATAAGAGTCTCCCTTTGTCAGACAAACGGTGACGCACAAAATGAGAATGCTCATCTAAAGATTTTCCCTCAACTAAACTAGTTGGGGGTTCAACACGAGCACATATGGATCGAAGATGATTCAAGTAGAAAAATTTAAGTGGATCCATATCAATAGATTTTTAGCAAGAAAAGATCCAAGCAAATAGAAGGCACATGGCAACACAAGCAAAGGTAGCAAACGAGCAAAAAGGCATACGGAAAGAAGGGCGAATAAAAAGGCAAATATTTTCAAAAATCATTTTAGAAGTGGGGGAGAGGAAAATGAGAGGCGAATAGCGAATAATGTAATGCAAGAGATGAGAGTTTATGATGGGTACTTGGTAGGCTTGACGTAGATCTCCCCAGCAATGGCGCCAAAAATTCTTCCTGCTACTTCTTGAGCTTGCGTTGGTTTTTCCCTTGAAGAGGAAAGGGTGATGCAGCAAAGTAGAGATAAGTATTTCCCTCAGTTAAGAACCAAAGTATCAATCCAGTAGGAGAAACGCGCAAGTCCCCAATAGATGCACCTGCACAAACAATCAAACACTTGCACCCAAGGCGATAAAGGGGTTGTCAATCCCTTCACGGTCACTTGCAAAGGTGAGATCTGATAGAGATAGATAGAACTAAACAAAAGATAAAATATTTTTTAGTTTTTTGGTTGTCGGAGTAAATGGCTACGGGTAGCCAAACGTACTCCCCCTGGTTCTCTGAAAAATTATCAGGCCGATTGGGCCTTCAAGTATCCAAAGCACAGGGCTGCCTTCCCCTGGTCGGCTATCTCACAGGCCGACTACCGGAAGGCGACCCGACCTCCAAAAAACCTCCCCGAAGATAACCATAAGATGGCCGACTCCCAGAAGCCGGCCATAAGTGGACCGACTCCCAGAAGCCGGCCATAAGTAGACCGACTCCCAAAAGCCGGCCACAAGAAGACCGACTCCCAGAAGCCGGCCACAAGAAGACCGACTCCCAGAAGCCGGCCACAAGAAGACCGACTCCCGGAATGCGGCCAAGACTGCACCCACGAGGGCTGCGCCCACATAATGGTGATGAGACGGGGCGTGGCCACAGTACAGCCTGCCACCCCCGAACCCCGGAGCATGCATGGCCACAGTGCGCCGTACGGGTCAGCCATCCCCCGTCCGGCGCGACACTGTTGCCATGTTGACCGTGATGTCACCCACGACAGGCGCCAGTACGGCCCGCGGGCGGCGGGCCCCTTCAGCCAGAGAGACGCTCGAAGGCGGCCCGGCCTCCCCTAGTCGGCCTGAGGCGTAGCTGGCTCCCAATAGCCGGCTACCTCCATCCCTCGAAGTATGTGCATTATTAAGGAGACAAGACGAGGTGAGGCTACAGTGAGAGCCCGCCAGGCGGCGGCACTATAGCCATGCTTACCTCGACAAAGCCCTCATCATCAGGGGCGAGGCAACACTAACCAGCCGCCGACAAAGCCCCCGGGCGATGGGGCCGGCCTGTCAACCAAGAGGCCAGCAGCCGGCGGGACCCACCAGTCGGCGGGCCGCAGCAGCCGGCGGAGAAGCCGGCGAGCACAAACACTGACGGCTGGGACCCGCATCCAGCCGTATTACCATTGTATCCCTGGGGGGTAGGCCTATATAAACCCCCCAGGACACCCATGCAAAGGGTTGATCTCTAAGATAGTTTAGCCACCACGTAGGGGGAAGAGGAGAGCTAGCCTTGCCTTTCTTCCTCCTCTAGCCAAACAGCTCAAGGAGCACTTGTAGCTACTTGTGTTGATCTAGTGATCATGCGGAGACCCCGCAGAGCAAGACTAGGGGCGTTATCTCCACGGACAGCCCCGAACCTGGGTAAGATTCGCCGGCGTGCATGTCTTCGCCTTATCCCGTTTCCAGGCACCGGCGATGTCTTACTGGCTCCCACAATGATAAGCCACCCGTTGGCATATGTCGCACCAACCACCCGGCATTTGGCGCCCACCGTGGGGCCAGGTGCACAGTCGTCCGGAGACCCGTTCTGGACGGGAACCCTTTTCCTCCACCGAGAGCGTAGCCAGCCCGCTACACCCGATGGCGCTTGCCCTCACGCGCTGCAAGGCGTCGACGACGCCTGCGCGGCAAGCTACCTCGCCGATCTTCTTGGCGAGGCTCGCATCTCCGACGAGCCTGCGTCCGATGCGGGCACAGACTGCCCCGAGAGCCGCCTCGTCAGCCTCCTCGACCAGCTCCACGCCTCCAGCGACCTTGTTGTGGACTTGGAGTCGGTCGGCTCCACCGACCCGATGCTTGTCGACTCCGACACGGCATCGCTTGACGCCTTCCCCACCAACGTGGTGATCATCGATGACCCTCTCCCCCGAGCCGATAGTGGCAGCAGCGCTGTCACTGAGGTGCTGGTCATCAGCCACGGCGCCTTCTCGGGCGAGAACGCCCACGACGCCCTACAAGCGGCACTGCACGGCTTGTCCGTCCCCATCCCGGCCGACGCCGACGCCGAGACTCTGGAGGCACGTCACCTCGCCCTCATCGCGGAGGGCCAGAAGATAGTATCCATGAGACGCCTCACTAAGGCTCACCAGCGCGAAGTCGACCGCGCCGCCTTTGGTACGCCGCCTCCTGGCGGGCCGAGCCGAGCCGGCCTCGTCAAGAAGCGCGGCGCGGCCATCGCCAGCATGCTGGGAGCAGACCGCCCAGTCTACGCCATGCCACTCGAGAACCTGCGTGCCGCTCAGGCGGCCGTAGATGAGCTAAACGGGCTGGGGGCTGATGAGCTCCCCTATATGACTAGACGCATCCAGCAGTTGATCGACGCGGCCGCAGAACGGCATGAAGCCGGCGCCCGCGCTGAAAGTCCTCCCCCACGCCGAGAGCACGCCGTGACATCCTGGACGCCGACTGCAAGCGGCGCCCGCGCAAGAAAAGACAAGGAGCCGGATGCTAGCCGCAGTAAGACTCGGGTCACCATTGAGCGCGACGCAGAAGGCCGCCCCCGAGCGGTGGAACGACAAGGCAATCCGCCTCCCCCTCGCCTCGTGGGGAGAGATATCCCACCCCGCCGCCTGTCACGCATCCGACTCTCGGCGGCCAACTAGGCCACCGCGAAGGAGTCGGCGAGAATGATGCCCGCCACCGGATCCGCCGCCTAGCGCGATCCCTGGCGCTAGAAGAAGAAGATGATGTCGGCCTGCCTTGCTTTGGCCCCCGCATCCGCGACGAGCCCTTCCCCAAAGGGTTCTCACTCCCAAGAGACACGCCAAAATACAACAGCTCCTTGAAGCCGGAAGATTGGTTGATCGACTACTCTACCGGAGTCAGCATAGCAAACGGCAACAGGCGCGTTGCCGTGAAGTACGTCCCTCTCATGCTTCAAGGCACGGCATGCACCTGGCTGAACAGCCTCAAGCCCTATAGCGTCAACAGCTGGCTAGACTTCACGGAAGTCTTCGTCCGCAACTTCACCAGCACATACAAGCGGCCTCCCAAGCCCCGCCAGCTCTCCTTATGCGTCCAAGGGCCCAGCGAATCGACTCGCGACTACCTCACGCATTGGGCCGAGCTCCGCAACTCCTGCGAGGGGGTGCACGAGGTTCAAGCCATAGAGTACTTCACGGCCGACTCCTCTGCGACGAGCCGACTACCCTCGACGAGCTGCTGATCATAGCAGACAAGTACGCCACGGCCGACTCCTCAATGAAGACCGAGCTCCGAGTGGAGGCCTTTGGAAAGGTGCTCGCTCCGGCTCCCAAGACGCCGGTTGGTGATTCCAACCGACGCCCCTACCAGAGCGACCACAAGTGCAAGGCCCCTATGCCGCCTTCCACCAGTCGGCAAGTAGCCACCGTCAAAGACGAACAGCCCGAAGAGCGGCCTGCACCCAAGAAGAAGGGCGGCAAGCCGGCTTGGCAGCCGGCCTTCTCCTACGAGCAAACTCTTGATGCCCCCTGCAAGTTCCACAGCGGCGCAAAGCCGTCCAACCACATGACCCGGAAGTGCCATTGCCTCATGCGGATCTCCAAGGGCGAGGGGCTGCTACCGCCTCCACCTCCTGGCCCGCCGCCTCCAGCCCCTCAGCAGCCGGCTGTTTGACCAGCAGTCAGAGCCATTCAAGATGAGTTCCCAGATGAGCATGCCGCCTACGTTGTCTTCACGAGCCAAATTGAAGACAAGCGCAGTCGGTGCCGACAGCACCAAGAAGTCAACGCGGTCGCCTCCAGCAACCCCGAGTTCATGCATTGGTCTGAGAAGCCTATCAGCTGGAGCCGAGCCGATAACCCAGAGGTGATGCCGTCTCCCGGCTCTTATGCATTGGTGTTGGACGCCACCCTCGCGACAGAAAGGCGAGCTGCCCGTTTCTCCCATGTGCTGATTGATGGTGGGAGCAGCATCAACATACTGTACCGTGACACCATGGAGAAGTTGAACATCAAGGCGAAGCAACTCATGCCAAGCCGGACTGTGTTCCATGGCATCGTACCTGGCTTGTCCTATTCCCCAATCGACAAGATCAAGATGGATGTTCTCTTCGGAGACAAGGATCACTTTCGCCGAGAAGCGATCTGGTTTGAAGTAGTGGATCTAGAGAGCCCTTACCACGCCTTGCTTGGCTGACCTGCCCTGGCCAAGTTCATGGCTGTGCCCCACTACGCCTACCTCAAGATGAAGATGCCGAGTTCAAAGGGGATCATCACCATAGCCGGAGACTACAAGAAGTCCACCGAGTGTGCTGCGCCCAGCAGCCGACTGGCCGAGTCCCTCGTGATTGCTGAAGAGAAGAAGATGCTGGACCGAGTCGTGGCCATGGACGGCAAGCAGCCGGCCCTGTCCCCCAACCCCAAGGAATATGATGCTCAGGGCTTCCAGCCGGCCAAGGAAACAAAGAAGATACCTCTGGACCCGGAGAACCCGGAGAGGTTTGCTGTCATTGGTGCAAACCTGGACAGCAAATAGGAAGGCGAGCTTGTCGACTTCCTCCATGAGAATCGGGACATCTTTGCATGGTCCCCAAAGGACATGCTAGGTGTTCCGAAGGATTTCGCCGAGCACAAGCTACATGTCCGAGCGGACGCAAAACCAGTCAAGCAGCCTCTCCGCCGACTGTCGGAGGAGAAGAGAAGGATCGTAGGAGAAGAGATAGCCCGGCTCCTGGCAGCCGGCTTCATTATGGAGGTGTTTTTTCCAGAGTGGCTTGCCAACCCGGTCTTGGTGTTGAAGAAGAACAATAAATGGCGTATGTGTATAGATTACACAAGCCTCAACAAAGCCTGCCCCAAAGATCCGTTTGCCCTACCACGGATCGATCAAGTGATAGACTCCACAGCCGGATGCGAGCTATTGAGTTTCTTGGATGCTTACTCAGGCTACCACCAGATCAAGTTGGACCCAGCCGACCGCCTGAAGACCGCCTTTATCACACCATTCGGAGCTTTCTGCTACCTGACTATGACATTCGGCTTGAGAAATGCTGGTGCCACTTTTCAGCGTTGCATGCAGAAAAGCCTCCTCAAGCAACTCGGCAGATTTGCACACGTCTATGTAGACGATATTGTGGTGAAGACGGAGAAGCACGGCACCCTGCTGGAAGACCTCAGAGAAACATTTGCCAACTTGCGCCAATTTCAAATCAAGCTCAACCCTGAGAAATGCGTGTTTGGAGTACCAGCCGGCCAGCTTCTAGGCTTTTTGGTCTCCGAACGCGGCATTGAGTGCAACCCAGTGAAGATCAAGGCCATAGAGAGAATGGAGATTCCTACCAAGCTGCGAGACGTTCAGAAGTTTACCGGGTGCCTGGCCTCCCTAAACCGCTTTATCAGCCGGCTAGGGGAGAAGGCTCTCCCCCTGTACCGACTCATGAAGAAGTCCACCCACTTCGAGTGGAACGACCAAGCAGACCAAGCTTTCCACGAGTTGAAGAAGATGCTGACCACACCGCCTGTCCTGGCAGCGCCGACTGAGAAAGAGCCCATGCTCCTTTAAATTGCTGCGACTAGCCGAGTGGTCAGTACAGTCATCGTGGTCCAACGCCCAGAAGAAGGCCAAGCTCAGTTAGTCCAGAGGCCGGTATATTATTTGAGCGAAGTACTGTCCACCTCGAAGCAAAACTACCCGCATTACCAGAAGATGTGCTATGGAGTGTACTTCGCCGCCAAGAAGCTGAAGCTCTACTTTCAAGAGCATCCCATCACGGCAGTATGCACTGCCCCGCTTGCCGAGATCATAGGCAGCCGGGATGCATCCGGCCGGGTGGCTAAGTGGGCCATTGCGCTGGCTCCTTACACGATCTTCTACCAGCCCCGCACCGCCATCAAGTCCCAAGCATTGGCCGACTTCCTTGTCGACTGGGCCGAGACCCAGTACCTACCGCCGGCTCCCGACTCCACTCATTGGCGGATGCACTTCGACAGATCCAAGATGCGCACCGGCTTGGGAGCCGGCATCGTCCTCACCTCTCCCAAGGGCGACAAGCTCAGATACAAATTGCAAATTCATTTTGCCGCCTCCAACAATGTGGCCGAGTAGGAGGCGCTCATACACGGGCTCCGGCTAGCCAAAGAACTCGGCATACGCCGGATCCTGTGTTATGGCGACTCCGATTTGGTGGTCCAGCAGTCATCTGGCGACTGGGACGCCAAGGACGCAAACATGGCGAGCTATCGATTCCTCGTCCAGCAAATCAGCGGATACTTTGAAGGGTGCGAGTTCCTCCACGTGCCACGGGCGGACAACGAGCAAGCAGATGCCCTGGCACGGATCGGCTCCACCCGACAAGCCATACCAACCGGCGTCTCTCTCCAACGCCTCCTCAAACAGTCTGTCAAGCCGTCTCCAGAATCGGACTCCATCTTCGTACCGCCTGCCCCTGATGCAGTCGGATCCGACTTGGGGAACCCAGCAAGTGGCTCGGGGACTTCGACAAGCGGCCCGGGGACTGCCGTAGTCGCACCCGGCTCGGGGATTTCAGAACCCGGCCCGGGGACTGCAGCAGTCGGCCCGGGGACTGCAGCAGTCGGCCCGGGGACTACAGCAGTCGGCCCGGGGACTGCAACGACACAACAGACGGTGGCCGACTCCAACTCTTCACCACCCAACCCACCCACCCATGTCACAGTAGCCGTACTGACAACGGAAGAAGTCACAGCTCCATCATGGGCCCAGCCCATCCTCATCTTCCTAGTAAACAGAGAGCTACCGACTGATGAGATCTCGGCAAGACTAGTTCAACGCCGAGCCGGAGCATACGCAATAATAAACAGAGAACTTGTTAAGCGTAGCGTCACTGGAGTCTTCCAGCGCTGCGTCGAGCCAGAGAAGGGCATAGCAATCCTCAAGGATATCCACCAAGGCGAATGCGGCCACCACGCGGCCTCAAGATCACTTGTCGCCAAAGCTTTCCGCCATGGTTTCTTCTGGCCGACTGCTTTGGAAGACGCCAAGGAATTAGTCAAATGCTGTAAAGGATGCCAAGTCTTCAGCTCCAAGCAACACCTGCCGGCTTCTGCAATCAAGACCATCCCCCTCACCTGGCCCTTTGCTGTTTGGGGGCTGGACATGGTGGGCCCATTCAAGACAGCCCGCGGTGGCATGACACACCTGCTTGTCGGCGTGGACAAATTCACCAAGTGGATTGAAGCGAAGCCAATCAAGAAGCTGAACGGGCCGACTGCCGTGACATTCATCACAGATATCACCACTCGGTATGGTATACCACACAGCATCATCACCGACAACGGCACAAACTTTGCCAAGGGAGCACTGGCACGTTTCTGCGCGACACAGGGCATCCGACTGGACTTAGCGTCCGTTGCCCACCCGCAGTCAAACGGCCAGGTCGAGCGAGCAAACGGCCTCATCCTCTCCGGCATCAAGCCCCGACTGGTCGTACCACTGGAGCGTTCAGCCGGCTGCTGGCTCGATGAGCTGCCGGCTGTCCTCTGGAGTCTGCGTACTACCCCGAACAAGTCAACCGGCTTCACTCCTTTCTTCCTTGTATATGGTGCCGAGGCTGTCATCCCAACTGACATCGAGTTCGACTCGCCTCGGGTCACCATGTACACGGAGGCGGAGGCCAAGGAAGCGCGAGAAGACGGTGTCGACCTGCTGGAAGAGGGTCGGCTATTAGCACTCAGCCGGTCCGCCATCTACCAGCAGGGTTTGCGCCGTTACCACAACCAGAAGGTCAAGCCAAGATCCTTCCAAGAAGGCGATCTTGTGCTCCGGCTGATCCAGTGAACAGCTGGCCAGCACAAGCTCTCGGCCCCTTGGGAAGGCCCATTCGTCATCAGCAAGGCCCTAGGCAATGACTCCTACTACCTGATCGACGCACAGAAGCCGAAGGCACGCAAGCGGGATGATTCCGGCAAGGAGTCGGAACGACCATGGAACGCCAATCTCCTGAGAAGATTTTACAGTTAAAAGCAGTATGTATCACGCTACCTTTTTGTATTAAGTACAAGACAATGGGCCCCCCGAAGCGCACTCGGGGACTACCCTCTTTTATCTATGAATGACGAGTGTCATACCCATGAATGTACTATTACATTTGATTTTCTATCTGGCACCGGGTTTGACTAGTCGGCTCGGGGACTGGCCGCCTTGAGTTATATTAAAAGTTCTACCTGAAGTCAGAGAAGTAGTGTGCCGGCACCCGAGCCCTCTCTTATGGAAAGTCGCAGCTCGAAGAACCGACTGCCCGACTGGCAAGAGCCAAAGGCAGGAAAGGATGCCCACACGAAAAACGGCTAAGGACTAACGAACCTATATAACACAAGCTGGCCTCCCACCACACCTACCGGCTGTCAGAACAGCCGGCTGGCCGGCTTCCCAGTCACTTCGCTACAATCCAAGAAAGCTAGAGTACTTGCCCTCCCAACTGGTCAAGCACTTCTCCAGCCACAGACTGCAGAGCAGCTGTCCGGCTGGGAAGGCGGCAACCAAGGGAGGGCGGCAAAGGAAACAGCCAAAGGATGAAAAGCAAGAACAATGGGAAGCCAAACACATGCATGATTATATTTACACATAAGGCCTTCAACAGGCCGACAGTCAACATAATTTGAATACACCCCCCATGGGTGGAACTGCGCAGACTTAACAGAATATTGTTCGAAGAGCAATAAACAGGAAAGCAACGATGGCGGATCAGACTAAGGGCGCAATAGGCGAGCCGGGCTGGTCGGTGGAGACGGCAGTGCCGGTTGGAGGAGTGGCCGGCTGGCGAGTCTCGGCTTGATCATCGCTGGCTCCAGGCGGCGCGTTCGCACGCGCCTCGTTGCCGGAGGCACGATCAAGTTGAGACTGGCCAGTTGCTCCACCATCTGACATGGCGTCTTCACCATCCTCTCCCTCCTCCTCTTCGCCCTCGTCACTTGAGTCGATCTCCTCCGCCGAGTCCTCACCATCCGCCGGGTTCAGCCCGAACCACTCCTCCGGCTGAGCAATGCCATTATCATCCACCTCAGGAGCAAAGGCGCTGGTGTCGGTGTAGTCGGCGATTGCCGAAGCGCGCTGGATGATAGCTGGCCGCACCGCCTCCAACTCCTCGTCAGCCTCCTGCCGCCAGGTGGCCAGCTGGTCCAAGCTCAACTCGGGATACCAGGCTTTGACGAACTCCAGCGCACGCCTGGTGCCTGACCGAGCTGCAGAAGCCTTCCAGGCCTCGAAGCGGCCAACCGCTACCTCCAGCCAGTCGGCAGTCCGACTGGGGGTACGGGGAACCACCTCGCCAGGCCAGAGGGCGGCCAGCACTTGCGCCCCAACGCGCTGAAGACGGCGGAGCATGCGGTGAGCCGGCTGGAGGCGGGCTTGGATTGCCAGAAGATGTTCCTCAAGCGACCGACGAGCATTCGGCGCGATCTCCACACCGGCTTGCCTTCGTGCCTCGCGGTGGGCCTCGACAACCTGGTTGGCGGCGGTAGAGTAACCAGGGAAGTACTCTGCACAAGAAAGAAAGAGAAAAAACACAAAGTCAGAGAATGGACTAAATGACAAGCAGCATGCAATTAACGAAGAAGAGGGCGGCCTACCATCGACCAAGTCTTCGATCTGGCCGTAGCCGCTGATCAGCGACTGCCTTGCCTCAGCCCAGCTCGCCGCCTCGGTCTCGTACTCGGCTTGAAGGGCGGCCTCGCTGTCCTGCACCGCCTTCAGGGCCGCCTTGTGGCTCTCCTCCTGGTCGGCCAGCCTCTTGACCAGGCGGTCACGCTCCTGAACCAAGGCGTCAAACTCGGCTTCCTTGGCGCGAAAGGCGGTCTGGGTCCCACCCAGCTGCTCCCTCAGGCTGGCATTGGCCTCTGCAGATATGGCAAAGAAGGAAAAAGCAATAAGAAAGAAGTCGTCAGGAAAGATCCGACCCGACTGCTCAGCCGTCGGCCCGAATCTCGGGGACTACACCCAGTGGGTGCGCTAACGTGCGCCCACGTGAGATAAAAGATGAAGCACTTACTCCGGCTCTCAGTTAGATCAGCAGTCTTCTGGGTCAGCTCCCGAGCCTGGGAGTTGAAGGCAGCCGCACGGAGGTTGTGGTAGTCCTGCAAGTCGGACAGAGAAGCGAACAAGAGCAAGATAAGCAATCAAAGTCTACTAAGTAGTTCCAAGCCGCCTGCTCAGCAGCCGACTCGGAACTCGGGGACTACACCCAGTGGGTGCGCTGACGCGCCCCCACGGAAGAGAGCAAGATCAAGAAACAGAAAAGCGGGAAGGCTCACCCGAATGGCCGCCCATGTTGCGAGGAACTCGTCATTGTACTGCCTCAGCACGGCGGCCTGGGACTGAAGCCGGTTCCGGACTTCTGGCGCAGCCACGTTTACCATGGCCGTCCCGCCACCCGGCGTCCACCCCGAGCTGGCGCTGGCTGTCTCCGGATCCTGGGTCGACGAGCTAGAGCCCGGCGCCGAAGTTGCCTTCCCCGCGCGCTGGCGTGATGAGGATCGGACCACCAGGTCCGTCTTCGCAGCCGGCTCACCTCCAGCCGGCCGCACGGGCGGCGCGTCAAGTCGGCCGCCTCGGTCCGCCCAGTCGGCGATGGCGGTGTCGCCTCCCTCTCCCGGACGACGACATCGTCCTCCTCCCTCTCCATCCCCGGCAGGTCACCGCCGTCTTCCTCCGGCGGGAGCTTCGGGATCTCGGGCGCCGCGACACGCAGGGGGTGAAAAGCAAGGCCCCCTCCGCTGCCGCTGCGGCTGCAGCCTCCGCCTGGGCCTTGGCTGCCGCATCGGCTTGTGCCTTCGCCGACTCCTCCGCCATCTCCTGCGCCGCCTTGGCAGAGGCCGCCCTCAGCTCCTCCGCCTCCCGCTCCTCCCGCGCCTCCCGTGCATTCCGCTCCGTTGCCGCCTGAAGCTCGGCACGAGGGTCCACGCGGCGGGTATTTGCGGATCCTCCAGACGATCCAACCACGGAGGCGGCAGAGATCCGCTCAAGAGAGAGCGAAGCCCTGTTTGATGAGACAAGACAAGGATTCAGAAATCGACAAGAAAAGAAGAAGGAATA
Organism: Triticum aestivum; assembly: GCF_018294505.1. Classification (NCBI taxonomy): domain Eukaryota; kingdom Viridiplantae; phylum Streptophyta; class Magnoliopsida; order Poales; family Poaceae; genus Triticum; species Triticum aestivum. The sequence continues at coordinate 511,156,878 of NC_057814.1, forward strand.
TGCAAGAGAATCTACACTTACGCCGAAACCGTTTGCGGCTGCTTCACCACCTTGCGGATGCGGGCCGCCTTCGCGGCCGCCTCATCCTGCCTGGTCGCCGCTGCCTCGCTCTTGGGCTTCTTCGCCCGACTTCCGAACAAGACCGACGCGGCCCGACGCTTCTGCGCGCCACGTCGAGCAGGCGACGCGACGGAGGAACCCGCGCCATGGTCGGATGCCGGCTGGCGGCGCGGGACGATTTCCGCCTCGTCGTCCTCCGGCCAGTCGTTGAAGCTGGCTCCAAGCCCGGAGCCGCCTGCTTCGCCGCCTCTTGCCTCGGTGTTATCGTCCATGGCGGCCGCCCCCAAGTCGGGGTCCTCCAAGTCATGCTCCGCCCGGTCAGGGAGAAATTGGCGATCTGCCCCCGCTGTCCCGGCCGCAGGTCGAAGGAGAGGGATTCTGCCTAGACGTGCCGACTGGTCAGAGTCGGCCAAGAAAAACTTGGTGACAAAACTAAAACAAGAGAAGATAAAGAAAGCATACCATAGGCGGGGGATTGGCACGGGAGTACGGCTCCTTGCCAAACTGCCACTCTGCGGAGAGCTTGCAGTTCGCGAGATAGTTCACCATATGAGCCACCTCGTCATGAGGCATCTCCTTGGTGCACATCCGACTCAGATCGAGTTCGCTGCTCATTTGACTGATCAAATGAGGGCGGCCTTGAAGTGGGAGCACCCGGCACACCACGAAGGCCGCCAGCAGGTCGGACCCAGTCAGGCCCTCCGACTGGATCATTACCCGGAGTCAGGCGACGGCGGCGGCTCCAGCCGGCGACATCGTCCTAGCCCGATAGGACCACTGGGGCCGCCTCCTAGCCGGCGGGCCGGCTACGTAAGCCGGCAAATTGACGTAGTCGCCTTTGCGGGCGACGTTCTTCACGTAGAAGTACGATTTTTGCCAGATCTTCACCGACTAGATCAGCGTGATGGCAGGGAAGGGGTTGTCGGCTGCCGGCCTCCACACCGCGATGAAGGCGCCGCTCTGAGCCGGCACGCCCTGCATGCGGGTGCCAAGCTTGGATTGGAAGAATTCCCCCTAGAGCTCGAGGGTGGGAAGGACGCCGAGGAAGCCCTCACACAGAGTGACGAAGGCGGACAGTAGCACCACCGTGTTTGGAGTGAGGTGGTGCGGCTGGAGCTGATAAAATTCGAGGAAGGAGCGGAAGAAGGCGCTCGCGGGCAGGCCGAGGCCGCGCAGGAAGTGCGAGCGAAAGATTACCCGCTCAACTTCCTCCGGCACCGGCGTGATCTCCTTCTTCGGCGCAAGACGGACCCGCACCTGGTCCTCGCCGGGCATCTGCCGCGTCTTGCGGAAGAAATCGATTTGGTCCGCGTGGACGTTGGAGCCATCCCAATCTCCGCCGTGCTGCATGATGGCAAGAAGCTGGCGAGAAAGGGCGCGGCGACGGCGAAATCACGGCCCCGCGGCGGCGAAGCTGCGGGGTAGTGCGAAGACTAGAGGGACGGCGCAGCGGCAAAGGGCTGCTGCGGCGGAGAAGGAAAGGAAGAAAATGGCGGAGCGAGGGGAGCGTGCAAGCGCCTGCCGTTCCCCCTCCTCCCCTACTTATAGCCTCGTGCGGCGAAGCCGAGGAGGCGAGGCGTGGGGGAACGTGGGATTAACTGCGTCCACTCCCCCACGTTCCGCGATTACTGTGCCCTAACGACATGCAGAAACTGCCGCCGGAAGGCGTGCGGCCAGCTTTGGGCCACAGAGAATCCGCGCCTGGGCCTAGGTGTGGGAGTGATGGGCCCCCGGCCTGCGGCGACGTCCCGTCGGGCGCGTGGGTTGGCAGGCTTTTTTCAGCCGGAGGGTGCCACATGGTACGCGGGCGGCGAGCGGGCGGCCCGCAACCCGGCGTGCGCACCAACCGACTCCCGCCTTCAGACTTCAAAATCTCGCCAAGATGGCGTACCCAACCGAAGCCGGCTCCTAGCTGCTGGCTCTTCAAGATAGGAAGCTGACCGAGCTTCTCGTCCTCTTCTCAGCCTCGAAGGCCCACCAGCTTCGGGGACTACTGTCGGAGTAAATGGCCACGGATAGCCTAACCGACTCCCCCTGGCTCTCTGAAAAATTATCAGGCCGATTGGGCCTTCAAGTATCCAAAACACAGGGCCGGCTTCCCCTGGTCAGCTATCTCACAGGCCGACTACCGGAAGGCGACCCGACCTCCAAAAAACCTTCCCGAAGATAACCATAAGATGGCCGACTCCCATAAGCCGGCCATAAGTAGACCGACTCTCAGAAGCCGGCCATAAGTAGACCGACTCCCAGAAGCCGGCCACAAGAAGACCGACTCCGAGAAGCCGGCAACAAGAAGACCGACTCCCGGAAGCCGGCCAAGACTGCACCCACCAGGGCTGCACCCACATAACGGTGATGAGACGGTGCGTGGCCACAGTACAGCCTGCCACCCCCGAATCCCGGAGCATGCATGGCCACAATGCGCCGTACGGGTCAGCCATCCCCCGTCCGGCGCGGCACTGTTGCCATGTTGACCGTGACGTCACCCACGACAGGCGCCAGTACGGCCCGCGGGCGGCGGGCCCCTTCAGCCAGAGAGACGCTCGAAGGCGGCCCGGCCTCCCCTAGTCGGCCTGAGGCGTAACTGGCTCCCAATAGCTGGCTACCTCCCTCCCTCGAAGTATGTGCATTATTAAGGAGACAAGACGAGGTGAGGCTACAGTGAGAGCCCGCCAGGCGGCGGCACTGTAGCCACGCTTACCTCGACAATGCCCTCGTCATCAGGGGCGAGGCAACAGCAACCAGCCGCCAACAAAGCCCCCGGGCGGTGGGGCCGACCTGTCAACCAAGAGGCCGGCAGCCGGCGGGACCCACCAGTCTGCGGGCCCCAGCGGCCGGCGGAGAAGCCGGCGAGCACAGACACTGACGGCTGGGACCCGCATCCAGCCGTATTACCATTGTATCCCTGGGGGGTAGGCCTATATAAACCCCCCCAGGACACCCATGCAAAGGGTTGATCTCTAAGATAGTTTTAGCCACTACGTAGGCGGAAGAGGAGAGGTAGCCTTGCCTTTCTTCCTCCTCTAGCCAAAACAGCTCAAGGAGCACTTGTAGCTACTTGTGTTGATCTAGTGATCATGCGGAGACCCCGCAGAGCAGGACAATGGGCGTTATCTCCACGGAGAGCCCCGAACCTGGGTAAGATTCGCCAGCGTGCATGTCTTCGCCTTATCCCGTTTCCAGGCACCGGCGATGTCTTACTGGCTCCCACAATGATAAGCCACCCGTTGGCATATGTTGCACCTACCACCCGACATTTGGCGCCCACCGTGGGGCCAGGTGCACCGTCGTCCGGAGACCTGTTCTGGACGGGAACCCTTTTCCTCCCCCGCGAGCATAGCCAGCCCGCTACGCCCGATGGCGCTTGCCCTGACGTGCTGCAAGGCGTCGATGATGCCTGCGCGGCGAGCTGCCTCGCCGATCTTCTTGGCGAGGCTCGCATCTCCGGCGAGCTTGCGTCCGACGCGGGCATAGACTACCCCGAGAGCCGCCTCCTCAGCCTCCTCGACCAGCTTCACGTCTCTAGCGAGCTTGTTGTGGACTTGGAGTCGGTCGGCTCCACCGACCCAATGCTTGTCGACTCCGACACGGCATCGCTTGACGCCTTCCCCACCAACATGGTGATCATCGACGACCCTCTCCCCCGAGCCGACAGTGGCAGCAGCGCTATCACTGAGGTGCTGGTCATCAGCCACGGCGCCGTCTCGGGCGAGAACGCCCACGACGCCCTACAAGCGGCGCTACATGACTTGTCCGTCCCCATCCCGACCGACGCCGACGCCGAGACTCTGGAGGCACGCCGCCTCGCCCTCATCACGGAGGGCCAGAAGATAGCATCCATGAGACGCCTCACTGAGGCTCACCAGCGCGAAGTCGACCGCGCCGCCTTTGGTACACCGCCTCCTGGCGGGCCGAGCCGAGCCGGCCTCGTCAAGAAGCGCGGCGCGGCCATCGCCAGCATGCTGGGAGCAGACCGCCCAGTCTACGCCACGCCACTCGAGAACCTACGTGCCGCTCAGGCAGCCGTAGACGAGCTAAACGGGCTGGGGGCTGATGAGCTCCCCTACATGAATAGACGCATCCAGCAGCTGATCGACGCGGCCGCAGAACGGCATGAAGCCGGCGCCCACGCTGAAAGTCCTCCCCCACGCCAAGAGCACGCGGCGACATCTCGGACGCCGACTGCAAGCGGCGCCCGCACAAGAAAAGACAAGGAGCCGGCTGCTAGCCGCAGTCGGACTCGGGTCACCATTGAGCGCGACGCAGAAGGCCGCCCCCGAGCTGTGGAACGACAAGGCAATCCGCCTCCCCCCCGCCTCGTGGGGAGAGATATCCCACCCCACCGCCTGTCACGCATCCGACTCTCGGCGGCCGACTAGGCCACCGCGAAGGAGTCGGCGAGAATGATGCCCGCCACCGGATCGACCGCCTAGCGTGATCCCTGGCGCTAGAAGAAGAAGATGATGTCGGCCCGCCTTGCTTTGGCCCCCGCATCCGCGATGAGCCCTTCCCCAAAGGGTTCTCACTCCCAAGAGACACGCCAAAATACAACGGCTCCGTGAAGCCGGAAGATTGGTTGATCGACTACTCTACCACAGTCAGCATAGCAAACGGCAACAGGCGCGTTGCCGTGAAGTACGTCCCTCTCATGCTTCAAGGCACGACACGCACCCGGCTGAACAGCCTCAAGCCCTATAGCGTCAACAGCTGGCTAGACTTCACGGAAGTCTTCGTCCGCAACTTCACTAGCACATACAAGCGGCCTCCCAAGCCCCGCCAGCTCTCCTTATGCGTCCAAGGGCCCAGCGAATCGACTCGCGACTACCTCGCGCATTGGGCCGAGGTCCGCAACTCCTGCGAGGGGGTGCACGAGGTTCAAGCCATAGAGTACTTCACCGCCGGGTGCCGAGAGGGCACCCTCGTCAAGCACCGACTCCTCTGCGATGAGCCGACTACCCTCGACGAGCTGCTGATCATAGCAGACAAGTACGCCACGGCCGACTCCTCAATGAAGACCGAGCTCCGAGTGGACGCCTCTGGAAATGTGCTCGCTCCGGCTCCCAAGACGCCCGCTGGTGACTCCAACCGACGCCCCTACCAGAGCGACCACAAGCGCAAGGCCCCTATGTCGCCTTCCACCAGTCGGCAAGTAGCCACCGTCGAAGACAAACAGCCCGAAGAGCGGCCCGCGCCCAAGAAGAAGGGCGGCAGGCCGGCTTGGCAGCCGGCCTTCTCCTACGAGTAAACTCTTGATGCCCCCTGCAAGTTCCACAGCGGCGCGAAGCCGTCCAACCACACGACCCGGAAGTGCCATTGGCTCTCGCGGATCTCCAAGGGCGAGGGGCTGCTGCCGCCTCCACCTCCTGCCTGCATCTACTACTATTACTCCACACATCGACCGCTATCCAGCATGCATCTAGAGTATTAAGTTCATAAAGAATGGAGTAACACCTTAAGTAAGATGACATGATGTAGAGGAATAAACTCAAGCAATATGATGAAAACCCCATCTTTTTATGCTCGATGGCAACAATTCAATACGTGTCTCGCTACCCCTACTTTGTCACTAGGTGAAATCACGCAAGATTGAACCCAAAGCTAAGCACCTCTCCCATTGCAAGAAAAACCAATCTACTTGGCCAAACCAAACCGATAATTTGAAGAGAAATACAAAGATATCAAATCATCCATATAAGAATTCAGAGAAGATTCAAATAATATTCATAGATAAGCTGAGCATAAATCCACAATTCATCTGATCTCGACAAACACACCGCAAAAGAAGATTACATCGGATATATCTCCAAGAACATCGAGGAGAACATGGTATTGAGAATCAAAGAGAGAGAAGAATCCATCTAGCTACTATCTCTGGACCCGTAGGTCTATGGTAGACTAATCATGCTTTGCTTTGGGTTGATGTAGACGCCCTCCATGATCGAATCCCCCTCCGGCAGGATGCCGGAAAAGGCCCCAAGATGGGATCTCACGGGAACAAAAGGTTGCGGCGGTGGAAAAGTGTTTTTGTGCTTGCTTCTGGTGGTTCTGGAATATATGTGAATATATAGGAGGAAGAGCAAGGTCAGGAAGTCACTGAGGGCCCACAAGGTAGGGGGCTCCCCCTTCTAGGGCGTGCCCTCCACCCTTGCCTCCGCCACGTTTGGACTCCGCTTGATATTCCTTTTCTGCGAAGCTCAAAAACAAGGAAAAAACAGAAACTGGCACTCGGCTCTAGGTTAATAAGTTAGTCCCAAAAATAATATAAAATAGCATATTACTGCATATAAACATCCAAAACAGATAATATAATAACACGGAACAATCAAAAATTATAGATACGTTGGAGACTGATCTGCTCGTGATCGTTCCACGAGAAGATGAAGGCACTAAGGACGTGGTGAGGTGACATACACGGGGCCGGCCCGCGAGCCAGAGCTCAGTCTCTTAGATTTATAAGCGCTGCAGGGACGGACCCGAGCACAGGCACCGTTCCGGTAGCCCCCTCTCATGGGACGTTCAAGGGGAGCGCTCGCGACACACAGAGCCCATTGAGGTGACTCCCGAGGTAGTATTGAAGGAAATATGCCCTAGAGGCAATAATAAAGTTGTTATTTATATTTCCTTATATCATGATAAATGTTTATTATTCATGCTAGAATTGTATTAACCGGAAACTTAGTACATGTGTGAATACATAGACAAACAGAGTGTCACTAGTATGCCTCTACTTTACTAGCTTGTTAATCAAAGATGGTTAAGTTTCCTAGCCATAGACATGAGTTGTCATTTGATGAACGGGATCACATCATTAGAGAATGATGTGATTGACTTGACCCATTCCGTTAGCTTAGCACTTGATCATTTAGTATATTGCTATTGCTTTCTTCATGACTTATACATGTTCCTATGACTATGAGATTATGCAACTCCCGAATACCGGAGGAACACTTTGTGTGCTACCAAATGTCACAACATAACTGGGTGATTATAAAGGTGCTCTAGAGGTGTCTGCGATGGTGTTTGTTGAGTTGGCATGGATTGAGATTAGGATTTGTCACTCCGATTGTTGGAGAGGTATCTCTGGGCCCTCTCGGTAATGCACATCACTATAAGCCTTGCAAGCAATGTGACTAATGAGTTAGTTATGGGATGATGCATTATGGAACGAGTAAAGAGACTTGCCGGTAACGAGATTGAACTAGGTATTGAGATACCAACGATTGAATCTCGGGCAAGTAACATACCGATGACAAAGGGAACAACGTATGTTGTTATGCGGTTTGACCGATAAAAGAACTTCGTAGAATATGTGGGAGCCAATATGAGCATCCAGGTTCGTAGAATTGCATTGACCGGAGATGTGTCTGGGTCATGTCTACATAGTTCTCGAACCCGTAGGGTCCGCACGCTTAACATTCGGTGACGATCGGTATTATGAGTTTATGTGTTTTGATGTACCGAAGGTAGTTTGGAGTCCCGGATATGATCACGGACATGACGAGGAATCTCGAAATGGTCGAGACATAAAGATCGATATATTGGACAGCTATATTCAGACACCGGAAGTGTTCCAGGTGATTTCGGAGAAAACCAGAGTGTCGGAGGGGTTACCGGAACCCCTCGGGGAATTATTGGGCCCTAATGGGCCTTAGGGGAGAGAGAGGGCCGCAGCCCAGGAGGTGGCGCCCCCCCCAAGGGGAGTCCGAATTGGACCAAGGGAGGGGGCGTAGCCCCTCTTTCCCTCTCCCTCTCCCTCTCCCTCTCTTTCCTTTCCCCTTCCTCCTCTTAGTTGGACTAGGAAAGGGGGAGTCCTACTCCTACTAGGAGGAGGACTCCTCCCCTCCTTGGCGCGCCCAAGGGCCGGCCGGCCTCCCCCTTGCTCCTTTATATACGGGGGCAGGGGGCACCCTAGAAGCACAACATACATTGTTCTTAGCCGTGTGCGGTGCCCCCCTCCACCATAATCCACCTCGGTCATATCGTTGCAGTGCTTAGGCGAAGCCCTGCACCGGTAGCTTCATCATCACCGTCATCACGCCGTCGTGCTGACGAAGCTCTCCCTCGACACTCAGCTGGATCGTGAGTTCGTGGGACGTCACCGAGCCGAACGTGTGCAGATCACGGAGGTGCCGTACTTTCCGTACTAAGGATCGGTCGATCGTGAAGATGTACGACTACATCAACCGCATTGTCCTAATGCTTCCGCTTACGGTCTATGAGGGTACGTGGACATCACTCTCCCGCTCGTTGCTATGCATCACCATGATCTTGCGTGTGCGTAGGAAATTTTTGAAATTACTGTGTTCCCCAACAGTGGTATCAAAGCCAGGTTTATGCGTAGATGTTATATGCATGAGTAGAACACAAGTGAGTTGTGGGCGATACTAGTCATACTGCTTACCAGGATGTCATCCCTTGATTCGTCGGTATTGTTGGATGAAGCGGCCTGGACCGACATTACGCGTATGCTTACGCGAGACTGGTTCTACCGACGTGCTTCGCACACTGGTGGCTGGCGGGTGTCAGTTCTCCAACTTTAGTTGAATCGAGTGTGGCTACGCCCGGTCCTTGTTGAAGGTTAAAACAGCACATACTTGATGAAAAATCGTTGTGGTTTTGATGTGTAGGTAAGAATGGTTCTTGCTCAGCCCATAGCAGCCACGTAAAACTTGCAACAACAAAGTAGAGGACGTCTAACTTGTTTTTGCAGGGCATGTTGTGATGTGATATGGTCAAGACATGATGCTAAATTTTATTGTATGAGATGATTATGTTTTGTAACAGAGTTATCGGCAACTGGCAGGAGCCATATGGTTGTCGCTTTATTGTATGCAATGCAATCGCCCTGTGATTGATTTTACTTTATCACTAAGTGGTAGCGATAGTCATAGAAACAATAGTTGGCGAGACGACAACGATGCTACGATGGAGATCAAGGTGTCGCGCCGGTGACGATGGTGATCATGACGGTGCTTTGGATATGGAGATCAAAGGCACAAGATGATGATGGCCATATCATATCGCTTATATTGATTGCATGTGATGTTTATCTTTTATGCATCTTATTTTGCTTTGATTGATGGTAGCACTATAAGATGATCTCTCACTAAATTTCAAGGTACAAGTGTTCTCCCTGAGTATGCACCGTCGTGAAAGTTCGTCGTGCCGAGACACCACGTGATAATCGGGTGTGATAAGCTCTACGTTCACATACAACGGGTGCAAGCCAATTTTGCACACGTAGAATACTCGGGTTAAACTTGACGAGCCTAGCATATGCAGATATGGCCTTGGAACACTGAGACTGAAAGGTCGAGCGTGAATCATATAGTAGATATGATCAACATAGCGATGTTCACCATTGAAAACTACTCCATCTCACGTGATGATCAGACATGGTTTAGTTGATATGGATCACGTGATCACTTAGATGATTAGAGGGATGTCTATCTAAGTGGGAGGTCTTAAGTAATATGATTAATTGAACTTTAATTTATCATGAACTTAGTACCTGATAGTATTTTGCAGGTCTATGTTGTTGTAGATCAATGGCCCGTGCTACTGTTCCTTTGAATTTTAATGCGTTCCTTGAGAAAGCTAAGTTGAAAGATGATGGTAGCAATTACACGGACTGGGTCCGTAACCTGAGGATTATCCTCATTGCTGCATAGAAGAATTATGTCCTGGAAGCACCGCTAGGTGCAAGACCCGCTGCAGGAGCAACACCGGACGTTGTGAACGTCTAGCAGAGCAAAGCTGATGACTACTCGATAGTTCAGTGTGCCATGCTTTACGGCTTAGAACCGGGACTTCAACGACGTTTTGAACGTCATGGAGCATATGAGATGTTTCAGGAGTTGAAGTTAATATTTCAAGCAAATGCCCGAATTGAGAGATATGAAGTCTCCAATAAGTTCTATAGCTACAAGATGAAGGAGAATAGTTCTGTCAGTGAACATATACTCAAAATGTTTGGGTATAATAATCACTTGATTCAACTGGGAGTTAATCTTCTTGATGATAGTGTAATTGACAGAATTCTTCAATCACTGCCACCAAGCTACAAGAGCTTCGTGATGGACTATAATATGCAATGGATGAACAAGACAATTCCCGAGCTCTTCGCAATGCTAAAGGCTGCGGAGGTAGAAATCAAGAAGGAGCATCAAGTGTTGATGGTCAACAAGACCACCAGTTTCAAGAAAAAGGGTAAAGGGAAGAAGGGGAACTTCAAGAAGAACGGCAAGCAAGTTGCTGCTCAAGTGAAAAAGCCCAAGTATGGACCTAAGCCTGAGACTGAGTGCTTCTACTGCAAAGGGACTGGTCACTGGAAGCGGAACTGCCCCAAGTATTTGGCGGATAAGAAGGATGGAAGGTGAACAAAGGTATATGTGATATACACGTTATTGATGTGTACCTTACTAATGCTCGCAGTAGCACCTGGGTATTTGATACTGGTTTTGTTGCTAATATTTGCAACTCGAAACAGGGACTACGGATTAAGCGAAGATTGGCTAAGGACGAGGTGATGATGCGCGTGGGAAATGGTTCCAAAGTTGATGAGATCGCCGTTGGCACGCTACCTCTACATCTACCTTCGGGATTAGTTTTAGACCTAAATAATTGTTATTTGGTGCCAGCGTTGAGCATGAGCATTATATCTGGATCTTGTTTGATGCGAGACGGTTATTCATTTAAATCTGAGAATAATGGTTGTTCTATTTATATGAGTAATATCTTTTATGGTCATGCACCCTTGAAGAGTAGTCTATTTTTGTTGAATCTTGATAGTAGTGACACACATATTCATAATATTGAAGCCAAAAGATGCAGAGTTGATAATGATAGTGCAACTTATTTGTGGCACTCCCGTTTGGGTCATATTGGTGTAAAGCGCATGAAGAAACTCCATTCTGATGGACTTTTGGAATCACTTGGTACTTGCGAACCATGCCTCATGGGCAAGATGACTAAAACTTCGTTCTCCGGAACAATGGAGCGAGTAACAGATTTGTTGGAGATCATATATACTGATGTATGTGGTCTAATGAATATTGAGGCTCGCGGCGGGTATCGTTATTTTCTCACCTTCACAGATGATTTGAGCAGATATGGTATATCTACTTGATGAAACATAAGTCTGAAACATTTGAAAAGTTCAAAGAATTTCGGAGTGAAGTGGAAAATCATCGTAACAAGAAAATAAAGTTTCTACGATCTGATCGTGGAGGAGAATATTTGAGTTACGAGTTTGGTCTTCATTTGAAACAATGCAGAATAGTTTCGCAACTCACGCCACCCGGAACACCACAGCGTAACTGTGTGTCTGAACGTCGTAACTGCACTTTATTAGATATGGTGCGATCTATGATGTCTCTTACTGATTTACCGCTATCATTTTGGGGTTATGCTTTAGAGACGGCTACATTCATGTTAAATAGGGCACCATCTAAATCCGTTGAGACGACACCTTATGAACTGTGGTTTGGGAAGAAACCAAAGTTGTCGTTTCTTAAAGTTTGGGGCTGCGATGCTTATGTGAAAAAGCTTCAACCTGATAAACTCGAACTCATATCGGAGAAATGTGTCTTCATAGGATACCCAAAGGAAACTATTGGGTACACCTTCTATCACAGATCTGAAGGCAAGACATTCATTGCTAAGAATGGAACCTTTCTAGAGAAGGAGATTCTCTCGAAAGAAGTGAGTAGGAGGAAAGTAGAACTTGATGAGGTAACTATACCTGGTCCCTTATTGGAAAGTAGTTCATCACAGAAATTAGTTCCTGTGATCCCTACAACAATCAATGAGGAAGCTAATGATAATGATCATGAAACTTCAGATCAAGTTACTACCGAACCTCGTAGGTCAACCAGAGTAAGATCCGCACCAGAGTGGTACGGTAATCCTGTTCTGGAGGTCATGTTACTTGACCATGACGAACCTACGAACTATGAGGAAGCGATGATGAGCCCAGATTCCGCGAAATGACTTGAGGCCATGAAATCTGAGATGGGATCCATGTATGAGAACAAAGTGTGGACTTTGGTTGACTTGCCCGATGATCAGCAAGCCATCGAAAATAAATGGATCTTCAAGAAGATGACTGACGTTGACGGTAATGTTACTGTCTACAAAGCTCGGCTTGTTGCGAAAGGTTTTCGACAAGTTCAAGGAGTTGACTATGATGAGCCTTTCTCTCCCGTAGCGATGCTTTAAGTCTGTCTGAATCATGTTAGCACTTGCTGCATTTTATGATTATGAAATTCGGCAAATGGATGTAAAGACTGCATTCCTGAATGGATTTCTGGAAGAAGAGTTGTATATGATGCAACCTGAAGGTTTTATCGATCCAAAGGGTGCTAACAAAGTGTGCAAGCTCCGGCGATCCATTTATGGACTGGTGCAAGCATCTCGGAGTTGGAATAAACGCTTTGATAGTGTGATCAAAGCATATGGTTTTATATAGACTTTTGGAGAAGCCTTTATTTACAAGAAAGTGAGTGGGAGCTTTGTAGCATTTCTAATATTATATGTGGATGACATATTGTTGATTGGAAATGATATAGAATTTCTGGATAGCATAAAAGGATACTTGAACAAGAGTTTTTCAATGAAAGACCTCGGTGAAGTTGCTTATATATTGGGCATCAAGATCTATAGAGATAGATCAAGATGCTTAATTGGACTTTCACAAAGCACATACCTTGAAAAAGTTTTGAAGAAGTTCAAAATGGATCAAGCAAAGAAAGGGTTCATGCCTGTGTTACAAGGTGTGAAGTTGAGTCAGACTCAATGCCCGACCTCTGCAGAAGATAGAGAGAAAATGAGAAGTGTTCCCTATGCTTCAGCCATAGGCTCTATCATGTATGCAATGCTGTGTACCAGACCTGATGTGTGCCTTGCTATTAGTTTAGCAGGGAGGTACCAAAGTAATCCAGGAGTGGATCACTAGACAGCGGTCAAGAACATCCTGAAATACCTGAAAAGGACTAAGGATATGTTTCTCGTTTATGGAGGTCACAAAGAACTCGTCATAAAAGGTTACACTGATGCAAGCTTTGACACTGATCCGGATGACTCTAATTCACAAACCGGATACGTATTTATATTGAACGGTGGAGCTGTCAGTTGGTGCAGTTCTAAGCAAAGCGTCGTGGCGGGATCTACGTGTGAAGCGGAGTACATAGCTGCTTCGGAAGTAGCAAATGAAGGAGTCTGGATGAAGGAGTCCATATCCGATCTAGGTGTCATACCTAGTGCATCGGGTCCAATGAAAATCTTTTGTGACAATACTAGTGCAATTGCCTTGGCAAAGGAATCCAGATTTCACAAGAGAACCAAGCACATCAAGAGACGCTTCAATTCCATCCGCGATCAAGTCAAGGAAGGAGATATAGATATTTGCAAGATACATACAGATCTGAATGTTGCAGACCCGTTGACTAAGCCTCTCTCACGAGCAAAACATGATCAGCACCAAGACTCCATGGGTGTTAGAATCATTACTGTGTCATCTAGATTATTGACTCTAGTGCAACTAGGAGACTGAAGGAAATATGCCCTAGAGGCAATAATAAAGTTGTTATTTATATTTCCTTATATCATGATAAATGTTTATTATTCATGCTAGAATTGTATTAACCGGAAACTTAGTACATGTGTGAATGCATAGACAAACAGAGTGTCACTAGTATGCCTCTACTTGACTAGCTCGTTAATCAAAGATGGTTAAGTTTCCTAGCCATAGACATGAGTTGTCATTTGATGCACGGGATCATATCAATAGAGAATGATGTGATTGACTTGACCCATTCCGTTAGCTTAGCACTTGATCGTTTAGTATATTGCTATTGCTTTCTTCATGACTTATACATGTTCCTATGACTATGAGATTATGCAACTCTCGAATACCGGAGGAACACTCGGTGTGCTACCAAACGTCACAATGTAACTGGGTGATTATAAAGGTGCTCTACAGGTGTCTCCGATGGTGTTTGTTGAGTTGGCATAGATCGAGATTAGGATTTGTCACTCCGATTGTTGGAGAGGTATCTCTGGGCCCTCTCGGTAAGGCACATCACTATAAGCCTTGCAAGCAATGTGACTAATAAGTTAGTTGAGGGATGATGCATTAAGGAATGAGTAAAGAGACTTGCCGGTAACGAGATTGAACTAGGTATTGAGATACCAACTATCGAATCTCCGGCAAGTAACATACCGATGACAAAGGGAACAACGTATGTTGTTATGCGGTTTGACCGATAAAAGATCTTCGTAGAATATGTGGGATCCAATATAAGCATCTAGGTTCCGCTATTGGTTATTAACCGGAGACGTGTCTCGGTCATGTCTACATAGTTCTCGAACCCGTAGGGTCCGCACGCTTAACGTTCGGTGACGATCGGTATTATGAGTTTATGTGTTTTGATGAACCTAAGGTAGTTTGGAGTCCCGGATATGATCACGGACATGACGAGGAGTCTCGAAATGGCCGAGACATAAAGATCGGTATATTGGACAACTATATTCGGACACCGGAAGTGTTCCAGGTGATTTCGGAGAAAACCGGAGTGCCGGAGGGGTTACCGGAACCCCCTGGGGAAGTATTGGGCCTTAATGGTCCTTAGGGGAGAGAGAGGGTAGCATCCGAGGAGGTGGCGCCCCCCAAGGGGAGTCCGAATTGGACTAGGGGAGGGGGCGCAGCCCCTCTTTCCCTCTCCCTCTCCCTCTCCCTCTCTTTCCTTTCCCCTTCCTCCTCCTAGTTGGACTAGGAAAGGGGGAGTCCTACTCCTACTAGGAGGAGGACTCCTCCCCTCCTTGGCGCGCCCAAGGGCCGGCCGGCCTCCCCCCTTGCTCCTTTATATACGGGGGCAGGGGCACCCTAAAAGCACAACAGATATTGTTCTTAGCCGTGTGCGGTGCCCCCCTCCACCATAATCCACCTCGGTCATATCGTTGCAGTGCTTAGGCGAAGCCCTGTGCCGGTAGCTTCATCATCACCGTCATCACGCCGTCGTGCTGATGAAGCTCTCCCTCGACACTCTGCTAGATTGTGAGTTCGTGGGACGTCACCGAGCCGAACGTGTGCAGATCGCGGAGGTGCAGTACTTTCGGTACTAAGGATCGGTGCTACCTCTTGAGCACTGCGTAGGTTTTCCCTTGAAGAGGAAATTTGTGATGCGGTAAAGTAGCGTAAGTATTTCCTTCGGTTTTTGAGAACCAAGGTATCAATCCAGTGGGAGGCCACGCTCAAGTCCCTCGCACCTACACAAACAAATACAAAACCTCGCAACCAACGCAATAAAGGGGTTGTCAATCCATTCACGGTCACTTACGAAAGTGAGATCTGATAGATATGATAAGATAATATTTTTGGTATTTTTATAATAAAGACTAAAAGTAAATAAAACAAAATGAACGGCGCCAGCAATAACTTGTTGACGGGAGATTAATATGATGGAAAATAGACCCCGGGGCCATAGGTCTCACTAGTGGCTTCTCTCGAGAGCATAAGTATTACGGTGGGTGAACAAATTATTGTTGAGCAATTGACAGAATTGAGCATAGTTATGAGAATATCTAGGTATGATCATGTATATAGGCATCACGTCTGTGACAAGTAGACCGACTCCTGCCTGCATCTACTACTATCACTCCACACATCGACCGCTATCCAGCATGCATCTAGAGTATTAAGTTCAAAAGAACAGAGTAATGCTTTAAGTAATATGACATGATGTAGAGGGATAAACTCATGCAATATGATATAAACCCCATCTTGTTATCCTCGATGGCAACAATACAATACGTGCCTTGCTGCCCCTACTGTCACTGGGAAATGACACCGCAAGATTGAACCCAAAGCTAAGCACTTCTCCCATTGCAAGAAAGATCAATCTAGTAGGCCAAACCAAACTGATAATTCGAAGAGACTTGCAAAGATAACCAACCATACATAAAAGAATTCATAGAAGATTCAAATATTGTTCATAGATAAACTTGATCATAAACCCACAATTCATCGGTCTCAACAAACACACCGCAAAAGAAGATTACATCGAATAGATCTCCATGAGAATCATGGAGAACTTTGTATTGAGATCCAAAGAGAGAGAAGAAGCCATCTAGCTAATAACTATGGACCCGAAGGTCTGAGGTAAACTACTCACACATCATCGGAGAGGCTATGGTGTTGATGTAGAAGCCCTCCGTGATCAATGCTCCCTCCGGCAGGGCGCCGGAAAAGGCCCCAAGATGGGATCTCACGGGTACAGAAGGTTGCGGCGGTGGAATTAGGTTTTCGTGGATGCTTCTGTTGGTTTGGGGGTACGTAGGTATATATAGGAGGAAGAAGTATGTCGGTGGAGCAACGTGGGCCCCACGAGGGTGGAGGGCGCGCCCAGGGGGGTAGGCGCGCCCCCTGCCTCGTGCCCTCCTGGTTGCTTTCTTGACGTAGGGTCCAAGTCCTCTGGATCGCGTTTGTTCTGAAAATCATGTTCCCGAAGGTTTCATTCCGTTTGGACTCCGTTTGATATTCTTTTTCTGCGAAACTCTGAAATAGGCAAAAAAACAGCAATTTGGGTTGGGCCTCCGGTTAATAGGTTAGTCCCAAAAATAATATAAAAGTGTATAACAAAGCCCACTAATAATCCAAAACAGAATATAATACGGCATGAAGCAATCAAAAATTATAGATACGTAGGAGACGTATCAAGCATCCCCGAGCTTAATTCTTGCTCGTCCTCGAGTAGGTAAATGATAAAAACAGAACTTTTGATGCGGAATGCTACTTGGCATAATTTTTTAATGTAACCCTCTTAATTGTGGTATGAATATTCAGATCCGAAAGATTCAAGATAAAAGTTCAATGTTGACATAAAAGCAATAATACTTCAAGCATACTAACTAAGCAATTATGTCTTCTCAAAATAACATGGCCAAAGAAAGTTCATCCCTAAAAAATCATATAGTTTAGTCATGCTCCATTTTCGTCACACAAGAATGCTCTCATCATGCACAACCCCGATGACAAGCCAAACAATTGTTTCATACTTTAGTAATCTCAAACTTTTTCAACCTTCACGCAATACATGAGCGTGAGCCATGGATATAGCACTATGGGTGGAATAGAATATAATGATGGGGGTTATGTGGAGAAGACAAAAAAGGAGAAAGTATCACATCAACGCGGCTAATCAACGGGCTATGGAGATGCCCATCAATTGGTGTTAATGCAAGGAGTAGGGATTGCCATGCAACGGATGCATAAGAGCTCAACAAAAGAAACTAAGTGGGTGTGCATCCAACTTGCTTGCTCACAAAGACCTAGGGCATTTGAGGAAGCCCATTGTTGGAATATACAAGCCAAGTTCTATAACAAAAAATTCCCACTAGTATATGAAAGTGACAAAACAAGAGACTCTCTACTATGAAAATCATGGTGCTACTTTGAAGCACAAGTGTGGAAAAAAGGATAGTAGCATTGTCCCTTTTTTTTGGGGCCTTCTTTTTTTATTTGGCCTTTCTCTTTTTTTGGGACAATGCTCTATGAATGATGATCATCACACTTCTATTTATTTACAACTCAATGACTACAACTCGATACTAGAACAAAGTATGACTCTATATGAATGCCTCCGGCGGTATACCGGGATAGGCAATGAATCAAGAGTGACATGTATGAAAAATTAGGAACGGTGGCTTTGCCACAAATACGATGTCAACTACATGATCATGCAAAGCAATATGACAATAATGAACGTGTCATGATAAACGGAACGGTGGAAAGTTGCATGGCAATATATCTCGGAATGGCTATGGAAATGCCATAATAGGTAGGTATGGTGGCTGTTTTGAGGAAGATATAAGGAGGTTTATGTGTGACAGAGCGTATCATATCACGGGGTTTGGATGCACCGGCGAAGTTTGCACCAACTCTCAATGTGAGAAAGGGCAATGCACGGTACCGAAGAGGCTAGCAATGATGGAAGGGTAAGAGTGCGTATAATGCATGGATTCAACATTAGTCATAAAGAACTCACATACTTATTGCAAAAATCTACAAGTCATCAAAAACCAAGCACAATGTGCATGCTCCTAGGGGGATAGATTGGTAGGAAAAGACCATCGCTCGTCCCCGACCGCCACTTATAAGGAAGACAGTCAAAGAACACCTCATGTTTCAAATTTGTTACATAAGTTTACCATACGTGCATGCTACGCGACTTGCAAACTTCAACACAAGTATTTCTAAATTTCACAACTACTCAACTAGCACAACTTTAATATCACTACCTCCATATCTCAAAACAATCATGAAGCATCAAACTTCTCTTAGTATTCAGCACACTCATAAGAAAGTTTTTACTAGTCTCGAATACTTGGCATATTAGGATTAATTTTCCTATTTAAGCAAATTACCATGCTGTTTAAGACTCTCAAAATAATATAAGTGAAGCATGAGAGAATAATAGTTTCTATAAAACAAAACCACCGCCGTGCTCTAAAAGATATAAGTGAAGCACTAGAGCAAAAACTATGTAGCTCAGAAGATATAAGCGAAGCGCATAGAGTGTTCTAATAAATTCCGAATCATGTGTGTCTCTCTCAAAAGGTGTGTACAGAAAATATGATTGTGGTAAACTAAAAATCAAAGACTCAAATCATACAAGACGCTCCAAGCAAAACACATATCATGTGGTGAATAAAAATATAGCTCCAAGTAAAATTACCGATGGAAGTAGACGAAAGAGGGGATGCCTTCCGGGGCATCCCCAAGCTTTGGATTTTGGGTGTCCTTAGATTATCTTGGGGTGGCATGGGAATCCCCAAGCTTAGGCTCTTGCTACTCCTTGTTCCATAATCCATCAAATCTTTTACCCAAAACTTGAAAACTTCACAACACAAAACTTAGCAGAAAATCTCGTGAGCTCCGTTAGCGAAAGAAAACCAAACACCACTTCAAGGTACTGTAATGAACTCATTCTTTATTTATATTGGTGTTAAACCTACTGTATTCCAACTTCTCTATGGTTTATAAACTATTTTATTAGCCATAGATTCATCAAAATAAGCAAACAACACCCGAAAAACAGAATCTGTCAAAAACAGAACAGTCTGTAGTAATCTGTAACTAACGCAAACTTCTGGAACTCAAAAAATTAAGCCAAAATAGGACGACCTATACAATTGGTTTATTGATCAGCAGAAATTGGAATAAATATTGTATCACGTTCTGGTGATTTTTAACAATTGTTTTTGTGAACAGAAAGTTTCTGGAATTTTCAGCAAGATCAAATAACTATCATCCAAGAAGATCCTATAGGTTTAACTTGGCACAAACACTAATTGAAACATAAAAACAAATCTAAAACGAGGCTAGATCAAATATTTATTCCTAAACAGAAGCAAAAATCAAAAAAACTAAAAATAAAATTGGGTTGCCTCCCAACAAGCGCTATCGTTTAACGCCCTTTTTAGCTAGGCATTGAGATCTTAATGATGCTCACGTGAAAGACAAGAATTGAAGTACAAAGAGAGCATCATAAAACATGTGACAAACACACTTAAGTCTAACATACTTCCTATGTATAGGCATTTTATAAGAAAAAAATTTATCAAGGCAAGCAAAAACTACCATATGCAAGGAAGAAGAAAGAAACAATAGCAATCTCAACATAACGAGTGGTAATTTTGTAACATGAAAATTTCTACAACCATATTTTCCTCTCTCATAATAATTACATGTAGGATCATAATAAAATTCAACAATATAGCTATCATATAAAATATTTTCAACATGATCCACATGCATGCTAAGTTGACACTCTTCCAAAATAGTGGGATTAACATTAACTAAAGTCATGACCTCTCCAAACCCACTTTTATCAAAAATACCATAAGATTGAACATTCTCCAAATATGTGGGATCTAAAGTTGACACTCTTCCAAAACCACTTTCGATATTATTGCAAACACTATTATCAATCTCATATTCATCATGGGGCTTAAATAAATTTTCAAGATCATAAGAAGAATCGCCCCAATCATGATCTTTGCAACAAGTAGTAGACATAGCAAAGCTAGGATCCCCAAGCTTAGGGTTTTGCATATTATTAACACAATTGACATCAAGAGAGATTATAGTAAAACATTGCAATCATGCTTTTTATTCAAAGATCTATCGTGAATCACTTCATAAAACACTTCATCACAATTTTCAGATTCACGGATTTCAAGCAAAACCTCATATAGATAATCTAGTGCACTCAACTCACTAGCAATAGGTTCATCATAATTGGATCTCTTAAAGAGATTAGCAAGTGGATGAGGATCCATAAACTTTTCGCAAGCGAATATGCAAGCAAAAAGAAGGTACATGGTAACACAAGCAAACAATAGATCTGGCGAGAAAAAGGCAAACGAAAAAGAAGGCGAATAAAATGGCAAAGGTGAAGTGGGGGAGAGGAAAATGAGAGGCAAATGGCAAATAAAGTAATGCGAGAGATAATAGTTTGTGATGGGTACTTGGTATGTCTTGACTTGACTTGACTTGACTTGGCGCGAATCTCCCCGGCAACGGCGCCAGAAATCCTTCTTGGTACCTCTTGAGCACTGCGTTTGTTTTCCCTTGAAGAGGAAAAGGTGATGAAGTAAAGTAGCGTAAGTATTTCCCTCAGTTTTTGAGAACCAAGGTATCAATCCAGTAGGAGGCCACGCTCAAGTCCCTCACACCTACACAAACAAATACAAACCTCGCAACCAACGCAATAAAGGGGTTGTCAATCCCTTCACGGTCACTTACAAAAGTGAGATCTGATAGATATGATAAGATAATATTTTGGTATTTTTATAATAAAGACTAAAAGTAAACAAAACAAAATAAACGGCGCTAGAAATAACTCGTTGACGGGAGATTAATATGATGGAAAATAGACCCGGGGGCCATATGTTTCACTAGTGGCTTCTCTCGAAAGCATAAGTATTACGGTGGGTGAACAAATTACTGTTGAGCAATTGACAGAACTGAGCATAATTATGAGAATATCTAGGTATGATCATGTATATAGGCATCACGTCCGTGACAAGTAGACCGACTCCTGCCTGCATCTACTACTATTACTCCACACATCGACCGCTATCCAGCATGCATCTAGAGTATTAAGTTCAAAAGAACCGAGTAATGCTTTAAGTAAGATGACATGATGGAGAGGGATAAACTCATGCAATATGATATAAACCCCATCTTGTTATCATCGATGGCAACAATACAATACGTGCCTTGCTGCCCCTGCTGTCACTGGGAAAGGACACCGCAAGATTGAACCCAAAGCTAAGCACTTCTCCCATTGCAAGAAAGATCAATCTAGTAGGTCAAACCAAACTGATAATTCGAAGAAACTTGCAAAGATAAACAATCATACATAAAAGAATTCAGAGAAGATTCAAATATTGTTCATAGATAAACTTGTTCATAAACGCACAATTCATCGGTCTCAACAAACATACCGCAAAAGAAGATTACATCGAATAGATCTCCACGAGAATCGTGGAGAACTTTGTATTGAGATCCAAAGAGAGAGAAGAAGCCATCTAGCTAATAACTATGGACCCAAAGGTCTGAGGTAAACTACTCACACATCATCGGAGAGGCTATGGTGTTGATGTAGAAGCCCTCCGTGATCAATGCCCCCCTCCGATAGGATGCCGGAAAAGGCCCCAAGATGGGATCTCACGGGTACAGAAGGTTGCGGCAGTGGAATTAGGTTTTCGTGGATGCTTCTGTTGGTTTGGGGGTACGTAGGTATATATAGGAGGAAGAAGTACGTCGGTGGAGCAACATGGGCCCCACGAGGTTGGAGGGCGCGCCCCCCTGCCTCGTGCCCTCTTGGTTGCTTTCTTGACGTAGGGTCCAAGTCCTCTGGATCACGTTTGTTCCGAAAATCACGTTCCCGAAGGTTTCATTCCGTTTGGACTCCGTTTGATATTCTTTTTCTGCGAAACTCGGAAATAGGCAAAAAATAGCAATTTGGGCTGGGCCTCTGGTTAATTGGTTAGTCCCAAAAATAATATAAAAGTGTATAACAAAGCCCATTAATCATCCAAAACAGAATATAATATGGCATGAAGCAATAAAAAATTATAGATACGTTGGAGACGTATCAATTGGTCGATCGTGAAGACGTACGACTACATCAACCGCATTGTCATAACGCTTCCGCTTACGGTCTACGAGGGTACGTGGACATCACTATCCCGCTCATTGCTATGCACCATGATACGTCCATTTTGCATCATGCTTTTATATCAATATTTATTGTATTATGGGTTGTTATTACACATTATGTCACAATACTTATGCCTATTCTCTCTTATTTTAGAAGGTTTACATGAAGAGGCAGAATGCCGGCAGCTGGAATTCTGGGCTGGAAAAGGAGCAAATATTAGGGACCTATTCTGCACAACTCCAAAAGTCCTGAAACTTCACGGAGGCACGTTTTGGAATTAGTAAAAAATACTGTCGAAAGAATTAACCAGAGGGGGCCCACACCCTGGCCACAAGGGTGGGGGCGTGCCCTACCCCCTGGGCACACCCCCCTATCTCGTGGGCCCCCTGGCAGGCCTCCGGTGTCCATCTTCTGCTATATGAAGTCTTTTACCCTGAAAAATCGGGAGGAAGCTTTCGGGAGGAAACACCGCCGCCACGAGGCAGAGCTGTTCTGCCGGGGAAACATCCCTCCGGGAGGGGGAAATCATCACCATCGTCATCACCATCGATCCTCTCATTGAGAGGGGGTCAATCTCCATCAACATCTTCACCAGCACCATCTTCTCTCAAACCCTAGTTCATCTCTTGTATCCAATCTTTGTCCCAAAACCTTAGATTGGTACCTGTGGGTTGCTAGTAGTGTTGATTACTCCTTGTAGTTGATGCTAGTTGGTTTATTTGGTGGAAGATCATATGTTCAGATCCTTTATGCATATTAATACCCCTCTGATTATGAACATGAATATGATTTGTGAGTAGTTACGTTTGTTCCTGAGGACAAGGGAGAAGTCTTGCTATAAGTAGTCATGTGAATTTGGTATTCGTTCGATATTTTGATGAGATGTATGTTGTCTTTCCTCTAGTGGTGTTATGTGAACGTCGACTACATGACACTTCACCATTATTTGGGCCTAGGGGAAGGCATTGGGAAGTAATAAGTAGATGATGGGTTGCTAGAGTGACAGAAGCTTAAACCCTATTTTATGCGTTGCTTCGTAAGGGGCTGATTTGGAACCATATGCTTCATGCTATAGTTAGGTTTACCTTAATACTTCCTTTGTAGTTGCGGATGCTTGCAATAGGGGTTAATCATAAGTGGGATGCTTGTCCAAGGAAGGGTAGTACCCAAGCACCAGTCCACCCACATATCAAATTATCAAAGTAACAAACGCGAATCATATGAGCGTGATGAAAACTAGCTTGACGATAATGCCCATGTGTCCTCGGGAGCGTTTTCCTTTATATAAGAATTTGTCCAGGCTTGTCCTTTGCTACAAAAAGGATTGGGCCACCTTGCTGCACTTTATTTACTCTTGTTACTTGTTACCCGTTACAAATTACCATATCACAAAACTATTTGTTACCGATAATTTCAGTGCTTGCAGAGAATACCTTACTGAAAACCGCTTGTCATTTCCTTCTGCTCCTCATTGGGTTCGACACTCTTACTTATTGAAAGGACTACGATAGATCCCCTATACTTGTGGGTCATCAAGACTCTTTTCTGGCGCTGTTGCCGGGAAGTGAAGCGCCTTTGGTAAGTGCAATTTGGTAAGGAAAAATTTATATAGTGTGCTGAAATTTACTGTCACTTGTTACTATGGAAAGTAATCCTTTGAGGGGCTTGTTCGGGGTATCTTCACCCCGAACAGTAGAGCAAAGAGTTGCTCCTCAACCTATTGAACCTACTAAAAATGTTTAACTTTGAAATTCCTTCGGGTATGATAGAGAAACTGCTAGCTAATCCTTTTACAGGAGATGGAACATTGCATCCTGATTTGCACCTAATCTATGTGGATGAAGTTTGTGGATTATTTAAGCTTGCAGGTATGCCCGAGGATGTTATCAAGAAGAAGGTCTTCCCTTTATCTTTGGAGGGAAAGGCATTGACATGGTTTAGGCTATGTGATGATATGGGATCATGGTACTACAACCAATTGAAATTGGAATTTCATCAGAAGTTTTATCCCATGCATCTTGTTCATCGTGATCGTAATTATATATATAATTTTTGGCCTCGCGAAGGAGAAAGCATCGCTCAAGCTTGGAGGAGGCTTAAGTCAATGTTATATTCATGCCCCAATCATGAGCTCTCAAGAGAAATTATTATTCAAATTTTTTATGCCCGGCTTTCTCTCAATAATCCCTCCATGCTCGATACTTCTTGTACTGGTTCTTTTATGATGAAGACTATTGAATTCAGATGGGATTTATTGGAAAGAATTAAACGCAACTCTGAAGATTGGGATTTCGACGAAGGTAAGGAGTCAGGTATAACACCTAAGTTTGATTGTCTTAAATCTTTTATGGATACCGATGTTTTCCGTGAGTTTAGCACTAAATATGGACTTGACTCTGAGATAGTAGCTTCTTTCTATGAATCCTTTGCTACTCATGTTGATCTCCCTAAGGAGAAGTGGTTTAAATATAATCCTCCCATTGAAGTAAAAGTAGTTGCACCTATTAAAGTTGAAGAAAAGACTATCACTTATAATGTTGATCCTATTGTTCCTACTGCTTATATTGAGAAACCACCTTTCCCTGTTAGAATAAAGGATCATGCTAAAGCTTCAACTGTGGTCCGTAAGAGTAACACTAGAACACCTACACCCCCTGAGCAAATTAAAGTTGAACCTAGTATTGCTATGGTTAAAGATCTCTTGGCCGATAATATTGATGGACATGTTATTTACTTCTGTGATGAAGCTGCTAGAATTGCTAGACCTGATACTAAAAATAAACAAAGACCTATTGTAGGCATGCCAGTCATTTATGTTAAAATAGGAGATCATTGCTATCATGGCTTATGTGATATGGGTGCTAGTGCAAGTGCAATACCTCATTCCTTATACAAAGAAATTATGCATGATATTGCACCTGCTGAGATAGAAGAAATTGATGTTACAATTAAGCTTGCCAATAGAGATACTATTTCACCAGTTGGGATTGTTAGAGATGTTGAAGTCTTGTGTGGGAAAGTTAATATCCTGCTGATTTTCTTGTTCTTGGTTCCACACAAGATAACTTTTGTCCCATTATATTTGGTAGACCCTTCTTGAATACTATTAATGCTAAGATAGATTGCAAAAAGGATGTTGTTACTATTGGTTTATAGGATATGTCTCATGAATTTAATTTTGCTAAATTTCGTAGACAACCCCATGATGAAGAATTGCCTAGTAAAGATGAAATTATTGGTCTTGCTTCAATTGCCGTGCCTCCTAATGATCCTTTAGAACAATACTTGCTAGACCATGAAAATGATATGTTTATGCATGAAAGAAGGGAAATAGATGAAGTATTCTTTAAACAGGGACATATTTTGAAACACAACCTGCCTGTTGAAATTCTAGGGGATCCTCCTCCACCCAAGGGTGACCCCGTGTTTGAGCTTAAACCATTACCTGATACTGTTAAAATGCTTATCTCGATGAAAAGAAGATATATCCTGTTATTATTAGTGCTAACCTTTCAAAGAAGGAAGAAGATAAATTATTGAAAACTCTGAAGAAGCATCGTGCTGCTATTGGATATACTCTTGATGATCTTAAGGGCATTAGTCCCACTCTATGCCAGCACAAAATAAAATTGGAGAAAGACGCTAAACCGGTTGTTGATCACCAAAGATGGTTAAATCCTAAGATGAAAGAAGTGGTAAGAAAAGAAATACTAAAGCTTCTGGAGGCAGGTATAATTTATCCCGTTGCTGATAGTCAGTGGGTAAGTCATGTCCATTGTGTCCCTAAGAAGGGTGGTATTACTGTTGTTCCTAATGATAAAGATGAATTGATCCCACAACGAATCGTTACAGGTTATAGAATGGTAATTGATTTCTGCAAACAAAATAAAGCTACTAAAAAGGATCATTACCATTTACCTTTTATTGATCAAATGCTAGAAAGATTATCCAAACATACACATTTTTGCTTTCTAGATGGTTATTCTGGTTTCTCTCAAATACCTGTGTCAAAAGAGGAACAAGAAAAGACTACTTTTACTTGCCCTTTCGGTACCTTTGCTTATAGACGTATGCCTTTTGGTTAATGCAATGCACCTGCTACTTTTCAAAGATGCATGATGGCTATATTCTCTGATTTTTGTGAAAAGATTGTTGAGGTTTTCATGGATGATTTCTCCGTATATGGAACTTCTTTTGATGATTGCTTGAGCAACCTTGATCGAGTTTTGCAGAGATGTGTAGAAACTAATCTTGTCTTGAATTGGGAGAAGTGCCACTTTATGGTTAATGAAGGTATTGTCTTGGGGCATAAAATTTCTGAAAGAGGTATTGAAGTTGATAAAGCCAAAGTTGATGCTATTGAAAAGATGACGTGTCCCAAGGACATTAAAGGTATAAGAAGTTTCCTTGGTCAAGCCGGTTTTTATAGGAGGTTAATTTAAGACTTCTAAAAAAATTCTAGGCCTCTAACTAACCTCTTACAAAGAGATGTTCCTTTTGTCTTTGATGATGATTGTGTAGAAGCATTTGAAATAATTAAGAAAGCCTTGATTTCTGCACCTATTGTTCAGCCACCTGATTGGAATTTACCCTTTGAAATTATGTGTGATGCTAGTGATTACGCCGTAGGTGCTGTTCTAGGACAAAGAGTTGATAAGAAATTAAATGTTATTCAATATGCAAGTAAAACTCTAGACAGTACCCAGAGAAATTATGCCACTACTGAAAAAGAATTTTTAGCAGTTGTATTTGCTTGTGATAAGTTCAGACCTTATATTGTTGATTCCAAAGTAACTGTTCACACTGATCATGCTGCTATTAAATATCTTATGGAAAAGAAAGATGCTAAACCTAGACTTATTTGATGGGTTCTCTTGCTACAAGAATTTGATTTGCATATTATTGATAGAAAGGGAGCTGAGAACCCCGTTGTAGACAACTTATCTAGGTTAGAGAATGTTCTTGATGACCCATTACCTATTGATGATAGCTTTCCTGATGAACAGTTAGCTGTCATAAATGCTTCTCGTACTGCTCCATGGTATGCTGATTATGCTAATTACATTGTTGCTAAATTTATACCACCTAGCTTCACATACCAGCAAAAGAAAAAGTTTTTTTTATGATTTAAGACATTACTTCTGGGATGACCCACACCTTTATAAAGAAGGAGTAGATGGTGTTATTACACGTTGTGTACCTGAGCATGAACAGGAATAGATCCTACGCAAGTGTCACTCCGAGGCTTATGGAGGACACAACACTGGAGATAGAACTGCACATAAGGTATTCCAATCCGGTTTTTATTGGCCTACCACTACTAGGAAAAGGGCTATAGATGGAATGGCCACTAATGGCGCACCAGACATGTGGTGCGCCATTGCTATGTAGCAGTGGCGCACCGTGTGCTGGTGCGCCATTAGTGTGAAATACACTAATAGCGCACCAGACACACGGTGCGCCATTAGTAACAATTTTTATTTTTTTTATTTTGCCAGACATACTAATGGCGCACCAGGACATAGTGCGCCATTACTAGTTGTAACTAGTAATGGCGCACTAGCAACATAGTGCGCCACTAAAATATTTTTTTTATTTTTTACTTTTTTGCAAAACTACTAATGGCGCACCCGGGGCAGTGCGCCATTACTATTTTAAGCTAGTAATGGCGCACTGCTCCCCCGTGCGCCATTAGTGTTTTTTTGCAAAACTACTAATGGCGCACCACCAGCAGGTGCGCCATTAGTAACCAGGGTTACTAATGGCGCATTATGTGGTGGTGCGCCATTAGTAACCTGGGACGAGCTAGATATTTTGGACAGCCACACCTACCCACTCACTTTCCCCACTTCATTCTCTCCTCCCTCCTCCAAGCTTGTCTCGGCTGCCTCCTCCTCCTCACCTCATTTGCAACATAAATTCATCCAAATTACGTGGTTAAAGCCCTTTTTTGATAGGTAAGTAAGGGGGAAGCTATCTTTATGTTGTTCTCCCTCCAACAACGTGCACATGCACTTTTTATGTCCTAGCTAGATCTATGTATGTTTGTGGTGTTGCATATGTTTGTGGTGTTGCATATATGTTTGTGTTTGCAGGTACCGGTATTTGAAATGCGATAGTTGCCAATATTTTGCCGGAATGTTGATTCATTTCCGTTTCGGCGAGAATTTTGGCACTATGCATTCTTTTTGGTCCTATTTTTAGGGAAAGTCATGCCAAATTTTTTCTTGGTTCTAAAATATCATTTTTCTCTACCCCGCAGGTGACCATGGTCCGCACGATGACCGAAGGCATCGTGAATAGGTTTTTGAGCTCCGCGAAGGCCGAGATGCTTGAAAAGAACGAGACGGAGATAAGATGTCCGTGTCGAAGATGCAAGCTGAAGAGCCTTATTGCGGACCCGGATTCCGGGCAGGTGCGGGACCACCTGCTCTTGCGTGGTTTCATGGATGGCTATCGGTGGCAAGGTGATGAAGATGACTATGAAATCGTCCATGGGGGTCGGGCAAGAAATGAGGATGGGCAGCAAGACAACCACCGCGGCTCGGGCGGGCGAGAAGACGAAGAATCTCCAGGACATGATCACGATGGTGATGCTGTACACAGTCATCATGTAGAAGATGTCGGACATGATGATGAGGAAGATGCGGGAGCAGACGAAGGGCATGATCATGAAGATGAAGATGCCGGCGGAGCAGACGACGATGGACCATCGATGGGCTGGGTGCAGGACTCTCATATTCAAGACCTGCTTCTCAAGCAGACGGATAACGCAAGAGCAGCCGCCTGAGAGAAAGCCAAGCTGGATCAACTGGAGATAGACGTGGTTACTCCATTGTATGAAGGATGCAGGCCCGAGGATACCCGCCTGAAAGTAACGCTCATGGGTCTGGAGATGATGGTAAAGCACAAAATGACCGACGCATGCTTCGACGAGAACATGTCATTCTGGCACGAACGTCTTCCCAAGGGGAACAAGTGCCCGACCAGTTTCGAGGAGGCAAAGAAAATCATGTGTCCTCTGGATTTACCGCACGTGAAATACCATGTGTGCATGAACAATTGCATCACTTATCGGGACGAGCACACGGAGTCTACCATATGTCCGGTGTGCGGCGTCACTCGATACAAGAAGAGGAAGAAAGCTCCTCGAAAAGTGGTGTGGTACTTTCCGATCACTCCTCGTCTGCAGCGGTATTTTGCGGACCCTAAGGTAGCAAAGCTCCTGCGTTGGCACGCGGATAGGGAGGAGAAGCGAGAAGATGACGCAAATGATCCGGAGATAAATAAAAAAGACAAGATGCTAAGTCACCCTATGGACGGGAGCCAGTGGCAAGCGTTGAACTTCGAACACCCAGAATTTGGGAACGATCCAAGGAACATCGTGCTGGGCGCGAGCACCGATGGAGTCAATCCGTTTGGCAGCCAGAGAAGAACACATAGCACCTGGCCTGTGTTTGTGTGGATGTACAACCTTCCCCCCTGGTTGTGCATGAAGAGGAAGTACATTCACATGAGTATGCTAATTGAAGGGCCGAAACAACCAGGGAACGACATCAATTTGTATCTGGGGCTGCTGGAAGAGGAGCTAGACACGCTGTGGAAAACGCCAGCCAATACGTGGGACGCCGCAGAGAAAGAATATTTCCCTATGAGAGCCGCACTGCTCACGACGGTGCACGACTATCTCGGTTTCGGATATCTCACGGGGCAGGTGGTCCACGGATTTTCTGGATGTGTCAGGTGCATGGATGACACAACGTATCGCCAGCTAGATAGAGATCCCGGGTCTTCGAAAACCGTGTTCATGGGACATCGAAGGTGGCTTCGCGACGATGACCCGTGGAGGAAACGCAAGGATCTGTTCGATGGTGAAACCGAACCCCGAAGACGCCCGCGTACGAGGAGCGGCGAGGAAATAGACGAGCTGTTGAAAAATTGGAAAGATTGCCCACTGCCAGGAAAGAAGCAAAAGGCGCCAGAGCCGGGAAAGAAGCGAAAGGCGCCAGAGCCACTGCTGAAGGTATGGAAAACGAGGTCTGTTTTCTGGGACTTGCCGTACTGGAAGATCCACCGTGTGCCTCACAGCCTTGATGTCATGCATATCACGAAGAACGTGTGCGAGAGTCTGCTTGGTACCCTGCTCAACATGCCAGAGAGGACCAAAGATGGGCCGAAAGCAAGGGCAGACTTGAAATCAATGGGCATCAGGGAGGAGCTTCACGCTAATGATGATGATGATGATGATGATGAGGCGAAGCAGGACACGGAAAGTCGTCGCAAAGGCAAAAAGGCCAAGAAGATCGGAAATGACTTCCCTCCCGCGTGCTTCACTCTAAGTCAGGAGGAGATCGATCAGTTTTTCACGTGCCTCGTAGGAGTAAAACTTCCTTACAGTTACGCGGGGAAGATAAGCAGATACCTAGACTCAGTGAAGCAGAAGTTCAGCGGGATGAAGTCTCACGACTGTCACGTGCTGATGACGGAGATACTTCCAGTTGTAATCCGTGGGATCATGGACGCGCACGTCCGTGAAACGCTATTTGGCCTATGCAACTTTTTCGACGTCATCTCTCGGAAGTCGGTTGGCGTGAGGCAACTCAGAAGGCTACAGGAAGAGATCGTGGTGATACTATGCGAGCTTGAGATGTACTTCCCTCCCGCATTCTTCGACGTTATGGTGCATCTGCTGGTCCATATCGTGGAGGATATCATCCAACTCGGGCCGACGTTCCTGCACAGCATGATGCCGTTCGAAAGGATGAATGGTGTCATCAAAGGATACGTTCGCAACATGTCACGTCCAGAGGGAAGCATAGCCAGGGGCTTTCTGACCGAAGAGTGCATCTCCTACTGCACGAATTATCTAGGCATCGAGAACCCCGTTGGTCTGCCCATCAACAGGCACCTCGGCAAGCTCGCTGGATGGGGTCACCGTGAGGGTCGCCGCGAAATGCATGTCGACTTCGATGGTCGACTCGCCGACTTTGAAAGAGCAAACCTAGTCGCGCTACAACACATAGACGTGGTCGATCCTTGGGTGGTAGAGCACAAAACGTTTATTGAGAAGACGTACAATGACCGAGGCCAACAGAGGACAGACGGAGATATAATCAAAGAGCACAACTCATGTTTCACGCGTTGGTTCAAGCAGAAGCTTCTGTCGTACCCTTTACATGAGGATTCTTCCGCGGAAGAACAACTCATATTCGCCTTGTCACAGGGCGCCGAGCACAACCTGATGACGTATGAGGCGTACGATATCAACGGCTACACATTCTACACTGAGGACAAGGACATGAAGAGCGATGGTTATCAGAACTCCGGGGTAACGATGGAATCCTACACCGGTAACGATAAGGATAGATACTACGGAAGGATCGAGGAGATCTGGGAGCTGAGCTACGCTGGAGAGAAGGTCCCGATGTTCCGTGTCAGATGGGCCAAGAGCGTCATAAAAGAAGATCGGTATTTCACCACCATGGTTATACCCGAAGCCAAATCCAAGACCGCAGGCGCAAACGTCACCGCGAAAAATGAGCCATGGGTACTGGCTTCCCAAGTGGACCAATGCTTCTTCATTACCGACCCATCAAAGCCCAGTCGTGTTGTCGTGAGGAGAGGCAAAAGGAAGATCATCGAAATGGATGGAGTCGCCAATGAGCAAGACTTCGACAAGTACGGCGACCCGAAGATGGAACATGACGACGACGATGAAGTATTAGCATACACCACAAGAAGAAGTAGGACCACCCTACCTAAAGGACGTGCGTTCAAGAGAAGAACTCCATTTACGAAAAATAAGGGCAAGAAGATTGTGAACAGATAGCTAGCTAAGATCGATTGTATTTAAATTGTAGCCTTCATTTCTCGATTGTATTTCATGGGCACCATCTCCCCCGCTCCACCGGCCGCTGCCGCCGACCCCCCGCACCCTCCCCCACTCCACCGCCGCCGCCGACCCACCGCACCCTCCCCCGCTCCACCGGCCGTCGCCGACGACCCCCCGCACCCTCTCCCCCGCACCCTCCCCGGCCCGCTCCACCGTCACAAATGAATGCAACTAAATTTGCAAAAAAAGCAAATTTGATTATATTTTCAAATAACAAATTTGATGATATTTTTTAGAAAATCATTACTGTTTTTATATAAAAAATATTACTGTTATGATTTAAACAAGTTTGAACATATTTAAACACAAATAAATATCAAACAGCATTTTAAATGCTTAAAAACAAAAATTGGGGAGCCTGGGAATCGAACCCAAGACCTCCTAGTGTGTGTGTTGCGTGCTGACCAGTCGGGCTAGTGGGCGTGTTCTGATGGAGATAGGGTTAGGTGGAATATAACCTGACCAGTCGGGCAAGTAAGGAAAACAAAATTCTAATGGCGCACCAGGGGGAGGTGCGCCATTAGAATCGACGTACTTATGGCGCACCAGGGGGAGGTGCGCCATTAGAATCGACCTACTTGTTCCCCTCGCACTGTCGCCTCCCTCCCTCCCTCGCTCGCCAGATCCCCCACTCCTCGACCCCAATCGTACGCCGCCGCCCCCTTGCTCCGCCCCCTCCATCCGCCGCGCCTGCACGTCGTCCGCCGCAGTTCGACGACTAGAAGGAGGTTCGCTTTTGTTTCCCCAATTCCTCTCTAGCCATTTCTTCCCTGCCCACGCTGGGGATTAGGGTTTGATGCTTTGGTGCCTTCCCCGAGGAGCAGCAGCGCGTCCACCTGCGCCGCCCCGACCCACTGCGCAGCGCGTCCACCTGCGCCGCCCCGACCCACTGCGCAGCGCGTCCACCTCGCCGAGGAGCAGCAACGCGTCCACCTGGGCCAAGGTGCGGCTCCCCACTTGGGCCATCGAGGTCACGTACGCCGCCGAGTCCGGGAAGCGCCGCCAACTCCCAGACTGGTCCAAGGCACCCGCCCCCGTCTCCGTCTGCCCATAGCCCAACACGGTCCCCTCGCCCCCTCCTGCCAAGGTGCGGCTCCCCCCTCTTCTTGCCTCCCGCTTTCCCCTTCTTGTACTCCAAAATGCTTCTTTGGAGTATATTAGCTGTCAAATTTAGTCTATCTTGAAGCTTGGGAGCTTCTTTAGCAAGTTCACTGTAAAATTGAGTACAAGATCACTGAAAATTTTCTGGAGTGTATGTTCTGCAGTCACTGAATTTTCTCGAGTGCATGTTTACTGAATTTTCTGAAATGTATGTTCACTGAAAATGTGTTAGGATTTCATGGCCATCCTAGCTAGCTGCTAGGTGGAGAACGTGTTAAGTTTGAAATCAACTTGACTGAACATCAACTTGTTCTGGTTTAGTGTAGAATCACTTAAGTAGATGGAGTAGTTATTTTTTATACTCTCACTGAAGACTGTGTTGCTAAATCGACATCAAGTTTAGGAACAAGTGTGTTCCTAAATAATCTTCAGTTTCCACTATATTTACTGTCAAGTCTGAAATTTTGATCTTTACTGTCAAGTCTGATTTGCCTCTGAACATTGGTTAGAGTAAATTAGTGGTTAACTAGACATAAGGATTAGATCTTAGCTAGTGCTCTTTTCAGACGGCTTGTTCTCAAAATTTGGTACTCCATTAGAGTAACTTAATTCTCAATATTAACCGTTTCAGTTTCTAACAAGTTTCTTCCATGTGTTCTGAATTAAGTACAGTCAATGATCAAGTGATCTCTTCTCCAAGTTGCCTGAAATTGAATCAGTCATTTAGTTAACTTGGATTTTTTTTCTAAAATCTGTACATTTAGTCAAGTTTCTTCCATGTGTTCTGAATTAAGTACACTATGGGATCATTTTATTTTACTGTACATTTGCTTGCAACTGGTTTTAGAAGTATTGCTTGTTTTCCAATTTATGCTGTTTTTTGATATTTTATGCCAATTAAGTGTATTACTTGTGATGATGCTGCTGCTGTTGTACTACTTGTGATGATGATGCTGCTGTACTACTTGTGATGCTGCTGCTACTACTTGTGATGCTGCTGCTACTTGTGATTTTGTCAAGTGATGCTGCTGCTACTTGTGATCTTCTAAAATGACCCCTTTCTCCTGAAATGTTGATTAATTTCCGTTTCGGTTGAGAATGGGGCACTCCTAGGTCAAGAAAATTAGCAAAGGTCATGCCCAATTTTCTTGACCTAGAAGGTGCCCGATTCTCAACCGAAACAAAAATTAATCAGCATGTATCTTGACATCAACCAATAGTAGTGATCTAGTGCTTTAGTGGTTGGATTAGTTTAGTATTTTTTCACACATTCAGACACCCTTGCTTGCCATGTGTGTGAGAGAGATAGTGAGAGGAGACAAGAAGAAGGGGGTTAGGAAGATGTTGCCTGCTCATCAAAGCTAACCATCTCCCCCTTTTCACCCCTTTTCCTTTCTCTTTTGTGGGTTGCAAGGAAGCTACTGGTTCCATCCCACAACACCTAGCAACAACACACTAACAGGTTCCATCCCAAAACACCTAGGCAATATCACAAACATCTCTCAATTGTTCCTTGACAATAACCATCTTTTTGGCGACATTCCTCGAGAATTAGGTTATTTGGTCAACTTAGAGATCTTGTTCCTTGACAATAACCAACTTTTTGACCAAACTTTTTTCCTATTTAGAGCGAAACATGGCCCACAACGATGAGGCCAGCGGTTCGGGCGGCAAGCAATTCTGGGAGCTGTCCCAGGAGATGGAGGAAGAACCTCACCGCTATGAGGACGCCGCGGAAGACACCGATCCTGACTACACAACCCCTAGTGGCGTCGGGGATGACACCACTGATGATGCCGCCGAGGATGCCACCACTGATGATGGCGGCGGACGCACAGATGGCAGCCAACCGAAGAGGCAACGGAAGGACCGGCGCCCGAACATGCTCGGCACCGTCAAGGAGGAATTTACTGAAGTGAACTCCGACGGGCATCCAACGGCGCCCAAACATGTAGTCAAGGGGTACTCGGTTCAGCTCGGGTGCATTCTCCGGAGCACCGTCTCGATCAACACCGAGAACCTAAGGCATAAGGACCGAGAGAATTTGCGCTGCCTCCTCTTCACGAAGCTGCACGAACGATACAAGTTCCCCAATGAGTTTGCAAACACATGCCTCTCAGGGAATAAAGTGAACAGTGCCGCCCTCACGAGGATGAGCACGGCCCTGTCTACATGGAGAAGCACGGTGAAGGCAATGATTGAAAAAGGTGATAGTTATGAGAAGATCAAGGCGAAATATCCTTTGATGAGCGAAGATGACTACAAGGAGTTCAAGATCAAGTGCGAGAGCAGCGCAACCTCCGAATCAAGTCAGTGGGGGAAAGAAATGCGGCAGTTGAACTTAGGGGTCCACCAACTGGGAACGACGCTCACCGCCATTGTGCCTACCTTGATTCAGGGGCTGACGACGTGGATTGCGGGCGGCCAACAGGGGCCTCCCCCGGTTCCCAGCTTCACGGCCAGCAACTCGCACAACGCGCAGGCGGCGCCATTGGTGTCTCCGGCGGAGGCGGTATTCATGTCTCCGGCGCCGGCACTGGCATTGGAGCTTAATGCACCTGGGTGTACGCCGGCCGGCACCTCGCCAGCAAGCGGCCCCTCCGTCAGTTGCACGCGCACGCCCGCCGTTGGCGGTGCCTCGACATTAGCCGAGCTCGACGGCATCACGGTAACTAAGCCTCTCGGCCGATGACTTCATCTCCTTGCCTTTGACTGCGCATCCCTGACGCCCTACATGTTTTCGCAGGGCGCCACCGATGTTCCTTGCACTCTCCTGCACTTCGTGGGCGGCGAGTTGGTCGATGTCGCCAAGGGCAGAATCGTTCAACCGGGCAACCGCGTGTTCCACGGTAATCCGATGCCACCCACCTTCTATAGGGTTGAACTGGTTCGGGTACTGCCAAGCTGCGACGAGTTGTTACCTCCGATTCGACCCGCTGGGGCCGACGAAGATGATGTGATGACCCTCAGCGCCTGTGTAAGCTGGCCCCTGCTTTGGCCGAAGTGCCAGATTCGTTTGGGGGCGGGGGACACCACCCCACAGACAAGACCGCTAGTCGTGCCAGCGCCAAGCCATGGCAAGAACGCCGCAACGCTACCAGACCTGCCGGACATCCCTATGGCACAGGATCCGAACATGCATATGGCACAGGATCCGGACGACGATGACAACGACGACGGTACATTTACCAACGTCGATAAGTACTTTGCCGAACATGGGTACGGTGACGAGTTCTGCGGGCCTCCTTCTCAAGAACCCAACCCTCAAAAAGACGACCGCGATCTAGCTGGTACGACGGAGAAACCCAATTGCAACAGGCGTCGTCTGGCGTTCAGTTCTCAGGAGACGCCTCCAGCTGCCGCCTTCACCGAGCCTCAGATAGCTGAGGTGCCAAATATTATCAGCCCCAACACGCTCAAGAAGGCGGTCTGTGAGCAGAACTCGATCCCATTACAGCAGATCAAGAAGAAGGGACGGAAACGAAAGACTAACAAGGGCGCCAGTGCGAGCCAACCGACACCGAGTACGATCCGTGCTCAGGACGGACCACCTTCACCTAAGGATATCTCGAGGAGGGTGCATGTGGCGGGTAGGCCGATGCTACCGACAAATATGCTCAATGCTGCAACCGGTGCTATGCGGAGTCTGCATGACAGTGTTCTTTCTTTGGAGAAGCGGCGTCTCAGAGAGAATGATGTGGCATACCCGGTTTTCGTGGCCAAGGTGCCAGAGGGCAAGGGCTTTGTGGATAGCGCCGTCGGGGGTACGATCGTCCTGCGATTTGATGACATCTTTGCTATGCTTAACCTTCATCCATTGCACTACACCTTCGTTCAGCTGTTTTCGCTGAGTATGGAGATGCGGATCATTAGAGACAAGACCCCGGACATTGTGATAGTCGACCCCTTCTACATGCGTGCCAAGATCTTGGGCAGCGCTGGGGACCGGCAAGTCGCGAGTTCACACCTCGAAGGCCTCATTCTGGCAAACCCAGATAAGGATAACTTCCTCGTGCCTTACTTTCCCGAGTAAGTCATCTCCTAACTGCCCCGTAACATATGATTTCTTAGATTTCGATCGTTCTTTTTTTTTCTAACATTCCGTGTTCTGTGCAGTGACACACATTGCACACTCATCCTCTTAAGCCCGAAATATTCCATGGCCACGTATCTCGACCCGGACCGTGACTCCAAGATAGACTACACAAATATCAAGAAAGTTCTTGATGATGCTCTCCCCGGCTACGCCGCATCTGGAGGCACCTTTAAGAGGCCAGTTCGTAGGTACAGCAGGCACGTGTTCACCCACAATACGACGTTCCCCTGCGTCAAGCAGCCGCCTGGCGGTCAGAAGGATGCCTACTACGCCCTCCATCACATGCGGGCGATCGTGCGGGACCATAATCACCTTCTGCTACCAAATAATCTCAAAGATTGGGCCGCAAGCTTGGGGGCAATCCAGGACGCGGACATCCGACAAGAATTCTTTCGCATCCAGTCGGAGTTTGCAGAAATCATCCATCAAGATGTCCTTCGTACCTCGGGGCAGTTCTACCTCAAATTTCAACCGTCCAACAACGAGATAGACACAACGCTACAAATGCAGGCTGACAACGCCCGCGACTTCATGACCATCACGACAGACGGCGGCTTCATCCACGCTCCGGTCCCATGAGTCGAGTCGAAAGTTGTGATGCTATGTGTAGTTCTGAAACATTCATTAGCTCATGTTGTAATTAAACTGTAGTGAACTTGTATGTCTCTTTGGTTTGGACAGTCGTTTAACTTAGATGTAATCGATGCTATTTGTTAGTAGGACCATGAATCGTGCTATTAATGTCTTGCTTTTCTCTTCCGATCCTTTTGTTGCATACTTATATATTGCTTATGTATTGTCTGTTGTTTGGCTAGTGCATACAGATGCCATCGTATGTCGTGTACAAGGGTAAGGTTCCCGGAGTCTACGACGACTGGGAGGAGTGTCGGAGACAGGTTCACCGTTTCAGCGGTAACAGTTACAAAGGGTACACCACTAGGGCGGAGGCGGAATCTAGATACGCGCGCTATCTAGCGGGAGAGAGGAGGGAGCGTTGGAGGAACTGGATGAAGACCAGTTTCATCGCGATGATGCTCATCGTGATGACCGCATCTCTCTTCTATGTGATGGTAGTGTAGATGATCGATATCGACTTGTAATGTGAAGACAAACTCGCTACTCGCGGTCTCGAGACTTGTAATGTTCTATCTTCGTTCGGTCTTTTGAATTTGGAGACTAATATGATGAATTGTATTCGGAGACTAATCTTCTATTGTATTCGATGAATCTGTTGTTGCTGTGTCCTGCTGCTTATTTTCTGTCCAATAATATATTTTGTAATCTGTGCAAAAATCAGAAAAGAAAAAAAATAATCCCTAATATACATACTAATGGCGCATCACGCCAACGTGCGCCATTAGTATGCCAAAGGATACTAATGGCGCATCCCAGAGAAGTGCGCCATTAGTATGCCAGAGGGTACTAATGGCGCATCACCCAGCAGTGCGCCATTAGTATGCCGAAGGATACTAATGGCGCATCACACTGCAGTGCGCCATTAGTATGGCAAAGCACATGGGTATATATGGCCCCCTGGGAGGCATACTAATGGCGCACCGTGGCCTATACTAATGGCGCGCTGCCCGGTGCGCCATTAGAGTACCAGATACTAATGGCGCACCAGCGGTGCGCCATTAGTAAAAATTACTAGTGGCGTGATGCTAGTGGCGCACCAGTAGTGCGCCATTAGTAGGCAAAACTGGTGCGCCACTAGTAAGCCTTTTTCTAGTAGTGTACTCTTTTCAAAGATGCCCGTAAGTTTGTCTTGTCTTGTGATGAATGTCAAAGAATCGGTAATATTAGTAGACGTCAAGAAATGCCTATGAACTACTCACTTGTTATTGAACCATTTGATGTTTGGGGCTTTGATTATATGGGACCGTTTCCTTCCTCTAATGGGTATACAGACATTTTAGTTGCTGTTGATTACGTTACTAAGTGGGTAGAAGCTATTCCAAGTAGTAATGCTGATCATAATACCTCTATTAAGATGCTTAAAGAAGTTATTTTTCCGAGGTTTGGAGTCCCTAGATATTTAATGACTGATGGTGGTTCACATTTTATTCATGGTGTCTTTCGTAAAATGCTTGCTAAGTATGACGTTAATCATAGAATTGCATCTCCTTACCACCCACAATCTAGTGGCCAGGTAGAATTGAGTAATAGAGAGATCAAATTAATTTTGCAAAATACTGTCAATAGATCTAGAAAGAATTGGTCCAAGAAACTTGATGATGCATTATGGGCCTATAGAACTGCATATAAAAACCCTATGGGTATGTCTCCTTATAAAATGGTTTATGGAAAAGCATGTCACTTACCTCTCGAACTAGAACATAAGGCATATTGGGCCATTAAAGAGCTCAATTATGACTTCAAACTTGCCGGTGAGAAGAGGTTATTTGACATTAGCTCACTTGATGAATGGAGAAATCAAGCCTATGAGAATGCCAAACTGTTTAAAGAAAAAGTTAAAAGATGGCATGACAAAAGGATACAAAAGTGTGAGATTAATGTAGGTGATTATGTGTTGCTATTCAACTCTCGTTTAAGATTTTTTG
Source organism: Triticum aestivum (assembly GCF_018294505.1). NCBI lineage: Eukaryota > Viridiplantae > Streptophyta > Magnoliopsida > Poales > Poaceae > Triticum > Triticum aestivum. Next base: position 511,196,817 of record NC_057814.1, read on the forward strand.
CAGGAAAGCTTCTCTCTAAATGGGAAGGTCCTTATGTTATCGAGGAGGTCTATCATTCCGGTGCCATAAAAATCAACAACTTCGAAGGCACAAATCCGAACGTGGTAAACGGTCAAAGAATCAAACATTATATCTCAGGTAATCCCATAAATGTTGAAACTAATGTTATTGAAACCGTAACCCCAGAGGAATACAAAAGGGACACTTTCCAGAATGTTTCAGACTCCGAAAAGGAATAGGTATGTGGTACGGTAAGTAAACCGACTTCAAAATAGTTCTAATGGCAATTTTTCTCCGTTCTAGAATATTTAAGAAAATAGGAAAATAAGAAGTAGTCCGGGGAGGACACGAGGCATCCATGAGGGTGGAGGGCGCGCCCTACCCCCTCGGCGCACCCCCTGCCTCGTGGGCACCTCATGTGCTCTCCGGACTCCGTTTTCTTGCACGATACTTCTTTTGGTCGGTAAAAACTCATTATATAATCTCCCAATGGTTTTGACCACCGTACCACGCAAATATCCTCTGTTTTTGTTTCGATTTGTTTCTGCCGCAGATTAGAGCAAGATGTCTTCTCAAGAGTCAGTCGGGGAGAGTCGGGTGTCTCATCCGGCACCGGGTCCAGGAGCAAATAGCGATGCCTAGCACTTTGGGCCATCAACGGAGGAAGAGATGGAAGCCGACTTGAAAAGGATAGATGCCATAGAGGAGGATCAAGAAGTTACTTCTCGTTTCGGGGCCGGATTCACGATGGGGGAACTACAGAGCTCAGATATTCCAAACTCGGTCATCCCTTCCAATGTTAGATTTCTCTCTTATGAAAATATGAAAAAGAGTGTCACTTGTTCTCCCGCAGCTATGCAACATCCTTGGGTGAAAGGAGCTTTAGCCGTCACGGGCAAGCTCCGTAAGGAAATAATGGACCTCAAGCAGCAACTCAATAAGCACGAGGAAGAGAATCGTATCCTGAGGGGCATCATCGCCAAGAATACAACATCACCACCTTCGAAGAAAGAGACATAAATACATGGGTATGGCCACTCCCCTTGGCAACTGCCAAGCTTGGGGTAGGTGCCCCGGTATCGTATCACCATCACACTCCTATCTTTACCGTTTTTCTTAGTTCGATCTTTTTGGTAATATCTTGATCTAGTAGAATAAAGTTTTAGTATGATCTAGTTTTGAGTTTTGCTTTATGATCCTCCTATGTAATCGAGTCCGTGAGCTATATATAATAAAGATTAGTTTTGAGTCAAGGGCTTGATTATCTTGCTATGATCTTGAGGGAATAATAGAAAAATAAAGAATAAAAAGAAATAAAGAGATCATATTGATCTTATGTAGAGTAATGACTTCACATATAAAGAGTATGATGAATAAAATTTGTTGAGAGTTGACAAACATAGTTTTGGTCATCGTTGCAATTAATAGGAAGTAATAAAGAAAGAGAGGTTCTCACATATAAATATACTATCTTGGACATCTTTTATAATTTTGAGCACTCATTAAAATATGACATGCTAAAGAGTTGATGTTGGACAAGGAAGACAACGTAATGGGTTATGTTTTCTTATATCCGAAATAAAGTATATTGTCATGGATCATCCAACATGTTGAGCTTGCCTTTCCCCCTCATGCTAGCCAAACTCTTTGCACCAAGTAGAAATACTACTTGTGCTTCCAAATATCCTTAAACCCAGTTTTGCCATGAGAGTCCACCATATCTACCTATGGATTGAGTAAGATCCTTCAAGTAAGTTGTCATTGTTGCAAGCAATAAAAATTTCTCCTTAAATATGTATGATTTATTAGTGTGGAGAAAATAAGCTTTATACGATCTTGTGATGTGGAAGAAATAAAAGCGACGGACTGCATAATAAAGGTCCATATCACAAGTGGCAATATAAAGTGACGTTCTTTCGCATTAAGATTTTGTGCATCCAACCATAAAGCACATGACAACCTTTGCTTCCCTCTGTGAAGGGCCTATCTTATTCTTGTCTTATACATTATACAAGAGTCATGGTGATCTTCACCCTTCCTTTTTACATTTTATCCTTTGGCAAGCACATTGTGTTGGAAAGATCCTGATATATATATATCCAATTGGATGTAAGTTAGCATGAACTATTATTGTTGACATTACCCTTGAGGTAAAAGGTTGGGAGGCAACACTATAAGCCCCTATCTTTCTCTGTGTCCGATTAAAACTCCATAACCATAAGTATTGCGTGAGTGTTAGCAATTGTGAAAGACTAAATGATAGTTGAGTATGTGGACTTGCTGAAAAGCTCTTATATTGACTCTTTCCTATGTTATGACAAATTGCAATTGCCTCAATGACGGAGATTATAGTTTGTTAGTTTTCAATGAAGTTTCTGATTCATACTTGACATGGTGAATAGATTGTTACTTTAGCATAAGAAATTATATGAAAATATTTATATATGTTGTTGTTATAAGAATGATCAAGATGCCCTCATGTCCGTATTTTATTTTATCGACACCTATATCTCTAAACATTTGGACATATTTTTCGATATCGGTTTCCGCTTGAGGGAAAGCGAGGTCTAAGCTTGGGGGAGTTGATACGTCCATTTTACATCATGCTTTTATATCAATATTTATTCTATTATGGGCTATTATTACACATTATGTCACAATACTTATGCCTATTCTCTCTTATTTTACAAGGTTTACATGAAGTGGGAGAATGCCGGCAGCTGGAATTCTGGGCTGGAAAAGGAGCAAATATTAGAGACCTATTCTGCACAACTCCAAAAGTCCTGAAACTTCATGGAGGCACGTTTTGGAATTAATAAAAAATACTGGCGAAAGAATTAACCAGAGGGGGCCCACACCCTGGCCACGAGGGTGGGGCGCGCCCTACCCCCCTTGGCGCACCCCCTGTCTTGTGGGCCCCCTGGCAGGCCTCCGGTGCCCATCTTCTGCTATATGAAGTCTTTCACCCTGGAAAAAATCAAGAGGAAGCTTTCGGCACAAAACACCGCCGCCACGAGGTGGAACCTTGGCGGAACCAATCTAGGGCTCTGGTGGAGCTGTTCTGCCGGGGAAACATCCCTCTGGGAGGGGGAAATCATCACCATCGTCATCACCATCGATCCTCTCATCGAGAGGGGGTCAATCTCCATCAACATCTTCACCAGCACCATCTGCTCTCAAACCCAAGTTCATCTCTTGTATCCAATCTTTGTCCCAAAACCTCATATTGGTACCTGTGGGTTGCTAGTAGTGTTGATTACTCCTTGTAGTTGATGCTAGTTGGTTTATTTGGTGGAAGATCATATGTTCAGATCCTTTATGCATATTAATACCCCTCTGATTATGAACATGAATATGATTTGTGAGTAGTTACGTTTGTTCCTGAGGACATGGGAGAAGTCTTGCTATAAGTAGTCATGTGAATTTGGTATTCGTTCGATATTTTGATGAGATGTATGTTGTATTTCCTCTAGTGGTGTTATGTGAACGTCGAGTACATGACACTTCACCATTATTTGGGCCTAGGGGAAGGCATTGGGAAGTAATAAGTAGATGATGGGTTGCTAGAGTGACAGAAGCTTAAACCCTAGTTTATGCGTTTCTTCGTAAGGGGCTGATTTGGATCCATATGTTTCATGCTATGGTTAGGTTTACCTTAATACTTCCTTTGTAGTTGCGGATGCTTGCAATAGGGGTTAATCATAAGTGGGATGCTTTTTCAAGGAAGGGCAGTACCCAAGCACCGGTCCACCCACATATCAAATTATAAAAGTAACGAACGCGAATCATATGAGCGTGATGAAAACTAGCTTGACGATAATTCCCATGTGTCCTCGGGAGCGTTTTCCTTTATATAAGAATTTGTCCAGGCTTGTACTTTGCTACAAAAAGGATTGGTCCACCTTGCTGCACTTTATTTACTCTTGTTACTTGTTACCCGTTACAAATTACCTTATCACAAAACTATCTGTTACCGATAATTTAAGTGCTTGCACAGAATACCTTACTGAAAACCGCTTGTCATTTCCTTCTGCTCCTCGTTGGGTTCGACACTCTTACTTATCGAAAGGACTATGATAGATCTGCTATACTTGTGGGTCATCATATCACCATGATCTTGCGTGTGTGTAGGAAATTTTTGAAATTACTACGTTCCCCAACTAGTATATCATTAAATGCAAAGTTAACAACCACGGCGGCTCATGAAAGCATAATTGGTTCAAGGTACATGAACAAAGTGACACGGCTGCAGGATCAGGCCCACACAACTTAAGGATAATGCAGCCCGGAGGGCGCCCTCATTTGATCAAACCCAAAAGTCACCTAGCACCGGTGTTGTAGAAGCGTCGAGGTAGCTGAAGAAGCGTGCCGCGATGATTGATCCTTGCAACCTAGGCGGCTCCGGAAGCCTGGGGAGCTCACGTGGCCCAGGGGGCTCCCAAGGGTCCGGGGCCTCCTGAGACGCGACCGCTGAGTGCCTGGCCTCATGAGACGTCATATACAGCATGCTGCGAGAAGCGCTGGTATGAGGCGCCCATGTTCACTATGGTGAACGGCATGCAGATGTAGTTGCAGGGCTAGCCCCCACTACGGTAGACGCGCGATGACCAGAAGAGGTCCTGTGAAGCGGCCATGTTGAGGCCCGGAATGTTGACGCAGACGCGCAGACCGCCACCCACGTCGGGGGCGGCAGCTGCACTGGGGGATCGCACGGGGGGGCGCTCGCCATGCATGGCCTGGGCTTCCTGAAGCTCCTCGGTCGCCTTGGTGATGAACTCTCGTGCGCTTGGCGCCTCGCGCACCGAGGCACGCCTCCAAGTGGTGCCCGAACACCTCCCTCGTTGCACCGGTCAGGCCGGAGGCTCTCTAGCCGGAAGCCCTCGAGCCCGTCCTGTGGGAGGCACCGGGCGCGCCTTCCTATGCGGGTGGGAGAGGCGCCCCAGCAGCGGGCGCGGAGCCTGAGGCGCCGCTAGCATGCATCTTGGCCTCCTGACGGCTCTTGGGGAGGAGCTGCCTCTTCTTCGCGGGGGTGGCCTCCAGAGGCAGGATGCCGCCTTTGTCATCAGAGTTTTCGGGCGTTGTGGCTCGGTAGGCGCGTTCAAGAGAGCAGAGTGCATCCTTCTCATTGCAGGCGACCATGATGATGCCGCTGCACCTTGGCATCTTGAGGACATTGTAGCCATGATGGACAGCCGCCATGAACTTGGCGAGGGCAGGGTACCCCAGGATGGTGTTGTACGGGAGGTTGATGTGGGCGACGTCGAAGTCGATGAGCTCGGTGTGGTAGTTGTCGCGCTTGCCGAAGGTGACAAGGAGGTGCACCTGCCCCAGGGGGGCAGTGGAGCCGTCGGTCACCCCTGAGAATGGCTTGCTGGGCATGAGCCAATCATAGGGCACATGAAGCATCTCGAACGTCTCGACGGAAAGAACATTGAGCCCGGCGCCACCGTTGATGAGAATCTTGTTGACCGAGACATTGCTGATGGTGGGCGCGCAGAGCATGGGGAGCGCGCCAGCGGTGGCCGAGCACTTGAGGTGGTCCTTGGAGTCGAAGGTAATGCCATACTGCGACCACCTGAGGGGACGCGCGACCTCAAGCTTCGGGAGGGCCGCGTACACCTCACAGGAGAACTACTTGAAGATGCGGTTTGAGGCAGGGGCCTGGGCACCACCTAGGATGCAGGCAATCACGCGGGGTTCCTGGAAGCCCCCAGCCCCATCATCTTGTCGGTTGTCATCATTCCTTCTTGGTGGCGGCGGCAGCGGAGGGAGGCCGGTATTGTCCTGAGGACGGGCCTCACGAGGCTAGTCGCGCCAGGGGCCGTCGCGAGGCTGATCACTCCAGCGGTCCTCGCGAGGTTGGTCGCTTTAGTCCTGGCGAGTGTTGCGATTGTCCCAGTGACCTACACCATGGCTGAAGCCACGATCACCACGCTCGGGGCGGCGGCCGAGGCGCTCGTCACGGAGTGCCCTGAGCTCCTGGCAATCATTGGTGTTGTGGTTGTGCACGTCATGGAAGACGCAGAATGGGCAGTCATCCCTGGGAGGTTCATCGTGGTCACGGTCGCGCTTCGTCTCGGGCTCTGCTGCCAGTACCGTGGGTCCCTTGCACTTTGCTTCATTTGGCCTTGGCTTTATTGTCTTCAGGGTCAGCCTCAGGGTGTTAGAGGAGGGAAAGGCGGCCCTCTTCAGCCCTGGCACACCTGTCTGCCAGGTTGAACATCTCCAAAGCCGAGCACAAGTCGTCGTGGATTGAGAGCTCCTCGCGCATCTTGACATCCTTGACACCCTCGGTGAACGCCAAGATGATGGCTTCATCCGAGGCCTTCGGGATCTTGGGGCAGACGTTCGTGAAGCGCTGCATGTACTTGCGGAGAGTTTCACCCGGCTGCTGCTTTACACGTCAGAGGTCGTTGACAGCGAGGGCGCCGTCGCGGGTGCCTTGGAAGTTGGCGATGAACCACTCACGGAGCTCATCCCACGACGACATCGAGCCCTCTGGAAGGTGCAGGAACCAGGAGCGCGTGCCGTCCTTGAGGGCCATGGGGAACCAGTTCGCCACGACCTTGTTGTCACTATTCGCCGCCTCGATTCTCAGCGAGTAGAGCTGGTGAAACTCCGCTGGGTCGGGCGTGCCGTCGTAGCGTGGAGGCAGGTCTGGCTTGAACTTGCAGGCCAAACAATGTGGCGAAGCTCTAGTGTGAAGGCGCGACAGTCCGCTGCACTCATGGGCGCGGCATGCCCGAGGGGAGCTTGCTCTTGACATCCACGCACCGGAGCCTCGAGCGGCGCGTGGTCCTGATGCTGGCGCGGTGGTGCGGGGAGCACACGTGTGTCACCTTGTGGCCGCTGCCCCACCTGGCAGCTTGCCTCATCCCGAGCAGGTGCCGGTGCCCCATGCAGAGGGTCACGCAGGGGCACGTCGCACCTAGGCTCGGGGTCGGTGCCGTGCAGAGGAGGAGGAGGAGGCGCGCCATGGGCCACGTCGCCCGCCCGGGAGGGCGGGGGATGGACCGAATGGGACGGTGCCGGGGCCTCACTGGCGGCGTTGACGAGCTCGGTGATGCGCCCTAGCCAGGCATCGTAGCCCTCGTTGGCGGGGCGGTACCGCAGTAGCTCGCACGCCATGAATAGCACAGCCTGCGCATTCGCCAGCCCGTGACGACCGTGGGAGGACGACGCCACGCACGGAGGGCGGCAGCGACGAATCCTGCTGCTTGTGAGCGGCACGGTCAATGGCAGCGTTAGCTGCGGGAGAAGCAGAGTGGCGCAGGAAACCGCAGCCCACGCGTGCCGTCTGGGTGACGCAAGCAGCCCGATGCTCGACGCAGATTTGGCGGGGGTCGGCCATGGGAGCGACGGAATGGAGACGAAATTATCTATAATTTTTGATACGTCGTTGGCCATGGAACCTGATAAGACTCCAACGTATCTATAAATTTTGATTGTTCCATGCTATTATATTATCTGTTTTGGATGTTTTATATGCATTGATATGTTATTTTATATTATTTTTGGGACTAACTTATTAACCTAGAGACCAGTGCCAGTTTCTGTTTTTTCCTTGTTTTTGAGCTTCGCAGAAAAGGAATATCAAGTGGAGTCCAAACGGAATAAAACTTTCGCGATGATTTTTCTTGGACCAAAAGACACCCAGGAGACTTGGCGTACAAGTCAGAAGAGCCACGAGGCGGCGGCAAGGGTGGAGGGCACGCCCTAGGGGGGGCGCCCCCTACCTTGTGGGCCCCTCGGGACTCCCCTGACCTAGCTCTTCCTCCTATATATTCACATATATTTCAGAACCACCAGAAGCATCCACGAAAACACTTTTCCACCGCCGCAACCTTCTATTCCCATGAGGTCCCATCTTGGGGCCTTTTCCGACATCCAGCCGGAGGGTGCTACCTCTCGAGCACTGCGTTGGTTTTCCCTTGAAGAGGAAAGGGTGATGCAGCAAAGTAGCGTAAGTAATTCCCTCGGTTTTTGAGAACCAAGGTATCAATCAGTAGGAGGCCACGCTCAAGTCCCACGCACCCACATAAACAAATAAGAACCTTGCAACCAACGTGATAAAGGGGTTGTCAATCCCTTCACGGCCACTTGCAAAACTGAGATCTGATAGAGATGATAAGATAATATTTTTGGTATTTTATGATAAAGACTAAAAGTAAAGAAAGTAAAATAAACGGTAATAGAAATAACTTGTTGACGGGAGATTAATATGATGGAAAATAGACCCGGGGGCCATAGGTTTCACTAGTGGCTTCTCTCAAGGTAGGATAAGTATTACGGTGGGTAAACGAATTACTGTCGAGCAATTGATAGAATTGAGCATAGTTATGAGAATATCTAGGTATGATCATGTATATAGGCATCACGTCCGTGACAAGTATACCGACTCCTGCCTGCATCTACTACTATTACTCCACACATTGACCGCTATCCAGCATGCATCTAGAGTATTAAGTTCATAAGAACGGAGTAACGCTTTAAGCAAGATGACATGATGTAGAGGGATAAACTCATGCAATATGATGTAAACCCCATCTTGTTATCCTCGATGGTAACAATACAATACATGTCGTCTCCCCTACTGTCACTGGGATCGAGCACCGCAAGATTTAACCCAAAGCTAAGCACTTCTCCTATTGCAAGAAAGATCAATCTAGTAGGCCAAACCAAACTGATAATTCGAAGAGACTTGCAAAGATAACCAATCATACATAAAAGAATTCAGAGGAGATTCAAATATTGTTCATAGATAATCTTGATCATAAACCAACAATTCATCCGATCTCGACAAACACACCGCAAAAGAAGACTACATTGAATAGATCTCCAAGAGAATCGAGGAGAAATTTGTATTGAGATCCAAAAACAGAGAAGAAGCCATCTAGCTAATAACTATAGACCCGAAGGTCTGAGGTAAACTACTCACACATCATCGGAGAGGCTATGGTGTTGATGTAGAAGCCCTCCGTGATCAATGCCCCCTCCGGCGGAGCGCCGGAAAAGGCCCCAAGATGGATCTCACGGGTACAGAAGGTTGCGGCAGTGGAAATAGGGTTTTGGCTCTATTTTTGATGGTTTGGGGATACGTAGGTATATATAGGAGGAAGAAGTAGGTCAGTGGAGCCACGAGGGGCCCACGAGGGTGGAGGGCGCGCCTAGAGGGGTAGGCGCGCCCCCTACCTCGTGGCTTCCTCGTTGGTTGCTTGACGTCCACTCCAAGTCCTCTGGATCACGTTTGTTGCGAAAATCACGTTCCCGAAGGTTTCATTCCGTTTGGACTCTGTGTGATATTCTTTTTCTGCGAAACACTGAAATAGGCAAAAAAAACAGCAATTTGGCTGGGCCTCCAGTTAATAGGTTAGTCTTAAAAATAATATAAAAGTGTATAAATAAGCCCATTAATCATCCAAAACAGAATATATAATAGCATGGAACAATCAAAAATTATAGATACGTTGGAGACGTATCAAGCATCCCCAAGCTTAATTCCTACTCATCCTCGAGTAGGTAAATGATAAAAACAGAATTTTTGATGTGGAATGCTACTTAGCATAATTTTCAATGTAATTTTCTTATTTGTGGCATGAATATTCAGATCCGAAAGATTCAATATAAAAGTTTAATATTGACATAAAAGTAATAATACTTCAAGCATACTAACTAAGCAATTATGTCTTCTCAAAATAACATGGCCAAAGAAAGTTCATCCCTACAAAATCATATAGTTTGGTCATGCTCCATTTTCGTCACACAAGAATGCTCTCATAATGCACAACCCCGATGACGAGCCAAGCAATTGTTTCATACTTTAGTAATCTCAAACTTTTTTCAACTTTCACGCAATAAATGAGCGTGAGCCATGGATATAGCACTATGGGTGGAATATAATATGATGATGGGGGTTATGTGGAGATGACAAAAAGGGAGAAAGTCTCACATTGACGCGGCTAATCAACGAGCTAGGGAGATGCCCATCAATTGATGTCAATGCAAGGAGTAGGGATTGCCATGCAACGGATGCACTAGAGCTATAAATGCATAAAAGCTCAACAAAAGAAACTAAGTGGGTGTGCATCCAACTTGCTTGCTCACGAAGACCTAGGGCATTTGAGGAAGCCCATTGTTGGAATATACAAGCCAAGTTCTATAATGAAAAATTCCCACTAGTATATGAAAGTGACAAAACAAGAGACTCTCTATCATAAAGATCATGGTGCTACTTTGAAGCACAAGTGTGGAGAAAAAGGATAGTAGCATTGCCCCTTTTTATTTTCTTTTCTTTTTTTTGGGCCTTTTTTTTATTTGGCCTTTCTCTTTTTTTTCTTTTTTTGGGACAATGCTCTATGAATGATGATCATCACACTTCTATTTATTTACAACTCAATGATTACAACTCAATATTAGAACAAAGTATGACTCTATCTGAATGCCTCCGATGGTGTACCGGGATATGCAATGAATCAAGAGTGACATGTATGAAATAATATGCATGGTGGCTTTGCCACAAATACGATGTCAACTACATGATCATGCAAAGCAATATGACAATGATGAAGCGTGTCATAATAAACGGAATGGTGGAAAGTTGCATGGCAATATATCTCGGAATGGCTATGGAAATGCCATAATAGGTAGGTATGGTGGCTGTTTTGAGGAAGATATAAGCAGGTTTATGTGTGATAAAGCGTATCGTATCACGGGGTATGGATGCACCGGCGAAGTTTGCACCAACTCTCAAGGTGAGAAAGGGCAATGCACGGTACCGAAGTGGCTAGCAATGATGGAAGGGTGAGAGTGCGTATAATCCATGGACTCAACATTAGTCATAAAGAACTCACATACTTATTGCAAAAATCTACAAGTCATCAAAAACCAAGCACTACGCGCATGCTCCTAGGGGGATAGATTGGTAGGAAAAGACCATCGCTCGTCCCCGACCGCCACTCATAAGGAGGACAATCAAAGAACACCTCATGTTTCAAATTTGTTACACAACATTTACCATACGTGCATGCTACAGTAATTGCAAACTTTAACACAAGTATTTCTCAAATTCACAATTACTCAAGTAGCACAACTTTAATATCACTACCTCCATATCTCAAAACAGTTATCAAGCATCAAACTTCTCTTAGTATTCAACGCACTTATAAGAATGTTTTTACTAATCTTGGATGCCTATCATATTAGGACTAATTTCACAATTTAAGAACATTACCATGCTGTTTTGTAGGACTCTCAAAATAATATAAGTGAAGCATGAGAGACAATAGTTTCTATAAAACAAAACCACCACCGTGCTCTAAAAGATATAAGTGAAGCACTAGAGCAAAAACTATATAGCTCAAAAGATATAAGTGAAGCACAAAGAGTATTCTAATAAATTCCGAATCATGTGTGTCTCTCTCAAAAGTGTATTCAGCGAGGATGATTGTGGTAAACTAAAAAAGCAAAGAATCAAATCATACAAGACGCTCCAAGCAAAACACATATCATGTGGTGAATAAAAATATAGCTCCAAGTAAAGTTACCGATGGACGAAGACGAAAGTGGGGATGCCTTCCGGGGCATCCCCAAGCTTTGGCTTTTTGGTGTCCTTGGATTTACCTTGGGGTGCCCTGGGAATCCCCAAGATTAGGCTCTTGCCACTCCTTGTTCCATAATCCATCAAATCTTTACCCAAAACTTGAAAACTTCACAACACAAAACTCAACAGAAAATCTCATGAGCTCCGTTAGCGAAAGAAAACAAAACACCACTTCAAGGTACTGTATTGAACTCATTATTTATTTATATTGGTGTTAAACCTACTGTATTCCAACTTCTCTATGGTTTATAAACTCTTTTACTAGCCATAGACTCATCAAAATGAGCAAACAACACACGAAAAACAGAATCTGTCAAAAATAGAACAGTCTGTAGTAATCTGTATCTAACGCAAACTTCTGGAACTCAGAAAAACCTACCAAAATAGGAAGACCTAGATAATTTTTTTATTGATATACTGCAATTGGAATCAATATTTTATCACGTTCTGGTGATTTTTTAAAATTGTTTTCGTAAACAGAAAGTTTCTGGAATTTTCAGCAAGATCAAATAACTATTAACCAAGAAGATCCTATAGGTTTCAGTTGGCACAAACACTAATTAAAACATAAAAACACATCTAACCAGAAGCTAGATGGATTATTTATTACTAAACATAAATAAAAATCAAGAAACTAAAATAAAATTGGGTTGCCTCCCAACAAGCGCTATCGTTTAACGCCCCTAGCTAGGCATAAAAGCAAGGATAGATCTAAGTGTTGCCATCTTTGGTAGGCAATCCATAAGTGGATCTCATAATAGATTCATAAGGTAATTTTATTTTCTTTCTAGGAAAGTGTTCCATGCCTTTCCTTAACGGAAATTGGAATCTAATATTTCCTTCCTTCATATCAATAATTGCACCAATCGTTCTAAGGAAAGGTCTACCAAGAATAATAGGACATGAAGGACTGCAATCTATATCAAGAATAATGAAATCTACGGGCACATAATTCCTATTTGCAACAATAAGAACATCATTAATTCTTCCCATAGGTTTCTTAATAGTGGAATCCGCAAGATGCAAGTTTAGAGAACAATCATCAAATTCACGAAAACCTAGGAAACCGCACAAAGTTTTTGGAATCGTGGAAACACTAGCACCCAAATCGCACAAAGCATAGGATTCATGATCTTTAATTTTAATTTTAATAGTAGGCTTCCACTCATAATAAAGTTTTCTAGGGATAGAAACTTCCAACTCAAGTTTTTCTTCATAAGATTGCACCAAAGCATCAACGATATGTTTAGTAAAATCTTTATTTTGACTATAAGCATGAGGAGAATCTAGCACGGATTGCAACAAGGAAATGAAATCTATTAAAGAACAATTATCATAATTAAATTCCTTGAAATCCAAAATAGTGGGTTCATTGATATCTAAAGTTTTGACCTTTTCAATCCCACTTTTACCAATTTTTGCATCAAGATCTAAAGACTCCGAATTTTTGGGACGCCTTCTAACTAAAGTTAACTCCTCTCCAGACCCATCATTATCAAGATTCATATTGCAAAACAAAGATTTAATAGGGGACACATCAATAACTTTTGAATCTTCATCTTTATTCTCATAAAAAACTTCCAGTTTTGCAGCCATCTTATTAACTAAGGTGGCCTGCTTATCCGAAATTTCAGCTATTAATTTTTCGAGATGAGAAATTTGAGATTTCAAACCATAAAATTCTTTAGACATATCATCGAGCTCTTTATTCATGTATCCCATAAAGCTTTTTTGTTCCTTAAGCTCGTTTCTAAAGAAATTATTATGCTCAAATTGTAAAGTCATAAAACTTCTGACTTTGCTTTCAATCTCTTCTAACCTTTTAAGGTGAAGATGACCAAATCTAGGTAGAGCCATCGTGACAAACAAGCAATCCAACACACAAGCAAACAAGAGGCAAGCGAAAAATAGGCGAACGGAAAAAGAGGGCGAATAAAACGGCAAGGGTGAAGTGGGGGAGAGGAAAATGAGAGGCAAATGGCAAATAATGTAATGCCAGGGATAAGAGTTTGTGATGGGTACTTGGTATGTCTTGACTTGTGCGTAGACTCCCCAGCAACGGCGCCAGAAATCCTTCTTGCTACCTCTCGAGCACTGCGTTAGTTTTCCCTTGAAGAGGAAAGGGTGATGCAGCAAAGTAGCGTAAGTATTTCCCTCGGTTTTTGAGAACCAAGGTATCAATCCAGTAGGAGTCCACGCTCAAGTCCCACGCACCTACACAAACAAATAAGAACCTTGCAACCAACGCGATAAAGGGGTTGTCAATCCCTTCACGGCTAGTTGCAAAAGTGAGATCTGATAGAGATGATAAGATAATATTTTTTGGTATTTTTATGATAAAGACTAAAAGTAAAGAAAGCAAAATAAACGGTAATAGAAATAACTTGTTGACGGGAGATTAATATGCTGGAAAATAGACCCGGGGGGCATAGGTTTCACTAGTGGCTTCTCTCAAGATAGCATAAGTATTACGGTGGGTAAACGAATTACTGTCGAGCAATTGATAGAATTGAGCATAGTTATGAGAATATCTAGGTATGATCATGTATATAGGCATCACGTCCGTGACAAGTAGACCGACTCATGCCTGCATCTACTACTATTACTCCACACATCGACCGCTATCCAGCATGCATCTAGAGTATTAAGTTCATAAGAAAGGAGTAACGCTTTAAGCAAGATGACATGATGTAGAGGGATAAACTCATGCAATATGATGTAAACCCCATCTTTTTATCCTCGATGGCAACAATACAGTACCTGTCGTTTCCCCTACTGTCACTGGGATCGAGCACCGCAAGATTGAAGCCAAAGCTAAGCACTTCTCCCATTGCAAGAAAGATCAATCTCGTAGGCCAAACCAAACTGATATTTCGAAGAGACTTGCAAAGATAACCAATCATACATAAAAAAATTCAGAGGAGATTCAAGTATTGTTCATAGATAATCTTGATCATAAACCCACAATTCATCGGATCTCGACAAACACACCGCAAAAGAAGATTACATCGAATAGATCTTCAAGAGAATCGAGGAGAACTTTGTATTTAGATCCAAAAAGAGAGAAGAAGCCATCTAGCTAATAACTATGGACCCGAAGGTCTGAGGTAAACTACTCACACATCATCGGAGAGGCTATGGTGTTGATGTAGAAGCCTCCGTGATCAATGGCCCCTCCGGCGGAGCGCCGGAAGAGGCCCCAAGATGGGATCTCACGGGTACAGAAGGTTGCGGCAGTGGAAATAGGGTTTTGGCTCTGTTTCTGATGGTTTGGGGGTACGTAGGTATATATAGGAGGAAGAAGTAGGTCGGTGGAGCCACGAGGGGCCCACGAGGGTGGAGGGCGCGCCCAGGGGGTAGGCGTGCCCCCCTACCTCCTGTCTTCCTCGTTGGTTGCTTGACGTCCACTCTAAGTCCTCTGGATCACGTTTGTTCCGAAAATCACGTTCCCGGAAGTTTCATTCCGTTTGGACTGCGTTTGATATTCTTTTTCTGCGAAACACTGAAATAGGCAAAAAACAGCAATTTGGGCTCGGCCTCCGGTTAATAGGTTAGTCCCAAAAATAATATAAAAGTGTATAAATAAGCCCATTAATCATCCAAAACAGAATATATAAACACTTTGATTCCTATGAGAAGTTTGATTCCTTATGATTGTTTTGAGATATAAAGATGGTGATATTAGAGTCATGCTAGTGAGTAATTGTGAATTGTAGAAATACTTGTGTTAAAGTTTGTGATTCCCGTAGCATGCACGTATGGTGAACCGCTATGTGATGAAGTCGGAGCATGATTTATTTATTGATTGTCTTCCTTATGAGTGGCGGTCGAGGACGAGCGATGGTCTTTTCCTACCAATCTATCCCCCTAGGAGCATGCGCGTAGTACTTTGCTTCGATGACTAATAGATTTTTGCAATAAGTATGTAAGTTCTTTATGACTAATGTTGAGTCCATAGATTATACACACTCTCACCCTTCCACCATTGCTAGCCTCTCTAGTACCGCACAACTTTCGCTGGTGCCATACACCCACCATATACCTTCCTCAAAAGAGACACCGTACCTACCTATTATGGCATTTCCATAGCCATTCCGAGATATATTGCCATGCAACTTCCACCATTCCGTTTATTATGACACATACCATCATTGTCATATTGCTTTGCATGATCATGTAGTTGACATAGTATTTGTGGCAAAGCCACCGTTCAAAATTTTCATACATGTCAGTCTTGAGTCATTGCACATCGCGGTACACCGCTGGAGGCATTCATATAGAGTCATATTCTGTTCTAAGTATCGAGTTGTAATTCTTGAGTTGTAAGTAAATAGAAGTGTGATGATCATCATTATTAGAGCATTGTCCCATGTGAGGAAAGGATGATGGAAGCTATGATTCCCTCACAAGTTGAGGTGAGTCTCTGGACTTTACAAAAAATAAAAGAGGCCAAGAAGCCCACCAAAATAAATAATGAGAGAAAAGAGAGAAGGGGCAATGTTACTATCCTTTTTCCACACTTGTGCTTCAAAGTAGGACCATGATCTTCATGATACAGAGTCTCCTATATTGTCACTTTCATATACTAGTGGGAATTTTTCATTATAGAACTTGGCTTGTATATTCCAATGATGGGCTTCCTCAAATTACCCTAGGTCTTCATGAGCAAGCAAGTTGGATGCACACCCACTTAGTTTCTTTTTGAGCTTTCATAAACTTATAGCTGTAGTGCATCTGTTGCATGGCAATCCCTACTCACTCACATTGATATCTATTGATGGGCATCTCCATAGCCCATTGATACGCCTAGTTAATGTGAGACTATCTCCTTCTTCTTGTCTTCTCCACAACCACCATATTCTATTCCACCTATAGTGCTATGTCCATGGCTCACGCTCATGTATTGCGTGAAAGTTGAAAAGGTTTGAGAACACTTGCTTGGCTTGTCATCGGGGTTGTGCATGATTTGAATATTTTGTGTGATGAAGATGGAGTATAGCAAAACCATATGATTTTGTAGGGATAGCTTTCTTTGGCCATGTTATTTTGAGAAGACATGATTGCTTTATTAGTATGCTTGAAGTATTATTGTTTTTATGTCAATATTAAACTTTTGTTTTGAATCTTATGGATCTGAACATTCATGCCACAATAAAGAAAATTACACTCGTGCGCGTCGGTCCTAAACAAACGGTTTAAAACCCCTTTCCGTGACGGCATCTGGAACCGTCTCCAAGTGAGTGTGGGCGATAGGGGGGTCCTTCCCACACGACCCAGAAACCGTCGGGGATATGCCCTCTTGGCACACACGTTCGGTAAAATGAGGTCGTGTGCGACCAGCGAGCGCTCAGATACGGAAATACGTATAGTACAGATAAAAAATACAATTATACGGCAAAATTGTTTCTGGTCGCAAGTACATCCCACACAGTCAGTCCCCGCTAAATGTTTCCGTTCGTATGCACATCCCACACAGCCGCTCCAAGGAAAACGTTTCAGTTCACAGGTACATCACACACAACTTTTCCCGTTAAATTGTTTGTGATAGCGTTGCCATTGCACACGATATTAATAATTTTATCATTTGCGTTATTGAATGCATCACACACGGTGCGTAGAAAGAAACTGTGTGGCAAAGGCTGTCAATCACACACACTTTTTATGTGATAAACGTTTGCGCAAGGTGGCCTAACGCAAACAGTTTTCAAGAGAAATTCGTGTGTGCAGTGGAGATTGATCGCACACGTAGTGGATCCTAGAAACGTTTCTGATCTCCACGTATATCGCAGACGTTTCGCTTTCGCAAACCGTGTGCAGTGTAATCCCTATTTAATCCATAATTAATCCAATTAATCCCTAATTTAAAAATCACATGTTATGAATTTGAAAGTAGGCAATCACTTATTTCATATCCAACCATGTTCATTACAAATATAGGTTCAACCATGAATCCATAATTCAATGCACAGGCACATATACTGAAGAACTACAGAAGCATCAAGTAAAGAATGATGAACCACAGTTGTACTAAAGACTGTAAAGAGAGAGGCGAAAGACATTATGGTTGCTGGAGAAGGTGAAGCGGAATGCCCATATTGTGCCCTCCTCCATGCGTAAGGCGCGCACGACTCTAGGCCAACCCCTTGTGATGGCTGCCCGTCCATCCTTCACTGTCTTCATTAGGACTTCTCGATGCTCATTGTAGTCTGGATGAAATACTTTAACCTTCACTGTGTGTCCACCAATCATGTACTTTGTGAGGTAATCTTGAGTGAACTGCTTCGGGAACCACTGGGAACGAAAAAGATTCAGACGTTGTTGTCTAACAACCCATTATGGGCAGTAAAAAGAGAAGGCTACAGAGTTTGTAGTTACCATCCTACAGCTCACTGTTGTGTTGGATCGAGCATAAGCAAATAATTTGCTTGCCACCATTCGTATCTTTTTGCTAATAATCCTTATCAGTTTCCTCCCTTGATGCTTGTTCATCAATATCTCATTGCCCCATACGCAAAAAGGGTCGATGCGTGAATCCTTGCCAAGGGCATATGTACCTACAAGCAACAAGTCAATATTAGAAGCTAACTAGTGTCCAGGCCTGGATCTATATGAACTACATTATGGAACAACGGGGGGAGTACAAGCCGAGGGATGAAGCTAACCTCGGCAGAAAATGGTGGCCACTCCCGTTGTTGTCCTGCATAAGTAGTGGAAAGGCATGATAAGTACAACAATCTTAACATCAAACAAATATAGCAAGGTAAACAACATCATCTCCAGATGATAGATTGAATGTGTTGGTTTCAGCATGCTGTTAAAGCAAATATAAAATGGAAGGCAATGTTACTGACAGCAGGCTTAACAGCCATCAAATATTGCAATTCAAACTGGTATTGTTGAAAATGAATAGAACGTAGGTAATGCTTAAACATCACACTGGATAAATGTGTAAAACTGAAATAAAGGGCATGTGTTAACTATACCAGGAATAAGTGGAACCAAATATAGCCGTTCAAACTGGTATTGATGTAGTCGAGCGGCACAGTTCTGACTTGCACACAATGAACCACACATTGTGAATGACTGAAATAAACAAGGCATAAATGACCAGTATAACAACCAAATATAGCCATTGAAAACTGGACAGAGTCTCACTTCAACCAACCTAACAAGCAAATACAGATAAACAGGGCATATGCTTGAAAACTGGACAAATGCTCACTGCAACCAACCTAACTAGCAGATAAAGATAAACAAGGCATCTGCTTGATAACTGGATAAATGCTAAAAAAAGCAACCTAACAACCAAATGCAGATAAACAAGGCATCTGCTTGATAACTGGACAAATGCTAAAAAAAGCAACCTAACAACCAAATACAGATAAACAAGGCATCTGCTTGATAACTGGACAAATACTCACTCCAACCAAACTAAGAACCAAATACAGATAAACAAGGCATCTGCTCGATAACTGAAAAAATGCTCACTCCAACCAACCTAACAACCAAATACAGATAAACAAGGCATCTACTCACTATAAACAACCAAATATAGCCATTCGTGAAACTGAAGTGGACAATTCATACTTAAACATCACATAGACCTATTGAACAATACATTTTTGCATAACTGAAATAATTAAACACGGCACAGTTAAAGCACCACACGACAAATGCTACTACAACAAAGGGTACGGGTTGGCAAGCTAGAAAAGGTAATATTTGCTGATAGAATGTTGCCTCACATTTCATGGACGGGATCCTTCCAGTTGGAAGAGCACAGACCCATGGTGCGCTCTCTGATGTCACAGATGGGCTGTTTCACCTTGGAAGAACCTTCGTGGGTGCCCTCCTCATGGTCGTGGTCGTGGTCGATGAGATCTGACTTGGCAATTGAGGATCCCAAGCCGCCGCCGTAGAACGTGTCCTTCAGAAGTGACAAAATGGGCTCGATGGCGTATAAAGCTCGCAAATCCTTGACCGCTTGGCGGAGGAGATCAGCGGCAGGGCCGTTGAAGAGATCGACGGCGGTTGAACCAGAGGGGTTGGGGATGGACCACTTAACCTGTGACATGGCCCGCGTGAAGCCGTCGGTGTGGACGAGCTTGATGTCGTAGCCAGCTTTCCCGAGATACAGTAATACGCTAGCCCGCTGACATGAAGCCTTCGGCATGGCAACATAGTCAACGTCTTCGCCGGCTTCCGCGGCGACGTGTTGCTCCGGGATTGATAGGTCAGGGCGAATGGCGGCCACCTCACCAACGTTCGCCGGAGAGGCCATGATAAACCTCTTCTTGGCCGAACGCTCGTCGGGCTCCCCAGGATACGTCGCCGAGCTTAGGTTGCGACATTCTGGAGCAGGGGATGTGGATTTGGCGGGGAGGGACACTGCAGGCCTCATCTAAAAACTCAGGGGAGTGGGGCAACGTATGAGAATCGCTGGATAACCTGAATTTTATTATCTAAGCTAGGAAGACCGGCAGGGTTGGCGCCGGCGCCGGCGACGGCCGCGAGCTAGGGTTCTAAGGGGGGAGGGGGCGGGTGGGGGACTGTGGAGGGGGGTGGTGGTGTTTGAGGATACGCCGCGGCTACTGAAAATTTTAGTAATGGTGGGTGGAGATGGTGGTGGACAAGGGGCAGAGGGAGGGCAACGGTTCAAATGCCTCGGCTGCTAAAATTTTACTATAAGGTCGGTGCTGGAGGAGTGTGGGCGACGGTTGAAGTACGGCGGCTACTTAAATTTGGGTAAAGGAATTGATGCGGGGCGGGAGTGCCATAGATCGCGCACGGTCAAATAACAATATGCGTGTATGATAATAAGGAAAAGTGGTGCGGATCCGCCGATTTTTGCAACGCTCAAGGCGGGTAGTTTGTTTTTTATATTTTTAGCTAGCTGGTCTATCGCACACGGTTTTTCCTAATTTCAAAATAAACTTACCTGCCTTTAGCTTCCACAGGTGGTGGTTTTACACCGCACTTGCATCGCACACGGTTAAGCCAGTACCTCCACCCTTTGCTCGCGCTTGTGCGGTTGTGGTGATTTCAGCGCACTTGCATCGCACACGGTTGAGCCAGTACCTCCACCCTTTCACTACAAAAAAATACACTTCCGTGATAATACGTGTTTGTCACAGTAGGTCGCGTTTTCTGTCATGCATGTACATCCATGACAAATTTATGACAGAATCAAGATAGTCATACCTGTGCTGTCATAGAAGTGTTCCATGACATTGCCAAAATTATCATCACGGAAGTGTCCACTTCCATGACGATAAATCGCGCGTCACAGACTCGTCAAGGGTGACCGACACGTGGCATCCACCGTAACGGAACGCCGTTAAGCTATCGGGTCGGATTTTGGATCCGATAACCCGTTAACAGCCATGACCAATGCCGATTTTCCACGTGTAAAATTCTCATTGGCTGATGGACCGACACGTGGACCGGCCCAAAAGTGGCCCACAAAGTTTAAATGGGCTGGCCCAACCGAAGGCCCATAAGATTTAGCAGACCATAATGGGCCGGCCCAGCTAAAGGCCCAGAAAATTTAGCGGACCATAATGGGCCGGCCCAGCTAAAGGCCCACATGATTTTGCAGACCATAATGGGCCAGCCCAGCTAAAGGCCCACAAGATTTTGCGGACCACAATGGGCCAGCCCAGCTAAAGGCCCACAAGATTCTGCAGACCATAATGGGCCGGCCCAGCTAAAGGCCCAACATTCTCTGTCAAATCGTCCTGTCAACGGCCTGTCCTAAACTTGTCATCAACGCGGCCCATGGTCACTTCTGGCCCGTTAACAGTCCGCTAAGTAATTGGGCCGAATTACGGCCCAGTGTATTTCCGGCCTGTTAAAGGTCCGGCTTCATTTGGGCCCATTTACAGGCCATCAAAACTTTCGGCCCATAAACGGCCGTGAAGGATTTGGGTCATATTTGGTCATCTCTGACATTCGCTGTTAGAGGCCCACTATAGCTTTGGGCCACTTTCGGCCTGTTGTCATTTTCGGCCTGTTAACGACGGACGTAAACCATGGGCCATATGTGGCCCAACGTCATATCGGGCCCATTAATGGCCCATATAAAAATGATGATAATCTAGCCCGACCGAAGTTCCGGCCTGTTAAAGGCCCGTGTATTAGGTCGGCGGATTTACGGCCTGTCCGAATTTCGGCCTGCCAAAGATCCGCATCGTAAATGGGCCACCATTTCGGCCTGCTAAGTCCAGTGGGTTATTTGGCACAATCAGGGCCCAATCTCACTTTTGGTCTATTAAAGGCCCATGTTTTTTATGGGCTCGAGATATTTACACCTGTAAACGGCCTATTTTTACTGAGGGCCCAAATTATGTTTAGGCCTGTTAAAGGCCCACTATGGGCACAGGCCTACCAGAAAAATATGAAAGCTTATGCTGATTTAGGCCCAGATATTTTTAGTGGGCTACATGCCAATTTCGGCCCGTAATCGTTTTTAGCCCAATTGGAATGGGCCCGACGAATGTTGGCATGTTGGGCTCCGACGAAGCTTTCGGCCGAATACATTACTAAGATAAACCTACACTATACAAAAATAGCATCGTAATTACTGCAGCCTAAGGCAGCATCATAAATGTTGTATCACAACAAAATAAATTCCAACCATACAACAAAAGGCCTGTTGGCATAAAGTTTACAGTCCTTCCAGATAAAAGCACCATCAGATGTATAGAAGCACAGATCATTTGACCTGAGTGCTAATGTTTCAGGCTATAGAATCTGATGGAGAAGCACGATCTCCACCTTTTTCCGCCATTGCTCCAGAACAACGAAGCCAATGTCTGATAGTCTGGTTTCAAAACCATTCATATCTTGACGACATTTCTCAACCACTATTCTTGTTTCCGAAACAACGTCCATTAGGGATTGGACTTATGTCTGGAGCACAGATATATCACTCTGTCTAGCAGGAAGATTTTGTTCAGTAGGCGATTTGGACGAGGTTACCTTGACAACCAACCCAGAATTACGCAGGAAGGTGCTTTTTGCACTGTTAGTGGAGAGATACTGACGCACTGCAGCAAGAGGTGATATTGTGCCTGTAGTAGCCTCGTCACCTCCAGGTGGTTGTGGCTGTTCAATCATTTGTTCTATAGCTTTCCTGAAAGTTTGAACTTGTAGATTAGTGTACCAGATAAGTTACTAATGAGACAAAAACAAACAAAGTAGGTTAAACGTTTATACATAACTTATTTTGGTGAACTACTGTAATACATTAGCATGTATTGTAGTGCCAACTACATAATAAAATCACTTTCGGAACATATGTCCATGTAGCATGCCTACTGTATTTTCTATTTCCTCACATTCGTTGACATCTAAGGATAAAGAGACATGGTTTAAAGTAGGATGAACATAGTATGACATCATTCATATCATGGGCAAACAGATATAGAACAAACAGGCTATTTTATCATTGTGTGCGCACGTGAACATAACAACTAGATTACAGATCAAGACCAAAAGAATATCCTTCATCTCTTTTAAACCATGTAAGGTGAAATGATACGTTAAGACAACTGTGAATAAAAGTGAACAGAGTAACTGACATTGGCTGCAAACCAAGTAGTTAAATGAACACATCACAGTACCAATCAGTTCAAGGCAGGAGGAGTAAGGACTTACAACAGTGGCTTGAACTGGTGTGCTCATGCCCTTCATCTTGCTGGTGTGGCAATCCTTGAAGATTTGCGCTGCATCCGGTTCAGGTTCTTTTTGGTCCGCATGGGCTTTCCTCTGTATTTGGAACAAGTCAATATAGATACGATAATATGGCACAAAAAAAAGAAGGAAGTAGCAGCTATTTACAAGAGCCTCGCAGTGTGCAATATAGCTACGAGATCCTGTTGTCTGTTGGAATTTCACTTTAGAACGGTTGGTTTTGTTCTTTAAACAGTTAGCCTAGAAGAAGATACACTTGTAAGGCACATACATAAATACAAGTTCAATATAGTCTGATCAAATACATATAGCCTACCTGATACTTTGGATCAGACCAGTGTTTAACGAGGGCTTTCCAGTCTTCATCTGTAATATATTCCACTGGAGATGTTTGGGCGATTTCATTGTTAGCCTTGCCTTCAAAGTGAGATTTTCTAAGGTGGTACCGATACTGTCGCAGAGCAGACTGAAAAACATGAGTGCATGCTTGTTTAGTTGCATCATCTTTCGAATCCAACTTGAACCTCATCTGTTGAAAAAAGAATGTGAGTCTTATTAGGAGGAAGCTAGAAAGTATGGGACAGAGCAAGACAATATTACTAATTGCGATGAATAACATTACTTATGGATAAATGGTCAAGGAAGGTGTTAAACTGGGTATTGTCTTTCTCATTCCTGTACTGGATCCACGTTGGGAGGATACGTGCATGACACCTAACGGCAACGGCTGCCTCTGATACTAACTTGGCTGACTCTGTAGCATCACGTGGCCTTTTTAAACCTGCCTCAAAATGGATCTCCATTCTTCCTCCTTTAGATTTTGTTAATCTGTCAAGCATTATCCCTGATGTCTGTTTCCGCTTGCGCCGTGGTGCTAGTTCAACAACGAATATGGAAAGTGTTAGTGTACATCAAACTATGAGAGTACATATAAAGGAGCATGCAACTGCAACTTGACTCGGTCAGGTACCGTCTTGGTGTTGATGCTCATGAGGTTCATCTGATCTTGCCAAGTCCTGTTGTGTCAGCAGTGCTTCGGAAGTAGTGTTAGGTGTGAAGGCAGCTTGGGAACTGGCCAGTTCCAGAGCAAACGAACGAGTAACTGGTTGAGATGCTGGTACAGTTGAAGCGGATGATGCAGCTGGTGGAGCAGGTGATACTGCGTTTGTAGATTTAGCCGGTGGCCTTGGACCTTCTACTGCACTATAAGTACCAGCAGAATCTCGACGGCAGAACCTTTCCCGTTTCACCCGACGAGTAACAGCACTCCCTACTATATTATTTTCCTTGCTCTTTTTTGACTTTGCCATGTCAAGCTGTACCCACAACACAAAAGAATAAACTCACTCTTCAGAACTCATTGATGCATGATACAGACAAGCAATACTTTGATGTAAGACAACCGTATGAGGATGGAATATGTAAGAAAAACAGGACGGCATGACATATTCACAGCTATGATGTGCAAACTAAGCAGAAGGATTTTCAAGAAAATAGAAGTAATGCAAGCTAGACACCATATGAAAGATGCAACCAATATTACTCTGCCAAGTTAAAAGTGTCTTGTCATAAGTGGCAATTCTAAAAATTAGAAGCAGTACAACATAGAAATCAATGCAAGATGCAACCACTATCAAACTGCCATGTTAAAAGCGTCCAATCATGAGTGACTGATGCGGGATACACAACAGCAGTACTTTGATGTAAGAACATGGTATGATAGATAGATGCAGTGTATTCTAGACACAGAAAGCCATGTCATATGCACATGTATAACGTATGAACTCAGCACGTGCAACTTAATCAAAATAGAAGAAATACAGGCTAGACAACATATGCAACATGAAACCAATTATCACATTGTCAACTTAGAGCAAGCAACTGCGATGGTGGAGTATGGGAGATGAACTCATCATGTAGACTTGGGACTTCAACTTCATTAGCAGTAGCAGTGGCAAATCTAGAGAGTCTCTGTTTGCGTCGGTCCGGAGGACCACCAACATCCCCTAACTTACTCATTTCCTTCCTATTTTCTGATATTGCCTTATGAAGTCAAAACCACAAGAAGATGAATAAAATTAGCTCTGCATAACTGGTTGATGCATGATACAGACGAACACTACTTTGATGTAAGGCAAGCGCAGGATAGGAGTATGGAATATATACAAAAAAAGACAGCGTTTCATATTCACATGTACGATAGGAGGATGGAATATGTATGAAAAAACAGTAAGCGGAAGGCATTTCAACAAAATTAGAAGAAATGAAAGCTAGGCACCATATGAACATGCAACCAATATCACTCTATCAGGTAAAAAGTGTCTCGTCGTAAGTGCCATTTCAAGAAATTAGAAGCAGTACAAGCTAGAAGACAATGCAAGACGCAACCTACATCACAGTCCCAAGTTAAATGTGTCTTATGGGTAAGTGATAGTTGCAGGTATAAGTTGTAAGCTACGCAGATGCAATTCAACATAATCAGAAGCAATTCAAACTAGACATCATATGGAAAACGCAACCACGTATAACAATTCCAAGTAAGAGCAAGCACCTGTGATGGTGGAGTAGGGGAGATGTGCTCATCATGTAAATGTATGTTCTAGAAACAGGAACACGTGTCATATTCACAGACATTATGTGTAAAGTAAGCAGATGCAATTCAAGTTAGAAGCAATACAAGATAGACATCATACGCAACATGCAACCACATATAATAGTGTCAAGTTAGAGCAAGCACCTGTGATGGTGGAGTAGGGGAGATGTGCTCATCATCTACACAGCTACGTTGACTGTCCAGCCTTGTGTTGTCTTGCGAATCTTGTTGGGAGGATGGCGGAGTAGAATCTGTAGAGACCCCCTGTTTGAGTTGCTCCGAAGGACCACCATCATCCACTGCCGGACTAATTTCCTTCAGCTGTAATGATTTTGCATTGTGAAGTCAAACCGATAAGAAAAAGGAATAAACACTCTTCAGAACTCATTCATGCATGATACTGACGAACACTACTCGGATGAAAGGCAAACACATGATGCGAGGATGGAATATGTATGAAAAACAGGATGGTGTGACATATTCACACCTATGATGTGGTAACTAAGCAGAAGGCATTTCAACAAATTAGAAGCACTGCAAGCTAGACACCATATGAAAGATGCAACCAATATCACTCTGCAAGTTCAAACTGTATGGCGTTTCAACAAATTAGAAGCAGTACATGCTAGAAATCATATGCAAGACACAACCAATATCACAGTGGCGACTTAAAGGTGCCTTATCATAAGTGACTGATGCGGGATATGCAAGAATAGTAGTCTGATGTAGAAACAGGAACACATGTCATATTCACATGCATTATGTGTAAAGTAAGCAGATGCAATTCAACGAAGTTAGAAGCAATACAAGCTAGACATCATACGCAACATGCAACCACATATAATAGTGCCAAGTTAGAGCAAGCACCTGTGATGGTGGAGTAGGGGAGATGTGCTCATCATCTACACAACTACGTTGACTGTCTAGCCTTGCGTTGTCTTGCGAATCTTGTTGGGAGGATGGCGGAGTAGAATCTGTAGAGAACCTCCGTTTCAGTTGCTCGGAAGGACCACCATCATCCAATGTCTTGCCAATTTCCTTTAGCTTTATTGATTTTGCATTGTGAGGTCATACCGACAAGAAAAAGGAATATCATTCGCTCTTCAGAACTCATTCATGCATGATACTGACGAACACTACTCTGATGAAAGGCAAAGTCATGATATGAGGATGGAATATGTACGAAAAAATGGACGGCTTGACATATTCACACCTATGATGTGGTAACTAAGCAGAAGGCACTTCACCAAATTAGAAACACTGCAAGACACCATATGGAAGGTGCAATCAATATCACTCTGCCAAGTTAAAACTGTCTCGTCATAGGTGGCGTTCATCAAAGTAGAAGCAATACATGCTAGAAATCATATTCAAGACGAAAACCAATATCACACTGCCAACTTAAAGGTGTCCCGTCATAAGTGACTGATGCAGGATACACAAGAAGAGTAGTTTCATGTAAGAACATGGTGTGATAGACAGATATAGTATGTACCAAAAACAGGAAAGCGTGTCATATTCACATGTATCATGTGTAAGCTAAGCAGATGCAGTTTACACTAAGTAGGAGCAATACGAGCTAGACACCATATGCAACATGCAACCAGATATCACACTGCCAAGTTAGAGCAAGCACCTTGGATGGTGGAGTAGGGGAGCGGAGACTTGGACCTTGTAATGCACTATCAGTACAAGGAGAATCGGTACAGATGCTCCGTTTATGTTGCTGCAGAGGACCACCATCATCGCCTTCCTTACTCTTTTCCTTCCTCTTTCTTGATTTTGCCTTGTCAAGTCAAACCCACAAGAAAAAGGAATAAAATTTGCTCTTCAGAACTCATTGATGCATGATACTGACGAACACTACTTTCAAGTAAGGCAGCCGCATGATAGGAGGATGGAATATGTCTGAAAAATAGGACGGCGTGACATATTGACATGTATGATGTATAAAGTGT
The DNA here is from genome assembly GCF_018294505.1 of Triticum aestivum. Taxonomy (NCBI): domain Eukaryota; kingdom Viridiplantae; phylum Streptophyta; class Magnoliopsida; order Poales; family Poaceae; genus Triticum; species Triticum aestivum. The sequence continues at coordinate 511,224,661 of NC_057814.1, forward strand.
AAACTAAGCACAAGGTGCTTGAACTTGTTAGAATCGATGCAAGCTAGAAACCATATGAAAGATAAAACCAATATCACTCTGCCAAATTAAAAGGGTGCCCTAACAAATGTATTTGACCAAATTAGAAGCAATACATGGCAATAGGCTAGAAATAATATGCAATATGCAACAAATAAAGGTGACTCATCGTAAGTGATTGATGCAGGATACAGAAGAGAGGTAGTTTCATGTAAGAACAAGGTTAACACATAGATGTAGTGTGTACCAAAAATAGGAAGGCATGTCATATTCACAGGTATAGTGTGTAAACTAAGCAGATGCAATTTACCCTAATTAGAAGCATTACAAGCTAGACATCGTATGCAACATGCAACCACATATCACACTGCGAAGTTAGAGCAAGCACCTGTGATGGTGGTGTAGGGGAAGTGCAGTCTTCAGGTACAGAGCTACGTTCAATATCTTCATTTAGGCTTGCTGTTTCTTGAGAATCATGTGGAGGGGATGAAATTGCATTCTTTATAAGGTTATTGCGTCTCATATTAACCCACGCGCGTGACTGTCTCATCATAAGCGATAGACGCAGGATACACAAGAACAGTAGTTTGATGTAAGAACATGGTGTGATAGGCAGATGTAGTATGTACCAAAAACAGGAAGGCGTGTCATATTCACATGTATAATGTGTAAGCTAAGGAGATGCAATTTAACAAATTAGGAGCATTGATGAGGGATACACAAGAAAAGTAGTTTGATGTAAGAACATGGTTAATAGAAAGACGTAGTATGTACCAAAAACAGGAAGGCATGTCATATTCACAGGTATAATGTGTTAACTAAGCAGATGCAATTTACCCTAATTAGAAGCATTACAAGGTAGACACCATATGCAACATGCAACCACATATCACACTGCCAAGTAAGAGCAAGCACCTGCGATGGTGGTCTGGGGGAACTCCAGTGATCAACTAGAGAGCTACGTTGACTATCTTCATTTAGCCTTGCTGTTTCTTGAGAATCATGTGGGGAGGATGACACTGCACTCTTTAAACGAGTAGGGCGTCTCATAGTAACCCACTCGGGTGACTGTCTCATCATAAGTGATTGACGAGGGATACAAAAGAGCATTAGTTTGATGTACGAACATGGTTAATAGACATATGTAGTATGTATCAAAAACAGGAAGGCATGTCATTATCAAAGGTATAATGTGTAAAGTAAGCAGATGCAATTTAACCAAATTGGAAGCAATACAAGCTAGACACCATATGCAACATGCAACCACATTTGACAGCGCGAAGTTAAAGCAAGCACCTGGGATGGTTGTGTGTGGCAATTGAGATCATCAACTGCAGAGCTACGTTTACTGTCTCCAACTGCTGACACTGCACCCATTAGAGCACTGAAACACTTAGTGCTTATCTTCGAATTACACTGGAGCAACTTCTGTCTTTTCTTTTCTGCATTCATCAACACTGCGTCAGAGTCTGAAATACCCATGCATAGAAAAACAATAGTGTGAGTATGGGTGAAGTGTGTGCACAATTAGTACAGTGTAAAGGTAGCAGATAGCAGGTCGGTGAGAAATAAATGACGGGAGACATATGATAGCTCTACAACATGCATGGCACACTAAATTACTACAGGATTCTATGAAAATAACAGTCGACTGAAAGAAAATAGGTCAGTCCATTTTTTCTGCACCGTCCGATGTACAAAGAACGGGCAGATCGCCTTCATCTACCTCCAGCCAGTCAGTGTTGACGATCTTCCTCGAAATGCCAGCGACCACCGGCCCAGTATTCCTCCCCTGCTTGCGCCCTCCCCTCGACCTCACCGCACCGCCGTGCTTGGCACCACCCCCCCGGCCATCCATTCAAGCCCCGCCGACCTCCAGATCGGGCGCAAGCAGCTCCTGCGCCCCACACCCCTATGATAGACACCGATGCGCTGCTTCCCCGGGGAACAGGCGGACTAGGTGCTCCGCGCGCCTAAGCGGGTGCTGCTTCTTTTAATTGCGGTTCGACTGACCCTGAATTGAAATCCAGGCGGGCTACTGACCTCTAGCAAAGGTGAAATAGTAAAAGGGAGGAAACCTTGTGCATTTAGTATCACGAAGAAGATGCAGTAAGAAGCGCTCAACTAGTTTCTTTCGTGGGATGAATAAGGTGTGAGCGGAGACGTAAGATTTGCACGAATAAGGGAAGAGGAGTACCTCTTTCTGCTGGCAGTGCTGTGTCCTCCTTCTATTTTTCTAACGATCTTCTTGTTGTTCGCCGAAAACCAGAAGTTGTGGAAGACGCTGCAGCCTTGGACGAACCCATGGCCAAGTTGTTGAGTGTGGTGCGGTGGCCGTTGTCGGTGGCAGGGAAGCAGACCGGAGGCGGCGAACGACGGCGTAGCGGGAACAGCTCCGGTGCGGTGGACGGTTGCGACAGTGGAGCCGCGGCACTGAGGCGCGGGATGGCGTGGTCGGAGTGGTTCTGGTACGGCGCACGTCGGCGTCGATGTCGTGGAGGCAGCTCTGCCTCGGCTTCGGCTGCTAAGTCATTGAGGGCGTTGCGGTTGCGGTTGCGTTGGACGACGATGTCGGGGTACCGGCTCCGGCGTGATGGAGGAGGGCGGCGGTGGATTGGCCACTATGGGGTGGAGGACGGAGGAAGCTGGGGTTTCGCGGCTGGTGGAGAGGGTGTTTTCGCGCCCACGGAGTATGAATGGGGAAACGGAGGGAGGCGGGGAACTAAGAGGGAACAATGTATCGGTTTGAGACGCGCTTGGTTGAAATTTGGGGAAAGTTACAAACTTTGCCCCCATCTAAAATTTCGGACATATTGCGGGTTGGGGGTAGGACAGTCATGTCAGGTGTCCCAAATGTGGGCGGGATAGATTTCGGCCGAGCGCATGGGTAGGCGCCCACGGCGTATGAATGCTTCTCCGAGGCGGTTGAGACTGGCGTCTTGGTGAAGTTACAAACCTACCCCGGTTTAGACCTTTGGACATCGGGCCGATAGGCTACACGGGCCAGAGTTAGGACAGTAATTTCCTACCACCAAAACATTAGTCTCGCGCGGTTTCGGGTGACCAGAGGCCTATTTGGCGCTTCGTTCAATATTTGGGAGCAGAAGCATTAACGTTTTCGGTTCTCTTGAATTGAACTTTCAGGATTTGTCAAACTTCACAAATCTTTACTCTTGAAAATCTTAAAGCTACAATTATTTTGGAATGGAGGGGGTACATTTAAATATACATTGTACACGAGTATATATTAAAAAATATGCAACTTACCTCAGTTCATGCATGGTTCCAGATATAATCTCCTTGGTTGCAAAAAAAGTTAGATATGCGTATGAATATATATATAGCATGTTCAAACTCACAACAAAGATTGATGCCCCCTTTTACATCTGATTTACAAATGCCATTATCTCGGGTTCAAATAGATGAATGCACTTCCTATGAATTCGAATCTTCGAAACCCCCTTTATGTTGAATTCGACATGTATTCTATTTCGTAGCTAGCAATTTGGAATGTATCCATGCAAGTGACAAATGTATAAAGTGCTTCACACTACAACATGGAGTGCACTAATTAATGTTTATATATGAATTGCAAAAGCATCCATTGCCTGCATTTCAAACCGCTCTCACTCTATGGATCGATAATATGAAATAAACACATGCACATGCTAGAATTCAATAGAGTATGGGTGTCTGATAGACCAATTTTCGTCCATACGCAATTTGCAAAATTCATGATCTCATCCAAAAATAATAATGCCATTTCTATTTTAATTTAATGCGTAGAACCGCCTTTTACACGTAGATGCACTATGCCTCGCCTCGTTCTGACAAACGCGTTATATATCTCTCTATCTAACGCATAAGTGCACACACTTTATATGCATCGGCATTTCTCTTTCACACATGCTCACAATCTCTCTCAGGGTGTTGGGGTGTCTCACGCACATGCTCTCTCTGTTTCTCTCTCTCTCTTTCTGACTACTATGTACCACTATTTTCACTAATCTCAGTTGGAAAACACTATTTCTCTCACATGCATATATACACATGCACGGTCTCTACTAGCCCTCTATACGCACATATATGTGCCTACGTGTCTCCCGCACGCACATTATCTTTAGGCCTCTCTCGCACACATTGCCCCCCCCCCGACACACCTCTCTCTTAGTAGTTGGCAGATACGATTTCATCATATCATTCGGTAGGATATCCCTGGCTGTTAGGCTGGATGGTAATACGAGGCAAAGTTTTACCCTAGTTCGGATCGGACCCTTGCAGTTGAAGAAAGAGCCTACTCCTGGTACTGTATATTAGTGATAGGGGTGTGTACAAAGTACACGTGAATACCAGGCATTGTGCGTGTGTGTATACTATCGACGAACTAGCCCCCAAGCTTGTATAACATACTAAGGGCCTAGGGTTACAAATTTTATATAGTCGGCTTATCACCAGTGGGGATAGAGTCCTCCGCGACTCTAGTAGCTTCGTGTTGTACGCCGAGTCCTCCACATGGGTCTTCGTATAACATGTCTCGGTCCAACCTATATGTGGCGCAGGATGGAAATGACCCATGAGTCTTCATGTTGACCCACCACAACTAGAAATGATGTGCCCACCACACCACACACGCAATCGGCCACTAAGAAAATAAGCATATACAATAGTACAATGGTATCTAGCTCACGATACGTCTCCATATTTTGTTGATGACACTGACGGACTTTGCATTTGATGCGTGCTCCGTATTTTGTTGACGACACTTACGGTCATTGTATTTGAAGCGAAAGCATGATATGGTCACTAGACTTCAGAATAAGCTCATCACGGTCACCACATACATTTTGTCGTGCTAACCAACATGTGGTTGGATGGTTAGAGGACAGTGGTTTCTCGAGCCCACCAAGGTTAAAGTCCCGGTGCTCGCATTTATCTTGTGTTAATTTCAGTATTTTCCGGCGATGTACGTTCAGTGGGAGGAGACGTTCCACTCGACTACGAGGCACCTATGGTGACTTCGTAAAATCTCAAGATCATATATGCTGGCCCACTCTCTCGAAGGTGCTCATAGGGGTAGGGTTCGCGTGTGTGCGCTTATAGCGGTGAGTGCTTGCGCGTATATATGATCCCTTGCGTCGGTACCATGTTAAACAAATACATATCATGATTATACGGTCACTGGCTCACCCGTACAACTCTGTATTTTGTTGATGACACAATCAATTGACCAGTCAAACGTTCCACGCGGCGCAACTAGTGTTGCACCATCGGGGCGCGTAACCGTGGGGCCCACCTGTCAGCCCGTATATGAAAGAAAGAAATGGTAGTTTGAGTCTGTACTGTGTTAATAAAATAGGAGTACATTTTAGGGTGATCATACGGTCACTGGCTCACCATACAGCTCCGTAATTTGTTGATAACACGATCAATTGACCAGTCAAACGGTCCACATTCAGCAGCGCACATTACCATAGGGCCCACCCGTCAGCGCGTATATGAAGGATAGAAATGGTAATAAATTAGTGGTCGGTGGGTATTCGAAGTCGTGGGACCTCTGGTTGGCAGTCACCGGCAGTTGGGGGGCGTTCATTGGCGGTGGGGTGGGGATCCCCGGAGAAAAAGCTCGGCGGGGCGGGGGCTAGAGGGATGGCCGGTGTGGTGGCGGACCGGCGGTGGGGAGTGGTTTCGGGGAGGGCGGGCCGGCCGCGGGCGGCGGGGGCTGGCGGTTCGGCCGGTGGTGGCTGGCGGCTCAGGGGGGTGGAGTTTGATGATAAACTGGAGGCCCTTGATTTCGTATCCAACGGCTGGAAAATCTAATGACCAGAGATGAAAAAGTCAGTCGACTGACGTGTAGCCTCACCCCACACGTACACATGCACGCACGCAAGACACGCACGCATGTAGGCGTGCAACACTGACACGTACACACGCACGCATGCTGGCGTGCAACACTGACACGTACACATGCACTCACGAACACACGCACGTATGCACCCATGCATGCAACACTGAAACGTACCCTTGCACGCACGCAACACTCGCATGCCTGCATGCACACAGCACACGACGCAAGACACACGCTCAACCTATACGTGCATGCACCCTTTGTTAAGGACATGGATTGTTACGGGTATTAATCAATCTTATCTATGATAAGCAGAACATTGATGTTTGCAGCGGTCTTTATGAATCACAATGTATCGAACGGGCTATCAACATAGTAGGCTTATCTACATGAAAAAGATGACATCACACTCAATGAACAATCATCGGTTTATGAAATGCCCGCTTCTGACCGCCCTGGCCCACCAAAGGTTCCTCTGCTGTGCGCTGCCTGCATTGGGTCACTGACATGCAGGCCATGCACCCAAAAAGCCCACACGTCAGTGGAGGAACGGTGCGGTGTCCTAGGTCAGAGTCGAGGGCGCCACTCGCGGCACGCCCGGCTAAACACGCCTCCGTGCCGCATTCAATCGCCTCCATGAAACCCGCCCGTGTGGAAGCCGAGAAACCCACTCTAGACACACGTCCGTTCATGAACGGGTCGGCGTTAAAGGCAACGCTGGCCGAGCTCCTCCCATCCGCCGTCTATTTAATCTCCTATTTAAACGAGGCCAAACGCCGGCCAAGAATCGCATACCTCCGCCGCTCCCCTATCTCCTCCACCATTTTGTCCACTCTTACAATGCCTTACAAAGAGTAGTTATTCCGCATCCAAGCCAGCTGGGTAGCCCGCCGGATACGAGCTATGCAGCTCGCTGATCCACCTCCCTCCCCTCGCCCGACGGAACCAGTTGCCGCCCCAAGCCGGCGCGCGGTTCAGCAACTCGCCGCTCCAGGCCAGCTCGACGAGGAGCGGCGCACGGGCGTCGTTGCTGCCGTCCACGCCGTCGCCTCGTACCGCGTCTCCCGTTTCTGTGACCGAGACTCCCATGCCGGCGGCCGCGCCATGCAAGCAGCGACAGAAGCCGGGTGCGCGGAGAGTGACGAGTCGGTGGCCAGCGCCTCCGCGTCCGTCGCCATCATCGAGGAGAAGTAGAACACGGGAGGTCGCCGCCGCTTGGGTCCCATGAAGGCCACCGCGGAGGCGACGCCGGCGTACACAGCACGTGTCTTACCGGATCCTTTTGTTGCGAGGACCTTTGTCGACCCCGCATGGGCTCCACGGAAGAGGGGAATGTTAGGATGAACTTGAGCCGGTGCCGGCCATGGCGAAGTAGTGGCCGGTGATGAACTCGAACCGGTGCCGGCCACCATCATCTTCGGCACCAGCCAATGATATCAGTTGGGCAGTGGGGAAGCGAGCCGTCCTTTGCGCTGAAGCATATACCTCCGGGGCTCCCGGCAGTCCAGTGATCGTGCTGCCGGACATGAGGAACACAAATCGATCGGCGGGCGACCATTTAGGCCAGGTATTATATACCTGTGCTGTCCAGAACTAGCACCGCATAGTTCATTTGAATGTAATGAAATCTGTCATGTTTGTATGAAAATCTGGTATTTTATATGATTTCCGTTGTTGTTTATATGAAATATCAGTTTGTCTACGTGTTTGCATGAATTTCGTTAGGTTGGTTGAGTTGCTGTCATAATGTGTGCGGCTACGGTTGGATGGCATAATTTGCGGGTCGCCGGTCCGTCTGCGGGCGGCTCGGGCGGCGTTGTGGGACAAAAAAAACACAGCTCGTGCGAGCTCGTCTCCAACGTGCGCGCTGGAGGATGCATGACAGCATGAGCACCCGAGCCATTCCTCGTTCATCGGTGGCAAAGGCACCGGTGGACAAAAGGGTCGCCAATATTTTGGCTACCCCGGGCAAGATCCAAACAGCCCCTCCCAACAGATTCAAATCCTTCGTTCATCGTGGAATTTTGCCATGTGTTGTTTTCATGGACTAGCAAGATGCCCGTGCATTGCACGGAACATCAAGATGCATTTTTTTACAAACTCCCGCATGCATGCAAGGGATAATTAATGTCCTCCTTTGCTAGTACCACGAGGCAAACACCATTAATATTGCATCGATTAGTGTTAGTGGCCTTGTATATCTGCAAATTGTAATTTTGATAGTGGCCCCTTGTATATAAAAATGGAGGGAGAAAGATGAGAGATAAGGTGAGGAGGAGTGGGGCGTGGTGGTGACTGGTGGTCGGACTGGGCGGAGGCATGGGGATGGACGGCGCATTATGTCTAGGTTTGTATCTCTCTCACACACACACCCACGTAGGTGGGGGACGTGCACGAAGAGAAGAGGTGCACGCACGGCGCACGTACTCCCGTCTCTTTCCCAACCACACCCGCGCGGGTACACGGTGGAGCTCATTTCTGTACGAAAAAGGCAGCCCACGTGGTAATTTGGCACGTGTACTGGTTGTCCACTTGGTGGAGGGAGGATCGTCTACCACGTGTGAACAAACAAATTGCGACTTGATGCGTTATGTTAAATTAAAAAAAGAGGCAAACCATGTGGGGCCTACCTTAGAGGCAAGGCTCTATACACTGGAGTACTTTTGATGTGTCCCGTCAACTCGCAGAACGAGGAGAAGCTTGCTTCGTACACCGTCTCCCCCGCCCACGGGTGCGGTGGCTCGCAGGATGAGGTGAAGCTTGCTTACGAGTAGTAGTAGTACTACTACTACTACTACTACTACCGTACGCCTTTACGCCCGCTCCCTCGCCCACACGCGCGGTGGCTCGCAGCACGAGGAGAAAATTTTACTACCCCCTCCGTTTACTCCTCGTCCCTACTACGTACTTTGGTTAGTACTCCCTCCATTTACTTAAACAAGGCCACTATAAAAAAATACATTTTGCATCTATACAAGGCCACAAATAGTAATCGAGACAAAAGTTACTACTCCCTCCTTTCCAGTTTTTGGCTCAATTTCAAAATCTCTCCAACCAAGGTAGACGGTGAGTGGTCGAATTAATTTCGTAGTTTGCACAAGTAATTAGTACGCTCGTTTTTCTCAAGAAGTTATGTTTACCGAGGCATTAATTAGAACGAATGCATGAATGACCACTAAATTTCCATGAACTTGTACATGCATTGGTTAGTTTCCTCTTGACACTGCTTGCGTCGGGTGATCTAACGCACCTCGAAATCCAACATGTAATGGTACTACTACTAGTATAGTAGAATTGAGACTTATCAAACGGAAAAACAAATGTTTTTTAGATGAGCCCTATAAACCCTAGTGGGTACGTACTCCGTAAAAACAGATTTTTCCAAAACTATGTCGCTCCCTTTCATGAATTCTGTAGTATACTCCTCCGTCGACGCTCCCTTTCATGAATTCTGTACTTCCTGCCGCCGACATGTGGGACATATAGCAACCGGGTCGACGTGTCAAGCACCAAATAACAGTGCAGAACAACAGGGGGGACGCACCCCACTCGTACCGGCCCAGTAGTAGTAATGAGCAATGAGACGTCAAATCACAATGCCGCACCTTCCCACACGGACGAAGCAACCATTATTTCACACTTCAGTTCGCCATCATCTCAAACCATGTAGTATTGCTTCTGCCTCAAGAAGGACACGCGCATCGCCTTGGTACATCATGACACGTGGGACCGCATGACAGGCCATGCTCCCCCGCCGATCGCTTGGTAAAATCACCTCATTTTTACTATACTTCCTCCGTATCGGTTTACTACATGGCATGCACGCCGTTCTAGGTTGAGAATTTAACTGGCTATATATGTGATGAACAGTACTCTAGCCTTTTAAAAAATGTATACTTTTGTACAGTAGTACTATCGATGGATTGCGCCATGGAGCAAAAATTGAAATTAAAAAAAAGGTGGTACATATAGAGAGCGCTCGTCGCCAAATTATGCATATAGTACTATTAAAAAAGCTAGTATGTGCTTAATTGGGGTGCTAAATTCTATTAAAGAAATACTAGTAGTATGTACATACTAAAGAGTTAACGTAACGAGAAGAAACATAACATAGTTCTGCTGGGGGCTCAGCACAACACACCCCTCAAATTAAACTAAGCACACCTGAAATTAAACTATGCAACTAATCCGGTAGACACTGCATTAGAAGTTTAGAACCACCATGAGCAACGACACTGCCACCTTACTTGGAGTCCTCGTCCACGTCCTCGACTTCGTCCTTGTCCCTCTTCCTCTTGGCCGATACTTCTTTGCTTGAACCGCACACTTGGCTGTTGCTCTTCATACAACCCTTGTAGATATTGAAACAAAGGTAGCCATCCATTGCAGCGTAGTGGATGTGGGCTATATCTAGTACATTCCTCTGCCATGCATGACGATGAAACGTGTAATGAGGTTTCTCCAGTTTACGGTACGAAGGATGAACCATGGCTCCTGCCAGGGTCAGCATTGAAGGTTGACGAGAGGGCACCAGCCGATTCTTCTGGAGGTCGAAGGGGTTGCCTACAACGAGGCCTATCCGACCCAGGACTTCTTTGTCGTTCTTAAAGTCTACAGTAACGAATTTCACTGTTTTGTCCTTGAGGAACTTCTTAAAATCCTGGCACTCAACATCGGCATGGCATATGTGGTAGACCAAGCAAACGTTATGTACGCAAACCTGGATCACGGCGGGCTTCTTCCTCTCTTCTTCCTTTAGATCCTTCTCTCGTCCCAGGACTGTGGTGTACTCAACATCTAGCCCAGCGACCCACTCATCATCTGAGTTTTCAAACATGCGTCTGAAGTGAGAAAGGCATCCTTTCACCATCGCGGAAGAACGGGTGTAGATGACGTCGAGCTCATCGCCGGTGATGGTTCTAACCATGTACTCACCGCCGATCGTGCAGATTTGGGACGCCATGGATTTGGGGGGAGGGTTAGGATTAGTGGAACTGTCGTAATGTGAATGGACGGGACGACTAGGAGCGAACCGCCGTAGTATTGAAGGATGTGCGGGGACGAGTAGGAGCGAACTGCCAGCATGCGAACGGTAGGGTAGTGGCTTTCCATTCTCCCATGATACGGGCTTCCGAGAGCCCTTGGATCTGAGATTGAACGGTTGCATGGCGTGATTCTAGACCTATGGGTGAATATCCTATCCTGGAGGGTTATTCTGCAAATTTTCAGCAACTTAGCATGCGACCGTTTGATCTCAGATCCAAGGGCTGCCAGCAGCCCGTATCATGGTCGCGCCTACCACGACCGTCGCGTCGCTTGCGCGGTCGCGCCGTTGGAGATTTAACACGGTGCGTTAGGCTATCTGATGTTGGCATGTCATACATAGTCATCACTTAGTTACTCATACTACAACAAGGTTGGCTATAAGTGTAATTTTTTTACTCCTCTCTATCTCTTTCTTCGTACTCCCTCCGTCCCATAATATAAGAACGTTTTTGACACTAGTGTAGTGCCAAAAACGTTCTTATATTATGGGACACGGGGAGTACTAGTATTTATTGCATTTTCCAAGGAGTGACCTCTTCCAATGAAATGGTGTTGCTAAGTTTGCTTCATTTAATTAGCTATAGACTCAAAATTGTCTTTTCACCTAGGTACATGCGCTTAGCACCGTTTCTTCCTTGGGTCACCAAACTAGTCTCTCTCTTCTTGATTAACTTGCCACATCAGACTTTATGCCTATGTGGCAAGCTTAAGCACCTGTAGGAGCAAGTAAAAGTAAGTACAATAGTGCGCTTTACATGGCATTTTTGCATATGTGGAGGAAAGAGAGGCAAGGAAAAAGTGGAGAAGTGGGCTCTCATGCAAGAGCCAGCCTCTACTACATGGTGGAGCATTGGGAGAGGCACCTGTATGGAGGTGATCAGGAATCGGGAGACTCACGCCGATCGTAGCGCCGCAGTTAAAATGATAATGGCAAGTTAAATCACGGGGGCCCACCTGTCCAGCAGTAACTCGCTGTCAAATCACACAGCCCTACGTTTGCAGCAGCCTACTCCCTCATCTTCTCGCGTCTCTGTCGAACCGACTAGGCGGAACTGCCCCGCCTACCGCGCAGGAAAAGCCCCACCCTTGACTTTTAAATACAACTACATCCGCTTAAGAATCCAATGATATACTTTTTGTGACATAGTAACTCATATTTAGTTAGTCAAATGGATGACCTAGAACTACGTGCATGCCCTATAAACCGAGACGCCTAAAAATAAAAAAACCGAGACGAAGAGGGTAGTTCAGCACGTATCTTTTTAGATCAATATTAGTCGGGATTCACCAAGGAGCAAAACCAAGTGGTAGGCTGCTCCTATCGTGTTGGCGTAGCAACTCAAGCAGGGTCAGTCCGCACACGAAATGGCGACACACTTAACAGGACCCCTTTGGCCGACATGTGGCTCATCCACCGTCTTGTTCCACGTGCGATGCACCAAATTACAGTTTGGAGCAGCGGTTGGAATTGGAGGCACCCCGGCCGTAGCGCCGCAGTAGTAGAAAATGAGCGATGAGGGGTCAAATCACAAAGCCCCACCTTTCCCGCATTAAGCTGGACGGACGAAGCAACCATCATTTCACTCTAGGGCGCAAGAGCATAAAGAAAAGAGAAAACAATGATGCGTGCGGCAGCTACCTAGGGCACCCTAGGGTAGGGGTCTCCACTACAGATCCTTTTTTTTAAAGCGCCTCCACTACAAATTGGCTTCTCCCTCGTCCTCTTGAAGAAAACCAATGATGAGTGCGGCGGTAGGGTTTGTAGGAGTACTACGGCGTGCGGGGCCACGTCGTAGTAAACGGGTTCGAGTCGACGCCTTAAATATGTGTGGGCCGCTTGGTTTTACGGGAATGAGGCAGCATTTTGGGTTCGGGGACCAGTGGAGATATAGTACGTACAAAAAATTGTGGACGTAGGTTCGACCGAAAGGCATTGATGCAAGGGCCCTGCATTTTGATATACCTGGGGCCGCGTGAAATTTGCTACTCTACTCAAAACTAGGAAGGTACACATGTATTGAACACATGAGATTTCGAAACCAAATTATGAATAAATACACACTATAGCATGTAAAGCTTTGAGTCATATATGCATGATGTAAATGTTCGTTTAGTTCTTATAGTTCATCTCATTCAAAATCAATTAGTTTTATAAAAATGTTAAGATTCATGGGGTTGTGCATTGTAAATCATAAAGTAAAAAAACAAATAATGGCAATTCATTTAGAAAAAAATAATCAATTATGATACAAAAGATTCTAGAACAAAGGAGAAGTGCTTGTGTTTTGAGGTTTGTGCATTATGCTTAAGTTCAACCATGGAGTCTTCTAAATTGTACATGTGGCAGATCTGGTGGAATGTTGATGATATCCAACGGTCAGTAGTGCTCGGATTTGCCTATCTCTGTACTGTCGGGTTAGCTTCATCCAGCGACCAACTTTCAAAGTTATTGGCACACTATATAGTTCTTGTGCCATAGTTGCATGTTTGGGTTGTACTATCTATTTAGGAATAGAAGATGTATACATGGAAGTTGTAGGGAAAGAGATGACATGGAGCATCTCAATTCCTATGAGTAGGGATTGGAAAAGAGATGTCATTTGGTTCACATCATAGGAATTTTTCTATTGAATCTAGAGATGACATGTATCTCAATTCCTATGAGGAGGGATTAGAAAAGAGATGTAATTTGGTTCATATCATAGGAACTTTTCTATTGAGTATACGCTAATGTTTATTTTCCTTTGAAATTAAGGGAGTATAGGAATCCATTCATATGAACCAAGTGGCTCTAAAGCTATAGAAATGATATCATGTTTATTTCCTTTGAAATGTGGAGTATATGAATCTATTCCTATGAACCAATTGGCTCTAAAGGAAAAAATCCTATAAAAATCATATCATATAGAGTTCCTATGATATTCCTCGAAACTAAAGGATGCTTGAAATTGCTGCGGGTGATACGATGGTCTTTCTTTGTAGACTCCTCACCCATCTTTATAGTTACCTCTCGAAGATGAATGAAATGATATATACATGGTATTCTACATGTGCAATTTGGTACACGAAAACTTGGTAAAAGTTTGCGAGGTTCGAATTTTCAATAAAGCTATATGCACTGCATTTCGGAACGGAGGGAGCATACGGCAGTTGCTAACACTCACGTGGAAGATTTGTGTGTAGGAGGAGTGGCTGTTCTGTTAAATGACATCGCAAAACTGACACTGACGGATGCCGATCTAACGGTTCTTACGGCGTTCGTCAGGAAAAAGATTGTGGCGAACGTTTTTCGGATAATGATTTACGGACACATGCATTGCATTGATACGTGCACCCCTCTCTCTCACGCACACGCACCCTCACGAGTCACGACTCTCCCGAGTCCTCTCGCAGACTCGCACGTTGCACCCACCGTCTATCTGCAGGTAGACGTCACGCACATATGTGCTCTTCACACCCTACCCTCAGAACTTCTAAAAAACAAAAGACGGCGCGCACATTTTATTTTAGCTCACACGTCAAACACTTATACTATTACTCTTGCGGCGAACGTTCTTTGGGCATAGTATATTGTACTCTCACGAAGAGAAGCGGTGCACGCACGCACTAGTTCTCTAACACCCACTCGCGGGTACACGCAGGAGCGCATTTTTTTGAAGCTGGTACAACAAAATCACTCCACTATATATAAAAGCAGGAGCCTTAGCGCTTGCTTTACTAGGGTTCCTCTCGTTCACTCTCTCATGCTCTCCAGATCTAAGCAACACATAGGCGGCCACACTCTCTCTCAGCTCACGGCTGGTCACAAATCCGGCCGGACAACCTCGACCGGGGCAGGGGTGTAGGTGCATCGTTCACGCTATCGTCGGCGGCCAGGGAGGAGACCAACGGCTGCCCGCGCGTCCCGATCGGCGGCCATGCCGTTCTCTCCGAGAGAGCGCTGGCTCGGGAGGGCCTCTGACCCCTTCTTCCTCCCTGCGGTATTGTGGCCAAGATGCGGCCTCCCGATGCCGTCTTTGCCACATGCCGACGACCCTCAGGTATATATTCCTTCGAAACCTGCCTTGCTCTACTGCCCAAGCTCCCTTCGTGTGGATCCTTTTCTACTTCCGTCCGCTGTTCCAAAGCCACCTAGACTTCTACTATTATTAGAAGTAAAGCTAGTTCATACAGTCGACTAAAAGCGTTGGTTCAAATAGGGGAGAAAGTGGGAAAGCTGTAGCATGAATCTAGGACTTGGTTCTAAGAGGAAACGGGGGAAAGTAGTAATATCTGTCACTGTTTAAATAACCGTATTTCATATTTGCGCAAACAGGGATGTCTGTCTCCGTATCCTTTCTATCCGCGCAATCAAAAGCACACACCTCAGTTTTAGTACAACTATGCAAAATGAGATGGCTATCCCTCGTTGCCATCGTCTAACCTCCCTTCTTCAAGGTATCCCTACATTGGTACTAGTAACTAAGGTAGAATGACCAACGCAATCTAAAAGAAGTTGATTCGTACGTTTTACTTCCTGATTGCAGTGCAGGGACGAGCGAAAACAACTGCATCCTAGTCCGGAATGCACTTTCTACCAGTTCATCCATGGACCGAGGACTAGCTGGCACGGCTGCACGGTGGTTTTTTGGACAAGCGCGCGGACAAGAGGCATTGTGGTATGCTTATTTCTGCAAATAGCGGTGCTTAAATTTAGTGGAATGCACAAGCATTTCAGCTGGTCAGTACACTGCATGGTTCAGTTCAGCATTCCAGCTGAGACCACAATTATAATTGGTTATTCTGGAATGAGAGAACCTAACCTTGAATGGTGGCAACAAGAAAAAACCAGAGTGAACTCCAGGAAATTTAAGCCTGCCGGGAGGCCCTTTGCTCAGAGAAGCCTTGCTTGTTTTTTCCCGATTTGTAAACCTTCTCACAACTTTGTCTTTTGTTGTGAACTAGTATATGTTTGTTATGTTCTATGAATCATTGAGATATATAAAATTGCTTAACTTATGCTTTTCAAGTTTTTTATGAAGACGAGATTAATGTGAGTGTGCCACATGAGCGCTGGACTAGCGTGTGAACGTTTGGAATTTATTACATTGTGGCCTCAATTAACTGCATGAACCACTGTAACAAGATACATAGTTGATTATATGTCAGACAACAGATTGTTGATTGTTAGCTAGTCGATAGCCTAGTGTTGAAGCGAGCTGAGCCAAGGTGTCGTGTTTTGCACAACTGCTTACAAGTGGGGTAGCACCAACAGTGTTTACAAGTACTTATGTATACGTCGGTGCACGGTTCTCGAACGAGTGCTCTATTTCATCAAAACACACACTGCTCGTATGATAAACCATGACAACTTATGTCTTACCATGCCATATTCATGAAAAAACTGGTGAGGACGCATCTATTTCGGCACGATGGTTCTCACATGATTCACGGGCACACAAAAGTAGCAGCAGTTCCCATAGACGGATTCAAACAGAGTACTAGCCCCAGAGGGGTCGATAACAGGCAAGGTTCAGATAATTAGACACAATCCAAACTACTATTAAACACTAGCTGGGGCAACTATTTCATGCCTCGATCTAATTTGGGCTGGACACAAGACGGACCTTGCCATGAACATCATCGAGGACGTCCCGCTGCAGCTCAATCCTGTGAACCTTCATGAAGACAACCTTGTGGCCTTGCCACTGATAAACTTGTTTGTGGAGGCATGCCACGTCATCTTCCTGCGTAAGCTTGACAAGAACAGTATGCCTCACAAATGAAGGAGTAGCTTTGAACTTCTTGTGCTTTAGTACACCCTGGACAACACGCCTGACAACAGTGAGGCTGGAATACAACTCTTCATTGGTATAACCGCAAATGGCTTCCAGGATCCAACAGCCTAAGAACTCTGTTTTCCTAGTGCGTATATTCAGGTCGTCCGCCTCATAGCGAGTGACATGTACAACCACACAATCCTTGTCTGCATCAGGGCTCTAATTGAAACAGAAACAAATTCTGAATTACTTTTCAGTATAAGAAACACAAGTTATTTAAACCACTATGTATAGCATGGCATCGAAGCTAATAAAATTTTGCATTATTAATCACCACATACTTCCTTTTCTAAAAAATCACCACATACTTAGATGAAAAACCACAATCGAGATCGGCAAAGAAGGAAATCACCTTGGGCAGCTCAGCGGGGGGGACACATCCTCGAAGGGGGAAAATTGCTCCTGCAGTGCCATGGGGGCTGTAACCTCAAACGGGGCGTTGACCATCTCAGTAGTGGCCGTGAGCATATCTGGGGTCAGCTCGGTGGTTGCCTCCATCTTCTTGGAGCTCTCTGTCTCGTGGGGATCAGCCTCCCGCGTCTGCTCCAATATCGGCAGATCTTTGCCTGGTTCTCCTTGGTCCATCATGAAACTGACGAATAATAGGAGACCACTGAAAGGAAAACACAATCGCAATGACAATGAAACAAAAAAGAGAGTGAGGATCGGTTACTGCTTTGCAAAAGTTCTTTTTTTTCTCTGAACAAAAATATACCAACATCACGGATCCGCTTACCTTCCCTTCGTTCGGAGAGAAGAACAGTGGCAGATGCGAGTGTTGCCTTTCTTGAAGACGGTGAGGGAGAAGGATAGTTCGAGGGAGAAGGGGATTCAGCGAAGAGTGAAATAATGGTTGCTTCGTCTGTCAAACTTAGACTGCGGGGAGGTGGGGTTTTGTGATACGACGGCTCGTTACTGCCGTGCTACG
Organism: Triticum aestivum; assembly: GCF_018294505.1. NCBI lineage: Eukaryota > Viridiplantae > Streptophyta > Magnoliopsida > Poales > Poaceae > Triticum > Triticum aestivum. The sequence goes on from NC_057814.1 coordinate 511,242,317, forward strand.
ACCGGGGTGACTCTCCGCCTGCATACTGCCTTCTAATTTGGTGGATGGCATTTGGGCCCGCGCGCTGCATGGCCCGCATGTCGGTGAACAAAAGTATAACGGCGTTCAGTAGAGGGAGACGTTTCAATGACCTAGGAGGAGCCAGAAGCGGTAGAGTGTCTCCACTATACTAGTAGTAATTGTTTCTCTGGGCCCAAGACAAAACAGCCCATCCACACTAGTAAATAGTAAAATCAATTTAAAAGCCCATCCACACTGGGTGCTCTTCTTCCTCCTCGCTCCCACCCACCTCACGTCAGCTCGCTCCACTCATACCCCCAAATTCCTCACCTCACTCCTACAGAAAACCCCAGCTCCCCTTCTTCCTCACTCCTACAGAAAACCCCCAGCTCCCCTTCTTCTTCGCTCGCACTACAACTAGGCTCGTCATTCGTTACTCTGCTCAAATCCATGAGCGCGACGCGACGCCCTTGAGGAAAATGGAGTCGGCTGACCCCAGCGCCAAGAAGATGATGCTCCCGCCAGTGGCGACACCTGTTGTAGATCCCGCACCCGGCAGCACGGGGAGAAGCGGCGACCCCGCCCCCACCGGATCCCAGGAACCCGTAGAATCTCGGGTGGACCGCATCAGCGATCTCCCGGACGCCGTCCTTGGGGAGATCATCTCGCTTCTCCCCACCAAGGATTGCTGCCGCACCCAAGTCCTCTTAATTCGGTGGCGCCCTCTATGGCGCGCCGTGCCCCTTAATCTCGACTGTCGTCAGCTATCTCTCTTCAATGATTTTGAAATCCCCAGAGCCATAATCTCCTCCCACCAGGGCTCCGTTCAAAGCCTCTGCATCCCGTCATGCTACCTGAGAAAGCATACCATGCCCTGCACGGTGGACGCCTGGCTGAAATCCCCTGAATTCACAGAACTACAGCTGCTTGAGTTCTACTATTCCCCTGGAAATCACATACCACATACCGAACGCCATGAACTTGTGCCCTCAGCACCGATGTCCATCTCGCGGTTTTCGTCCTCTCTCCACACCGCCACCTTTGCGTTGTGCGACCTACCAGACAATCTGGTACTAAACCTTCGACTCCCATTTCTCAAGAAACTTCTATCGGAGGCCTCATTGCACAGCATCATCCACTCCAGTTGCCCTGCGCTGGAGTGCTTGGTGCTTGCTTTCACAGTTAGAATCGGTTGTCTCCAAATAAAGTCGCCTAACCTTGTAAGAATTGGAATTTCTATTGATGGAAGGCAGCTCATCATCCAAGATGCCCCTTCACTTCAAAGGTTGATCCTTGATTCTAGTTATTCACCGTTGCAAATAATCGTCCTCTCTGCGCCTAAACTGGAGACCTTGGGTGTAATACATGATCTCTGTGCTCATTTCAATATGGTGTTTGGCTCCACAGTTCTTCAGGTACTTTATATTACCATCTACACTTGTAACCATAAGCTGCATTTTAAATTTCTGCGCATAATTTATATATCATCTTGGAGTACACATTTTGTACTAATATTATGTTCTATGCTCAATGAAGAGTTTCTCCATGGATGGCCTATCAATGGTGCTGGATTCTGTCAAGATCTTATATATCCAAATGAATAGTTTTGATCCGAACAAGATTATTGGCTTGCTACAATGCTTTCCATGTCTGGAGAAGTTGTATATAAAGGTGATAATTTCACACACATTGGAAGCCCGCATATAGTGTACTAGAATTAACCGTTCAACTGTTGCTCTTTCGACACTCTTCTTTTAGACCTTAACTGTTTTCAATCTTCATGTCTATTTAGGCAACAGGACGGGGTAAGAAAGTTATAACCAATCGGTGGATTCGTAAGCATCGGGATTTTCTCACTTCTCATGAGATTCGATTGAAGACAATAACGCTAGAACGATATGTAGCCAACCGTGCAAACACAAGATTTGTCACATTCTTCCTGCTGAATGCGAGGTTACTATTGTCCATCAGGCTTAAGTTTATCAGCAGCATGGTTTTGACGGATGAGTATGTCGAAGAGCAAAAAAAGGAGTTTCAGGTGGGCAAAAGAGCTTCTGAACGTGCCGGGATTCTATTTACAACATATTGTGGTCATAATCTAGTAAATTTTACGACCCAGGATGTTCATTCTATGGACCTGACCGATCCATTTGACTGTGACTGCTGAAAACAGTGCTGGAGTTAGATGTTGTTGCCTTTTCAATCTGGTTTTTTTTGTAAACCTGATGAACAATTAACCCTCGTGCTTTTGTACAGTTTGTAAGCTGGAGTTAGATGTTCCTGCCCTTTTCAACTCGGCTGTGACTGTCATATTTTCTTTGAAACAAGGAAAATGGCTTGCCATTTGTTTAATTTAGAGTGAAATATTGTAACAAATCCCAACCAAGGGAAATAACATCACTCTCACCGGCTGCTTGAGCTCACTTTGCATTACAGAAGCCAAGTGATTAGCCCCCACCAGCACCCACAAACTTATTTCGAACTAGCACATCAAATGGGTTGTAAATTTTCATAGGAAAGGCTGCATGACCATGATAGATTTGGATTCTGACATTTGGGACCCGCGAGGAAATAGCCTATCCAAGGTGGTGTCGACTTACTAGCCAGTCAACAAACGATTCTGCCTACCAGCCGTTGGATTGACATCCAACATCTGTCGTGTATCTTCTATCTCTTGTCTTCTTCTTCCACCAGCCGCCCAAACCAAACCACCCCGTCGGCTCCGCCTGCTCCCGCCTCCCATGGCTGGCTGCGCCTCCGCCGCCCTACCGTGTGGGAAACCCTCATACTCCTCCGCGTTGGAAACAACTGCCGAGTATTCCCTGGCTCCGTGTCGTTCCCTTCCTAGGCCTCGCCGTCGTCCACCGCCCTGGTGCTCTCGGCGCGGCTTGGTCAACATGGTCAATGAACGACATCCATCGGAAGTGGACTATACGTGGAGAGGCTGACAGTTGGGTCCACGGCCGCACGCAAGGAAATGCCTCCTTATTACGCGCAAAATAATGATTCCTCCACCTGACAGCTAGGACCCACAGGAAGGGCCTCTGTATTTCATGAAAAAAACATTCCCCCCGCTGACAGGTCGGACCCACCAGCTATATCTTCGCACGCAAGGAAGTGCCTCCTTATTACGCCCAAAAAAATGAATACCCCCTTCTAGCTGGGACCCACCATATTGTTGGGCTGACTTGTGGGCCTACTAAGTTGACGGGGATGGAGGGCTTTGTCAACTTAGTCAATACTCCAGTGACCGTATGATGTCCATCCAACGTCCATAGTGCTTCTTCAACCTCTGGTCTTCTTGCTCCAGCCGCCCAAAGCAGCGCTGGTCGTGCCGCCTGCTCCTGCCTCCCGTGGCCGGCTGTGCTACCGCGGAGGCCTCACCGCCCCCATACTCCCACCACTGGCCAGGCCATCCCTCCACTCACCCACACCCCCTGTTATTCTGCGGCGACGGCAGCCTCACACCGCAGTTGAACCAATGAACGCTCGTACTCCTCTCCGCGTGGGCATCCACTGCCGCGTCTTGCCCGGCTCCGCGTCGTCCCCTTCCTAGGCCTCGCCGTCGTCCACCGCCGTGGTGCTCTCGGCGCGGCGTGGTCAATGTGGTCAACGACCGACTTCCATCGGAAGAGTACTGTATGTGGAGAGGCTGACAGCTGGGTCCATGGCAGCCGCAAGGAAGTGCCTCCTTATTAAGCGGAAAATAATTATTCCTCCACCTGACAGCGGGGACCCATCGGACGGGCCACCAGTATTTTGCGAAAAAAATTGTTTCCCCCTGACTGCTGGGACCCACCGGACGGGCCACCGTATTTCGCAAAAAAACGTTCCCCCCGCTGTCAGCTCGGACCCACCGGAAGTGCCACCTTATTACACACAAAAAAATGAATACTCCCCCGGCTAGCTGGGACCCACCTTGGTGGGAGGCTAACTTGTGGGCCTACTAAGTTGACGGTGATGAAGTCCTTTGTCAACTTAGTCAATATGAACGATTCTAGCTCCAGTGATCGTACAATGTCCATCCAACGGTCGTAGTGCTTCTTCAACCTCTGGTCTTCTTGCTCCAGCCGCCCAAAGCAGCGCCGGTCGTGCCGCATGCTCCTGCCTCCTGTGGCCGGCTGTGCTGCCGCAGAGGCCTCACCGCCCCCTACTATTCCCACCGCTGGCCAGGCCCTGCGGCGACGGCAGCCTCACACCGCAGCCGAACCAGTGAACCCTCGTACTCCTCTCCGCGCGGGCTTCCACTGCCGCGTCTTCCCCGGCTCCGCGTAGTCCCCTTCCTAGGCCTCGCCGTCGTCCACCGACGTGGAGCTCTCCGCGCGGCGTGGTCAACATGGTCAAGGAACGACTTCCATCGGAATAGTACTATACGTGGAGAGGCTGACAGCTGGGTCCACGGCCACAGCCCAGTTTTTTTGTGATTTGCCAAGTAAGTCGCTTTGTCAGGCCTGTTGGGCTGCAAATCTTTCAAGACGAGGAGAGCTTTCATTCGGTTGGCCGAGAAAATGGCCCATCAGTAATGAGAAATGGGCTGTACATTTTTAAAACACATCAAACCGGCAATTAGTTTCAAATATCTTTTTTTTTATTTCAAGATTTTAAATTACATTATTTTTTATGCGTGGAGAATTTGTTGGATTTTATATTGATGTACATTTATTTTTAAAATCAGTTTGAATGTGAGTCGAAATTTCGGGATTAAAAACAGTTCGGACCGCACCGAAATATGCAAAATTTCGTATAATTTTTTAACCGTGGCCACAATATGGGTTGTAATGCTAACAAAAAGAATATGGGCTCCAAAAAAACCTTAAGAATTAGCAAATGGGCTGTAAATTATTAGAAATAATGGCAGATGGGCTGTATGCTGTTTTCCACAGATTTGAGGCTTTCCTAAAAAAAGTTGATGCACAAGCACTGACTGTTGGATGTCCATCCAACGGCCGTCGTGCTTCTTAAATCTCTGCTCTTCTTGCTCCAGCCGCTCAAACAAGCGCCAGCGAGACTGCCTACTCCCTCCTCCCCGCGGCCGGCTGTGCTGCCGCGCAGGCCTCACCGCCCCACCGTACTCCCATCGCTGGCCTAGCCATCCCTCTACTCACCCACACCTGTTGTTATTCTCCGGCGACGGCAGACGAACTAGTAAACCCTCGTACAGTCGTACTCCCCTCCGCGTGGGAAACAACTGCCGAGTCTTCCCTGCCTCCGTGTCGTCCCCTTCCTAGGCCTCGCCGTCGTCCACCGCCGTGGTGCTCTCGGCGCGGCGTGGTCAATGTGGTCAACAACCGACTTCCATCGGAAGAGTACTGTGCGTGGAGACGCTGACAGCTGCGTCCACGGCCGTAGCAAGGAAGTGCCTCCTTATTACGCGCAAAATAATTATTCCTCCACCTGACAGCGGGGACCCACCGGACGGGCCACCGTATTTCACGAAAAAAACGTTTCCCCCATGACTGCTGGGACCCACCAGCTACACCTTCGCACGCAAGGAAGTGCGTCCGGGCAAAACAAAACAAAACAATTCTCCCTCCTGACTGCTGGGACCCACCAGCTACATCTTCGCACGCAAAGAAGTGCCTGACAGTCGGGACCCACCTGGTCGAAGCGTCGGTAGCGTTGTCATTCTGGTCGCGAACGTGTACGTACATATATACTGGTGGATGTAGAGGCGCGCACGTGTCGTAGTAGAGGCGCGCACGTAGCATGTACACGTACGTACAGCAGCCAGGGTGCAAGAAAGAAAATACGGCCACGTATGTGTACATACGGGCGGGGTCTCGAACGCCTACTCGCGCATACGTACGGCGAGGGCTCGTTGACATGGTTGGGTCGGAACGGAGAACAGCGTCGTCGTCGTGTTCATGGGGAGGCAACGGAATGCGTCGTGTTCATCGGGAGGCAACGGAACGCGTGGGAGCCCATCGGCTGGGTCGGAACGGAATGCGTGGTCGTCTTCATCGGGAGGGCTTGGACAGAACAGGCGATGGAAACGAGGCCTGCCGTACCGCAGAACGGAGGAAACGGCCTTGTTTTCAACCGGCCACGTTCGAAACAGGATCCTGTTCATCGGGAGGGGTCTGGCGTACCGCAAAAAGGAGGAAATGGACCTCCTATGGTCGAAACGGGGGTCCTGTTGATCGGGAGGGGTGTGGCGTACCGCAAAACGGAGGAAATGGACTTGTGTTGGAGCGCTACGGTCGAAACGGGGGTCCTGTTCATCGGGAGGGGTGTGGCGTACCGCAAAACGGGACTCCACGGGACACTGTTCATCTCCACCGTCGACCCCCTCCAGCCTCCACGGGCTACTGTTCATCCACCGTCGACCTCCTCCAGCCTCCACCTGCGACTGTTCATCCACGGGCTCCTGTTCATCCAGCCTCCACCACGGGCTACTGTTCAACCAACCCTCTCCACGGGCTCCTGTTCAACCACCCCTCCACGGGCTACTGTTCATCCAGCCCTCCACCATCTACTGTTCATTCTGCCCTCCACGGGGTGGTCCTGTTCATCCTGCCCTCCATGGGGTCCTGTTCATCCAGCCCCAACCGGCTCGATCCATCGGGGTCCTATTCATCCAGAGGCAACACCACGGGGTCCTGTTCATCCACCCCCACCGGGAACTGTTCATCCAAACCCCCCAGCAACGCTCACTGTTCATCCAGAGGCAGCATCGATCGGCTTCAGTTAGCAGCAGTAGCGAAGGAATCGCTCGATCGGGTTCAGTTAACAGCCATCGATCGATCGCTCGGGTTCAGTAACGTGTAGCCTGCAGTGCAATCCTTCGGGTTCAGTTAGAGCCCAACGCCTCGCTCGGGTTCATTTAGAGCCAACGCCTCGCACACACGCGCGTACGTGTACGAAAGAAACGCGCATCGCTCGGCCCCCGACCTCCCACCGTAACCGGGAACTCCCTGAAATTTTCCTCGCCCTCGCTTCTACTATGGTTTTTTCCGTCATGGACGGCCCAAAGAATGTCATGCAGCTGCGTCTCCGGCCCTCCCAGGACGAAAAGCCCATTTTCTGTCATGATTTTTTGTCATAGAAGTAGGAGCCCACCACATCTATGATGATACCGGGTTTTGTCACAATTATCGTCATAGAAGTGTCATATGTATGACAGAAAAAAATTCGTTCGGCCCAAAATGTCACGGATGTGTCTTTTTTTTGTAGTGTTTGCTCGCGCTTGCGCGGTCGTGGTGATTTCAGCGCACTTGCATCGCACACGGTTGAACCAGTACCTCCACCTTAATTTGATCGCGCTTGCACGTTCGTGGTGATTCACATCGCACTTGTATCGCACACGGTTTAGATATTATACCCCGTGTCCGTTGAGGATCATCAGAGTCTTTGCAGCAAAAAAACGTTAGGGAGGGTCAAAAGACAGCCACACCAGCATGTGGCCCAAATATATATATGAGTGAAAAGGGTGGTATGTGATGTTCAAAATTCCAATGCACAACTTTGACCCCGCGGGCCCATGGTTGGGCGCGTCATTGAAGATCGATGAGAGGGGCCAGAAGTCAAGAACCTCCTGGAAGTGGCCAAATATATGTACGGATATTGGGGATGTTTAAAACTTTAAATACACAATGCATAACTTTCGTGGCACCTGCCTCGCAAACCCGAAAGCACCCTAACAACCACCTAGCTAGGATATATATAATGACATAATGTCGTACCTAGCTAGGATGCTTGGCCCACCACCTCCCACTTCGTGTCAGCGGGGCGGATGCACGTAATGATTGATACTTTGGTCATACATGCATGTCGCCATGACCTACCATAGGACGGACCAATGAATCTTTCGTTTGGTCAAATGACAGTTGTTGTTGTCGATAAACCGCTTGGGCCAACAGATTGAACCATCATAAACATAGCACGAGAGGGACCACAAAATCAGCACCTCTTGCATGCGGCCCAAAATGATGTACGTTGGGAAGGGGTGATGTGTGTTTTCAATATAGAATAATGTACAATTTAGATGTGGTGCCTACCTCTCGATACCGACAACAACCATGAAGGCAAGGTAGTTAAGGACGAGATACGTACGCAGGGTTTGATGTAGGTCGAACCCAGCAATCCAAGCATCTGGGAGGGAATCCTGACAACGCATGAGCTCGAGCTTTGGTTGACCTACATTTGACGGTGACCGGCCCTAACATGAACTAGGAGGAATCCATTCATGGCCAACACTACATACCCCTCATTATCGGTCAAAGGGATGATATATATACACTCGGGGAGCCCACAAATATCCGTGTCGTCACAAAAAACCGCACAAGGGAGACGTGGTCGATCAGAAGACCCCGTATACACTGCATGCGCCCCGAAAATATGTATGGGTACGATGGTGTATGATGTGTTTAAATCCCAAATGCACAACTTCGATGGGCCACGCCAAGTACATTACAAACCGAACACCGTACCCGACTCCAAGCCTGGTTCAATACCTATGATGTCAGTTTCCCAACTTCGAGGCGGCAGCGGGGGGGGGGGGGTCGTACCACGCATGCGCTCAAACTTTATTTTGTCTAGCATGGGACACATATATATATATATATCTATACATCTATACACATATATAGTGTGCGAATAACTATGAAAGTTGCTCGTTGTATGAAGCCAATCCGACGGTACAGAGATGGCAAATCCGAGCACTACTGGCAATTGGATATCATCTACATTCCACCAGATTCTGCCACATGTACAATCTAGAAGACTCCATGATTGAACTTAAGCATAATGCACAAACCTCTAAGCACAAGCACTTCTCCTTTGTTCTCTAGAATCTTCCATATCTTAATTGCCCAAACCTTTTTTTCTAAATGAATTGTCACTTTTTGTTTTTACCTTTACAGTGCACAATTCCATGAATATTAAAATAGTTGTTTTACAAAACTAATTGATTTTGGATGATATGAACTATCAGAATTAAACGAACATCTACATCATGCATATCTGGGAGAAGAGGCGGGAAACCGATGAGAGGAGTGGCGAGAAACGGTAGCCTGTTTTGAATGAAAACCTAGTAGAGAAGGAAGCGTGAGCTACACAACGCATGTGCACAGTGCTTACCCATGTACTGCATGTCTTGTCGAAAGGGCTCAGGGTTGTCGTTCGATCTGGGAGCATCCAACGGTGCACACGTACGATCCGTGGGGTTTGGGTTCTGGCCAGTTGAGGGAGTCCTAGACTAAGGGGGCCTCGGGCATCCGATCTGTTATACATGGGCTGGACTGATGGGTCGTGCAGATACAAAGACCAAAGACTCTCTCCTGTGACTGGATGGGACTCTCCTTGGCGTGGAAGGCAAGCTAGGCATCCAAATACGAAGATTCCTTTCTCTGTAACCGACTTTGTACAACCCTAGTCCCCTCCGGTGTCTATATAAACCGGAGGGCTTAGTCCGTAAAGGAAGAATCATAACCATAGTCATACAGGCTAGACTTCTAGGGTTTTAGCCATTACGATCTCGTGGTAGATCAGCTCTTGCAATACTCATATTCATCAAGATCAATCAAGCAGGAAGTAGGGTATTACCTCCATAGAGAGGGCCCGAACCTGGGAAAACATTGTGTCCCATGTCTCCTGTTACCATCAACCTTAGACGCACAGTTCGAGACCCCCTACCCGAGGTCCGCCGGTTTTGACACCGACATTGATGCTTTCATTGAGAGTTCCGCTGTGACGCCGAAGACAGGGTTGATGGCTCGCCTTGCTGTCAAGGATAATGTCACCTCCGGAGGAGCCCTGGCTCCGGGCTAAACCCTCCGACCCAGCGGCTTTACCATGACTACCTGTTCGGCCGATAAGCCAACGATGACCTCTCAAGTCATCGAAAATCGTCTCCGTGTTGACTCCGAATACTCCAAACGGATGGATCCGACAGAGTTGTCATCTTTAAACGAACTCCTAGATCGCATCGCCGCCTTGGGGGTCGCTATAGACTACGATCAGATTGGGCTTGAACCTGACTAGAGAGAAATCAAATCTCTGCCGATCACCCATCAGATAGCGGTAGTGGAGGAACAAAACAATAACTCTTCCTCTATATTTAGGACGAACTATGTTTGGATTTCCAAGCTCGAGGAGCCGGATACCTGTCCGCGGAACGTCGTCCCCTGCCCTCCGAACCTAGAACCGGACGATGGGCCTAAAACATCAGGTGATATGCCGGAGTCTGAACCATTAAGTTCGGAAGATTTACAAACTCCGGATCCCAAATCGGGTCAGGGTTCAGATTTAAAAACACCCACCCAGCCAGCTATATGCGATCTTATGTACATACGACAGTAGTCTCAGGAAATGGTCCATCACTTCTGGGCCAGATTCCTCCTTGTCAAAAACAAGATTAAAGATTGCCGCGATGAAGACTCAATTTCAGTATTCTCCAACAATTGCACGGACGAAGGAATCCTCAACACCATCAATCGCCGTCGTGTATTACACTTTGCAGACTTGGCAACCATAGTAGAGAAGTACTGCACAATTGAAAGCGCCTGGAAAACTCAGGCAGCTCGTTGGGAACCACCGGTTTCAACCCAGCCCCTCGTCCAGGCAAAAAGGACACACCCTTGTGGGGCGCCTGACCCAATGGTAAAGAAATCAAAGCCATTATGGGGCACGGAACTGTTCTGGAGGGATGGCTCGATAGGCCATGCAAAATACATGCAACACCGGATACCACACCAACCCACAGCCTTAGAGCATGTTGGATACTCCGGCAAGTGGCCAAGAGCGGCGAAGATCTCCTCACCAAAAATACCCCAGAACAATACCCCCCGGAAGACAACAACCTCAAAGTATTGACGATCTTCGATACCTTTGCTTCAAAAAATCAGCGCAAAAGGGCACTCCGCGACCTCGCCGAAGTCTGCCAAGTCGCAGCAATAAACCCCTGGAACGACACGGCCATAACTTTCAATGCCGATGACGAACCAAAATTCAGGACAGTCCGGGCACTAGCCGCCTTGGTCCTCAGTCCAATCGTGGATGGCTTCCGGCTCACCAAAGTGCTAATGGATGGCGGCAGCGGACTAAACCTCATCTACGAGGACACACTCATCAAAATGGAAATAGATAGGAGCCGCATTGAGCAAAGTAGCATGACCTTCCGGGGAATCATTCCTAGTCGGGAGGCACGATGCGCGGGAAAAATCACGCTCGACGTGGTATTCGGCACGCCGGATAATTATCGGTCCGAAGAGATAACCTTCCAAGTGGCCCCTTTCAACAGCGGATATCACGCCCTATTGGGGCGAGACGCATTCACACGCTTCCAAGCCATACCTCATTACGGGTACATGAAGCTCAAAATGCCTGGGCCAACGGCACCATCACTCTTGCCAGTGATCCGGACATAGCACTGCGCGCCAAAAATAAAACCGCATCCCTAGCCCTCGAGGCATTGTCTGAAGCCCTCGCGGCCGAAGAGCTGACCGCGCTGTGCTCCACTGTGGATAGGGATGACGTAATCCTGGACAAGAGACCCAAATCTACCTCCTTTAAACCAGCAGAAGAAATAGTCAAATTTCAAGTCCACCCGACGGACCCGAAGAAGACAACATCCATCAACTCGACCCAACGGTTGACGCCGCGCTACGAGAGTTCCTGCGTGAGAACTGGGACATATTCGCCTGGCACCCTTCTGACATGCCAGGAATCTGACGCAGGTTGGCCGAACACAGTCTCAATATCTTAAAGGGATATAAACCGGTCAAACAAACACTGCGGCGTTTTTTCAGAACCCAAACGACAAGCTATGGGAGAGGAGCTAGCCAAGTTACTCGAAGCCAGATTCATCAGAGAAATAAAACACCCGGACTGGCTAGCAAACCTGGTGATGGTACCAAAGAAGGATAAATCCTGGCGCCTATGCGTCGATTTCAAAGACCTCAACAAGGCTTGCCCTAAGGACCCCTTCCCCCTCCCTCGCATCGGTCAGATTATTGACACAACCGCAGGACACGACTCACTGTGTTTCCTCAACGCGTACTCCGGATACCATCAAATCAAGATGAAGGAGTCCGATCAAGCTGCAACGGCATTCATTACCCCATATGGGCCTTTCTGCTTCAACACTATGCCTTTCGGGCTAAAAAACGCTAGCGCCACCTAGCAACGCATGATTCAAACATGCCTGGAGAAACAGATCGGCAAGACAGTTGAATCATATGTGGATGACATCGTCATCAAAACCAGACACGTCGAGTCATTGATAGATGATTTACGTCTTACATTCGACAACCTCTGTACATATGACATCAAGCTCAACCCGGAAAAATGTGTTTTCGGCGTCCCCGCCGGAAAACTGCTGGGCTTCATCGTTTCCAATAGATGAATTGAGGCAAATCCAGCCAAAATCTGAGCTTTGTCACAATTGGCTACGCCAACAGACCTTAAACAGGTCCAAAAACTCGCGGGATGCGTGGCAGCTTTAAGCCGCTTTATCTCCAGATTGGGAGAAAAAGCATTGCCACTCTATCGCCTTCTCCGACGCACTGACCACTTCGAGTGGACGGACGCGGCAACGGCCGGACTGGAGGAAATAAAGGCCCTTTTAGCAAGCAACCCAATCCTGGTCACGCCGAACGTCGGCGAACCCATGTTATTCTACATATCAGCAACACACCAGGTGGTGCGCGCCGTGCTCGTCGTTGAGCGAGAGCAGGACGGACACAAATTCCCGCTCCAAAAACCGGTATACTACGTATCCACTATCCTCACACCATGCAAATCCCGATACCCCCATTACCAAAAGATAGCATACACGGTCTTCATGGCATCCCGGAAGCTGCGACACTACTTTCAAGAGTGCTCGATTACGGTGGCTTCCGAGGTACCACTCAACAACATAATAAGCAACCGCGATGAAATGGGCCGGATTGCTAAGTGGGCCATTGAGCTCCTTCCATTCGACATAACATACAAACCACGTCGCGCCATTAAATCCCAAGTACTGGCTGACTTCATCGCCGAATGGACAGAGGCCAAACTCCCTAAAGAGTACGGCATGTATTCCAACTGGGTTATGTACTTCGATGGTTCCAAAATGCTGGCAGGGTTAGGGGCGGGTGTTGTGCTAACGTCCCCCACTGGAGACGTAGTTCAGTACTGATACGTCTCCAACGTATCTATAATTTTTTATTGTTCCATGATATTATATATTCTGTTTTGGATGTTTAATGGGCTTTATTATACACTTTTATATTATTTTTGGGACTAACCTATTAACCCAAGGCCCAGTGCAAATTGCTGGTTTTTGCCTATTTCAGTGTTTCGCAGAAAAGGAATATCAAACGGAGTCCAAACAAAATGAAAATTTTGGGGGCGTGATTTTTGGAACAAACGTGGTCCAGAGGACTTGGAGTGGACGTCAAGAAACGAACAAGGAAGCCACGAGGCAGGGAGGCACGCCTGCCCCCCCCCCCCCTGGGGCGCGCCCCCCACCCTCGTGGGCCCCTCGTAGCTCCACCGACCTACTTCTTCCTCCTATATATACCTGCGTACCCCGAAAACATCCAGGAGCACCACGAAACCCTATTTCCACCGCCGCAACCTTTTGTACCCGTGAGATCCCATCTTGGGGCCTTTTCCGGCACTCCGCCGGAGGGGCATCGATCACGGAGGGCATTTACATCAACACCATAGCCTCTCCGATGATGTGTGAGTAGTTTACCTCAGACCTTCGGGTCCATAGTTATTAGCTAGATGGCTTCTTCTCTCTCTTTGGATCTCAATACAAAGTTCTCCTCAATCTTCTTGGAGATCTATTCGATGTAATTCTTTTTGCGGTGTGTTTGTCGAGATCCGATGAATTGTGGGTTTATGATCAAGATTATCTATGAACAATATTTGAATCTTCTCTGAATTCTTTTATGTATGATTGGTTATCTTTGCAAGTCTCTTCGAATTATCAGTTTGGTTTGGCCTACTAGATTGATCTTTCTTGCAATGGGAGAAGTGCTTAGCTTTGGGTTCAATCTTGCGTTGCTCGATCCCAGTGACAGAAAGGGAAACGACACGTATTGTATTGTTGCCATCGAGGATAAAAAGATGGGGTTTATACCATATTGCTTGAGTTTATCCCTCTACATCATGTCATCTTGCCTAATGCGTTACTCTGTTCTTATGAACTTAATACTCTAGATGCATGCTGGATAGCGGTCGATGTGTGGAGTAATAGCAGTAGATGCAGGCAGGAGTCGGTCTACTTGTCTCGGACGTGATGCCTATATACATGATCATGCCTAGATATTCTCATAACTATGCACTATTCTATCAATTGCTCGACAGTAATTTGTTCACCCACCGTAATACTTATGCTATCTTGAGAGAAGCCACTAGTGAAACCTATGGCCCCGGGTCTATTTTCCATCATATAAGTTTCTAATCTATTTTTATTTTGCAATCTTTACTTTTAATCTTTATCATAAAAAAATACAAAAAATATTATCTTATCATCTCTATCAGATCTCACTTTTGCAAGTGGCCGTGAAGGGATTGACAACCCCTTTATCGCGTTGGTTGCAAGGTTCTTATTTGTTTGTGTAGGTACGACGGACTTGCGTGTGGCCTCCTACTGGATTGATACCTTGGTTCTCAAAAACTGAGGGAAATACTTACGCTACTTTGTTGCATCACCCTTTCCTCTTCAAGGGAAAACCAACACATGCTCAAGAGGTAGCAAGAAGGATTTCTGGCGCCGTTGCCGGGGAGTCTACGCATAAGTCAAGACATACCAAGTACCCATCACAAACTCTTAACCCTCGCATTACATTATTTGCCATTTGCCTCTCGTTTTCTCTCCCCCACTTCACCCTTGCCGTTTATTCGCCCTCTCTTTCCGTTCGCCTCTTTTTCGCTTGCTTCTTGTTTGCTTGTGTGTTGGATTGCTTGCTTGTCACGATGGCTCAAGATAATACTAAATTAGGTGACTTTGCCAATACCAACAACAATGATTTTCTTAGCACGCCGATCGCTCCTCTTACCGATGCTGAATCTTGTGAAATTAATGATGCTTTGCTGAATCTTGTCATGAAAGATAAATTCGTCGGCCTTCCTAGTGAAGATGCCGCTACCCATCTAAATAGCTTTGTTGATTTGTGTGATATGCAAAACAAGAAAGATGTGGACAATGATATTGTTAAAGTGAAGTTATTTCCATTTTCGCTTAGAGATCGTGCTAAAACTTGGTTTTCGTCTTTGCCTTAAAATAGTATTGATTCTTGGAATAAGTGCAAAGATGCTTTTATCTCTAAGTATTTTCCTCCCGCTAAGATTATCTCTCTTAGAAACGATATTATGAATTTTAAGCAACTTGATCATGAACATGTTGCACAAGCTTGGGAGAGAATGAAATTAATGATACGCAATTTCCCTACACATGGTTTGAATTTATGGATGATCATACAAAAAATTTATGCCAGATTGAATTTTGATTCTAGAAATCTTTTAGATTCGGCCGTGGGAGCCACTTTTATGGAAATAACTTTAGGAGAAGCTACTAAACTCCTAGATAATATTATGGTTAATTATTCTCAATGGCACACTAAAAGATCTACTAGTAAAAAGGTGCATGCAATTGAAGAGATTAATGTTTTGAGTGGAAAGATGGATGAACTTATGAAGTTGTTTGCTAATAAGGGTGCTCCTTCTGATCCTAATGATATGCCTTTGTCTACTTTGATTGAGAATAACAATGAATCTATGGATGTCAATTTTGTTGGTAGGAACAATTTTGGTACCAACGCTTATAGAGGAAATTTTAATCCTAGGCTGTATCCTAGTAATTCCTCTAATAATTATGGTAATTCCTACAACAACTCTTATGGAAATTTTAATAAGATGCCCTTTGATTTTTATACTAGTGTTAAAGAATTTATGATTTCTCAAAAGAATTTCAATGCTTTGCTTGAAGAAAAATTGCTCAAGGTTGATGAGTTGGCTAGGAACGTGGATAGAATTTCTCTTGATGTTGATTCTTTAAAACTTAGATCTATTCCACCTAAGAATGATATCAATGAGTCTCTCAAAGCCATGAGGATTTCCATTGATGAGTGCAAAGAAAGAACCGCTAGGATGCGTGCTAAAAAAGATAGCTTTGTGAAAGCGCGTTCTTCTAGTTTTCATGATAATAAGGATGAAGATCTAAAAGTGCTTGATGTGTCCCCTATTAAATCTTTGTTTTCCAATATGAATCTTGATAATGATGGGACTGGAGATGAGTCAACTTTAGTTAAAAGGCGTCCCAATGATTTGGAGTTTTCAGATCTTGATGCAAAAATTGGTAAAAGTGGGATGGAAGAGGTCAAAACTTTCATAGCAATGAACCCACTATTTTGGATTTCAAGGAATTTAATTATGATAATTTCTCTTTAATATATTGTATTTCCTTGTTGCAATCCGTGCTAAATTATCCGCATGCTTATAGTCAAAATAAGGCTACCAAACATATCGTTGATGCTTTAATGCAATCTTATGAAGAAAAGGTTGAATTGGAAGTTTCTATCCCTAGAAAACTTTATGATGAGTGGGAACCAACTATTAAAATTAAAACTAAAGATCATGAATGCTATGCTTTGTGTGATTTGGGTGCTAGTGTTTCCACGATTCCAAAACCTTTGTGTGATATATTAGGTTTCCGTGAATTTAATGATTGTTCTTTAAACTTGCACCTCGCGGATTCCACCATTAAGAAACCTATGGGAAGAATTAATGATGTTCTTATCGTTGCAAATAGTAATTATGTGCCCGTAGATTTCATTGTCCTTGATATAGAGTGCAATCCTTCATGCCCTATTATTCTTGGTAGACCTTTCCTTAGAACGATTGGTGCAATTATTGATATGAAAGAAGGGAATATTAGATTCCAAGTTCCGTTAAGGAAAGGCATGGAACACTTTCCTAGAAAGAAAATTAAATTACCTTATGAATATATTATGAGAGCCACTTATGGATTGCCTACCAAAGATGGCAATACCTAGATCTATCCTTGCCTTTATGCCTACCTAAGGGCGTTAAACGATAGCGCTTGTTGGGAGGCAACCCAATTTTATTTTTGTTTCTTGCTTTTTGGTTCTGTTTAGTAATAAATCTTTGATATAGCCTCTGGTTAGATGTGGTTTTATATTTTAATTAGTGTTTGTGCCAAGTAGAACCTATAGGATCTTCTTGGATGATAGTTATTTTATCTTACTGAAAAAGTCAGAAAATTTCTGCTAACGAAAACAATTGTTAAAAATCACCAGAACATGATAAAATACTGATTCCAATTGAAGTAGATCAATAAACAAATTATCTAGGACGTTCTATTTTGGAAGATTTTTCTGAGTTACAGAAGTTTGCGTTAGATACAGATTACTACAGACTGTTCAGTTTTTGACAGATTCTTATTTTTGTGTGTTGTTTGCTTATTTTGATGAATCTATGGTCAGTATCGGAGGTTATGAACCATAGAGAAGTTGGAATACAGTAGGTTTAACACCAATATAAATAAAGAATGAGTTCATTACAGTACCTTGAAGTGGTGTTTTGTTTTCTTTCGCTAACGGAGCTCATGAGATTTTCTGTTGAGTTTTGTGTTGTAAAGTTTTCAAGTTTTTGGGTAAAGATTTGATGGATTATGGAACAAGGAGTGGCAAGAGCCTAAGATTGGGGATGCCCAAGGCATCCCAAGGTAAAACCCAAGGACAACCAAAAGCCTAAGCTTGGGGATGCCCCGGAAGGCATCCCCTCTTTTGTCTTCGTCCATCGGTAACTTTACTTGGAGCTATATTTTTATTCACCACATAATATGTGTTTTGCTTGGAGCGTCTTGTATGATTTGAGTCTTTGATTTTTAGTTCACCACAATCATCCTTGCTGTACACACATTTTGGGAGAGACACACATTAATCGAAATTTATTAGAATACTCTATGTGCTTCACTTATATCTTTTGAGCTAGAAAATTTTGCTCTAGTGCTTCACTTATATCTTTTGAGCTAGAAAATTTTGCTCTAGTGCTTGTGGTGGATTTATTTTATAGAAATTATTGATCTTCCATGCTTCACTTATATTATTTTCAGAGTCATTTAGAACAGCATGGTAATTTGCTTTGGCTATAAAATTAGTCCTAATATGATAGGCATCCAAGTTGGATATAATAAAAACTATCATATAAGTGCATTGAATACTAAGAGAAGTTTGATACTTGATGATTGTTTTGAGATATGGAGATAGTGATATTAAAGTTGTGCTAGTTGAGTAGTTGTGAATTTGAGAAATACTTGTGTTGAAGTTTGCAAGTGCCGTAGCATGCACGTATGGTAAACGTTGTGTAACAAATTTGAAACATGAGGTGTTCTTTGATTGTCATCCTTATGAGTGGCGGTCGGGGACGAGCGATGGTCTTTTCCTACCTATCTACCCCCCTAGGAGCATGCGCGCAGTGCTTCGTTTTTGATGACTTGTAGATTTTTGCAATAAGTATGTGAGTTCTTTATGACTAATGTTGAGTCCATGGATATACGCACTCTCAACCTTCCATCATTGCTAGCCTCTTCGGTACCGTGTATTGCCCTTTCTCACCTTGAAAGTTGGTGCAAACTTCGCCGGTGCAACCAAACCCCGTGATACGATACGCTCTATCACACATAAACCTCCTTATATCTTCCTCAAAACAGACACCATACCTACCTATTATGGCATTTCCATAGCCATTCTGAGATATATTTCCATGCAACTTTCCACCGTTCCGTTTATTATGACACGCTTCATCATTGTCATATTGCCTTGCATGATCATGTAGTTGACATCGTATTTGTGGCAAAGCCACCATGCATATTATTTCATACATGTCACTCTTGATTCATTGCCCATCCCGGTACACCACCGGAGGCATTCATATAGAGTCATATTTTGTTCTAGTATCGACTTGTAATCATTGAGTCGTAAATAAATAGAAGTGTGATGATCATCATTTATAGAGAATTGTCCCAAAAAGAAGGGAAAGGCCAAATAAAAAAGGCCCAAAAAAAGTAAAAAAAGAAGAGAAATAAAAAGGGACAATGTTGCTCTCCTTTTTCCACACTTGTGCTTCAAAGTAGCACCATGATCTTTATGATAGAGAGTCTTTTGTTTTGTCACTTTCATATACTAGTGGGAATTTTTCATTATAGAACTTGGCTTGTATATTCCAACAATGGGCTTCCTCAAATGCCCTAGGTCTCCGTGAGCAAGCAAGTTGGATGCACACCCACTTAGTTTCTTTTGTTGAGCCTTCATACATTTATAGCTCTAGTGCATCCGTTGCATGGCAATCCCTACTCCTTGCATTGACATCAATTGATGGGCATCTCCCTAGCCCGTTGATTAGCCGCGTCAATGTGAGACTTTCTCCTTTTTTGTCTTATGCACACAACCCCCATCATCGTATTCTATTCCACCCATAGTGATATATCCATGGCTCACGCTCATGTATTGCGTGAAAGTTGAAAAAAGTTTGAGATTACTAAAGTATGAAACAATTGCTTGGCTTGTCATCGGGGTTGTGCAAGATGAGAGCATCTTGTGTGAAAAAAATGAAGCATGGCCAAACTATACGATTTTGTAGGGACGAGCTTTCTTTGGCTATGTTATTTTGAGAAGACATAATTGCTTGGTTAGTATGCTTGAAGTATTATTATTTTTATGTCAATATTAAACTTTTATCTTGAATCTTTCGGATCTGAACATTCATGCCACAATAAAGAAAATTACATTGAGAAATATGTTAGGAAGCATTCCACATCAAAAAAATCTGTTTTTATCATTTACCTACTCGAGGACGAGCAGGATTTAAGCTTGGGGATGCTTGATACGTCTCCAAGGTATCATTAATTTTTGATTGTTCCATGCTATTATATATTCTGTTTTGGGTGTTTAATGGGCTTTATTATACACTTTTATATTATTTTTGGGACTAACCTATTAACCCAAGGCCCAGTACAAATTGTTGTTTTTGCCTATTTCAGTGCGAAAAATAATATCAAATGGAGTCCAAACGGAATGAAACCTTCGGGAGCGTGATTTTTGGAACAAACGTGATCCAGAGGACATGGAGTGAACGTCAAGAAACGAACGAGGAGGCCACGAGGCAGGGAGGCGTGCCTGCCCCCCCTGGGCGCACCCCCCACCCTCGTGGGGCCCTCGTAGCTCCACCGACCTACTTCTTCCTCCTATATATACCTACGTACCCCGATAACATCCAGGAGCACCACGAAACCCTATTTCCACCGCCGCAACCTTCTGTACCCGTGAGATCCCATCTTGGGGCCTTTTCCGGCGCTCCGCCGGAGGGGGCATCGATCATGGAGGGCTTCTACATCAACACCATAGCCTCTCCGATGATGTGGGAGTAGTTTACCTCAGACCTTCGGGTCCATAGTTATTAGCTAGATGACTTCTTCTCTCTCTTTGGATCTCAATACAAAGTTCTCCTCGATCTTCTTGGAGATCTATTCGATGTAATTCTTTTTGCGGTGTGTTTGTCGAGATCCGATGAATTGTGGGTTTATGATCAAGATTATCTATGAACAATATTTGAATCTTCTCTGAATTCTTTTATGTATGATTGGTTATCTTTGCAAGTCTCTTCGAATTATCAGTTTGGTTTGGCCTACTAGATTGATCTTTCTTGCAATGGGAGAAGTGCTTAGCTTTGGGTTCAATCTTGCGGTGTCCTTTCCCAATGACAGTAGGGGCAGCAAGGCACGTATTGTATTGTTGCCATCGAGGATAACAAGATGGGGTTTATATCATATTGCATGAGTTTATCCCTCTACATCATGTCATCTTGCTTAAAGCGTTACTCTGTTCTTATGAACTTAATACTCTAGATGCACGCTGGATAGCGATCGATGTGTGGAGTAATAGTAGTAGATGCAGGCAGGAGTCGGTCTACTTGTCTCGGACGTCATGCCTATATACATGATCATGCCTAGATATTCTCATAACTATGCACTATTCTATCAATTGCTCGACAGTAATTTGTTCACCCACCGTAATACTTATGCTATCTTGAGAGAAGCCACTAGTGAAACCTATGGCCTCCGGGTTTATTTTCCATCATATAAGTTTCCAATCTATTTTTATTTTGCAATCTTTACTTTTAATCTTTATCATAAAAAAATACCAAAAATAGTATCTTATCATCTCTATCAGATCTCACATTTGCAAGTGGCCGTGAAGGGATTGACAACCCCTTTATCGTGTTGGTTGCAAGGTTCTTATTTGTTTGTGTAGGTATGAGGGACTTGCGTGTGGCCTCCTACTGGATTGATACCTTGGTTCTCAAAAACTGAAGGAAATATGATAACCCACAAGTATAGGGGATCAATTGTAGCCTCTTTCGATAAGTAAGAGTGTCGAACCCAACGAGGAGCTAAAGGTAGAACAAATATTCCCTCAAGTTCTATCGACCACCGATACAACTCTACGCACGCTTGACGTTCGCTTTACCGGAAACAAGTATGAAACTAGAAGTAGTTTGTAGGTGTTTTTGGATAGGTTTGCAAGATAATAAAGAGCGCGTAAATAAAAAGTAGGGGCTGTTTAGATGAAGACACAACTAAGTTAGTTTTAGTAGAGAGCTTGTTGTCACGAGAAAGTTATTTGTCCCTAGGCAATCGATAACTAGACCGGTAATCACTATTGCAATTTTATTTGAGGGAGAGGCATAAGCTAACATACTTTCTCTACTTGGATCATATGCACTTATGATTGGAACTCTAGCAAGCATCTGCAACTACTAAAGATCATTAAGGTAAAACCCAACCATAGCATTAAAGTATCAAGTCCCCTTGATCCCATACGCAAACAACCTACTTACTCGGGTCTGTGCTTCTGTCACTCACGCCACCCACCATAAGCAAATCATGAACATATTGCAAACCCTACAGCGGGAATCCCTCACACTTGCGCGACACGGAGAGCACCATAGGACAGCACCAATAATAAAACATGCAACTCAAACCAATCTTGATCATCAAATAACCCATAGGACAAAACGGATCTACTCAAACATCATAGGATAGCCATACATCATTGGGAAATAATATATAGCGTTGAGCACCATGTTTAAGTACAGATTACAGCGGGTAAGAGAGAGGTTACACCGCTGCATAGAGGGGGGAAGAGTTGGTGATGATGGTGGTGAAGTTGTTGGTGAAGATTGCGGTGACGATGATGGCCACGGCAGCGTTCCGACGCCACCGGAAGAGAAGGGGAGAGGGGGCCCCTTCGTATTCTTCTTCCTTGACCTTCTCCCTAGATGGGAGAAGGGTTTCCCCTCTGGTCCTTGGCCTCCATGGCATGGGAAGGGCGAGAGCCCCTCCGAGATTGGATCTATCTCTCTGTCTCTCTCTGTTTCTGCGTTCCTTTTTGCTGCCCTTTCACCGTTTCGTATATATATATGGAGATCCGTAACTCCGATTGGACTGAAACCTTCGCCGTGATTTTTTACCAAAAATTTGCTTTCTTGTGGCCGAAGAAGGGCATCAACCGCCTTACGGGTGGCCCACGAGGGTCAGGGGCGTGCCCAGGGGGGCAGGCGCGCCCCCTGCCTCATGGCCACCTCGGGCACCGTCTCGCGTGGATTTTTCTTCCGGAATTTTCCAAATATTCCAAAAATAAGCTCCGTCCGTTTTTATCCCATTTGGATTCCGTTTGATATGGATATTCTGCGAAACATAAAACATGCAACAGACAGGAACTGGCACTGGGCACTGGATCAATATGTTAGTCCCAAAAATAATATAAAAAGTTGCCAAAAGTATATGAAAGTTGAATAATATTGGCATGGAACAATCAAAAATTATAGATACGACGGACACGTATCAAAATACTTACGCTACTTTGTTGCATCACCCTTTCCTCTTCAAGGGAAAACCAACGCATGCTCAAGAGGTAGCAAGTACGTACTCCAAATATTATACACATACTCCAACAATGCGGCCGAATATGAAGCCTTGTTGCATGGGCTTCGGATGGCTGTCTCCATGGGCATACAACGCCTGGAAGTGCGCGGGGACTCAAACCTCGCAATATCTCAAATAAATGGAGATTTCGATGCCAAAGATCCAAAAATGGCGGCTTACCGCAACGCCGTTCTTAAAATCTCGGCCCGTTTTGAGGGGCTCGAATTTCATCATGTGGCTCGAGAAAGTAATCAAGCGGCGGACATCCTTGCTCGCATCGGCGCCAAGCACGACCCCGTCCCACCTAACATCTTTCTGGAAAGGCTTTTCAAGACGTCCGTGGTGTGGCAAGGGGAGAGCGGCAACAATAGTCCGGACCCGACTATAACCTCAGATGTCGAACACACCGATATCATCGAGGGCTCAGCCACCAAAATAACACCGTCGGCCCATCTCATAATGGCAGTCATTGCCCCATGGACCGAACTCTTCTTGGCCTACCTTAATAGGAGAGAACTCCCTGAGGATCAGAATGAGGCTCACTGCATTGTCCGGTGCTCTAAAGCCTACAAGGTTCACGATGGAGAACTCTACAAGAAAAGCGCTACCGGAGTACTCCAAAGATGTATCTCCGAGGAAGAGGGGCGGTAGCTCTTGGCTGAAATTCATGCCGGTCTCGGTGGTCACCATGCCGCAGCTCGGGCCCTTGTAAGCAACGCTTTCCGTACAGGTTTCTATTTGCCGACGGCCCGAGCAGACGCACAGGACTTTGTCCAACATTGCGTCGGATGCCAGCTTTTCGCCAACCAGAGCCATATGCCACCCAACGCTCTCCAAACAATCCCTATCACTTGGCCTTTTGCGGTCTGGGGGCTCGATATGGTTGGACCCCTTAAAGGAGGAAGCCATAAGAAAAAATACCAGCTGGTCATGGTGGATAAATTCACTAAGTGGATAGAGGCCAAACCAGTTAAAACGGCCGAAGCTGGACCAGTGATAGACTTTATATCCGGCGATGTACACCGTTATGGTGTCCCACACAGCGTCATCACCGATAACAGCTCCAATTTCATAGCCGATGAGGTGAAAAACTGGTGCGCCAATCTGGGCATTAAGCTCGATTACGCCTCCGTCTGTCACCCGCAAACAAATGGTCAAGTCGAACGAGCCAATGGTCTTATTATGAGCGGCATTAAGCCTAGACTGGTGCGGTCTTTGAAAGAATCAGACAAGCACTGGGTTGAGGAGCTCGACTCCGTACTCTAGGGGCTGCGGACCACGCCCAATCGCACTACCGGATATACACCTTTCTTCATGGTGTACGGCGCAGAGGCTGTGTTACCCTGCGACATTATTCATGACTCACATCGAGTGCACATGTACGAAGAGAGAGAGGCCGAGCTTGATCGGCAGGATAGCTTAGATGCCCTGGAGGAGGAGCGCGACGTTGCAAAAGCCCGTTCCGCATTTTATCAACAGCAGGCTCGCAGGTATCAAAGCAGAGAAGTGTGGGCCAAGACTTATAATGTTGGCGAACTTGTTCTACGCCTGCTAGAGAAGAAAAGGACAAACTCAAGCCCAAGTGGTAGGGTCCCTTCATCATTGACAAAGTTCTCACCGGAGGAGCGTACTGCCTGCGTGATGCGTCAGACAATCGCCTAGAGCCGAACCCCTGGAACGCGGCCAGACTCTGAAGATTCTATGCCTAGCGCCGAACTCTTTGTTCGTCTCCTTCTCCCTATTGTTCCCATTGCTTTTTCCTCTCTTTTTGCTTTTTCCTTTTTTAACCTTAAAGCTTTTCGTGCGGCTAAACCGTGCACCCGCGACATACACATCTTCAAATATGTACGTCAATTATACCTGTGGGCTTCTTTGACAGAAGCTTATTATTGTTACTTCTCGAGCATCAAGCTCATCACATATGCGTGTTTTCCCCATATGTACCTTTTCTTCGCCATTATATGCATCGATATGGCTTGAGTTTTGGCCAAGCTGGGTTGTCTGGCTCCTGTGCTTATGCCCTATGTTCCCGTTAGTTTGGCTATGGCATAAAGGGAGCACCTCTGCGATTGTTACTGCCGGGTCATCCGGATGTGTACCTCAGACTGGGTGAAGCCGAAAGCTAGCATTCTTAAGGGAATATTCGGTCGGCGAACTAAAGATGTTTTTACATTTATTAAAATACGAACCCCCAGATGTTGAATATACTGTGATTTTTTCAATCACAGTTCGGACATGCACATTAACGCATGCACACCCAGGGAAAGGAACCCTTAACGGAACTATTCTCTCTGGAAGATGTTTCTTACTATCACAATGTAATATAACATAGCTAGCCGGAGACAACTTGTCTGTTCAAGCAACTATGACCCCTACGCCTGGTTTCCACGCATACCCCGGTATATTTTGCCGCTCAGGTATTCGGAAACACTCTGCACCTTCGGGTCCAGAGGTCGAAGCGAAAAGGTCTGCCATGACAATCGTTTTACAATCTGGCTAGGGACAAATACGTCAAGGAAAGTACATAGTCACTTAGACTCATAAATTTCCTCCTCTATACCGTCTAACAGGCTGTCTAACTTACAATCCTGTTGGGAATATCTGGCGGCTACTTCTACTTGGTCATATACCAAATTCACGGGAATTTCTTTCCCATCTAACCCTAGAGGTCCGACCCGAGCCATATGATTTGGATCAAGCTTGGTATACCGTGTTTTCACCATGGCCCAGGCTTCTCGTGCACCTTCCCGGCAGGCCGATATCTTCCATAATCGGAAGCGCCACCGCGCTCCCTTGAATAGCTGTATAAGCTCCTCCATCCTTCCTGGAGGGGAGGCGGATGGCCATAAAGCCTTGGCAATACTTCCCATCGCCTGCCGAACTTGCTTGTGCATTTGCGACAGCTCTTGTAGCAGATCGCCAGAGATTCCGGACATCTCCTCTTCGGGACGGCCGGTCAGCATACCTACAGATATAATTCTGTCAGTCCCTTTCATCTCCGAACTACACGGAGGTAAGTGTGACCACATACCAAATATGCCACCCTGCAACCTCTTATTTTCCTTCACGGGATCAACCAGCTGGGCCCGTACATCTTTCAATTCTTCGCCTAGCTGGGTGTGGGCATCCTGCAGCTTGTTTTTCTCATCTCTGACTCGTGTCAGCACACGTTCGCCCGTGGCCAGCAGTCTTTTGGCTTCTTGTTCTTCCGCTTGGACGGCTTTCAGTTGCTCCTTCCATTGATCTGACGATCCTACTATAAGATGAGCAACAGTGTTAGCATTGCCGGTACATAATTATGTTTTCTCAATGGAGGGGAACATTACCAGGTGATGCCTTCTTGGATTTCTCCAGTTCGACGGTAGCAGCAGTTAGCTGGGTCTGACACTTTTCTAGTTCCTGTGACAACAGGCTGTTCTTCTCCGTAAGCACCTGGTTATACAATGATCCTTAAATCAGTTGTATCAACTGCTTCAAGTCTCGGGGGCTACTGGTATACAATTATCAGTTTTGTATAAATATAAATTTACCCGCATATCTTTCAAATGTTGGTCTGTGGCTCTGGCAAGCCCGTCTTGAGCAGCTTAGAAATATGCATCAGCCGAGCTGAATGCATTGAATGCCTCATTCGTAAAGCCGAGGTCGCGTAGAACGGCTCTCCAGCGCCGATGATTCATGGCGCTCTCCACTTTCGAGTTTGTGACGGATACATCATCTGGCTCCTCTACCGAGGGATAATCCGACGTCACTCTCGTATCAGCCCTTGCCTTTAAAGCAGGGTCGGGAACCTAACTTGTGGAGGCGCGACCGGTAAGATCCCCGGACATAGTCCAGCAAACGCTTCTCCTGCTAAGACACAGCGGATAATGTCACAGTTGGATGTGACTGCCAAGGGGCATATTTACAAAGCCATACCTCTTCGATGAAGGCTCGGTCGTGTCTTCCTTTGCCTTCCTCTTCGAAGGCCTGCCCGGCGTGGGCAGCGCTCTCTTTGGAGTTGCCTCTGATGTAGAATGACGCGTCGAGCGCCTCCCCTTTGGAGCACAAGACAGTGCGGTGGGTGAGGCAGAATGAGAAGGCTCTTTCATAGGGGATATCTCCTGATTACTTACGTGCGAGGCAGCGAGAAGACCGGGATAGTCGGCGGTGATGGCCACTTCCGTGTCGTCATAGCTCGCCTGGTAGAACACCCCATCCTCGAGCTCCACATATATGTCCGGATCCTCTTCGAATCCGGGGACAAGGTCCCAGTTATGGTTCTCTGGCTGTGGGGCGGGGCAGTGTATCCCCTTGGTAATTTTTCGCCATTCCTGTTACGAATGGACGGAGTGATGTTCATTAAAAGTGACTTAGGGAGTATATTGAATGGAATAATGGGATTGGAACTCACCCAGCTAGGAGGGTTGTACATGGAAAATCCGTCCCGGCGCTTCATGCAAAGGAATTCCTCTTCCTCCCCTTTGAATAGTTCGGCCAATATCTTGGCCAAAGCGGCGGGGGTGTCCGGACCTTTTCGACCGCAACGGGAGGCGTCATCTTCCTTGTTGTAGTGCCACATAGGAAGCCCTCTGTATTGGAGTGGCTGAACCCCTCGCACTATGGAAGTCGCCATTACCTCGACTATTGACAATCCGGACTGGGCAAGCTCTTTATCTTGCTCGTCAGTTGACGGACTTTCGCACTATCTTCCTCCTCGAGGCTCCGAGGGCGCCAGTTGTGGCGTTTCTTCAACGGAACCCTTGTAAATTTGGGAAGACCCATTCGAACTGGGTCAGGAAGGGCGACGTCCTCGATATAGAACCATTCGGAAGGCCATTCTTCGGATGCCTTCTTCAGCGTGCTGGACAAGTATCCGGTCCTGGCGATGCGCCATACTTTGGCTCCGCCCACTTCAAATACTGATCCATCTTGGTTGCGAGGGACGAGGCAGAATAGCTTCCTCCACAAATCATAATGGGCCTCGCAACCTAGGAATAGCTTGCAAAGAGCGACGTAGCCTGCGATGTGCAGGATGGAGGCAGGAGTGAAGTTGTGCAGTTGGAGGCCATAATACTCCACAAGCCCTCGGAGGAACAGATGGATTGGAAATCCGACACCTCTTAGCAAGTAGGGGACGAAGCACACTCGCTCCCCCTGGATGGGTTGGTGAAATTCTCAGCCTGGACCTCGCCGCTAAAGGAATTCAATCCTGCTCGAACGGGGACTAGATCCGCATGGGGAAGGAATCCATGTGTTTGCAGCTTCACCAACTGACCGTGAGATACGCATCTCTCCCAATCGCCTTTTTCTAGGCCGTGGGAACGGGAGGAAGAGCTGGGAGCGCTGGCCATGTTGGAATGGTTTTTCCTAGCAAGCTCTGAGGATTTCTCGCGTGATGTGGAACGGATCTGAGATCCAATCCCATTAAATAGATGTTGTTCTTGCATGGTCGGGGTGTTATGTGCAAAAATACCCTGACCTCTCACATTCGCTCGACACGTGGAAGCTAAAGTTGTTGATGCACTGAAGCCGAGGGGCACAACATTAAATGGAGTGCCCAATACATCTCTTTGAAAGTCATCGGAGGAAGAATCCGCCTTGCAATGCCGAAGACAATCTGCGCGCCGGACACATCGTCATTGAAGCCTGGTTCGGGGGCTACTAAGGGAGTCCTGGACTAAGGGGTCCTCGGGCATCCGATATGTTATACATGGGCAGGACTGATGGGCCATGAAGATACGAAGACCGAAGACTCTCTCCCGTGTCCGAATGGGACTCTCCTTGGCGTGGAAGGCAAGCTAGGCGTCCAAATATGAAGATTCCTTTCTCTGTAACCGACTTTGTACAACCCTAGTCCCCTCCGGTGTCTATATAAACCGGAGGGCTTAATCCGTAAAGGAAGAATCATAACCATAGTCATACAGGCTAGACTTCTAGGGTTTTAGCCATTACGATCTCGTGGTAGATCAACTCTTGCAATACTCATATTCATCAAGATCAATCAAGCAGGAAGTAGGGTATTACCTCCATAGAGAGGGCCCGAACCTGGGTAAACATTGTGTCCCCTGTCTCCTGTTACCATCAACCTTAGATGCATAGTTCGGGACCCCCTACCCGCGATCCGCCGGTTTTGACACCGACACCAGTCAGAACGCAGGACTCAGATCGCGCGCGCAGCGGGGGGGATATCATACGGAAACCAACATTCGGTGGAAACCGGTGAAAACCACGAGAAAAATATGTTTTGAAGTTTCAAAAAAATGTGGGATGTTAAGAGGATGATGTTTTATTGGCACACAAAATTTCAAGTTGAAACACATTAAGAGATGTGAGCTATGAAAAAGACAAAATCAGTGTTGAATAGTGCCAAATAGTAATGTCACTATTTAGGGCGGAATTTTTCTTTTTCATAGCTCACATCTCGTAATGTTTTTCAACTTGAAATTTTGTGTCGCAATAAAAATCACCTTCTTAACATCCCACATTTTTTTTAGATTTTTATGAAACTTTAAAATATGGTTTCCACGAAGTTTTCATTGAATATCGGCTTTTGTGAGTGAACCATGTGCTATTTGAAAACATTTCGTGAGAAGAATCTCGGTTTTAAAATCCCCGTAAATCCAAAACTAAGCTGAAAATCGTGAAACCTGTCATGGTGTCACGACATCGCACTTATATGTCGAGGAATTTTTTCGTCCATTGTGGCGCAAGTTTTATTACAAGCCTCTTGCAAACCGGAGCTTCTCTCAAAGAAGCCTCGTGGTTTCGATAGGGAAACGTGTCCCCCTTGTGGGCGAAACGTAATCACTACCTCTTTTGACCTTGTATTTTCTTCTACAGGCAACATGGAACGACAGGATATCCGTGCTGAAATTTAAACTTATTCAGGGTTCGTTTGGTCTTTTTGTACAGTAATTTGTTTCCTAGGCATTTAATGTCCATAATTCAAATCTGAACTACAAATACATGCTCCAGTTCACCAAAATGGCTAGAAAAAGTGTACATGTGTCCTTGGGTGCATGTTTAGGTCCCATGCCAGGAATGGGAACGAATTACAACCGTACTGGTGTCATGGCTCGTACTCAAACATTTTGAACCTCGGTTTTTAAGTCCCCATAAATCCTAAACTCACCAGAAAGTCATCAAAGGTGGCATGGTGTCACGTCATGGCACATATATGTCGTGTTAAAAACATTGTCCAATTTGGGCCAAGCTTTATTACAAACCTCTTACAAAAACTGGAGCTTCTCTCAAAGAAGCCTCGTGGTTCTGATAGGGAAACGGGTTCCCCTTGTGGGCGAAATGTAATCACTGCCTCTTTTTGCCTTGTATTTTCTTCCACGGGCAACATGGAACCACAAGATATCCGTGCTGAAATTTAAACTTATTCAGGGTTCATTCGGCCTTTTTATACACTAATTGAGTTTCCTAGGCATTTAATGTCCATAATTCAAATATGAACTACAAATACATGCTCCAGTTCACCAAATTGGCTAGAAAAATTATACATGTATCCTTGGGTGCATGTTTAGGTCTCATGCCAGGAATGGGAACGAATTACAACCGTACCGGTGTCCTGGCTCTTCCTCAAACATTTCGAATCTCGGTTTTTAAGTCCCCATAAATCCTAAACTCACCAGAAAGTCATCAAAGGTGGCAAGGTGTCATGTCATGGCACATATATGTCGTGGTAAAAACATTGCCAATTTGGGCCAAGCTTTAATACAAACCGGAGCCTGTCGCAAGAACCCTCGTGGTTTCGATAGGGAAACGTGTCCCCTTGTGGGCCAAACGAATAATCACTCCCTCTTCTAGCCTCGTATTTTCTTCTACACGCGACACGGAACAACTGGAGATTCGCGCTGAACTTTGAAATTGTTCAGGGTTCGTTTTACCTTTTTTATTCATTAATTGGGTTTTCTAGGCATTTAATGTCCATCATTCAAATCCGAACTACAAATACATGCTCCAGTGCACCAAAATGGCTAGAAAAACGTACATGTTTCCTCGGGGTGCATGTTTAGGTCCCATGGAACGAATGGGAACGAATTCAACCGTCTCGCCGTCCTGGCCTGGCCACAAACATTGCGAATCTCACTTTTTAAATGTCTGTAAATCCAAAACTCACCAGGAAATCATGAAACTTGGCATGGTGTCACTACATGGTATATATATATAATTGTCCAATTTGGGCGAAGCTATATTACAAACCTTTTACAAACCGGAGCCTGTCGCAACCCTCATGGTTCCGGTAGGGAAACATGCCCCTCTTGTGGGCGAAACGATAATCGATGCCTCTTCTCGCCTTGAACTTCGTTTTCTACGGGCAACATAGAATAACAGGAGTGTCGGGCTGAAATTTGAAACTGTTTAGGGTTCGTTTGGCCATTGTATATATATTACTAATTACTAAGTTTTCTATGCATTTAATGTAGTCCATAATTCAAATTTGAACTACAACCACATGCTCCAGTGAAGCAAAATGGGTGGGAAATCGTACATGTGTCATTGGGTGCATGTTTAGGTCTTGTTTAAGGAATGAGAATGAATTACAAACTCGTCGTCGTCCTGAAACAATGAGAATCTCGGTTTTTAAATCCCAGTAAATAAAAAAGTCACCCAAAAAACATAAAACTTGGCATGGTTTCCTGACATGGCACATATATGTTGTGGTAAAAAATTCGTCCAGTTTGAGAAGAGGCGCACACATTAGTAGCCAACGAAGTCCTTTTTGAAACAAAAAGTTGACTCGTTAATATCGCAAACGGTTGTATTATATTTACCGTGTCGAAATTTAACCATACTCGGTGGCGTGCGTGCAGCTGTTTGATTAGACGGGACGAGCGCGAGAAGTCCGCCGTGCAGGTTCGACGGGACGCGTGCGAGCAGTCCGCCGCGCAGGCTCGGCGGGACGCGTGCATCCAGTCCACCTCGCAGGCTCGACAGGACACGTGCAAGCAGCAAGGCCACCCATGCTCACCGGGAAGCGAGCTCTTTGACCTCCATGCACCAGCCGCCGCCCGCCTCGCTCACAACTTCTCCATTAATGGGTTAATTAAAGCACCTGGACGGAGGATGTTTGCTTGTGATCCCATGGCAGCATTTGCTATGTTCGTGTTTTCAACTAGTATTCCGCCCTAATTTAAATTGCCACATAGGGCAACGGATAATTCGACCACAAATAAAATGGCAACGGATAATACGACGACAAATTTACAATGGCACACATAATAATTGTCTTACATATTCTGGACAATTTAAAATGCCACATGCGGCAAAGCCCGGAAGACACGGGGGCAAGAGAAGAAGGAAATTGCAGACAACGATCTGGGTCGCTACTGTCTCTACTCGTCAATGGATCGCCGGGCGGCGAAATCCTCCAGCTTCTTCTTCAATTCCTCACGACTTTGCTTGAAAGCAGCCACGGATTCCTCCACCTCCTGCTCACGCTCGATCCAGAGCTTCCTCAAGCCACCCATCAGTTCCTCGACGATCGCTTTCAGCGTCATCTTTGAGGCACTGCTCTGCTCATGCAGCATCCTCCAGCCGGCGGCCTCCTCCTCCTTCTCGGCGACCAACTTGAGGAGCTTCGCATTGTCATCCATGAGTTGCTCGACGAGGCCGGTCTCCTTGTCAACCGAGGCATCGCTGATCTTGAGCAGCTTCATCAAGCCGTCGACCAACTCCTGCTGCGTAGTGACGCCAGCAAGAATGTCGTCGTCACCGGCGAAGGACTTCAGGAACAGTGGCTCGTCACGATGGCCGATGCCGCGAATGCGCTTGTGAGAGCCCTCGCGTGCCCGTGAGAGCTCGTTCAAGGGCTCCGCGGCGCGCCCGGACATCTCTGCTGCGGCTTCACGGCGGGACCTCTCTAGTGCTTCCGCGGCCTTGGTCTTTGCTGCCTGGTTATATGTCCACCCTAAACTCCTCCTACCGGTCATGGCGGAACGACTTGACAGAGAAAACCAGTTTTGTGGGTGATGAGGAGAGGAACTGTGAAGTAATTTTCGAGTGGGTAGTTTTTATAGCCCGGTGCTAATTGTAAACACATATTAGTTTGATAGGTGTGAACAGATTTGCAATTACTTATTGCGTTGTAATCAGCAATGTGACGAGAAACAAGGTGAAAATTTATTGATGGCAGAAGGTTGACCACGTGATTGCTCGCTGTTGAGGCGGCCGCGGCGCACTCCGCTCCGGCGTCCCTGCGCGTGCTCTGCTCGCCGTTGAGGCAAAGTTACAATGGCAACTGTTAATAATTCTTAATAATTGTCTTACATATTCAGGATAATTTAAAATGCTAAATGCGGCAAGGCCCAGAACACTCACGACCTACATATGCATACAATTATAATAAAATATAAGCTAAAAGGCTGAGCTGGCGGCCTTCCGACGATGGTCTTCTCGGACTCCATAATCAGCATAGCACCCTTACTCCGAGTGTCCCGACCCGCCTCAGCCTACGGAGCTGCTGGCACTGGGAGGCTCTTGGGGCTGCTGGGCCTCTTCCAGAAGAGCTTGACAGCGTGCAATCGCGCGCATGACAACTCCGCGGAACCGCTCCATTTTCATGTCTTTGGCCTCGTAGCAAATTCCGTCGATCACCTGCATCCTCAAGATATCACGTTGGCGATGTTCTACTTCGTCGGGGACGTCAACTCCGCCAAGGATGCGCTCGAGCCTGGCCACCACATCATCGGGATCGAGGTTGACACGGCCGCCGCGGGCAATGATGAAGCCGTAGGCTGCCTTTATCTTGACTAAATCGTAGAGGTCCTCTGCCCATTCCTTGCGGGGCATCAGGCTCTCGATGAGCACTGGTGATGGCGGCTCGTCGGGTGGGTCGTCGATCATGCCGCCGAGCAGCTCTGGATCTTTTGCACGGTGGATGGCAAACTGCTCATCACACCTCCTCTGCAATATGTCGATTGTGCTCCCAAGGACTGTGACGCCGGTATCGCTGCCGATGGGCCATGGTGCCTGCACCGGCCAATGAAGCTCTTGCTCCCCGACCTGCTCCGGCTCGTTCTCCTCGCCGAAGATGTAACATAGGTAGGCGTCGACGTCGAAGCTTTGGTCGTTGCATGGCAAGCTTCGAATAACTAATGGTAGATGGGTGAGGACTGGATCTTCGCAGAGTGTCGCGGCGATGTGTTGCCGCCTGGGTTATATGCAGCAAGCCTTTAGCTGGTGGCAGGAAACCGGTGAGGGAATAGGCGTGGATTTTACAATTCATCCATGTGGAGCGCGGGAAGACTAAGTCGAGCACACACACAATTCGAATACCGTATCCGGTGCCACGTGTTATTTAGCACACAAGTGTTAACATAAGGAAACGTATGTGTAACTTACTAATCATCGCACATGAGTACTCGCAAACGCATCGTGTGCGATCCTAGCCACCGCAAGCAACTAGTTTGCATTTTTCAAAGTTTTTTGTACACACAGAATCACACACGAACTAACTGTATTAACCGTCTGTGTTGTAAATTCTCATCGCAAACAGTTCATCCGAGTCGGCTGTTTGCCACGTACCACACACATCTTGTTAAGTTGAACCCTTTCTGTTGCGTTCTCTAATCGAAAACAGTTCGTCCGAGTGAAGCGTATGCCCTATATCACACACACCTTGATCTGGCTAACCATTTATGTTGCACTCCCGAATAGCAAACGGTTCATCGGAGCGAACTGTATGCCGTATATCGCACACACCTTGATCTGGCTGCCCGTTTCTGTTGTTCTGTCTCATCGCAAACAGTTCCTACAGATCAACCGTATGCCCCTCATCGCACATGCAACTATAATATGAACCGTGTTTGATGTATCATTCATCGCAAACGTTTTGCATCATTTCTGACGGTTTTCATACAGCACCGTTTGCGATTATTGCATCGGACACAGTTTCTCGAAGGGTCTCTGATCGTAGTGTCGCGTTAGCAGCATCCTGCAGTAGTGTTACATGGATAAATATGTTAGGTAGCATTCCACATCAAAAATTCTGTTTTTATTATTTACCTACTCGAGGACGAGCGGTAATTAAGCTTGGGGATGCTTGATACGTCTCCAACGTATCTATGATTTTTTATTGTTCCATGCTATTATATTATCTGTTTTGGATGTTTTATATGCATTAATATGCTATCTTATATTATTTTTGGGACTAACTTATTAACCTAGAGCCTAGTGCCAGTTCTTGTTTTTTCCTTGTTTTTGAGCTTCGCAGAAAAGGAATATCAAACGGAGTCTAAACGGAATAAAACTTTTGCAATAATTTTTCTTGGACCAAAAGACACCAAGGAGACTTGGATTACAAGTCAGAAGAGCCATGAGGTAGCGGCAAGGGTGGAGGGCGCGCCCTAGGGGTGGCGCCCCCCTACCTTGTGGGCCCCTTGGTGCCTTCATGACCTAGCTCTTCCTCCTATATATTCACATATATTCCAGAACCACCAGAAGCACCCACAAAAACACTTTTCCACCACTGCAACCTTCTGTTCCCGTGAGATCCCATCTTGGGGCCTTTTCCGGCATCCTGCCGGAGGGGATTCGATAACGAAGGGCATCTACATCAACTTTATTGCCCTTCCGA
This sequence comes from Triticum aestivum, assembly GCF_018294505.1. Taxonomy (NCBI): domain Eukaryota; kingdom Viridiplantae; phylum Streptophyta; class Magnoliopsida; order Poales; family Poaceae; genus Triticum; species Triticum aestivum. The sequence continues at coordinate 511,277,821 of NC_057814.1, forward strand.
TCAAGCGTGAGTAGTTTACCACAGACCTACGGGTCCATAGCTAGTAGCTAGATGGCTTCTTCTCTTTATTTGATTCTCAATACCATGTTCTCCTCGATGTTCTTGGGGATCTATCCGATGTAATCTTCTTTTGTTGTGTGTTTGTCGAGATCCGATGAATTGTGGATTTATGATCAGCTTATTTATGAATATTATTTGAATCTTCTCTGAATTATTATATGCATGATTTGATATCTTTGTATTTCTCTTCGAATTATCGGTTTGGTTTGGCCAGCTAGATTGGTTTTTCTTGCAATGGGAGAGATGCTTAGTTTTGGGTTCAATCTTGCGTGATTTCACCCGGTGACAAAGTGGGGGTAGCGAGACACGTATTGAATTGTTGCCATCGAGGATAAAAAGATGGGGTTTTTTATCATATTGCTCGAGTTTATTCCTCTACATCATGTCATCTTACTTAAGGCGTTACTCCGTTCTTTATGAACTTAATACTCTAGATGCATGTTGGATAGCGGTCGATATGTGGAGTAATAGTAGTAGATGCAGGCAGGAGTCGGTCTACTTGACACGGACATGATGCCTATATTACATAGTCATTGCCTTGGATACCATCATAACTTTGCGCTTTTCTATCAATTGCTCGACAGTAATTTGTTCACTCACCGTATTATTTGCCTTCATGAGAGAAACCACTAGTGAAACCTATGGCCACTGGGTCTATTTTCCATCATATTAGTTTTTGATCTACTATTTTGCAATCTTTATTTTCAGATCTATAAACCAAAAAACCCAAAAATATTTTATTTTTTGTTTAGTTTTATCTATCTCTATCAGATCTCACCTTTGCAAGTAACCGTGAAGGAATTGACATCCCCTTTGTTGCGTTGAGTGCAAGTGTTTGATTGTTTGTGCAGGTGCATCGATTAGGGACTTGCGTGTTTCTCCTACTGGATTGATACCTTGGTTCTTAACTGAGGGAAATACTTATCTCTACCGTGCTGCATCACCCTTTTCTCTTCAGGGGAAAAACTAACGCAAGCTCAAGAAGTAGCAGTACCCCCGATCCCAGAACGCCGACTGTTAGGAAAGATGTTTGTAGGACCTGGATATAACAACAGAAGCTTTATCAAATAAATATTGGACCCTGATAAGTGCCACACGTGTGGCACGGAGCAATTCCGCCCCAACTTTTTTTACGGCAAGTTTAGTTACAAGAGGATGACAACTTTATTTGTGAAGCATGGCAACTTTCTGTTTGGATGGCAAATTTCAATGTTTTTTTGAGGTTTTTTTTGGAGGGGATGGCAACTTTAGTGTGAAAAACTTCATGGCAGTGTTATTTCGTGCCACACATGTGACACTTATCATTTGGGTAACCTTAATACTAGAGCACGATATATGAGTTGGATACAATTGTTTACACGAGGTCTCAACGATGGTCGATGACTAACATTCAAATAAGGGCTCTTTTATTTCACATGGTTGGGAAAGCGTAGTAATAGAAAATGTATGGAAATAGGATGCACTGTCCACTGAAATTCTACGTCGGGTAAGCAAAACAGAGGACTTTCTCAATGAAGTCCAACCTCATACTTGTTTTCATGTGAAAATGAACTGAGAACTTCCTATAGAATTGGTTCACGAGGAAGGCAATCCTACAAATCAAACATGTAAAGAAAAAATTGTAGAGGGTGTCAATCCTGTAAAAATCCTATGCAAATCATGTAAATCAAAGGAGGTCTACACCAAATCTAACCCTGAACACTAAAACTACCGAAGCATGTACAGAATACTGTAGCACATAAGAAAATCCCACCGACTCGGAGACAAAGTGGGTCGGCCAAGGGCATCGGACGCACAGATCATTCGTTCCTGTGTCAAGTTTTGGTGCGCAGCTTCTTCCTGCTTAGACGGTCTGGATGTCTGCCGTGCCCAGAATCAAGGGGTGGTGGCGTGGTGCTCAGCCGCTCCCGCTGTGTGGTCACACGGACGCCGGTGGCATGATTGAAGCGCCATGCACGCAGGCGTGCGTATGCAGTGCACTGAGGCTAGCTCTTGGCTGGACAGACAGGAGACAAAACCCACATGGATCGAGCCAGCAGCACCTCTGGGCCCGCCACTACACCTTGAGTCGAGGCCCGGGCTGCCTTGATCCAACGCCTGGCCCGGACAGCGATCACCTTTCGGCGCTGCGCCATTGGCATACCTTGAGTCGGGGCCCAGGCCGGCCACAATCCTTTTGGCGATGCGCCATTGGCATTTGCGTGGCAATGCAAAATGTACAGCCAAGCATCGCACATCTAGCAGTTGCCGTGTTGGAATAAGGATGTAGGTAAAAAAAATTAAGTATTGTAGTACTCCCTCTGTAAACTAATATAAGAGCGTTTAGATCACTAACGGAGGAAATAAAAACTTATGCATATGCGCCTCACATTTTAGACCGTAGTTTGTACAACTAATAAGGAATTATGTATGATAAAATGACATGTATTGCATTTTTTTTGTCTCGGGTGAGATTAAAATATATACTAGTTGCCAATTGTTAATAGAAGGCGCACTATTTTTCGTCAGCGGGGACATGCCCACATAATACTCCCACTAAAATACCTTGGTATTCCTATTTATTACAAGAATTTTTAGAACCAATAATGGAACAATTGAAGATCGTTTTGAGACAGGGTTGAGTAGCTGACGAGACAAGAACTTATCCTATAGTGGTCAGTTAGTACCGATTAACTTGGTCTTGAGCAGTCTACTTATTCTTTTATGTCGTTCTTAGAGATCTCTGAAGGGGTCATGCAAAGGGACTACTACTTTGGACGCAATTATGTATCCGAATGAAGTAGCGTTGGCAATTAGGTTGTCACTGTATTTGGAGACACGGCTGGTTCCTTGTCGATCTCCTCCGGTGTTCATCGTTGTCCTCCTTGATCCTCGACGTCGCTATGTACGCCCGTCGACGGTGTGCCCAAGACAGCGTCTTTCTCGGATCGGGTCGAGTCCTGCCACCCACTTGCCACTTCCTCTTAGGCGGCCGGAGTGGATGGTACGTCGACAAGTGAAGTTCTGCGGAAGCTCGTGGTCATCGGAGGTGTCCGGCATCGGTCGAGGTGTTGTGTTTCATATTAGGATAGGCTTTTTTGCATTGTAGCTTGCTTGCGGTGCTGTCTGTCTATGGCCTGTTCGGGTGTGGTGTTTGTGCTACTCTCATTGTTCGCAGATAGTGTAGTTTCTTGTAATTAAAATTTTGCCTTCTATAAAGCTATGGTACGCCTAGGCGTATTCTTGAAAGAAAAAAAGGTTGTCACTGTATTGCACTCAAAAATCTCATTTGCCGGAAAGCATGAAAAGGTGGGTATGTTCTTTGTCAGAAGTTCTTATCGGTTGGCTTTCACGAAATAATGCGGCTGAGTCATTCTAGTCAGAACAATTGCTATTTTGATGGTTGTCGGAAGATGTGGAATATGATCTCGCATGCCCCCCACCCCTAGAGGTAGTGTATTTGGTCACATGCTCGCAATGCAGCCACTTGGCGTGCATCATAACCATTGCAGGAGGAAGACATGTACCATGCCTGAAATGTGGCATGTGCATAATGCAGCAAGAGGATGGGTATCATGCGGTTATGAGGGGTACATTGGCGGGATAACTTCGAGTTGAGATGCCTAAGGTTTCAAAGTTGCCCTTAGAACTAGCACCAAAACACATTGACATATATTGGTGCTAGTGATTTTGGATCAATGCAACGATAATACAAGAGAAAAACCACTCTTCCTTTGGTGGAGAGCTTCGCACCAACACACATTATTTTGTCTCTGCCTCAACCGTGTTTCTTGAGGTATATAATCCATTCATGCAAGAAAGAGAAGCCGACCTAGATTAAAACGACTGGAAAGGTAAGTTCCTACTAGATTGAGTGAAGGATTCAATTCAAAATAAATAACCAGGCCAATGCAATACACAATAGATGAACTTGGAAACTAGTTGCCTGGACTTTATGGTCGATGTAAGCTCAAAATGGACTGAACAAAGATTCCTAGGGGCGATGTTATGCGATGACAAAATAGCTCTCGTCTAGTTGGCTTGGCCGCCAATCCATAATTGTCCTCTTGCAGAGATGGCTAAAGTGATTGCCTACCTTGAGAGTGTCTATGGAGTTATCGACATCGTCGGTCGGCCGATTAGCGAGTGATTGCAATATTGGTGAAGGAGCTTCACAACTTCAGATGGTCGAAATCAATTATAACAGATAATTCTAAGGGTATTGCAAGTCTCGTGGAACATCATCCAGGGTACAAGGTCGCTAAGACACATCAAAGTGCCAATGGAGTTGTTAATTGGCTAGTTAGTTCTAGTAGGGATTTTTTTGCGATGATGTGTTGCTTTCCTTTGTTCCAACCCAAATGTCGGAGGTGATGTCTCATGCGATTGCTGTAGGGAATTGTTGCATGGAAAACAAAAAAAATTCTACGCACACGCAATGATCTATCCATGGAGATGCATAGAAACGAGGGGGAGAGTGTGTCTACGTACCCTCGTAGACCGTAAGCGAAAGCGTTTAACAACGCGGTTGATGTAGTCAAACTTCTTCACGCTCCAACCGATCAAGTACTGAACGTACGGCAGCTCCGCGTTCTGCACATGTTCAGCTCGGGGACGCCCTCCGCCTTCTTGATCCAGCAAGACGGCGAGGTAGTAGATAAGTTCCGGCAGCACGACGGCATGGTGACGATGATGGTGAAGTGATCTCCATAGGGCTTCGCCTAAGCACTACGAAAATATGACCGAGGGTGTAAACGGTGGAGGGGGCGCCGCACACGGCTAGGCAATTGTCTCTTGTGTGCTAGGTGCCCCCCTCCCACATATATATAGGTGGGAGGAGCAACCAAAGGAGGCAGGCAAGTAGGAGGAATCCTACTTGGGGTCCCTCCCAAGCCGCACCCCCCTTTCCTTATTTGGAGTGCGGGGAAAGGCAGGGGAGGGTGCCCCCCCCCCCCCCCCCCGTTTCCTTTCTCCCATGAGAGGGAAAGGCAGGAGGGGCTAGCCCTCCCCCTTTTCCTTCCCTAGGGCTGGCCAAACAAGGGAGGGGGCGCACCAGCCCCTTTGTGGGCTGGTATGTCCCCTCCTTTGGCCCATAAGGCCCATAACTTGCCGGGGGGGTTCCCGGAACCCCTTCCGGTGACCCGATTCCTTCCCGGTACATCCCGAAACACTTTCGGTATCCAAATACTATCGTCCTATATGTCAATCTTTACCTCTCGACCATTTCGAGACTCCTCGTCATGTCCGTGATCTCATCCAGGACTCCAAAATACATTCGGTCACCAAAACATATAACACTATATCGTCAACGAACATTAAGCGTGCGGACCCTACGAGTTCGAGAACTATGTAGACATGACCGAGACACCTCTCCGGTCAATAACCAATAGCAGAAACTCGATGCCCATATTGGCTCCTACATATTCTACGAAGATCTTTATTGGTCGAACCGTTATGACAAAATACGTAATTCCCTATGTCCATTAGTATGTTACTTGCCCAAGATTCGATCGTCGGTATCTTCATACCTAGTTCAATCTCGTTACCGGCATGTCTCTTTACTCATTCCGTAATACATCACTTTGTGACTAACGTCATTTGCTTGCAAGCTCATGATGTGTATTACCGAGAGGGCCCAGAGATACCTCTCCGATACTCAGAGTGACAAATCCTAATCTCGATATATGCCAACTCAACAAACACCTTCGGAGATACCTGTAGAGCATCTTTATGATCCCACAGTTACATTGTGACATTTGATAGCACACAAGGTATTCCTCCGGTATCCGGGAGTTGCATAATCTCATATTTGAAGGAATATGTATTTGACATTAAGAAAGCAATAGTAATAAAACTGAACGATCATTATGCTAAGCTAACGGATGGGTCTTGTCCATCACATCATTCTCCTAATGATGTGATCCTATTATCAAATGACAACACATGTCTATGGTTAGGAAACCTTAACCATCTTTGATCAACGAGCTAGTCTAGTAGAGGCTTACTAGGGACACGGTATTTGTTTATGTATTCACACATGTATTTAAGTTTTCGATCAATACAATTCTAGCATGAATAATAAACCTTTATCATCAATAAGGAAATATAAAATAACAACTTTATTATTGCCTCTAGGGCATATTTTCTTCAGTCTCCCACTTGCACTACAGTCATTAATCTAGTTCACATCACCATGTGATTTAACACTCATAGTTCACATCGCCATGTGACCAACGCCCAAAGAGTTTACTAGAGTCAATAATCTAGTTCACATCGCCATGTGATTAACACCCAAAGAGTACTAAAGTGTGATCATGTTTTGCTTGTGAGGGATGTTTAGTCAATGGGTCTGTCACATTCAGATCCGTATGTAGTTTGAAAATTTCTATGTCTACAATGCTTTGCATGGAGCTACTCTAGCTAATTGCTCTCACTTTCAATATGTATCCAGATCGAGACTCAGAGTCATCCAGATCGGTGTCAAAGATTGCATCGATGTTACTCTTTACGACGAACTCTTTATCACCTCCATAACCGAGAAACATTTCCTTAGTCTTCTTTAGGTACCTAAGGATAATTTTGACCGCTGTCCAGTGATCTACTCATGGATCACTATTGTACCCCCTTGCCAAACTCATGGCAAGGCACACAATACGTCTGGTACACAACATGGCATACTTTATAGAACCTATGACTGAGGCATAGGGAATGACTTTCATTCTCTCTATATATTTTGCCGTGGTCGGGTTTTGAGTCTTACTCAACTTCACACCTTGTAACACAGGCAAGAACCCTTTCTTTGACTGATCCATTTTGAACTTCTTCAAAACTTTATCAAGGTATATGCTTTGTGAAAGTCCTATCAAGTGTCTTGATCTATCTCTATAGATCTTGATGCCCAATATATAAGCAGCTTCACCGAGGTCTTTCATTGAAAAATTCTTATTCAAGTATCCTTTTATGCTATCCAGAAATACTATATCATTTCCGATCAACAATATGTCATCCACATATAATATCAGAAATGCTACAGAGTTCCCACTCACTTTCTTGTAAATACAGGCTTCACCGTAAGTCTGTATAAAACCATATTCTTTGATCACCTCATCAAAGCGTATATTCCAACTCCGAGATGCTTGCACTAGTCCATAGACGGATCGCTGGAGCTTGCACACTTCGTTAGCACCTTTAGGATCGACAAAACCTTCTGGTTGCATCATATACAACTCTTCTTTAAGAAATCCATTAAGGAATGCAGTTTTGACGGCCATTTGCCAAATTTCATAATGCAATTGCTAACATGATTCGGACTGACTTAAGCATCGCTACGGAGAGAAGGTCTCATCGTAGTCAACCCCTTGAACTTGTTGAAAACCTTTCGCAACAAGTCGAGCTTGGTAGATGGTGAAATTACCATCAGTGTATGTCTTCTTCTTGAAGATCCATTTATTCTCAATGGCTTGTCGATCATCGGGCAAGTCCACCAAAGTCCGCACTTTGTTCTCATACATGGATCCTATATCAGATTTCATGGCCTCAAGCCATTTATCGGAATCTGGGCTCATCATAGCTTCTTCATAGTTCGTAGGTTCGTCATGGTCTAGTAACATGACTTCCAGGACAGGATTACCGTACCACTCTGGTGCGGATTTCTCTGATGTGCTACTTTCCAAATTGAGAGAAGGTATAATTACCTCATCTAGTTCTACTTTCCTCCCACTCACTTCTTTCGAGAGAAACTCCTTCTCTAGAAATGTTCCATTCTCAACAACAAAGATCTTGCCTTCGGATCTGTGGTAGAAGGTGTACCCAATTGTTTTCTTAGGGTATCCTATGAAGACGCACTTCTCCGATTTGGGTTCGAGCTTATCAGGCTGAAGCCTTTTAACATAAGTGTCGCAACCCCAAACTTTAAGAAACGACATCTTAGGTTTCTTGCCAAACCATAGTTCATACGGTGTCGTCTCAATAGATTTAGATGGTGCCCTTTTTAACGTGAATGCGGTTGTCTCTAATGCATAACCCCAAAATGATAGTGGTAAATCGGCAAGAGACATCATAGAACGCACCATATCCAATAAAGTACAGTTATGACGTTCGGATACACCATTACGCTGTGGTGTTCCAGGTGGCGTGAGTTGTGAAACTACTCCACAATGTTTTAAATGAAGGCCAAACTCGTAACTCAAATATTTGCCTCCGCGATCAGATCATAGAAACTTTATTTTCTTATTACGATGATTCTCCACTTCACTCTGAAATTCTTTGAACTTCTCAAATGTTTCAGACTTGTGTTTCATCAAGTAGATATACCCATACCTACTCAAATCATCTCTGAAGGTGAGAAAATAACGATACCCGCCACGTGCTTCAACACTCATTGGACCGCATACATCGGTACGTATTATGTCCAATAAGTCATTAGCTCACTCCATTGTTCTGGAGAACGGAGTTTTAGTCATCTTGCCCATGAGGCATGGTTCGCAAGTATCAAATGATTCATAATCAAGTGATTCCAAAAGTTCATCTACATGGAGTTTCTTCATGCGCTTTACACCAATATGACCTAAACGGCAGTGCCACAAGTATGTTGCACTATCATTATCAACTTTGCATCTTTCGGCATCAATATTATGAATATGTGTATCACTACGATCGAGATTCAATAAACCATTCACATTGGGTGTATGACCGTAGAAGGTTTTATTCATGTAAACAGAACAACAATTATTCTCTGACTTAAATGAATAAACGTATTGCAATAAACATGATCTAATCATATTCATGCTCAAAGCAAACACCAAATAACATTTATTTAGGTTCAACACTAAGGTTCAACACTAATCTCGAAGGTAGAGGGAGTGTGCGATGGTGATCATATCAACCTTGGAATCATTTCCAACACACATCGTCACCTCGCTTTTAACTAGTTTCTGCAACTCCTATTTCGAGTTACTAATCTTAGCAACTGAATCGGTATCAAATACCTAGGGGTTACTATGAACACTAGTAAAATACACATCAATAACATGTATATCAAATACCTTTGTTCACTTTGCCATCCTTCTTATCCACCAAGTATTTGGGGCAGTCCGCTTCCAGTGACCAGTCCCTTTGCAGTAGAAGCACTCAGTTTAGGCTTCGGTCCAGCTTTGGGCTTCTTCCCGGGAGTGGCAACTTTCTTGCCATTCTTCTTGAAGTTCCCTTTCTTTCCCTTGCCCTTTTTCTTGAAACTAGTGGTCTTGTTAACCATCAACACTTGATGCTCATTCTTGATTTCTACCATCGCCGATTTCAGCATCGCGAAGAGCTCGGGAATCATTTTCATCATCCCTTGCATATTTGCTACCTCTTGAGCACTGTGTTGGTTTTCCCTTGAAGAGGAAAGGGTGATGCAGTAAAGTAGCGTAAGTATTTCCCTCAGTTTTTTAGAACCAAGGTATCAATCCAGTAGGAGGCCACGCCCAAGTCCCTCGCACCTACACAAACAAATATAAACCTCGCAACCAACGCAATAAAGGGGTTGTCAATCCCTTCATGGTCACTTACGAAAGTGAGATCTGATAGATATGATAAGATAATATTTTTGGTATTTTTTAATAGAGATGCAAAGTAAAATAAAAGGCAATAAAAATAGCTAAGTGTTGGAAGATTAATATGATGGAAAGTAGACCCGGGGGCCATAGGTTTCACTAGTGGCTTCTCTCGAGAGCATAAGTATTACGGTGGGTGAACAAATTACTGTTGAGCAATTGATAGAATTGAGCATAGTTATGAGAATATCTAGGTATGATCATGTATATAGGCATCACGTCCGTGACAAGTAGACCGACTCCTGCCTGCATCTACTACTATTACTCCACACATCGACCGTTATCCAGCATGCATCTAGAGTATTAAGTTCAAAAGAATAGAGTAATGCTTTAAGTATGACGACATGATGTAGAGGGATAAACTCATGCAATATGATATAAACCTCATCTTGTTATCCTCGATGGCAACAATACAATACGTGCCTTGCTGCCCCTGCTGTCACTGGGAAAGGACACCGCAAGATTGAACCCAAAGCTAAGCACTTCTCCCATTGCAAGAAAGATCAATCTAGTAGGCCAAACCAAACTGATAATTCGAAGAGACTTGCAAAGATAACCAATCATACATAAAAGAATTCAGAGAAGATTCAAATATTGTTCATAGATAAACTTGATCATAAGCCCACAATTCATTGGTCTCAACAAACACACCGCAAAAGAAGATTACATCGAATAGATCTCCACGAGAATCGTGGAGAACTTTGTATTGAGATCCAAAGAGAGAGAAGAAGCCATCTAGCTAATAACTATGGGCCCAAAGGTCTGAGGTAAACTACTCACACATCATCGGAGAGGCTATGGTGTTGATGTAGAAACCCTCCGTGATCAATGCCCCCTCCAGTAGGACGCCGGAAAAGGCCCCAAGATGGGATCTCACGGGTAGAGAAGGTTGTGGCGGTGGAATTAGGTTTTCGTGGATGTCTGTGTTGGTTTGGGGGTACGTAGGTATATATAGGAGGAAGAAGTACGTCGGTGGAGCAACATGGGCCCCACGAGGGTGGAGGGCGCGCCCAGGGGGTAAGCGCGCCCCCCTGCCTCGTGCTCTCCTGGTTGATTTCTTGACGTAGACTCCAAGTCCTCTGGATCACGTTTGTTCCGAAAATCACGTTCCTGAAGGTTTCATTCCGTTTGGACTCCGTTTGATATTATTTTTGTGCGGAACTCTGAAATAGGCAAAAAAACAACAATTTGGGTTGGGCCTCCGGTTAATAGGTTAGTCCCAAAAATAATATAAAAGTGTATAACAAAGCCCATTAATCATCCAAAACAGAATATAATATAGCATGAAGCAATAAAAAATTATAGATATGTTGGAGACATATCAAGCATCCCCAAGCTTAATTCCTGCTCGTCCTCGAGTAGGTAAACGATAAAAACAGAATTTTTGATGTGGAATGCTACTTGGCATAATTTTTAATGTAACCCTCTTAATTGTGGTATGAATATTCAGATCCGAAAGATTCAAGATAAAAGTTTAATATTGACATAAAAGTAATAATACTTCAAGCATACTAACTAAGCAATTATGTCTTCTCAAAATAACATGGCCAAAGAAAGTTCATCCCTACAAAATCATATAGTTTAGTCATGCTCCATTTTCGTCACACAAGAATGCTCTCATCATGCACAACCCCGATGACAAGCCAAGCAATTGTTTCATACTTTAGTAATCTCAAACTTTTTCAACCTTCACGCAATACATGAGCGTGAGCCATGGATATAGCACTATGGGTGGAATAGAATATAATGATGGGGTTATGTGGAGAAGACAAAAAAGGAGAAAGTCTCACATCAACGTGGCTAATCAACGGGCTATGGAGATGCCCATCGATTGATGTTAATGCAAGGAGTAGGGATTGCCATGCAACGGATGCACTAGAGCTATAAATGCATGAAAGCTCAACAAAAGAAACTAAGTGGGTGTACATCCAACTTGCTTGCTCACAAAGACCTAGGGCATTTGAGGAAGCCCATTGAAATGTAAAAGCCAAGTTCTATAATGAAAAATTCCCACTAGTATATGAAAATGACAAAACAAGAGACTCTCTATCATGAAGATCATGGTGCTACTTTGAAGCACAAGTGTGGAAAAAAGGATAGTAGCATTGTCCCTTTTTATTTTCTTCCTTTTTTTGGGCCTTCCTTTTTTTATTTGGCCTTTCTTCTTTTTTTATTGGGACAATGTTCTATGAATGATGATCATCACGCTTTTATTTATTTATAACTCAATGATTACAACTCGATACTAGAACAAAGTATGACTCTATATGAATGCCTGCGGCGGTATACCGGGATAGGCAATAAATCAAGAGTAACATGTATGAAAAATTATGAATGGTGGCTTTGCCACAAATACGATGTCAACTACATGATCATGCAAAGCAATATGACAATGATGAACGTGTCATGATAAACGGAACGGTGGAAAGTTGCATGGCATATATCTCGGAATGGCTATGGAAATGCCATAATAGGTAGGTATGGTGGCTATTTTGAGGAAGATATAAGGAGGTTTATGTGTGACAGAGCGTATCATATCACGGGGTTTGGATGCACCAGCGAAGTTTGCACCAACTCTCAATGTGTGAAAGGGCAATGCATGGTACCGAAGAGGCTAGCAATGATGGAAGGGTAAGAGTGTGTATAATCCATGGACTCATCATTAGTCATAAAGAACTCACATACTTATTGCAAAAATCTACAAGTCATCAAAAACCAAGCACTACGCGCATGCTCCTAGGGGGATAGATTGGTAGGAAAAGACCATCGCTCATCCCCGACCGCCACTCATAAGGAACACAATCAAAGAACACCTCATGTTTCAAATTTGTTACATAACGTTTACCATACGTGCATGCTACGGGACTTGCAAACTTCAACACAAGTATTTCTCAATTTCACAACTACTCAGCTAGCACAACTTTAATATCGCTACCTCCATATCTCAAAACAATCATCAAGTATCAAACTTCTCTTAGTATTCAACACACTCATAAGAAAGTTTTACTAGTCTTGAATACCTAACATATTAGGATTAATTTCCCAATTTAAGCAAATTGCCATGCTGTTTAAGACTCTTAAAATAATATAAGTGAAGCATGAGAGAATAATAGTTTCTATAAAACAAAACCACCGCCGTGCTCTAAAAGATATAAGTGAAGCACTAGAGCAAAAACTATATAGCTCAAAAGATATAAGCGAAGCACATAGAGTATTCTAATAAATTCCGAATCATGTGTGTCTCTCTCAAAAGGTGTGTACAGCAAAGATGATTGTGGTAAACTAAAAAGCAAAGACTCAAATCATACAAGACGCTCCAAGGAAAACACATATCATGTGGTGAATAAAAATATAGCTTCAAGTAAAGTTACCGATGGAAGTAGATGAAAGAGGGGATGCCTTCCGGGGCATCCCCAAGCTTTGGCTTTTTGGTGTCCTTAGATTATCTTGGTGTGCCATGGGCATCCCCAAGCTTAGGCTCTTGCCACTCCTTGTTCCATAATCCATCAAATCTTTTACCAAAACTTGAAAACTTCACAACACAAAACTTAGCAGAAAATCTCGTGAGCTCCGTTAGCGAAAGAAAACAAAACACCACTTCAAGGTACTGTAATGAACTCATTATTTATTTATATGGGTGTTAAACCTACTGTATTCCAACTTCTCTATGGTTTATAAACTATTTTACTAGCCATAGATTCATCAAAATAAGCAAACAACACACCAAAAACAGAATCTGTCAAAAACAGAATAGTCTGTAGTAATCTGTAACTAACGCAAACTTCTGGAACTCAAAAAATTCAGCCAAAAAAGGACGACCTAGAAAATGTGTTTATTGATCAGCAGCAATTGGAATCAGTATTTTATCACGTTCTGGTGATTTTTAACAATTGTTTTCGTGAACAGAAAGTTTCTGGAATTTTCAGCAAGATCAAATAACTATCATCCAAGAAGATCCTATAGGTTTAACTTGGCACAAACAATAATTAAAACATAAAAACAAATCTAACCAGAGGCTAGATCAAATATTTATCCTAACAGAAGCAAAAAGAAAAAAAGAAAAATAAAATTGGGTTGCCTCCCAACAAGCGCTATCGTTTAACGCCCCTAGCTAGGCATAAAAGCAAGGATAGATCTAGGTATTGCCATCTTTGGAAGGCAATCCATAAGTGGCTCTCATAATAGATTCATAAGGTAATTTAATCTTCTTTCTAGGGAAGTGTTCCATGCCTTTCCTTAACGGAAATTGGAATCTAATATTCCCTTCCTTCATATCAATAATTGCACCAATCGTTCTAAGGAAAGGTCTACCAAGAATAATAGGACATGAAGGATTGCAATCTATATCACGAACGATAAAATCTACGGGCACATAATTCCTATTTGCAACAATAAGAACATCATTAATCCTTTCCATAGGTTTCTTAATAGTGGAATCCGCAAGGTGCAAGTTTAAAGAGCAATAATCAAATTCGCGGAAACCTAACAAATCACACAAAGTTTTTGGAATCGTGGAAACACTAGCACCCAAATCACACAAAGCATAGCATTCATGATCTTTAATTTTAATTTTAATAGTAGGTTCCCACTCATCATAAAGTTTTCCAGGGATAGAAACTTCCAACTCAAGTTTTTCTTCATAAGATTGCATCAAAGCATCAACGATATGTTTGGTAAAAGCTTTATGTTGACTATAAGCATGAGGAGAATTTAGCACGGATTGCAACAACCAAATACAATCTATCAAAGAGCAATTATCATAATTAAATTCCTTGAAGTCCAAAATAGTGGGTTTATTAATATCTAGGGTTTTGTTCTCTTCAATCCCACTTTTATCAATTTTGGCATCAAGATCTAAAAACTCTGAACTTTTGGAACGCCTTCTAGGTAAAGGTGGATCATATTCAGTCCCATCATTATCAAGATTCATATTGCAAAACAAAGATTTAATAGGGGACACATCAATACCTTTTAGATCTTCATCTTTATTTTCATAGAAACTAGAAGAACACGCTTTTACAAAGCAATCTTTCTTAGCACGCATCCTAGCGGTTCTTTCTTTGCACTCCTCAATGGAAATTCTCATGGCTTTGAGAGACTCATTGATATCATGCTTAGGTGGAATAGATCTAAGTTTCAAAGAATCAACATCAAGAGAAATTCTATCAACGTTCCTAGCCAATTCATCAACCTTAAGCAATTTTTCTTCAAGCAAAGCATTGAAATTCTTTTGCGAATTCATAAACTCCTTAACACTAGTCTCAAATTCAGAGGGCATATTATTAAAATTTCCATAAGAATTGTTGTAGGAATTACCATAATTATTAGAGGCATTACTAGGGAATGGCCTAGGAAAGTTTCCTCTATACGCGTTGTTACCAAAATTATTCCTACCAACAAAATTCACATCCATAGATTCACTATTATTCTCAATCAAAGTAGACAAATGCATATCATTAGGATCAGAAGAAACACTTTTAGTAGCAAATAATTTCATAAGTTCATCCATCTTTCCACTCAAAACATTAATTTCTTCTATCGCATGCACTTTTTTATTAGTAGATCTTTCGGTGTGCCATTGAGAATAATTAACCATAATATTATCTAGGAGTTTAGTAGCTTCTCCTAAAGTGATTTCCATAAAAGTACCTCCCGCGGCCGGATCTAAAAGATTTCTAGAAGCAAAATTCAATCCAGCATAAAAAAATTGTATAATCATCCAAAGATTTAAACCATGTGTAGGGCAATTACGTATCATTAATTTCATCCTTTCCCAAGCTTGTGCAACATGTTCATGATCAAGTTGCTTAAAACTCATAATATCGTTTCTAAGAGAGATGATCTTAGCGGGAGGAAAATACTTAGAGATAAAAGCATCTTTGCACTTATTCCAAGAATCAATACTATTTTTAGGCAAAGACGAAAACCAAGCTTTAGCACGATCTCTAAGCGAAAAAGGAAATAGCTTCAATTTAACAATATCATTGTCCACATCTTTCTTCTTTTGCATATCACACAAATTAACGAAGCTATTTAGATGGGTAGCGGCATCTTCACTAGGAAGGTCGGCGAATTGATCTTTCATAACAAGATTCAACAAAGCAGCATTAATTTCACAAGATTCAGCATCAGTAAGAGGAGCAATCGGAGTGCTAAGAAAATCATTGTTCTTGGTATTGGTGAAGTCACACAATTTAGTATTATCTTGAGCCATTGTGACAAACAAGCAATCCAACACAGGAGCAAACAAGAAGCAAGCGAAAAAGAGGCGAATGGAAAAGAGAGGGCGAACAAAACGGCAAGGGTGAACTGGGGGAGAGGAAAACGAGAGGCAAATGGCAAATAATGTAATGCGGGAGGTAAGAGTTTGTGATGGGTACTTGGTATGTTGACTTTTGTGTAGACTCCCCGGCAACGGCGCCAGAAATCCTTCTTGCTACCTCTTAAGCACTGCGTTGGTTTTCCCTTGAAGAGGAAAGGGTGATGCAGTAAAGTAGCGTAAGTATTTCCCTCAGTTTTTGAGAACCAAGGTATCAATCCATTAGGAGGCCATGCCCAAGTCCCTCGCACCTACACAAACAAATATAAACCTCGCAACCAACGCAATAAAGGGGTTGTCAATCCCTTCACGGTCACTTACGAAAGTGAGATCTGATAGATATGATAAGATAATATTTTTGGTATTCTTATAATAGAGATGCAAAGTAAAATAGAAGGCAATAAAAATAGCTAAGTGTTGGAAGATTAATATGATGGAAAATAGACCCGGGGGCCATAGGTTTCACTAGTGGCTTCTCTCGAGAGCATAAGTATTATGGTGGGTGAACAAATTACTGTTGAGCAATTGATAGAATTGAGCATAATTATGAGAATATCTAGGTATGATCATGTATATAGGCATCACGTCCGTGACAAGTAGACCGACTCCTGCCTGCATCTACTACTATTACTCCACACATCGACCGCTATCCAGCATGCATCTAGAGTATTAAGTTCAAAAGAACAGAGTAATGCTTTAAGTATGATGACATGATGTAGAGGGATAAACTCATGCAATATGATATAAACCCCATCTTGTTATCCTCAATGGGAACAATATAATACGTGCCTTGCTGCCCCTGTTGTCACTGGGAAAGGACACCGCAAGATTGAACCCAAAGCTAAGCACTTCTCCCATTGCAAGAAAGATCAATCTAGTAGGCCAAACCAAACTGATAATTCGAAGAGACTTGCAAAGATAACCAATCATACATAAAAGAATTCAGAGAAGATTCAAATATTGTTCATAGATAAACTTGATCATAAACCCACAATTCATCGGTCTCAACAAACACACCGCAAAAGAAGATTACATCGAATAGATCTCCACGAGAATCATGAAGAACTTTGTATTGAGATCCAAAGAGAGAGAAGAAGCCATCTAGCTAATAACTATGGACCCGAAGGTCTGAGGTAAACTACTCACGCATCATCGGAGAGGCTATGGTGTTGATGTAGAAGCCCTCCGTGATCAATGCCCCCTCCGGCAGGATGCCGGAAAAGGCCCCAAGATGGGATCTCACGGGTACAGAAGGTTGCGGCGGTGGAATTAGGTTTTCGTGGATGCCTGTGTTGGTTTGGGGGTACGTAGGTATATATAGGAGGAAGAAGTACATCGGTGGAGCAACGTGGGCCCCACGAGGGTGGAGGGCGCGCCCTCTGCCTCGTGCTCTCCTGGTTGATTTCTTGATGTAGACTCCAAGTCCTCTGGATCACGTTTGTTTCGAAAATCACGTTCCCGAAGGTTTCATTCCATTTGGACTCTGTTTGATATTCTTTTTCTGCGAAACTCTGAAATAGGCAAAAAAACAGCAATTTGGGTTGGGCCTCCGGTTAATAGGTTAGTCCAAAAAATAATATAAAAGTGTATAACAAAGCCCATTAATCATCCAAGACGAAATATAATATAGCATGAGCAATCAAAAATTATAGATACGTTGGAGACGTATCAATATTATAGTTCATCACGAAGTTCTAATAGCTTGGTGATAGTGACTAGAGAACTTTGTCAATCACTATGTTATCTGGAAGATTAACTCCCACTTGATTCAAGCGATTGTAGTACCCAGACATTCTGAGCACACGCTCACTGGTTGAGCTATTCTCCTCCATCTTGTAGGCAAAGTACTTGTCAGATGTCTCATACCTCTCGACACGGGCATGAGTCTGAAATACCAATTTCAGCTCTTGGAACATCTCATATGCTCCGTGGCGTTCAAAACGTTTTTGAAGTCCCGGTTCTAAGCCTTAAAGCATGGCACACTAAACTATTAAGTAGTCATCTTGCCAAACATTCATAACGTGTGCATCTGCTCCTGTAATAGGTATGTCACCTAGCGGTGCATCAAGGACATAATTCTTCTGTGCAGCAATGAGGATAATCCTCAGATCACGGACCCAGTCCACATCATTGCTACTATCATCTTTCAACTTATTTTTCTCTAGGAACATATCAAAAATAGGGGAGCTACATTGCGAGCTATTGATCTACAACATAGATATGCAAAAATTATTAAGACTAAGTTCATAATAAATTTAAGTTCAATTAATCAAATTACTAATGAACTCCCACTTAAATTAATATCCCTCAAGTTATTTAAGTGATACATGATCCAAATCAACTAACCCATGTCCGATCATCACGTGAGATGGGTAGTCATCAATTGTGAACATCTCTATGTTGATCATATCTACTATATGACTCATGTTTGACCTTTCGGTCTCCAGTGTTCCGAGACCATGTTTGTACATGCTAGGCTCGTCAAGTTTAACCCAAATATTCTACATGTGTAAAACTGTCTTACACTCGTTGTATGTGAACGTAGAGTCTATCACAGCTGATCATCACGTGGTGTCTCGAAACAAAAACTGTAGCAACGATGCATACTCAGGGAGAACACTTTTATCTTGAAATTAAGTGAAGGGATCATCTTATAATGCTACTGCCGTTCTAAGCAAAATAAGATGTATAAAATATAAATATCACGTGCAATCAAAATATGTGACATGATATGGACATCATCTTGTGCTTTTGATCTCCATCCCCAAAGCATCGTCATGATCTCCATCGTCACCAGCTTGACACCTTGATCTTTTTAGAGGAAAGGCATCGGACGAGCCCGATAGGAGGCTCGAACCTAGCCCGACTTTGAATTAACAAAGCCATCAACCGACCAGGATTACATTGATCAACCACATACATGCAACATGAAAAGAAAGTAAAGGAAGACACTAAGGCAGAACAACCTCAGGTGGCCGATACAAGGTGCAAAACAGGACAGTGCACAAAACTAAGACTACACAAGCAGCTACCAAGATGAAACTGAAGAACTAAGCTTGATCAGTCAAGGTCTTCATCCACCGAAGCAACTAGCACCACACCGAACTTGTGGAAAGTAGCAATGTGAAAGGAGAAGGCCCAAGTCCACTCCTGCATGATGAACAACCTGGGCATAATGAAATCCGTCTTCGTCGCCATAGGAGGCCACAACCTTCTTGTCGTCGGCAGGCGAAGTGGTTCCCCAAGAAACCAAATTCACAAATGGCAACCAGGTGTACCATGGGAGGGGTTGCAACAGACCACATTGTGCTCCACAAGAAACTTCAGTTGCCATGGCACAACCACAAAGGAGACGCGCACCACAGGATAAGAACGGGAACCATATCGACACGGCGAGAGGTTGATGAAGAGCAATGCCGCCACAGCAGCCACCAACACATCCAAACGCGACATCCACCCCGCAGTCCAAGGACGGTGCCTTCGGGAAGGCGAACGATGCCGTAGCGCCTCTGTCGTCTCGAAGCAGGAACAAGGTTTTCACCTAGATGCATGGGTGGATGGGTGGGGGTGGGATACCTCAACGAAGCCTCCAAGAAGAAGTTCGACGCCGCGGCATCGTTGATGTTGTGGTCGCCGCCGACGGCCAAGGGTTTCCCCCGGTCCCAGGAGCCCCACCGCCAAAACACCGCCAACCACCGGATCAGGTGAGCAGGGCCGCACCGGAGCTGAGATCGAACGGGAGAAGGTGAGGAGGATGGAGTTGGAGTTGGTCGATTCAGATCTGGAGGCCGACTGACGGAGGAAATCCGGCCACCGCAAGCTCCATCCATCGGGGCCTCGCCGCCCAAGCAAGCCGAGGAGCCCAGCCGGGCACCCGCAACCGTCGTCCGCCGCAAGGAACAGCGCTGCCCACCTTGACCGGGGCCGCCACCCCGGCACGCCATGCCCTCCGCGCGAGGCAGGAGAGGCAAGCCTCGCCGCCACCTTCCTCGTCGCCGCGCGGGCTTGCCGGCGGCTGCCTCCAATGGTGGCAAGGTTAGGAAGGAGGAGGGGAGAGGCCGGTGATACGTCTCCAACATATCTTTAACTTATGAAGTATTCATGCTGTTATTTTATCATTCTTGGATGTTTTACAATCATTTTATAGCAACTTTATATCATTTTTTGGGACTAACCTATTGACCCAGTGCCCAGTGCCAGTTGCTATTTTTTGCTTGTTTTTTACATCGCAGGATATCAATACCAAACGGAGTCCAAACGCAATGAAACTCCACGGAGATTTTTTATGGGCCAGAAGACATCCATTGGGCCAAAGCAGCATCGAGGGGGTGCCCCGAGGGGGGCACAACCCACCAGGGCGCGCCAGGCCCCCTGGCGCGCCCAGGTGGGTTGTGCCCACTTCGGTGGTCTCCCGCATCCCTTCTTTGCACTATAAATTCCCAAATATTCTGAAACCCTTCGGGGTTAACCTAGATCAGAAGTTCCGCCGCTGCAAGGCTCTGTATCCACCAAAAACCAATCTAGCTCCGTTCCAGCACCCTGCCGGAGGGGGGACTCGTCTCCGGTGGCCATCTTCATCATCCCGGCGGCCACCACGATGAGGAGGGAGTAGTCCACCCTCGGGGCTGAGGGTTTGTACCAGTAGCTATGTGTTTAATCTCTCTCTCTCGTGATCTATATCATGGGCTTTGTTAATATAGATGGATCATATGATGTTTCTCCCCTCTATACTCTTGTTGTGATGAATTGAGTCTTTACCCTTTGAAGTTTTGTCTTGTCGGATTGAATATTCAGAGATGAGAACACATGATGTATGTCTTGCGGTATGAATACTTGAGGTGACAATTGGGGTATCATATTGATTCACTTGATATATGTTATGGCACTCAACTTCCGGATTCCCAAGGTGACGTTGGGGTAATCTATGCATAGGGGTTGATGCACGTTTTTATTATCTTTTCTCTGATAGAAACTTTGGGGTCTCTTTGTAGTTCTTTGTGTGGATTGAGTATTATGAATATGAATTTGCTTTGGTGTTATTTTAGTATGAACTCTTGATTAGATCGATCGGAAAGAATAGCTTGCGTTATTTTAGTACGAACTCTAGGATAGATCAAACGGAAAGAATAGCTTTGAGGTGGTTTCGTACCCTACAAACAATTTATATCTTTTGTTCTCCGCTAATAGGAACTCGGGAGTGATTCTTTATTGCACTTTGAGGGATAATCATATGATCCAACTATGTTAGCATTGTTGAGAGGTTGCACTAATGAAAGTACGGACCCTAGGCCTCATTTTCAAGCATTGCAATACCGTTTTTGTGCCCGTTTACTAATTGCTACCTTGCTGTTTTTATTTATTCAGATTATAAAAATATATTTCTACCATCAATATTACACTGTTATCACCATCTCTTCGCCGAACTAGTGCACCTATACAATTTTCCATTGTATTGGGTGTGTTGGGGACACAAGAGATTTCTTGTATTTGGTTGCAGGATAGTTTGAGGGAGACCATCTTCATCCTACACCTCTCATGGATTGATAAACCTTAGGTCATCCACTTGAGGGAAAATTGCTACTGTCCTACAAAACTCTGCGCTTGGAGGCCAACACATGTCTACAAGAATAAAGTTGCTTAGTAGACATCAAGCTCTTTTCTGGCGCTGTTGCCGGGGAGGTGAGTGCTTGAAGGTATATCTTTAGATCTTGCAATCGAATCTTTTTGTTTCTTGTTTATCACTAGTTTGGTCTATAAAAGAAAACTACATAAAAATGGAATTGAGGTTGCATCATATTATTGATCATCTTTATAATATCTTTCTTGAAAATGATGGATCGGAAAATTGTGCTCAATTGTTATAAGAAGAAGTCAATAAAATGTTTGGCACAAAATATTAGAATGATGATCATGATTGCAATGTTGTTAGTATGAATTCTTTGAATATCCATGATGCTAATTATATGAAAAGCCATAAGCTTGGGGATGCTATATTTGATGAGGATAATATTTTTACTCCCCCAAGTTTTGATGGGAAAAATTATAAAAGCATGCCTCCTATTTATGATGATTATATTGATGAAAGTGGATTTGGAGAGGTCATGACTTTATTTAATGATGAATCCACCATTTTGGATGAGGCTTCAATTGACTATGATAACAAACTTGCTATCTATGATGATTATGGTGATGGCATGTATGCTATAAAGAATAATGATAACCATGAAACTTGTCATCATGATTTCATTTTCAATCCCATGATAGTTATTTTGTTGAGTTTGCTCCCACTACTATTCATGAGAATAAATTTGCTTATGTGGAGAGTAACAAAATTTCTATGCTTATGCATCATGAAAAGAATGCTTTATGTGATAGTTATATTGTTGAATTCATTCATGATGCTACTGAAAATTATTATGAGAGAGGAACATATGCTTTTACATATTGCAAAAATTTCAAGTTTCCCCTCTATGTGTTGAAAATTTTGAAGTTATGCATGTTTTTCCTTCCTATGCTAGTTGATTCTTGTTCCCATAAGTTGTTTGCTCATAAAATCCCTATGCATAGGAAGTGGGTTAGACTTAAATGTGCTACTCATATGCTTCATGATGCTCTCTTTATGTTTCAATTCTTATCTTTTATGCGAGCATCATTGAAATCATCATGCCTAGCTAAAAGGCATTAAAAACGCTTGTTGGGAGACAACCCAACACTTTTACCTACTGTTTTTGTGTGTTCACATGATTATGCTACTGTATTGATCATGTTTTATTGCTTTTGTTTCAATAAAGTGCCAAGTAAAGCCTTTGGGATCATGTTGGGTGATAGTTGATTCGATCTTGCTGAAAAACAGAAACTTTTGCGCTCACAAAAATAAGTCTCATTTTTAAAAGAAAAGTGATTTTGAGTTGATTCTTTTTGCAGAAGTTTAATATACAAATTTCTCACGTGGTACTAATTTTTCATAATTTTTGGAGCCGCGGAAGTATGGTAGTTATCCAGATCATTACAGACTGTTTTGTTTTTGACAGATAAGGTTTTCAATGCATAGTTTGCTTGCTTTCTAGTTTCTATGGCTTATATTGCTCAATATAAATTGTGGAAATGATATGCTACAGTAGGCATTGTGTGGAAACAATTATGAATCTTTTCTTTGACAGCACCAAAGTGAAATGGTTTGCTCTTTATCATACTAACCTATCTCACGAAGTTTCGTTAAGTTTTGTGTGATTGAAGTTTTCAAGTTTTGGGTGAGATATCGATATGAGGAGAATAAGAAGTAACAAGACCCTAAGCTTGGGTATGCCCAAGGCACCCCAAATTAATATCCAAGGAATATCCAAGCAACTAAGCTTGGGGATGCCCCGGAAGGCATCCCCTCTTTCGTCTCCAACATTATCGGTAACCTTACTTGGAGCTATGTTTTCATTCGTCACATGATATGTGTTTTGCTTGGAGTGTCATTTTATTTTGATAGGATTTGCTTGCTGTTATTTAGAATAATTTTTTGCATCTTTTATTTCAATAAAAGTGGCATTGATAGCCTTTACTATGCTTATTTTACAAGTCTACATGTTGCTGTTTGAAAACAGAAAGTTTACTGCTGTTGCAAAAATTCCCTAAAAAAGTCAGAATGTGATAAAATGTTGAAACTTTTTTCATAATAAGCTCTGATAAATTTTCTACAGTGTGGTAGAATTTCATAATGTTTGGAGTTGAATAAGTATTGATACTCTTGCATTCTTTACAGACTGTACTGTTTTGGCAGATTGCTGTTATGTTTGCATTGTTTGCATATGCTTGCTTGTTTAATGAATCTATTTGAGGATAGGAGTATTAAATATGCAGAGGCATTTAGTATGCAATGTTGAATAATAATTTTAGTGATTTGCTACAGTAGAGAATGTTAAGGCTTTTGCATTGGTTTATACTAACTTATCTCATGAGTTCTTGTTTAGTTTTGTGTGGATGAAGGTTTTGAGATTTAGGAAAACCGTGATATGAGAGGAGTTAAGGAGACACAAAAGCCCAAGCTTGGGTATGCCCAAGGCACCCCAAGATAATATTACAAGAAGTCTCAAGCATCTAAGCTTGGGGATGCCCCAGTAGGCATCCCACCTTTCTTCTTCAACAATCAGCGGTTAGTATCGGTTGAGCCTAATTTTTTGCTTCTCCACATGATGTGGGCTATTCTTAGAATGTCATTTTATTTTGTTTTTGCTTGATGTTTTAATAAAATACTAAGATCTGAAAGTTTTAAATAAGAGAGAGTCCACAATTAGCTACCTATTTACCTAACTACTCGCATGATCTTCACTTATATCTTTTTGGAGTAGTTTGTCATTTACTCTTGTGCTTCACTTATATCCTATGAGTAAATTGTTGAATTAATTGAATGTCATGAAGTTGATATCTTATCATGCCTAGTGGTAGCTTCACATTGGGTTTAGAAAGTGAAACCTTTTGAAGCTTGACAATCACAATTTTGGTCATACAAGCAATTCACGAATAATTAGTATAAGGAAGAGAACTTTCACATGCAAATACACTATCCTAGAAATATTTTGTGATTGTGAGCCCCCATCAAAATATTATATGCCAAAATTGTTGACGTTGTACAAGGAAGACAACATAATGATTTATGTTTGTTCATATTCACATAGAAGTTATATTGTCATAGATCCTTCAACATGTGGTGCTTGCCCCCCATCTTTGCTAGCCAAAAATTCCGCACTAAGTAGAGATACTACTTATGCATCCAAAAACCCTTAAACCCAAATCTTACTTTCAAGAGTCCACCATACCTACCTAAGGATTGAGCAAGATCCTTCAAGTAAGTTGTCATCGGTGCAATAAGACAATAAAAATTGCTTCTAAAAGTGTTAGATCATTTAGTGTAAGAGAAAATTGAGCGTTGTACGAACTTGTGACGGCAAAGCAATAAAAGCGACGGACTGCATAATAAAGGTTGCCATCATAAGGGGCAATATAACATGACGTTTTTTTGCACTAATGGGTTGAGCATACAAACAAATAAGCGCATGGCAACCTCTGCTTCCTTCTGCGAAGGGCCTATCTTTTACTTTTCAGTATTTACTTTTATGCAAAGAGTCAAAGTTTTTCTCTCTATTCCTTTTTATTTTTCTCTTTTGGCAAGCACCGTGTGGTGAGGAAAGATCTAGGCACATATGTCCAATTGAATATGGGTAGCATGAGTTATTATTGTTGACATCACCCTTGAGGTGAATACGTTGGGAGGCAAAACAATAAGCCCCTATCTTTCTATGTGTCCGGTTGAAACGTTTTGCTCATGTGTATGCGATGAGTGTTAGCAATCATAGAAGACTATATGATGGTTGAGTATGTGGAGCTCTTACTTAAACTCTGTTGAATAAGTTGAATTCCAATTGCTTGGTGACTAAGAACATAGGTTGTTGAGTTTCAAGAGAGTTCATTGTTTGAACCTTAACATGTGAATTGGTTGCCACTATAACATGAGAAGTTTTATAAGAAAGAATTGTTGTTATGATGCTAGGAAAAGTGATTGAAATTTTCATTGATCAAACTTATGCACTTTGCTAGCATTCACACTTCATAAATTATTTCTTTTATCATTTACCTACTCGAGGACGAGTAGGAATTAAGCTTGGGGATGCTGATACGTCTCCAACGTATCTATAATTTATGAAGTATTCATGCTGTTATTTTATCATTCTTGGATGTTTTACAATCATTTTATAGCAACTTTATATCATTTTTTGGGACTAACCTATTGACCCAGTGCCCAGTGCCAGTTGCTATTTTTTGCTTGTCTTTTACATCGCAGGAAATCAATACCAAACGGAGTCCGAACGCAACGAAACTTCACGGAGATTTTTTATGGGCCAGAAGACATCCATTGGGCTAGAGCAGCACCTGGGGGGTGCCCCGAGGGGGGCACAACCCACCAGGGCGTGCCAGGCCCCCCTGGCACGCCCAGGTGGGTTGTGCCCACCTCGGTGGCCTCCCGCACCCCTTCTTTGCACTATAAATTCCCAAATATTCCGAAACCCTTCGGGGTTAACCTAGACCAGAAGTTTCGCTGCCGCAAGGCTCTGTATCCACCGAAAACCAATCTAGCTCCGTTCCGGCACCCTGCCAGAGGGGGAATCATCTCTTGTGGCCATCTTCATCATCCCTGCGGCCACCACGATGAGGAGGGAGTAGTCCACCCTCGAGGCTGAGGGTTTGTACCAGTAGTTATGTGTTTAATCCCTCTCTCTCTCTCTCTCTCTCTCGTGCTCTATATCATGGGCTTTGTTAATATAGATGGATCATATGATGTTTCTCCCCTCTATACTCCTTGTTGTGATGAATTGAGTCTTTACCCTTTGAAGTTTTGTCTTGTCGGATTGAATATTCAGAGATGAGAACACATGATGTATGTCTTGCGATATGAATACTTGAGGTGACAATTGGGGTATCATATTGATTCACTTGATGTAGGTTATGGCACTCAACTTGCGGATTCCCGAGGTGACGTTGGGGTAATTTATGCATAGCGGTTGATGCACGTTTTTATTATCTTTTCTTCGATAGAAACTTCAGGGTCTCTTTGTAGTTCTTTGTGTGGATTGAGTATTATGAATATGAATTTTCTTTGGTGTTATTTTAGTACGAACTCTTGATTAGATCGATCGGAAAGAATAGCTTGCGTTATTTTAGTACGAACTCTAGGATAGATCGAACGGAAAGAATAGCTTTGAAGTGGTTTCGTATCCTACAAACAATTTATATCTTTTGTTCTCTGCTAATAGGAACTCGGGAGTGATTCTTTATTGCACTTTGAGGGATAATCATATGATCCAACTATGTTAGCATTGCTGAGAGGTTGCACTAGAGAAAGTATGGACCCTAGGCCTCATTTTCAAGCATTGCAATACCGTTTTTGTGCCCGTTTACTAATTGCTACCTTGCTGTTTTTATTTATTCAGATTATAAAAATATATTTCTACCATCAATATTACACTTTTATCACCATCTCTTCGCCAAACTAGTGCACCTATACAATTTGCCATTGTATTGGGTGTGTTGGGGACACAAGAGATTTCTTGTATTTGGTTGCAGGGTCGTTTGAGGGAGACCATCTTCATCCTACACCTCTCACGGATTGATAAACCTTAGGTCATCCACTTGAGGGAAAATTGCTACTGTCCTACAAAACTCTACGCTTGGAGGTCCAACACGTGTCTACAAGAATAAAGTTGCGTAGTAGACATCAGCCGGCGGCGGGCTAGGGTTGGGGGCTGTCCGAGTCGCCCCAACGGAGCGATGCGGGGGCGGGTGGGGGAGTTCTGTATCGATGACACCTTGATCTCCATCGTAGCGTCGTTGCGTCAAGGTCGTCACGCCAACTATTGCTTCTACAACTATCGCTAACGCATAG
Source organism: Triticum aestivum (assembly GCF_018294505.1). Taxonomy (NCBI): domain Eukaryota; kingdom Viridiplantae; phylum Streptophyta; class Magnoliopsida; order Poales; family Poaceae; genus Triticum; species Triticum aestivum. Next base: position 511,305,197 of record NC_057814.1, read on the forward strand.
TGATAAAGTAAAGCAATTACATGGCGCTTGCACTTCATACAATAAAGAGACAACCCTAAGGCTCCTGCCGGTTGTCGATATTATAAAACATGATCATCTCATACATCAACATATATCACATCATATCTTGACCATATCACATCACAACATGCCCTGCAAAAACAAGTTAGACGTCCTCTACTTTGTTGTTGCAAGTTTTACGTGGGTGCTACGGGCTTCTAGCAAGAATCGTTCTTACCTACGCATAAAACCACAACGGTGATTCATCAAGTTTGTTGTTTTCACCTTCTTCAAGGACCGGCCGTAGTCAAATTCGATTCAACTAAAGTAGGAGAAACAGACACCCGCCAGCCACCTTTATGCAAAACTAGTTGCATGTCTGTCGGTGGAACCGGTCTCATGTGCGTGGACATGTAAGGTTGGTCCGGGCCGCTTCATCCCACAATACCGCCAAATCAAAATAAGGCGTTGGTAGTAAGCAGTATGACTATCACCTCCCACAACTCTTTGTGTTCTACTTGTGCATATCATCTACGCATAGACCTGGCTCAGATGCCACTATAGGGAATCGTTGCATGGAAAACAAAAAAAATTCAACGCACACGCAATGATCTATCCATGGAGATGCGTATCAACAAGGGGGAGAGTGTGCCTACATACCCTCGTAGACCGTAAGTGGAAGCGTTTAACAACGCGGTTGATGTAGTCGAACTTCTTCGCGCTCCAACCGATCAAGTATCGAACATACGACACCTCCGTGTTCTGCACACGTTCAGCTCGGTGATGTCCTCCGCCTTCTTGATCCAGCAAGACGGCGAGGTAGTAGATGAGTTCTAGCAGCACGATGGCATGGTGACGATGATGGTGAAGTGATCTCCGCAGGGCTTCACCTAAGCACTACAAAAATATGACCGGGGGTGTAAACGGTGGAGGGGGGCGCCGCACACGGCTAGGCAATTGTCTGTTGTGTGCTAGGTGCCCCCACCCACATATATATAGGTGGGAGGGAGGGAGGAGAAGCAAAAGGAGACGCCCAAGTAGGAGGAATCCTACTTGGGGTCCCTCCCAAGCCACGCCCCCCTTTCCTTATTTGGAGTGCGGGGAAAGGCAGGGGAGGGTGCCCCCCCCCCCACTTTCCTTTCTCCCATGAGAGGGAAAGGCTGGAGGGGCTAGCCCTCCCCTTTTCCTTCCCTAGGGCTGACCAAACAAGGGAGGGGCGCACCAGCCCCTTTGTGGGCTGGTCTGTCCCCTCCTTTGGCCCATAAGGCCGATAACTTGCCGGGGGGTGCCCGGAACCCCTTCTGGTGACCCGATTCCTTCCCGGTACGTCCCAAAACACTTCTGGTGTCCAAATACTATTGTCCTATATATCAATCTTTACTTGTCGAATATTTTGAGACTCCTCGCCATGTCTGTGATCTCATCCGGGACTCCGAACAACATTCAGTCACCAAAACATATAACTCATATAACACTATATCGTCAACGAAGTTAAGCGTGCAGACCCTACGGGTTCGAGAACTATGTAGACATGACCGAGGCACCTCTCCGGTCAATAACTAATAGCGGAACTTGGATGCCCATATTGTCTCCTACATATTCTACGAAGATCTTTATCAATCGAACCGTTATGATAACACACGTAATTCCCTTTGTCCATCGGTATGTTACTTGCCCAAGATTCGATCGTCGGTATCTTCATACCTAGTTCAATCTTGTTACCGGCTAGTTTCTTTACTCGTTCCGTAATACATCACCTTGTGACTAACTCCTTTAGTCATTTGCTTGCATGCTTATTATGTGTATTACCGAGAGGGCCCAGAGATACCTCTCCGATACTCGGAGTGACAAATCCTAATCTCGATCTATGCCAACTCAACAAACACCTTCGGAGATACCTGTAGAGCATCTTTATGATCACCCAGTTACGTTGTGACGTTTGATAGCACACAAGGTATTCCTCCGATATCCGGGAGTTGCATAATCTCATAGTCGAAGAAATATGTATTTGACATTAAGAAAGCAATAGCAATAAAACTTAACGATCATTATGCTAAGCTAACAGATGGGTCTTGTCCATCACATCATTCTCCTAATGATGGGATCCTGTTATCAAATGACAACACATGCCTATGGTTAGGAAACCTCAACCATCTTTGATCAACGAGCTAGTCTAGTAGAGGCTTACTAGAGACACGGTATTTGTTTATGTATTCACACATGTATTTAAGTTTTCGATCAATACAATTCTAACATGAATAATAGACCTTTATCATGAATAAGGAAATATAAAATAACAACTTTATTATTGCCCCCAGGGCATATTTCCTTCAATTGCAATGTTTTTTATTTTTAATTAACGTGCACCATTTTAAATAACCTAGGTTCTCCACCTCATGCAGACTCTATTGTGAAGTGGTAGGTTGAAAATAAAATAAAAACGATATGAGATTTGCCGCTATGTCATTCGGCTCTTTCCTGACCTCCACATCTTCCTCTGAGCCCCCCTCCCCCTCGACCACGTCATCTTTGGCCTCTTTATCTCCCTTCTCCCGCAGCTCCAGTTGCCAGAAGAGAGAGGAGAGAGGCCAAACCCGTACTGTGTTTATAGTAGGTGGTTTTCTTTTCTGAATAAACCAGATCTGGTGCTAGCTATTCTTTTCTGTGTGATTTCCTCTACGGTCATGGTGGATGGGGAAATAGCCATTGGAAGTGGATATCATACTGGACCTGAGATCCTACCCCTTGTCCCCGAGTTGGAGGTTTGCACTCGCTCAGTTCTCTACGCTGGCCACCACAATGGTGGTGGAGACATCAAGGAGAACAAGTGGAGCACTAGGATCCAGCATTCGAAGAGAAGTTCATCATCATTGACAATGTTGTCAACAACTCTGTTAGCCGAAGGCGGCCTCATGGAGCGGACATATCTGCATCGGCGCGATCGCATCTTCTTCATCTTGGCTTCGAAGACTATTAGAAGGTAGTGTTGCAACGGTTTGGAGTCCACCCTCTTCTCTGTTATTAGTTGTTGGAGTTGGCGGATGGCCAGCACACAGCCCCAACCTCCATGCAGAAACAAGGGACTGATTTGTAATTTTATGTCTTTGGAGTCCATAGGTTTTGCGCCAATTGGCGCAGAGACCAACTGCAACCACGACCTTATGTGAAAACAACACATCCACCAGCATAGGAAAGTTGCACATTGACTGCTAGGCAGTTGCACATCGATTGCTACATAGTTGCACATAATAGGGACTAAATTGCACACACAAAATTCATTGAGCATGCCCAATGATATATAGTTTTGAAGAGCACGTCGCAGGAATTCCAATGATGAAAACCACTGTTCAAGATATCTTCCGATATTGCGATAAATCGGCTGATTTATCGCTTACCGGTGTGTGACCGATAAGATAAATCGGCCGATATGCCGATAAACTGGCCGATTTACGCCTTATCATTGGTCGACCGATAAGTTCTCGATAAACGATATCCCCAACGATGGTGAAAACGTATCTTAATTTCAGTTTTCAATTCAAAAGTTACGGCTTTAAAAAATAAAAATATGAAATAAATGTATTCACGCTTGTTCAATAGATACCTTTCCTAATATGAATTAGCGGACCAACACTTTTCGAATCTGGTCAGACACTCAGGATTACTAGCGTGCCAACGAGCACTCACTAGACACATCCTTTTAGAAAATTTTAAAATCTAAATTAAATGTGTTCGCACATATTTATATGGGTACTTTTCTAGTAGGGATTGTGGGACCAACACTTAACCACTCTGAATTACTAGCAAGCCAACGATCACTCGTTAGACGCATTTTTTAAAAAATGAGATCTAAATTAAACTGTGTTCACACTTATTCATATGGATCTTTTCTTAGTATGGATTAGCGGGACCAACACCCGGTCACTCCGAATTACTAGTGAGCCAACGACCACTCATTATACGTATCCTTTAAAAAGTAAAATCTGAATTAAATGTGTTCACACTTGTTCACAGGGTACTTTTCTTAATATGGAATAGAGGGGAGCAACATTTTTTAAATCCGGCCAACCACTCGGGATTACTAGTAAGCCAATGACCACTAGCTAAACGCATCCTTTTTGAACAACACTATAAATCTCAAAAAATTTAAATATGGCAAACCAATATTTATTTAACAAATTACATGTCGCGAGCCTGGCAAATCCCTTCAACAAGCATGGCAAATTCTGACGTGTTCAGTTTTTTTGCTACGAATTACCAGACTTTTAGCATTAAACATGGCAAATCAACTTTTTTATAACAAATTACATGTCGTGGCAGTTCTCTTCCGCAAGCATGGCAAATCCTGACGTGTTCAGTTTTTTCTGCTAGGAATTGGCAGACATTTAGCATTTCTGTCATTTTCTTAATCAAGAGATTAATGAAACCCATGCTCCTTCGGGACCCTCCAGTGTTCAAACTATAAAAGTAGGACGCCGATATCCATCACACGTGTGGTATATTCGACATGCGCCCATACACCATGTGTGGTGTGAGTAGGAGGTAGCCCACACGGGCTGTGTGTGGGCGGACATTAAAATTGTCCACACGTGTGGACGCGGCTACTTCGTGCCACACGCCCAACAAGTACTACTCATCTCCACCCCATGCGTGTGGCACGAAGCAAAAATGCCCACACGTCCTGGCGCAGCTACCTTAGGTGCCCCGCGGGATGACGATTTAGTTGCCATCCTGGTTGGCAGATGTAGTTATTTAGGATGGCAAGTGTAGTTGTAAAAGCATGGCAACTCTATCTGTTTTGGTTAACTATAGTTGCTATGTCTAATTTATGGTAGTTGCCGCGTGTAATCAAACCGTAGTTGCCGTGTGTGATTAACTATTTGCCACATATGGTCAAACAGTAGTTGCCATGTGTGTTTACCTAGTTGCCACGTGTGGTCCAACCATAGTTGCCATGTATTGTTAATCACAGTTGCCATGTGTGTTTATCTGGTTGCCACGTACGCGCAACTGCAGTTGCCGTCTAGCAAAGAACCACAGTTGCCATGTGTGTTTACCTAGTTGCCATGTTCGCGTAACTGCAGTTGCCATCCACAACGTAGGAGTGTCGTGTGGCGAAAAGCAGTTCGCCCACACGCGCATGAACTAGGTGGTGACTGTGTGGGCAGAAACTAGTTCGCCCACACAGCGCAACTGGCAAACAGTGTGGCGCGGGCGTGTGGGCAAACTCTCCAACGCCCACACACCAGCATCGTCCTACGTGGCACACCAAATTCACCTTTTTGTGTCAAGATTCGTGCAAAAGACAGTGAACGGCGATCCAGACGTGTGGACGAGTTAGGAAACGCCCACACGTGTGAACATTAGTGTTTCCCTAAAAGTAAAGACAGAAACAGAAAATCGAGTGGTCGGTCGGATATTAAAAGACCAGACAATTAGTACTGGTGCAATTAATGAACAATAACACAAACACGCTACATGCCACGAATGGCCATTAACATCTCAAGAAGCATCACACCCTCACCGACAATTGTTTCTTGCAGGAAAGTACACTGTCTCAACTGTAGTACTAGTAGACAACTAGACATCAGAACAAGGATAAAAAATACAACCGACACTTCTTAACCAGGAAAGTAAACCGTCTGAACCAGTAGTCGTCACGAAGGATCCAATCCAATACAACTGACAGTAGCAGCATTCTTTACCCAACAAAGTAAACCATCGTCGGCCATGAATGATTTAGTTTGTTGATCCGATGGATGCCTTGCCTTGGCGTGCAACCCTTCTCTGCTCACTCGCGTGGCTGGTTGGCCATGGGCGGGATGCTCTGCTCGTTCCTGAAGTAGTTGGTGGGATCAACGGCGGCCTTCACCTTGGCGAGCTTCTCGTAGTTGCTGAGGAAGTAGCGCTGGCCCCAGAACCTGGCGTTCTCGGCGGCGCCGAAGTCGTCCTCCAGCGCGTTCTGCCCGATGTCCAGGTCCCGGAAGTTGACGTACGCCTCCCTCGGGTGCTTCGTCACGTGGTGCGCCATGAACCCGTAGAACCCGTCCAGCCAGCTCGTCGCCGCCGGCCCGCCGTCGGCGCTCATCCAGTACGCGATGTACTGGATCACGTACAGCACCCCGCGCCGGTGCGGGTACGGGGTGGCGTCCTCGGGCACGCCGCACATGAACCCGCCGTGCGGCTCCAGCACGATCACCCCGGCGCCCTTCATCGTGAACCAGCTGGCGTAGATCTCCTTCCACACCGCCTTGGGGATGGCGCGCCGGACGTAGTCGGACTTGCCCTTGCTGAAGGTGGTCGGGCTGGCGGGTCTCGGCAGGAGCACGTCCTCCACCGGCTTGCTGTTGGTGAAGCTGAAGAAGGACAGCGCCGCCGACTGCAGCCACGTCATGGGCTGGCAGTCGGCGCTCGTCATGTTCAGCTCCGGGAAGCGGTCGCGCATCGTCGAGGCGAGCGAGCCGCACTCGCCGAGGTACAGCGCCCGGAACACGGCCTGCTGCCCCGTCACCATCACCGTGATCGTGAGCTCGCTGGGGAGCGCCGGCGCCACGTCCTGCCATTTCGTGAGGATGTCGATGGCGCCCTGCTCCAGCGTCTTGGCGATGTTGAACACTGTCACCGTGGCCGGGACTGGCACCAGCTGCACCTTCCACGAGAGCACCACGCCGAAGTTGCCGCCGCCGCCGCCGCGGATGGCCCAGAACAGGTCCTCCCCCATGCCGGCCCTGTCGAGGAGATCCCCGTTGGCGTTCACCAGCTTGGCGTCCACCACCCTGTCGATGGAGAGCCCGTACTTGCGCATCATCATGCCAATCCCTCCACCGCTGAAGTGGCCGCCCACGCCGATGGTGGGGCACTCGCCGGACGGGAACGCGAGGCGGGGGTTGTTCTTGGCGACGGCGTAGTAGAGCTCCCCGATGGTGGCGCCGGACTCGACCCACGCCGTGGACGCCGCCTCGTCGACGCTGACGGCCCGGAGCGCCGCGAGGTCGAGCAGGCCGAACACCTCCTGCCGCGCCGACCGGTACGACAGGCCCTCGTAGTCGTGCCCGCCGCTGCGCACGCGGAGGCGCACGCCGTGGCCGCGGCCGCACCGGATGGCGGCCTGCACGTGCGACGCGTCGGTGGGCGTGACGATGCACAGCGGCTTGGCCGTGGTGTTGACGAACTTGGCGTTCTTGATGTAGTTGACCAGCACGCCGGCGAAGCTGCTGGAGCACTGCGTGTACACCAGCTCGCCGGGGATCTTGTCCCGCACGCACTGGAGGAAGTCGTCGGAGGAGGCCATGGAAGGAACTGCGGCGAGGAGGAGGCTCGCGAGGAACGCGAGCGCCAGGCCTCTGCCTCTGAGCGTAGCCATTTCCTTTTGCTTCTTCTCTGGCTGCTAAGAAAGTAGGAGTAGTGTGCCTAAGCTGGCCGGAGCTGGCTCCTTTATATACTGCTCTGCTCGAACACTACTCCTACCACAGTAGGAGTACTAGTATATGTTTCCACTGGTTCACTGCGTGTGCGAGGAGCTTCGGATGGTTTTGCGTGCACGTCAGGCCAAGCGTCGATTCTACTGGTTAGTTAGTTTCTAAAAATCTTAACATGATATGGCGCGCACGTTAAACATCTTCTTAGTAGGAACGGAATCGCATCGCAGCCGATTGATTGGCAATGGCATGCTTAAGCTTGAGCTTCACTCCGGGGCGATCGAGCTTGCGGTTGGCGTCGACGCCTCAACTGACCGACCCACGCTTTTGGAGATTGATGATTTTGTTTCATGGCCACGCGACGGCAGTTCACAACGACTAAATTGGTTTGGTTTGGGCGATCTCCAAGCATACTCCACTTCATACACGCACGCTGAATGTGACCCGAGCAAGATTCATCCGCTTTGACGGTGACACATGCTACATGTACATGGTACATGCAGCTATCAATAAGGACGTTTCTTCTACGTAGAATTAAACGAGTTGGATAATGAGGAAACCGCGTGACAGAATTTTGGTTGTGGCTTAGGTTTCATAGACATCGCTCAGCCTTCACTCTTCTTCCACGACCGAGGTTGTAGTAGTACTAAACAGTTTGTTGTGTGCCTGTCTTGTCCCAAATTGCCAAGCTTTAATGGTTCCTTGTGGCGTAGGCACAACAAATAAAGATGACGACGGGCCATCAAAGCTCAGGCCGTGAGGAGGACTTGAGATGTGCAGATTTTTTCATGGTTTCCGTCGATTCTAGCAGAAAGTACACCATCGCCTCCTAATTGCCCGAAAGCTCGAAGATATTTAATTAAGGCCAGCTGTTTGTTTTAGTGGGAACTTCTGGCATTTTCATGTTGGCAGGCAATCAAGGACCTACTACTTAATTACACGGGTAAATAGAACCCTTGCAAGGACGATGCATAGAGTTTTTGACAATGTCCTTCCTCCACCGAAATTGTTGTGCACACGACGGTACACACACGACATGCAGCCAACACTTATATCAAGGACGCCGATAAATGTCACACGTGTGGACGTTAGAGGGTCTGCCCACACATTTTGTGTGGTGTATAAGAGAAACAGCCCACACACCTACGTGTGGGTAAAAAAAGTAATGCCCACACACCTTTTTTCCCCCTCCCGATCCCTCTCACACGCGTGCGTGTGGGCGAAATAGATAACGTCCACACGCCCCGTACGCCAGGCCTCGTATCTCGTGGTCCCGCACGTCCGCGTGACAGTCACCGCGCGTCCCGCAGTTGCCATGGTCCAGACCCTCGTCCATGTTCGTTTAACTGCAGTTGCCATGTCGCTGAACTTCGGTTGCCATGTCGGACAACTACAGTTGCCATGGTTGCTCAACTGCAGTTGCCATGTATGGTCTGATCTACTGCAGTTGCCATAATTTTAAAACTTTAGGAGTTGCCACCCACTAACACTAGGCAATTGCCATGTAGCACTACAAAAAGGCATGGCAAAAAAACATGTTCGGGTAAAAGAGAGAGTTGCCATGTGCTCACAAGCACGCTAGGGCAGTTGCCATGTAAAAGAAAGAGTTGCCATCTGCTTACGTGCACACTACGGCAGTTGCCATGTACCATGCAAAAACACATGGCAACTCGGGTAAAAGAAGAGTTGCCATCTGCTTACAAGCAAAGCTAGGGCAGTTGCCATGTACCTGCAGAAACATATGGCAACTGCCAGCTTTGGGTGTGGGCTAGGAGACGGGCGTGTGGGCGAAGTGATAAACGCCCACACACCAGCCCCTTCTGCGTACGTGAAACTAGTGTGTGGGCGAATTGCTAAACACCCACACACCAGCCCCCCCGTGTGGTGAAAAAAGGACGTGTGGGCGACGGAATGAATGCCCACACACCAGCTTAGTCCTACGTGGCACACAAAAACTGCTAGAACGCGCCAAGATTCGTGCAGAATTGGTTGGACGAGGATCCATGCGTATGGGCGAGTTGCCAGACGCCCACGCGTGTGGGCGTTAGACTTTTCATATATCAAACGGTGGAGCAGTGCTGCTGCGTGCATCAGATGGCGTGAACTTCAGCATCGTTCAGAAAAACGTCTCTGTACTGTCGTGTGTATAGCAGGGTTCTTCCTCCACACAATCTTGGTCCATGTTTAATAGTCCCTTCCCAGGTTGAATGGAAGGAAACTAATAAAATATAAGTTTCCATCAAACCAAAAGTGAACATAATATCATTGGAAACTACATTCAAATACGAATCCGCTAATATAATTTTTATGATATGCATTAATATTTTGCTAGTTAAGGCCTCTTTTAGTTCATAGGATAGGATTATCGTAGGAATAGGAATCTTGTAGGAAATGAGATAACATGTATCTTAAATCCTATGAGTAGGAATAGGAAACGAGATGTCATTTAGTTGACACCAAGGAATTTTTTCCATTGAGTCTAGGCTCATTTTTATTTTCCTATGAAATGTGAAGGATAGGAACCAATCCTATGTAGGAATAAGAATCCATTTATATGAAGCAAAGGGCTCTAAAGGAAAAAAATCCTATAAGAATCCTATCCTCTAGAATTCCTATGAAATTCCTTCAAACCAAAGGAGGCCTAAATGTGTGGTAAAAAATTGACCCAAAATACGACGGGGGCTAATAAACTCGGATTGAGTTAATATCTATCATGGTCTTAATAAACCTGCTTTTCGAGCGATATGGACCAAGGTAGATCATACATCAACTCAGAGATATCATATCAAGCTAATATACGTTACTCCTATGTTCTATCATACAAACCAGAAACATATCAGAAGATTCAACCCTTAAATTGTAGGAACTAATATGATTCATCTCTCCAAACTCTGAGTCCATATTGTGATAGAAATAGATAAAATCTTCTGTTAGTGTGGCCATCATATCAGAATAATTGTAGGAACTAATAAGAAGATCATTCGGAGTGCCATGTTTTCCCTGAGCTATGATATTGAAACCTTCGCAGTGCCCACAATATTGTTCATCATATGGATGCACAATCTTTGCCCCAATAAACTCACAAAAAAACATCAAACTTGCATCAAAACAAAGAAAGGAACTAGATTATAAAGAAAACATATAACAATTTTGGAGCTGCAACAAAGAAATTTGGTCCCTTGGCTGTTGCCAAGAAGTTCGTGTGGAAGTACTCAAATGGGAACCTCTTCTTAAAAAGAGCAACACTTGATCCGCCGGGTACACTAGGATTCACACCTCAAATGATACGAATTTGTGACGCCCGGATAATCAAGCTACAGTAACCATCTACTAATGATGCCACCTTACCTCGGTTACTGTTGCTAATCTCGCGTTAGTTCGAAACTGATTCAAATTCACGTTCAAAATCAAATCAAACGGTAAAAGTTTTCAAACTTTAAAACTAAAATGTTCGAGTTGTGCCAAATAATGCAAGGGTAATTATGATGTAGAAACCTCACTTTTATAAAATGTTTAAAGGCTCTAAAATAATTAAAACGGTAGGTAAAACAATTAAGTAAATACCTTTTATAGTTAATATAATATTTTCTAAGGCACTGGTCTAACTTGATATGCTAATCTAGGTGCTAAGGACGTTTCTTTTCAAAACTAAAATAATTAGATCCTAAAATATAAACAGAAAAGGAAATAACGAAAATAAATAAAAGAACTAAAACTAAAACTAACCAGAAAAAAAGGAGAACCCCCCCCCCCCCCGCCATGGCCCAGATGGCCTCGGTGCCAAACAGGCCGGCCCAGCCGACGCCTACATCACCCCTGGGGCGACCGAACCCTAGCGGTCCCTCCCCAGTCGCCCCACTCCCCACTCCCCTCGCCCCCACTCGCCCCCCCCCCACGATCTGGATCGGGATTGCCCCAATCCCGCGCCGCCCCCGCGACCTCGACGACGGCGCCCGTCGCCGGCGCCGCACTGCTGCCGTCGCCTCCCCTCTTCCCTCCTTTGCGCCCCCCCGATTGGATCGGGGGATGGAACCGCCGCCGCCGCCCGGAACGCCACCGCCGCGGCCTGCCTTGTCAACGGCCACCTCGCCGGACTGCCTCCTCCTCCCCGCCGGACTGCCTCCTCGTCACCACATCGACGGTGTCCCCGCCCCCCTCCTCGACCCTCGTTGCCCCGTGCCCTACGCCCCCGGTGAGGCCCTCGGCCTCCTCTTTCCCCTCCATTCCTCTCTGCTCCTGTGGCCATGCCGCTCGTCGCCGTAGCCCGTGCTCGTCTCGCCCCCCCGGTGCTTGCTGCTGCCCCGCGCGCCTCCACGCGCTGACCGGCCCCGTCCTCTCCTCCACCTCCCCACGTTGCGCCTGAACGGCGCCCCGGCGCGCGCCTGGCTCCGCCCCGGCCCCTCGCTCACCGTGCCGCTCACTCCGCTGTGGCTGCGGCCACCTCCGGCGACGCGTCGTCGCCCGCTCGGCCCTCATACGGGTCGGGCGCCCGCAGCGCCTAGTCGGGTGCGCCCCTGCTGGCCGCGCCCATTTGCCCATACCCAACGCCCGTTAAGGCCCCTCTGGGTCACAGACATGTGGGGCCCAGCCCACAGAACGTTTAAAAAAATGGAAATTGAAAATAATAATAATAATAATAAAATAAATGAATAATAATTTAATTAGTTAATTAATTAAAGGATTAATTAACTTAATTAATTTTGGTTAATTAAACTAAACGACTAATTAAACTAATTAATCATGATTAGTTAGTCTAGTCAATGATGAACGGGACCCACACGTCAGTTTGACCAGTCAACACCCCTGTTGACTGCTGACGTCATGTTGACGTCAGCGTGCACTGTTCTGGATAATTTTGGATTAAAATAATTAAATAAATGCTAAAAAGTGATTTAAATCTTTTAAAATAAATATAAAATAAACCGTAGCTCAGATGAAAATACTTTGTACATGAAAGTTGCTCAGAACGACGAGACGAATCCGGATACGCAGCCCATTCGTCCACCACACATCCCTAGCATAACGAACACGCAACTTTTCCTCTCCGGTTCATTTGTCCGAAAACACGAAACTCTGGGGATAATTTCCCGGATGTTTCCCCCCTTCGCCGGTATCACCTCCTACCGCGTTAGGGTACACCTAGCACCGCGCATTGTCATGTCATGCATCGTCATGTTTATGTTTGCATTATATTTATTGTTTCTTCCCCCTCTTCTCTCGTTCGACACCGAGACCGACACCGCTGCTACCCAGTACGACTACGGTGTTGACGACCCCTCCTTCTCGGCTGAGCTTCCAGGAAAGCCCCCCCCTTGATCACCAGATATCGCCTATTCCTTCTCTATACTGCTTGCATTAGAGTAGTGTAGCATGTTACTACTTTCGGTTAATCCTATTCTGATGCATAGCCTGTCATTGTTGCTAAAGTTGCTACCCTTACCTGCTATCCTAAATACTTAGTATAGGATGCTAGTTTTCCATCAGTGGCCCTACATTCTTGTCCGTCTGCCATGCTATACTATTGGGCCGTGATCACTAGGGAGGTGATCACGGGTATATACTATATATTTTATATACATGACACATGTGGTGACTAAAGTCGGGTCAGCTCGTTGAGTACCCGCAAGTGATTCTGATGAGGGGGCTGAAAGGACATGTGGCTCCATCCCGGTAGAGGTGGGCCTGGGTTCCCGACGGCCCCCGACTGTTACTTTGTGGCGGAGCGACAGGGCAGGTTGAGACCACCTAGGAGAGAGGTGGGCCTGGCCCTGGTCGGCGTTCGCGGATACTTAACACGCTTAACGAGATCTTGGTATTTGATCTGAGTCTGGCCATTGGCCTATACGCACTAACCAACTACGCGGGAACAGTTATGGGCACTCGGCGTCGTGGTATTAGCCGAAGCCTTCGTGACGTCAGCGACCGAGCGGCGCGCCGGATTGGACTAGAAAGCCTGCTAGGCTAGGTCTGCTTCCGGCCGCCCACGCAACGTGTAGGTGTGCAATGGGCGATGGGCCCAGACCCCTGCGCCATAGGATTTAGCCGGCGTGCTAACCTCTCTGTTGTGCCTAGGTGGGGCTGCGACGTGTTGATCTTCCGAGGCCAGGCATGACCCAGGAAAGTGTGTCCGGCCAAATGGGATCGAGCGTGTTGGGTTATGTGGTGCACCCCTGCAGGGAAGTTTATCTATTCGAATAGCCGTGATCTTCGGTAACAGGACGACTTGGAGTTGTGCCTTGACCTTATGACAACTCGAACCGGATACTTAATAAAACACACCCTTCCAAGTGCCAGATATAACCCGATGATCGCTCTCACACAAGGCGACAAGTGGAGGATCGCCGGCTAGGATTATGCTATACAATGATACTTGGTGAACTTACCATCTACTCTCTTCTACATGTTGCAAGATGGAGGCTGCCAGAAGCGTAGTCTTCGACAGGACTAGCTATCCTCCTCTTATTCTGGCATTCTACAGTTCAGTCCATCGATATTGCCCCTTTACACAGATACCCATGCATATGTAGTGTAGATCCTTGCTTGCGAGTACTTTGGGTGAGTACTCACGGTTGCTTTCTCCCTCTTTTCCCTCTTTCCTTTCTTTCTGGTTGTCGCAACCAGATGCCGGAGCCCAGGAGCCAGACGCCACCGTCGACGACGACTCCTACTACACCGGAGGTGCCTACTACTACGTGTAGGCCGCTGATGACGACCAGGAGTAGTTTAGGAGGATCCCAGGCAGGAGGCCTGCGCCTCTTTCAATCTATATCCCAGTTTGTGCTAGCCTTCTTAAGGCAAACTTGTTTAACTTGTGTCTGTACTTAGATATTGTTGCTTCCGCTGACTCGTCTATGATCGAGCACTTGTATTCGAGCCCTCAAGGCCCCTGGCTTGTATTATGATGCTTGTATGACTTATTTATGTTTTAGAGTTGTGTTGTGATATCTTCCCGTGAGTCCTTGATCTTGATCGTACACGTTTGCGTGCATGATTAGTGTACGATTGAATCGGGGGCGTCACAAGTTGGTATCAGAGCCGACTGCCTGTAGGAATCCCCTTTCCAACTCCTTGGCCGAAGTTGAGTCTAGTCATTGCAAAACCTTTACTAACATGGCTGTGTGGCCTATGGGCCCACGTCGCCATTTGGTGGTATTAGGATCTTTTATTCCTTGTCTATACTCTGGGACTCTGATCTCTCTTCCATTCGGGTTAAACGATTTTGCTAACTCTAACTCTAGGTTCTCGTACCCACTTCCCGCCGGAGAGCCGCTTCATTCCAGATGATCGACTGCTTCACCAGAAGATTTCGAAGATACGCTCCGAAGTTCTCTCTAGACTCTGTGCCCGTCGCTTTATAATCTCGTACCATCGAAATACCATATGGATAATTCCTCGCACTTATCGAGTATCCATTCATCCCCAGTTGTTCGTATGCTTCATAAGATACTCTGAAATACTGTCCGACCTTCTGAGGATCCTCTTCAAACTATTGTTCTGCAAATACTTGTATGCTTACATTATGGATGCTCCCATATGACTAGCAATATTCATTTGTATCTTTTGACGCCGTCATTTTGATCCTATTGATTCAACATGTGTGCGAATGCACACAATCGTCAATTGACCCTTCTAAATATCTTTCCGGCTCAAACGTCATTTTGAACATGAGCTGGTTCTTGACCAAACTATTTGTCGTCGATTGTGCCTCTGGTTTATTCAACTTATCCATCCTTGATTAAGAGCGTCTGCTTCTGATCCTTCGTTTTGGAAATCATAATTCCTTTGTTATCTAAGCATCGAATTATTCAGATGTTCTATAATCTGATGCCCTTGCATTCTTTCTTCCTCTGATTGAGTACCGATACTCACATCAGCTCCGTTGTGGATCACCAGATTCATTGTTGGATTTCATTCGACATTGTCCTTCATATTCATTAACCTTGTGAGCCTTTCCGCGGGTATAAAATGCCTTTGGTAAATTGTATCCTCTGCTTTGTCAACCATGCTCTACTTTCGAGCTTGTATTATTTACTCCAAAATTTCTGGTATAGGTTCCTAAGATGCCCCGATGGGTTGAACCAATGCCTTCCCTTATCTGTGTGAACCCGAAAGATTTCACGGGTCATACTTATCTGGTATTGCACCAGGTAAAACTTTCAACAACTAATGTCATTTTCGAAAAGCGAGAGGTGAATGGAAGGATATACATTGAAGAAGTGGGAGTCGACCTTGAACTTGTGTTCATGCCCATGGACACGATGTAGATCCTATCATGGAACCTTCTTGTAATAATAACTATTGCCTTGATATAATATCATCTGGTATCTGTGAATTGATCCTTTGTAATCGTGGTTCCGACCATATTTTCTACTTGATCCCATTTCTCAAGCAAGTGAAAACACTTGTCTTCTGCGGATCAATACATCTCCGCAACCCCTATGTCAATCTTCCTTCGAGTAATCCCTCCAATATCTCGAGAATATCAACGAACTGTGTTGCTTCCTACGAGTCTTCATCTATTATTGCTTCTCACCGATTCCAGATTTCCCCCGGGTTCTGAGTTATTTCACTCGAGAACACCGATAAGTGAATCGATTCCGCACTCCGATTCAATAACTCTAAGTAATTTTCATTGCTTACGAGTTTAATAATCCTTCAAGTCATTCCTAGCCTGATCGGCTATATCATTGTGCTAAATTTTAACTGTGCTACCTGGTCCTTCTTCCCAGAGCATAATTTTCGACGATGAGATAACCTTACGCCATTCTTCCTCGTCGTATCATTTCGCCTTGAACAGCAAGCTTAATTTTGAGTTTGTGTCGTAACTGTGGTTCCAATAACCTTTCGCTTCATCATTCCTTTGACTTGATATCATCGACGATCGATTACATCTTCATGAAATCTCGCGACAAATGTGTCGTGAACATCATCAACCTCCTGAGCTCTTCCAAGATATCTATCGAATTCTTGATGAGAAATACCACCTTTTCCTCTCGATGATTTGTGTTATCATCGACCACTTTATTGCCTTCAGTTCAACACAAACTTGTTCGTGTTTGGTGGTATACCTTGAGTTCATTGCTATCCAACAATTCTTCTTCCTTACCTTGGAATATTACCATCTTTTATGTCAAGAATGTCGTGGGAATTTCACCATGTCTTGAGAATCCTTGATACATAGTGATACTTCTCACCACCACCATTATTTCTTGTTCCCCGTGTTGTTTCTAACGGGAATACCGACAATTGAACTATGATGTGTGAATTCAAAACTTCCAGCAACCCTCTTGCCTTGAAGTGAATGGTCGATAGTTTCATTCTAAGACTTTTTGGTTATTGATTCACCATCCTAACATTGATCGTGCTACTTGGCCCATATTTTGGGTGCACCTTTTCAACCAATGTTTAATTGTGTATGTTTTCCTCGAGCATACATCATTGTATCATTTGATCTGACTAATGTTATCTACTTGTTCACATGATTGTGGAAATCCATCTCTTTGGAAATCTCGATGTATTGTCGCTGAGTCCATCAGCCACATCCTCTTCTTCTCCTTGGTTTAATGATGAATTCATGATTCAGAACTTGCTTCCATAATTCATTTCCCGAGGATCTTGCAACGCCATCTTGTCAAATTGTGTTGCACCCCTTCCTTCTTAGACATCATGAGTCTGAGTTATACTAACACCAATCAGATCTTAATCTCGGTTAGATATGATGGTTGGAGCATATTTCCAAGAGTTATAACATTGGTCTTTATGTGACCCGATAAGGTGATGTCGTGCCTAGCACACCTGGCCGGAGGCCCTATTGTTACAGATTCCTTTTCAGCAAGGTTATCCATTCTTCCATGAGGAAATTGTAAGACTTATTCTACAAGTTATTCTTGATGGATCCTTTGTGTTTCCAAAGTCTGATCTTCACCTGATGACCATGCCAATGCTATCTCGAAGCATGCCTATGGTACTCCGATTTTCAACAAGAACATTTGAAGCCCAATGCTAAATGTTTCCTGCTTAATTATCCAAACACCGCTGTATGGGTAATGTCATGAAATTTCTCTCCCCTACCTAAAGAGTTTTCTACATTATATCCTAACATGGATATCATGCTCTGCTTGACCTTCGGAAGGATATACCCTTGAAATATGTGTTTAAACACATTTTCCTTTCCATTGATCTGTTTAATCTGATAGTCATATTTTCCTTTCCATTGGTTGGTTTAACGTTGCTTGTGATCTATATGATCTAAGCAGTGATATTCTCCTGCTTATGTAAACACCTCGACGTACAACTCTGTCAGTAAGACCCTGTTACTATTGTTGAAAACATTCCGGTAACCACCGATGGATAAGAACTTTGCCTATTTGTCCGCCTCGTTCAACAAGCAGGAATTGGTTCTCTTCGTCCCTCGCCCTTGGTACCGATGTTGCCGACATAACTGACGGGCTATCCTCTGACATGCCTTACTTACACGATCGTGCAAGACGTCATCGCCCTTCCTACTTTTAAACCACATGGTGGGCCCATAACCCACAGTTCCACAGGATCGAAACCTGACTCTCCTGAACATCCCTGTTTCGAAGTTATCCCTTCCGCTCCGTTTCGTATATAATTTGCGAGCCACCTTCCTAGTGATCTATTCTGGTATCAGACGCAATACTTACTCTCATTGCTCCGAACCTCTTTCTCACTCTGGTTCAGACTTCGAGCAACTATCTATCCGCTTAGGACCTCTTATTGTACCTTTGTACCTTACTCTCGATGTATTTTATTGGTTCAACTCGAGAGATACTCTTATGCTCATTCATGGGTTAACCCCAGATTGTTTCCCTCATAAGCATTCTGTCGTAGCTGAGCTGCCCCTTACCTATTCGTAGGTACGTTGGAGTTCCTGAAGAAAAGGACGACTTCACCATGATGACCTGAAGCAGAGAAATAAAGATGTCAATGTAATGGATCGACCTCTTTGAGAAGAGCAACCAAAGACGTGAAGATCCGTTAGAATTTCGTAACCAAAACTTTCCCCCTTACACCCCTCTTAAATCTCGGGACGAGATTTCTTGTAGTGGAGGAGAATTGTGACGCCCGGATAATCAAGATACAGTAACCATCTACTAATGATGCCACCTCACCTCGGTTACTGTTGCTAATCTCGCGTTAGTTCAAAACTGATTCAAATTCACGTTCAAAATCAAATCAAACGGTAAAAGTTTTCAAACTTTAAAACTAAAATGTTCGAGTTGTGCCAAATAATGCAAGGGTAATTATGGTGTAGAAACCTCACTTTTATAAAATGTTTAAAGGCTCTAAAATAATTAAAACGGTAGGTAAAACAATTAAGTAAATACCTTTTATAGTTAATATAATATTTTCTAAGGCACCGGTCTAACTTGATATGCTAATCTAGGTGCTAAGGATGTTTTTTTTTCAAAACTAAAATAATTAGATCCTAAAATATAAACAGAAAAGGAAATAACGAAAATAAATAAAAGAACTAAAACTAAAACTAACCAGAAAAAAAAGGAGAACCCCCCCACTGGGCCATGGCCCAGATGGCCTCAGTGCCAAACAGGCCGGCTTAGCCGGCGCCTACATCACCCCTGGGGCGATCGAACCCTAGCGGTCCCTCCCCAGTCGCCCCACTTCCCACTCCCCTCGCCCCCACTCGCCCCCTCCCCCCCCACGATCTGGATCGGGATCGCCCCGCGACCTCGACGACGGCGCCCGTCGCCAGCGCCGCACTGCTGCCGTCGCCTCCCCTCTTCCCTCCTTTGCGCCCCCCGATTGGATCGGGGGATCGAACTGCCGCCGCCGCCCGGAACGCCACCGCCGTGGCCTGCCTCGTCGACGGCCACCTCGCCGGACTGCTTCCTCCTCCCCGCCGGACTACCTCCTCGTCACCACATCGACGTCGTCCCCGTCCCCCTCCTCGACCCTCGTTGCCCCGTGCCCTACGCCCCCGGTGAGGCCCTCAGCCTCCTCTTTCCCCTCCATTCCTCTCTGCTCCTGTGGCCGTGCCGCTCGTCGCTGTAGCCCGTGCTCGTCTCGCGCCCCCGGTGCTTGCTGCTGCAGCTGCAGCCCCGCGCGCCTCCACGCGCTGACCGGCCCCGTCCTCTCCTCCTCCTCCCCGCGCTGCGCCTGAACGGCGCCCCAGCGCGCGCCTGGCTCCGCCCCGGCCCCCTCGCTCACCGTGCCGCTCGCTCCGCTGTGGCTGCGGCCACCTCCGGCGACGCGCCGTCGCCCGCTCGGCCCTCATACGGGTCGGGCGCCCGCAGCGCCTAGTCGGGTGCGCCCCTGCTGGCCGCACCCGTTTGCCCATACCCAACGCCCGTTAAGGCCCCTCTGGGTCACAGACATGTGGGGCCCAGCCCACAGAACGTTTAAAAAATGGAAATTGAAAATAATAATAATAATAAACAAATAAATGAATAATAATTTAATTAGTTAATTAATTAATTAATTAAAGAATTAATTAACTTAATTAATTTTGATTAATTAAACTAAACGACTAATTAAACTAATTAATCATGATTAGTTAGTCTAGTCAATGATGAACGGGACCCACACGTCAGTTTGACCAGTCAACACCCCTGTTGACTGCTGACGTCATGTTGCATTGTTCTGGATAATGTTGGATTAAAATAATTAAATAAATGCTAAAAAGTAATTTAAATCTTTTAAAATAAATATAAAATAAACCGTAGCTCAGATGAAAATACTTTGTACATGAAAGTTGCTCAGAACGACGAGACGAATCCGGATACGCAGCCCGTTCGTCCACCACACATTCCTAGCATAACGAACACGCAACTTTTCCTCTCCGGTTCATTTGTCCGAAAACACGAAACTCTGGGGATAATTTCCCGGATGTTTCCCCCCTTCGCCGGTATCACCTCCTACCGCGTTAGGGTACACCTAGCACCGCGCATTGTCATGTCATGCATCGTCATGCTTATGTTTGCATTATATTTATTATTTCTTCCCCCTCTTCTCTCGTTCGACACCGAGACCGACACCGCTGCTACCCAGTACGACTACGGTGTTGACGACCCCTCCTTCTCGGCTGAGCTTCCAGGAAAGCCCCCCCCCTTGATCACCAGATATCGCCTATTCCTTCTCTATACTGCTTGCATTAGAGTAGTGTAGCATGTTACTACTTTCGGTTAATCCTATTCTGATGCATAGCCTGTCATTGTTGCTAAAGTTGTTACCCTTACCTGCTATCCTAAATACTTAGTATAGGATGCTAGTTTTCCATCAGTGGCCCTACATTCTTGTCCGTCTGCCATGCTATACTATTGGGCCGTGATCACTAGGGAGGTGATCACGGGTATATACTATATATTTTATATACATGACACATGTGGTGACTAAAGTCGGGTCAGCTCGTTGAGTACCCGCAAGTGATTCTGATGAGGGGGCTGAAAGGACAGGTGGCTCCATCCCGGTAGAGGTGGGCCTGGGTTCCCGACGGCCCCCGACTGTTACTTTGTGGCGGAGCGACAGGGCAGGTTGAGACCACCTAGGAGAGAGGTGGGCCTGGCCCTGGTCGGCGTTCGCGGATACTTAACACGCTTAACGAGATCTTGGTATTTGATCTGAGTCTGGCCATTGGCCTATACGCACTAACCAACTACCTGGGAACAGTTATGGGCACTCGGCGTCGTGGTATTAGCCGAAGCCTTCGTGACGTCAGCGACCGAGCGGCGCGCGCCGGATTGGACTGGAACGCCTGCTAGGCTAGGTCTGCTTCCGGCCGCCCACGCAATGTGCAGGTGTGCAATGGACGATGGGCCCAGACCCCTGCGCCATAGGATTTAGACCGGCGTGCTGACCTCCCTGTTGTGCCTAGGTGGGGCTGCGACGTGTTGATCTTCCGAGGCCGGGCATGACCCAGGAAAGTGTGTCTGGCCAAATGGGATCGAGCGTGTTGGGTTATGTGGTGCACCCCTGCAGGGAAGTTTATCTATTCGAATAGCCATGATCTTTGGTAACAGGACAACTTGGAGTTGTGCCTTGACCTTATGACAACTAGAACCGGATACTTAATAAAACACACCCTTCCAAGTGCCAGATATAACCCGGTGATCGCTCTCACACAAGGCGACAAGTGGAGGATCGCCGGGTAGGATTATGCTATACGATGATACTTGGTGAACTTACCATCTACTCTCTTCTACATGCTGCAAGATGGAGGCTGCCAGAAGCGTAGTCTTCGATAGGACTAGCTATCCCCCTCTTATTCTGGCATTCTGCAGTTCAGGCCACCGATATTGCCCCTTTACACAGATACCCATGCATATGTAGTGTAGATCCTTGCTTGCGAGTACTTTGGATGAGTACTCACGGTTGCTTTCTCCCTCTTCTCCCTCTTTTCTTTCTTTCTGGTTGTCGCAACCAGATGCCGGAGCCCAGAAGCCAGACGCCACCGTCGACGACGACTCCTACCACACCGGAGGTGCCTACTACTACGTGCAGGCCGCTGACGACGACCAGGAGTAGTTTAGGAGGATCCCAGGCAGGAGGCCTGCGCCTCTTTCAATCTGTATCCCAGTTTGTGCTAGCCTTCTTAAGGCAAACTTATTTAACTTATGTCTGTACTCAGATATTATTGCTTCCGCTGACTCGTCTATGATCGAGCACTTGTATTCGAGCCCTCAAGGCCCCTGGCTTGTATTATGATGCTTGTATGACTTATTTATGTTTTAGAGTTGTGTTGTGATATCTCCCGTGAGTCCCTGTTCTTGATCGTACACGTTTGCGTGCATGATTAGTGTACGATTGAATCGGGGGCGTCACAGAAGTTTATAGTGCACCTATAAGTAACAATGCAGAAGAGGGCAACCAATATGTGAAAAAAGGTTTTGACCAAATGAAAGTAATTGGTGCATGTTAGAATTCAGAAAGAAGAAAACAGAAAACATAAGCAAATGTACCAACACCTTTTTGCTGAGAGTAGGCGCTCAATGCCGCCTTGACCTTTTTGACAAATAAGTTTTGGTCGCGCCTAATTTTTTTTCCGGAACTCTGAAATGAACCTTTTTTGGTATTTTCTCAAGACATGTGAGTTTGAGGGCGCCTAGGTCACTTGGTGAGCCCGCTCCTCGGACTTGGTAGGTGGGTATTTATGTGGCAGAGCCATGATGAGGCATTCAACTATGTTGTTAGTGAGTGTGCCCTGCAATATACTAGTGTAAAAACACTCTTATATTATGGGACGAGGGGAGTACTAGCTAAGAACTTGGTGGACTCCGTGTTCAAGGATGCGGCAAATTTCACGAGGGCCATGAAACAACCACTGCTTGCCTATAGGCGTCTTGGTAAGTGCCAGACATAGAATGATCATGCTTCATTGCCTCACGGACGGCCTTGTGGACATCATCGCTCCTGAACAAATACCAGATTGCATCGTGCTCTGAGATAGAGGGGGACAGGTGTGAAGGAAGGCAACAAGGCCGTAAAGAGAACAACACTCAAGGCGTGTGAGCATGTATGTGCATATCATATCCACCTTAAATTGCAGCTCAAACTTTTGGGGCGTAGGAAACATGGAGCCATACTAGATGGTGTTGAGGATAATGTTGGAGATAGGATCCTTGAGGCCATAACATTATCCACCCCTGAGGAGGCTGCAGTGGTGACACTTGCGTAAGCCATCCCGAGGCAGCTTGGCAAGTGCCTCTGTGGTCTATGTTGTCTGCTCGCTTCTCTTTCCCTTCTTATTCTTCTTCTTCTTACCACAAAGACGATCCAGTGATAGGCTGGTGAGATCATCCATGCTTGTAGGCCCTTTCCTGAGCAACCAAGCCAATCGAGCGCCTCCCTATAGAAACCATGGATGTAACCGAGCAGAGCGCATATATCGTGCTTCTCATCTGTGAGGACAGAAGGACAACAGTCACCGATGAAGCGGTCACGCTTGCCATGCATTGTTAGTCGAGTTCTTTATTTTTATTTTGCGCATGTTTTTCCTTTTTCCTTTTTCTGTTTTATTTTCATGTTTTTTTCTTCTTCCGCATTTGATGATTTTTTTCCAATCCATCCACATTTTAAAAAAAAATTGACGTTTTTTAAATTCGATGATTTTTTTTCAATTCAATGAACTTTTTCAAATTTGATTAGCTTTTCCAAATTCGATGAACCTTTTTCAAGATTGATGAATTTTTCCTTCAAATTTGTGATTTTTTTTTCAAAATCGATGAACTATTTTTCAAACTTGATGAACTTTTTTGTCAAAGTCGACGAACTTTTTTCCAAAATTGATGAACTTTTTTGAAAACTGGTGAACTTTTTTTTGAAAACGATGAACTTTTTATAATAAGAATCGGTAAACTTTTTAAGTTTGTGCACTTTTATTTAAAAATGATGAAATATTTCTCAAAATCGATAAACTTTCTTTAAATTCACAATTTTTTAAAAATAAATAACAATCTAAATGATAAATAAATTGCATGGCCATACCATTTCATATATTGTTGGTGCTATTTAAATGAGAAGTGTCCAATGGTTGTGGTGATCAGATTAGATCGTTTTTCTCTGGTCCCTGGTCGATGGAACCCTAGCCGCCGCCAGGAGAGGCCATCTTTCAGCGCCGTCGTCCGGCGGCTCCCCTCCGCCGACGACCGAGGTCGTCGGTGGTGAGGGGGGGTAGCCGGATCCACGCACGTGGATCGTTTTTACTCCCTTTTGTAGTCTAGGTTTTTAGGTTGTTCATCGTCTTGGCTTCGACGGCGACGATGACAGCGTTGAATAAAGATTCTTTGGATCCTTCCCCGACGAGGCCATCGGTCCTATGGTTGGGCATGGATTTGGAAACCAGTCTGTTCAAGCAAGGATGGCTTGGCGGCGGCGGCATCCTCGTGGTGGACCTGTGTTCTCGAGCTCCGCTGTTGCCACGGCGTTTGCTCCAGCGTCGGCGTGGAGCTTGGAAGGTAATCCAGGAGTGGATGCAGATTGTGTTGGAAATATACCCTAGAGGCAATAATAAAGTGTTTATTATTATATGTCCTTGTTCATGATAATCATTTACTATCCATGCTATAATTGTATTGATTGGAAACTCAAATACATGTGTGGATACATAGACAATAACATGTCCCTAGTGAACCTCTACAGAACTAGCTCGTTGATCAAAGATGGCTATGGTTTCCTGGTCATAGACATGACTTGTCATTTGATAACGGGATCACATCATTAAGAGAATGATGTGATGGACAAAACCCAAACTATAACGTAGCATATAATCGTATCAAATTTGTTGCTATCGTTTTCTGCATGTCAAGTATATGTTCGTATGACCACGAGATCATGCAACTCATTGACACCGGAGGAGTACCTTGTGTCCTTCCTCCACCGAAATTGCCGTGCAGACGACAGTACACACACGACATGCACCCAACACTTATATCAAACGGTGGAGTAGTGCTGCTGCATGCATCAGATGGCATGAACTTCCGCATCATTCAGAAATCGTCTATGTACTATCGTGTGTATAGCAGGGTTCTTCCTCCACACTATCTTCGTCCATATTTAATAGTCCCTTCCCAGGTTGAATGGAAGGAAACTAATAAAAGATAAGTTTCCATCAAAGCAAACAGGGCCCTTCCCTCGCCGTCGGAGCTTGCCCTCCTCCTGCATAGGAAGGCGTGCCCGGCGCCTCCCTTCAGGCGGGCTCGGGGGCTTTCACCTGGAAAGCATCCGACCTGACCGGTGTGCCGAGAGAGGTGTTCAGGCATCACTTGGAAGTGTGCCTTGACGCGCGTCCCCTGAAGCAAGGAGCACAACGGCAGGCAGAGACACAAGAGTTCATCGCTCTGGAGATTTACAAGCCGCAAGAAGCTCGGGCCATCCGTGGCGAGCGTCGGCCTGCGCGTGGGTGAGACGAATGCCGTTGAAAATACGACGGTTGCGCTCCTTTCAGATAGTGTAGAAGAAGCGGCCGTGACTTTTGACCGGGCCCAGGTGGCGGCCGGTATTGGTTGATTTGTACTATTTCCGTTGGTCACTTAGGGGTTTTTGCCATGTTTTTCAAAAAAACATGAAACCTACTATATGAACCCTCTTTTTCGTCTGAGATGAAAAGACAGTGCTATTGTAGGTTCCTTGAGAAAAAATAATTAGGAGCTCGAAAACTGGTTAGACCGCTGGACATGTTCTTCTAACCAAATACGCAGGCCCAGTTCACTGGGGAAAAACATTTTTTATTTCGTACAAGGCAGAGGACGCCGCGGAAAAAATATTCCCCCGTTTCCCTCGCCGAGAAATCCCTTCCTCGAGCACGCGCGAGCAAATCCGTAGCAAAGCATCACCGCAGGTAACTAAAAAAAAATTCCGTTAGCCATTGATTCAGTTCGAGTTCTTGCTCTCAGATCTTTGCCGCATTCCTGCAAATTATCACCCCCTCCCTCCAAACGGGAAGCTGGATCTTGTTCCACCAGTAGGGGCGGCGATCTGGTTCGAATCTGTTCTTGACGTAAGTACGAATTAATTGCGCTCCTTGCCGATGTTTGAAGATGCTTAGTAGCGCTATTGGTGTTTATAGATTTCTGTGGTTAGTGTCCTGTGCGGGCGTTTCGGTGGGATCTGATCTGACACTAGAGACTGGGGATTGAACTGCGGCTCTGGTTGCCGGACTAGCATAAGGCCCCGCTTGGATGGCCGTTTTTGAGCCCCAAACCAGCGTAAAATACGGATCCGAATTGTTTTCCCCTCCAGCTGGGAAAACGCGCTTGGTTGGTCGTTTAGGCGCAACCCAAAACGATCGTTTTTTCATTTACACCCGTAATACACTTGTAAGTAATTAGTGTCTCCGGGGCTCTGTATTTTTTCCGGCCGGATTTCTTTGGTGGCCGGTAAGATACAACTGTATCTTTAATACACGCGGAAAGCTAAAACGGCCATCCAAGCGGGACCTAAGGGGCGATATTATGTTGGGCCGTTAGACTTACACATGCTTCAACTCGAGTTACAAGATGTAATCCAGGATTTGTTTTCAAATTATTGGCTTCCTGACGAGGCTCTGCATTTGAAATCTGGGGTATTTATTTCGTTTGAGTAAAAAGCAGCTGAGGCGGAAGCAGCACAATCACACCCAAAAGAAATGAAAGAGAAAATACAAGAGAAACAAATGCCGACAACGGTGGATCGACAAAAACATGAAGAAGCCTTGTGGCCGCTGCATCCACCAGAGATCGCCCACCAAGCTCCGAGCCTCCAAAGCACCGTTACCAATCAACACCTCCAAGAAGGAACATGACGATGACGACGTTGCTGCCAAGGGTTTCCCCCGGTACGCGGTGAGGAGAGAGGAAGGGTAGCCCCGACGCCCTCCAGGAAGGTCTGGCGGCACCCTCATGCACCACCGCGTCGGTGTCGGCCTAGCCAACAGGGATTTCTCCCGATCCCAACCTTCACCTCAGGCACTCCGGAGCTCGCCACCAAACAGACCCCTACCCTGCGCCAACCCGGTCACGAAGCTTCCCACGCTGTCTCACCACGGCACCGTGAAGCATGTCCTGCACAATGAAGAAGAGGAGCCGGGACTAGGGCAGCAGCACCGTCGGCACGCAGCAGTTGCAAACTTTAGAGAGGAACGCATGTGAGGTTCAAGTTGATCCTTCTAATGTCTAGGCTTCCTACTCTTATCGGGTGCTCGGCATTTCTTGTAAACATTTGGTTAGTGGTATTTATCTGTAAAGCTGTGCTCACAACATTCAAATTAAGTTATCTTAGATCTATGCTTATGGATGCCATAATTTGTTCATAGTTTTAGGTATTCAAGGGAAGCTTTTTTTTTGTTGAGAGAAAAGGCCCTGTGTCTCAAACTCTCAATGCATTGATAGAAGAAGTTTGTGTGAAAAAGAAGGTGTGGTGAAACTAGACTAGCTACTTGTGGTTGCCCATTGCATCATTACTAGACACTGCGATTGGGCTAGCCTACGGGCTGACGAACGATGATAAGATATCATGCTATTTTTCCCTCTCTTTCAAATTAGCTTTACAGTACATGTTCTCTTCAACATCGTCACATTCTGTTGTAAGTTGGCATATGGCTGCTAGTCATATCTGGGTCGTGGTGATCCATCTATTATACTTTTTCTACAATGTTTGTGTCATATAAAATCATGGATGGACATTATGAAATCAGTTTCGTAGGGTTTTTCTTTGTATATAAGAGCAATGGTGGGCTATATTGTCAGGATTCTAAGGGATGCAGTTAAAGTGGTACGTAGTTTGTAGATGACATGACCATTCACAATTGATATCTTGTTGTCTGACTATTGGTTTGAACAATCTTTGTTTTTTCAGCCCTGATGGCAGAAATGAACATTGATCTGGGAGGATTGGCAGGCAGGCCTACTACTTCACAGGCGGATCCTTTTCAAAGTGCTTTGTATGGAGCTGGACCTGGACTCATCCGAAGTGGACTAGGAGCGTACAGTGAGAAGTTTTTAGGTTCAAGCTCTGACTTTATGCAAAGCAATGTAAGCCATGGGTGCATTTCATTCATAGATGTACCTGTTTGATTTTCAAATAAAACTATTCAATGTAAGTTTTGCTTGATTGCACATACAGATCACTCAATATTTGTCCAATCCACAATATTACTTTCAAGTGAACAATCAGTATGTGAGGAACAAGCTGAAGGTTGTCTTGTTTCCTTTTCTGCATCGGGTAAGGACTGACTGCCTCCTTTTTCTCAAGAACCTCTTTCATGTCGTACCTGCAGATTTTGAGGTCTCATTCAATCCTTATATTGTTTCTCTTCCTTCAGGGACACTGGACTAGGATAACTGAGCCAGTGGGAGGAAGGCTGTCGTACAAACCTCCAGTTCAAGACATCAATGCTCCAGATCTGTACATCCCTCTCATGGCTTTTGCCACCTACATTGTAGTTGCTGGATATGCCTTGGGTGTTCTTGGAAGGTAACTGCACACCCAGGACAACTTTTGATTGTTGTACTTGTAGGACTCTAGAAGAAATGTGCAGTATGACTCTATGAGCGGTATAATGTATGTATCACTTGGTTGTATATATGTGTCACTTCATTATAGTGAGTGCTGTAAGGCAAGTGGTTCTGTTTGTTAGTTTAAGATAAGAAATAAAATGCAGATACTAGCGAAAGGTTGAAGGGTAGAGATTAACTTTTGTGATGCACTATTTTATTTCTCTAGAGGAAAACAGTGCTCCTTAATGTTCAGGATATCCTTAATGCTTCAGTGGTGCTTGTCTGATTAATAACATTGTTCCTGAATGCAGGTTTACCCCGGTGGCACTGACTATACAGTTCACAAAAGGGTTACTCGGTTGGTTTATGCAAGTCATCCTCATTAAAGCTCTACTTTACTCACTTGGAAGTGGTGAATCGCCGTTGCTTGACATTGTGGCATATGCTGGCTATGGGTTTGCCGGTACCTCACTTGCGATGCTTGTCCGCATCTTCTGGAGCTACTCATACTATTTTGTGCTGCCGTGGTTCTGTATCTGCACTGGAGTGTTCCTGGTTAAGACGATGAAGAGGGTTCTGCAGGGTGTATCGAGGACTTATGAGAGGCATCCTAGCAGGAACCACTACTTTCTTCTATTCCTCGTGGCTGCGCAGTTCCCCATGCTTTTTTGGCTAGGCAACATCAAGGGCTGATGTTCCAGTCTTATCTCAGAACAGGGATATTTTTTTCCTTTTTTTTTCTTCAAGGCGGAGGCTAAAACTCGATCAGAATAAAGTTTGAGGTTTTGTCTTACTGATGAACTTTTGTATAGCCTTGTCTATAGTTCAGGCTCTTATTGGAGTGGTAAATTTCTTGATAGAGGACCTAAAAAATATGCAGTCAATGTTATCTTATTGGCCTGCAAAGGATGTTGTTACTTTCCATGATTTATGACTAGCTGAAGACAAATGCATACATGAATTTTGAACATTGGATTGTAACTTATCCTAAAAGTACATCTTCAATTGTCACCGTTCATATTTGTGCCATCTGCTAATATTTTGCAGCTGTTATCTTGTAGGCCAACTGGCTAAGGCCTACATAACCGGAATCTGGAATCTATTATATTACTAACAGAGTAAATATGATCTTCGGTAACTAAACTTATTAATTGAATCAAATTGATCATTGTTCCCTAACATGTGGTTTGGCATCAATCTTGATTAAGTTCTTTGCCACGTCACGGTGCTTTGAAGTGACTTGGTACTGCCAATGTGACAAAGGCACACCAAGGACGCACATGGACAATGAAATTTGCATGCAAATGCGTTTATTTATTCACCCTTCATGCCTTTCTTTCTTGTTATTATACTCACCTCAACTCCAAGGTTATTATTCATTCACCTTACCATTGTTCTGTTAGTATCTGTTCGACAAATGAGTGATAAGCATTTCTTTGCCTCTGATTTATGAACTTATATTAGTTGATCTTTGGCCGAATATCTATGAAACACCCAGATGGGTTTCCCTGAATTATGACTCATTGCTCTTATGGGAAATGCCCAACCAAGTTCAGTTTTAGTTTACTAATACTTTCCTCTCTGGCAGGTAGAACTGAATGAATTGCTGACATAATTTTCAGCCAAATCTTGCTGCTGCTGCTTTCGCCATGTGGTATGTTTTCCTAAACCATTATACACACTTAATTTGAACCCAGGAAAAATATCCTGGGACTTCAAAAAGAAAAAAAAAATCAAGATGAATTAGTGCTCAAACCAAAGGATTATTGCATAGGTGGAGCACAATGAAGTAATACTTAATAGAAGACATGTAATAGCTACAAGGCATGATTGATGTCTAGCTACACCATCTAGAGTTACACAATGGTGAAACAATTACCATTCATGAAACGTAAAAAAAATCATTTCGAAACTGCAGCCTATCAGAATATCACTCTATCTCAAGATTAGCACCACCTGGCAACAGAGTGCTCCCGTCGACCGAAGAGGTCAACGGCGATGAACAGTCGGAGCTTGTAGGAGCAGGTACAGTGTCGACCTCAACCACGCCCTCCAGCATCTGCACCACCTGGTGCATTGTCGGACGGAGCGAAGGATTCTGCTCAATGCACCTGAGTGCAACACGCATGAACCTCTCCACTCTGACCAAATCCTCAATGGTGTCGTCTTCATTATGCAACAAAACCTCAATCTTGCCATGACAGACCAACTGACCAGCCCACCAAAACAGTGTGACTGAATCGTCACCATCCAGCCCAGTCACTGGCTCCTGGCACTTCCGGCAGCATATCATCTCTAGTAGCACAACGCCGAAGCTGTAAACATCAACCTTGGTGTCAATGCGCCTATCACTTTGGAACCACTCGGGGGCAATATAGCCCCTTGTGCCCCTGATGTTAGTCACCGTGGTGTGCATCTGCTGGTCACTAAGAAGCTTTGCAATCCCAAAATCAGTAATCTTTGGATTTTTCTTGTCATCTAACAATATATTGTCAGGCTTGATGTCACAATGAATGATTGGATAATTGCATCCTTCGTGTAAGTACTCTAGGCCCTTGGCAATACCGAGTGCTGCCTCGGCACGCCAACTCCACATTGGTCGCTTAGGCTGGAAAAGGAAGCTCCGAAGGGAACCACCTGGCATGAACTCGAACACCAACATCCGTTGCTCCTGCTCTTTGCAGTAACCAACCATGCGGACTAGGTTCCTGTGGTGGATCTGGCCGATGGACTGTACCTCATTCGCGAACTCCCTCTCGCTGTAACCATTGGAGCTGATGAGCTTCTTCACTGCTATGTCAGGAGAGTGTAGCGACTTTAACACCCCATGGTAGACCTCGCCAAAGCCACCTCTGCCTAGCAACTTACAAAAGCCATTGGTGGCTCTGTAAAGCTCTTTTGCAGTGTAAGCCCTCACAAAGTCATGGTTGGCGTTCTTCTTCCTAAGGTACCAATGTAACATGAGACTACTTATTGCGGATAGCAACACGAACCCCGAGCAACCGAGTAATACATAAGGCAATATCCTCGGTGGCGCCAGCTCCAAGGGACTGCTCGTCCGTACCTTTATCAATGCCTTCATGACGACGTCTCCTCCTTGCCGTCCATATCCTGCCAATGACACCATCTTGGCACAATAACTGTCATCATACATAGCAGCGGCGCAGAGGCAGTCATTTAGGCAAGAGTCTGCACACTGATCCTCTGTGGTGTGCGAATATCCTTCATATGGCGAGTTTCCCCAAGTGGTGTTCGGGAGCTTGACAACCCCAAACTCGGCGGAGCGGTTCTTCCCGTCACAACTCTGCGACATGAACCCCTGTGTGCAGCCCATGTACCTGAGCTGAGAATCGACATAGGAGTAGCCGCTTGGGCACTCACAATCGAGGCGGTCGTTAGGACCATACACACAGTATGAGTTGGGGCCACACAAACCTTGCATAGAGGTTTTTATCTTGCAACCTTCGGTTGGGAACTGTCCCGTGACTGCCCACGACAAGTTTCTCCTTCCCATGGCGTTCTTCGGTCGGGTGTACATGCGGAAGATGCCATCTGGATCGAGTGATGCGTGCTGGTGGTAACCAAACCTAGACTTTGGATGGGGGGGTATCAGGTCAACCACAGTGCTGTCATTGCTCTGATAGTACAGATGGCCCGATGAGTCAAAGAAAATAGTCATGTTGCCGGCCTGGTTGTCCGGCTGGTAGGTGTTAGTGCTCCAATATGCGTTGTGCGAATCCAGGTTGCCGGTGGCAAGGTTCGTGAGGTACAAGACGATGTTACCATCGCCTTGCACCTGCAGGCTGTAGCGGCCGGGGAAGAAGACCATGTCGGAGCGCCTGGACAGAAGAGCCTTTCCAGAGCCCAGCGATTGACCCGGGAGGAGTGTGTCAGTTGGGTGCTGGAAGCTCTCCCAGGTGATGGGCATTCCCCCGGTAGCGAGTAACTGGAGGTTGCCCGAGTCTTGCAGCGCGAGAATTGAGCCG
Organism: Triticum aestivum; assembly: GCF_018294505.1. Taxonomy (NCBI): domain Eukaryota; kingdom Viridiplantae; phylum Streptophyta; class Magnoliopsida; order Poales; family Poaceae; genus Triticum; species Triticum aestivum. Next base: position 511,337,549 of record NC_057814.1, read on the forward strand.
GCTTGTAGGCTAGGGTCTGGGTTTGTCCATATTATGCTACCGGTGTTGTCAGTGAGGGAGAGCTGTGGACCGATGCTGAACACGGACAACTCCGTGGCCATCACGGCCGAGCCTGAACCCAGGTTCTTGGCATACCACACCACCTTCTCCTGTGCAGGGTCGGGCGCCTGGGTGAAGTTGAAGTTGAACCAGACAGCAAGGAGGAACTTGCTGGGGTCAGAGTCGAGGGCCCGGAAGCCGAAGGCAAATTCCCCTGACGGGGAGGTGATGTAGCCAGGGGGGCTGAGTGTCGATCCGGTTGTGAGCCTCTGCGCTGCAAGCAGATGAGGCTGGTGGAGCAAGAGCGCGAGGAAGGAAGCAAGGTGGAGAACAAAAGGTAACGATGCGCCTAATGGCTTCATTTGGGATTAGCTTCTTGCTGGCTTCTAATTAGCTTCTTGCATGATCAGCGTGCCATTGTGGTGTAAATAAACATGATACGATCCAGCAAGTCTTGGTGCCTCGTATGGCATGCTTTCCTTGGGTGGTTGGCGAATGTCAATTTGTCAAAAGGCCACGAGGAATTCTGCTGCACCTTCCGTCAAAATGGTAAGTTCTCAGTCAACTCAGTGTAACTGACAGCTGCCGTGAAGTTTAGGGTACCGATTAGCTTAATATAAGCCATCGATCGACCGCGCAATTTGCTGACCGAAAAGAAGCTGAACATTTCAAATTTGCTGACTGAAAGTGAAAGGAAGCTGAACATTTCCTCTCACGTTTTTGCCCAGTACGTACGCTTGCAGATGGATCACTTTATTGACTGTATAAGGTAATATCAAGTACTCCCTCCATAAAGAAAGTGTTTAGACCAATACTTTAGTGATCTAATCATTCTTATATTTCTTTATGAAGGGAGTATCAACAACTCATTTCCCATGTTAAATTCACCTTACTCTCGTTACAGCTTTGGATGTGTTTGCTGTGTGTACGGAGTAGTATCTTCTAGTGTCTGATGTAAAGAAAGTGTATCAACTGATCTTGGTTGGACTAAGCTAAGTTTTGTCGGGTTTGGCGGAAGTGCTTTGGTCTTGTCGCCATTCCAAACGTGCCACCACTGATCATGGACACACTTGAGGATTGGTGGTGGACAAGGAGCAGGCCGGTCTCAGTTAAGGAAAAAGGCGAGAGCAATTTTAACATAGTCCTCACCTCTTCTTTTCACATGGGAGGTAAGAAGGTAAGAGTTATTCAGACCCGCTAAATAAAATCAACGGTTAAGATCTACTCCCTTCATTTGAAAATACTTGTTGGAGAAATGGAAGGGAGTACTATACACTCACCTCTCATGTGAAAACGTAAGGTTAGAGGGACCATGTTAAAAACGCTCGGCGAGGCTTTGACTGGAGTTTATGGAAGCACCACCGATCAGTTATGCTTGTATGCTGCAGTTTATGGAAGCAGAGGAATGCGCCCGTGTTTGGCAATGCTTCCCAGCAGCGTTGTGTCGATGGTCTTTGTGTGCAGATTGTTGACGAATTCGCAATATTTCTTAGCGGGTAGCTAGCCCTCTTTTGCCGTTGTTTCCTGGTGTTTTGGTGTCCTTGCTCTGGTCGTTGGCGCCCTGATGAGGATGTTGTATCTTTACGCTGCAATCTGCGTACTCTTGAAGAAGAAAGGTGAACGTAATATCACCATCTAGGGTTTCTCTTTCCCTCCTCTAACCCTTGGCGGCTAGAGTGAACTCTCCTCTCCAGGTTTCAACGGCGGCCGCTGGCAGGGAGGAGAATTCCGGTGCCTCTGCCCGCTTAGTAATTTAGGTTAAGTGTTTTTTTTAGTCCTTGCAGGTGCGGCGATTGGACGGATGGCGGCGCTTCTTCTTTGAGTTTGTTTTTCGGGCTCCGATTCTCCTCGAGTTCGTTCATTTGGACGTAGTCGACGGAGCTCCGGCGTAGATTCCTGCCATCTTCTTGGACGGTGAGGTTAGGGTTTTCCTTAATGTGACGAGATTTGGTGTCAGGTGTTTCAGATCTATTCAAGGGTTCAACGACGGCGACTGCGGCTCCAGGGCGATGGTCCTTAGGGGCACGTGCACGAAGACTTCCCGGCTGTCATCGACAAGGTCAAGCCGGCTCCGATAGGGGAGCGGCGACAGCGGCGCGTCCGCGGCTCGTTCTGACGGTGATAGTGGGCGTTTGGTGGTCTCGGAATCTCGATGTAATTTTTATTATGTTTGAAGTGTTGTGTACTTTCGATGTACTTTAATAATAGATCTAAATCATTTTCGCAAAAAAGAAGAAGAAGAAAGGTGTATGAACCCTTGTATTGGTTGTGGTTGTGCACCGGACCGTCCTCGATACGGTAGTAGAAATGCGTCGGCGAGTCAAGGGAAAAGAGCCGCTCTCCTAGTACGCGTTGTACGAGTCTCCAGAGTCCAGACTACCAGTGGCAAGTTTCAGGAGGTCGTTTGTGTTCACGTACAGGCCGAAGAGGCCACGAGACAAGTCCGTATCCGAGTGCCCCCATGGCCATGGACTGCCCCGGGACGGGAGGAGCGTATCGGTCGGATGCCCAAAGCTCTTCCACACGGCGGTTGCCTGTGTCCTGGAGCACGAGGTCAATGCCGGCCGGGTCTAAGACTGGGCCTTTCGCGCATCACAGTACACACACGACCTTGTAAAATGGACCGAGCCCCACGCCATCGCACAAAAATCGTACAATTCTGTCATCTAAGTCTAGATCATTACAATTCAGGTGGGTCACTGCAATTAGCGACAACCAAAGTCCAGGAAAAAGGATCGTCATCTAAGTATAGATAGATCGTTACAATTCTGCATCGCCATGTTGAAAATTATATGGATCACCTGATGTGGCATCTATTTGTCACGTGTGATGACGATGTTAGCAATGTGGGCGCTAGCAAGCCCACTTTGACGGACATCGCTCACATGCATAAACCAGCGTTTGGTTGCCCACGAACTCTGACGGGACAAATCTGGGTTGCTTGGTTACTTGGGCTGCATGGAGAAAGTGGCCCACACTAAACTCAAAGCAGTCGAGAGCCTAATCCAGGAGGAACACTCACGGCCCATAGCCAGACCCTGGAGGGACTCTTGAATTGACGGTTTCAAGGGAGCCATGCTCCAGCTAGCGCAAAAAATGACTTACGTTCCTAGGTGGTGACTTTGACGGTGTGAATGGTATGTTCTCTTCGCCTTCCTTGATCTTCTTCAGGTAATCCATTTTAATCTATACAATGGTGTTTCGATTGAGATAAGCTCTACACGAAAAAGATGCGCATTGATGTTGTGATTTCATTCTTGTGACGAATTTTATCAATTTTGCCGCACATGACTGGCCATTTAAAATTTGGTTTGACGAGTGGCTTCATCTTGCCGTTTTGCACAATTATTGTGGCTTAAGTTTTTTTTGTTTCGACGAACATATATGGATAGATATATATCTCCCTGTTGTATTTGTACTATAACGTGTTCATGTGTGCTTGTCATGTGAATGTGTTCATGCGTGCCTGTTGTGTGGCCACCGTTTCAGAAAGTTGTTCCAAGTGTGATGGTGTGATGTAAATTCATCATGTATACAAAAGGTGAGAGTAACCATCTGCGCATGTGTAACCAAACAACCAAACGTTGCATTTTGGGAACATAGAGATGCAACCAAACGTCATGGTTGGCGTTTTTACTCCCATGCAAGAAGAGGCAATGTGGACAACCCAACAATATGTAAAACACAGGCAAGTTTCAGGAGGTCGTTTGTGTTCATGTACAAGCCGAAGCGGCCACGAGACAAGTCCATATCCGAGTGCCCCCATGGAGACTGCCCCGGGACGGCAGTTGCCTGAGTCCTGGAGCACGAGGTCAATGCCGCATTTCATGCCAGGGTGCCAGTGCTGTCAGCGAGGGGGAGCTGACCAACATGACGGCCGGGGTCAGTCTAGGTCATTCACGCATCACCCCACACACACCACCTTGTAAAATGGATCCGAGCCCACTTCATCGCACAAAAGTCATACTTATACTGTATCAATATCGAGGGAACCTGATGTTTTTAGTCGCAGGTACGAACGACGCCCCCGCGCGTCCCAACCGCTTGCTAAACCTGCACGGTTCTTCTTTGCTTTTTTCTGATTTTTTTCTCCTCGCTAGTCCTGTTGCTCGTCTATTTTTTTCTCCCAGATCACATTTTTTTTAGATCATGCTTTCGAAAAGATCATGTTTATAACCTCGGCTTGATTAGATGGGCATATGACTCTCTATCCCAAATCAGGCGGGTGACTGCAATTATCAACAAAAAAAAAGGATTGTCATCCAAGTATAGATCATTAGAATTCTGCATCGCCACGTTGAAAGTAATATGGATCACCTGATGTGGCATGTATTTGTCACGTGTGATGATGTTAGCAATGTCCAGGTGCGTCTGCCAGCTGGCCCACTTTGACGGACATCGCTCACATACATAAACCAGCTAAGAAGTCTGAGTTTACCATCATAGGTTGTACTCGCAGACTCATCATCGTAAATTAGATAGCTTCAATGTTGTACGGGTGGACTCATCGGCATCAAGGCTAGGGGTTTGTGGACGTCACATGCGAGCTTGGTCTAATATACCAGTTGTCCTCTAATATCCTAATTCAATTACAGATCACATAAATAAAATATGGCATTTTTTTACATGACTACATTGACAAAACATATACCTGGATTGGTGCTAGATAGTAGCTCAATATATAGACCCAACAAATGTGTTATTGATTCACACTTTCAGTATGCAAATGACAATGCATTAACATTTCATGCCTAAAGTTAGTTCAACATGCAGCAGGTATAGGTAGAGGCGTCATACATACATATATGATGGACCTATACCAAAGAGTTCACACTATATGATAGATCTCAATTGCATCATTTTTTGAGAAACATCGATTACAACTGGAGCGTTTGGTTGCCCACGAAACTCTGACGAGACAAATCTGGGCTGCTTGGAGAAAGTGGCCCACACTAAACTCAAAGCAGTCGCGAGCCTAATCCACAAGGAACACTCACCGTCCATAGCCTGACCCTGGAGCGACTCTCAAATTGACGGTTCAAAGGGAGCCATGCTCCAGCCAGCGCAAAAAATGGCTTACGTTCCTAGGTGGTGACTTTGACGGTGTGAATGGTATGTACCCTTTGCACGGTATGTTCTCTTCGCCTTCCTTATCTTCTTCAGACAATCCATTTTAATCTATACAATGGTGTTTCGACTTGAGATAAGCTCTACACGAAAAAGACGTGCACTGATGTTGTGGTTCCATTCCTGTGATCAGTTACTAGTTTTATTGATTGTTGATCTTCAATTATGTTTATGTTTGAATTTTTTGGACAAATTTTATCAAATTCACCGCACAGGACCGGCCATTTAAAAGTTTGTTTGAGGAGTGGCTTCATCTCGCTGTTTTGCACAATTTTCGTAGCTTAAGTTTTTTTGTTTCAACGGACATAAATTTATAGATCTATATCTCCCTTTTGTATTGTACTATAATGTGCCCATGTGTGCTTGCCATGTGAATGTGGTCATGCGTGCATATTTTGTGGCCACCGTTTCAGGAAGTTGTTCCTAGTGTGATGGTGTGATGTAACACTACAGGAATCAGCTATTTTGCCGTCTGCCACGGCGGACGGCAAAGACATGAACGGCGTACGGCAAAGACCTTTGCCGTCAGCCACGGACGGCAAAAGGCTCCGACAAAGTAGGCTACGGTAAACAGCTACTTTGCCGTCTGCTTCCTGGCGGCTGGCTCTTTGCCGTCTGCCGCGGACGGCAAAGAGAGCGGACGGCAAAAATTACGCTGTCAGTCCGTTAAGTGGCTAACGGCAGGCCTTTACCGTCCGCCGCTGACGGCAAACTTTCTAGTGCCTTTGCCGTCCGCCGCTGACGGCAATAACAGTTTGTTTGTTTTTTTTTCAAGACAAATTACCTAAACAACATAAAAAAAACTACTCGGCGTCGCTATCGAGGTCAATCACAGCCGGGCCGTTGCCGCCGTCATCGTCGCTGCTGGACCGGTTCGCGACGTCGTCCCAGTCCACCGGGACGTCGTCCGAATCCTCTTCCTCCTCCGCCATCGCCGCCTGCGGCGCCGCCATCGCCTCGGCCGCCTGGATTGCGGCCGCAATCTCGGAGGCTTCCTCGGCCTCCCGCGTCGCCGCCGCGGCGGCTTCTTCCGCTGACCGCGGTAGGGCCGCGAGCAGTCCGGGCGTGTCCTCCGGGTCGCCATCCTGTCGGAGCGCCGCCACCTCCGGCGGGATCACGGCCTCGGCCGAGGCTGGTGGGGCGGGGCCAGGAGGCGGGGCGCGCCCGTGCCCGCGCAGGCCGGAGGGCCCGGCTTCGCCTGTGATGTCGCCGACGGGGAGTCCACGGGCGGCGCGCTTGAAGGCGCCGATAACGTCGTTGAACCGCTTGCCCTTCCAAAACCGGCGGCGGTTCTTACGGTTGAACCGCCCACCGGGGTGCGCGCTCAGCTCAGCGTTCGTCGCCGGCGGGCCCTGCGTGGGGTAGCCGTCGGCGGAGATCCTCCACGGCCGCGGCACCTTCGCCGCCGGCGGCACGAACAGCCCGAACCGGAAGAGATCTTCCGTCTGCCCTTGTGTGAGGCTCGAAGGCCAGACGCCGCCCGGTGCCGCGCCGTCGGAGTCCGAGTCGCTGGACGCCATCCCGCGCAGATCGGTGAAGAGAACGCGCGTGTGAAGAGGGAGAGGAGGGATGGACGGGCGGTGTGACCAAACTCGCCGCGCAGGGCGGGTTTTATAGCGCCGGGAATTAATGCGGCAGGGAGGCGACGGGACGCGGCAGCGGTGGCGTGCGGCAGGCGCGGTCTCCGACGACGCCGTGGCGGGGCGGAGCGGGGCATTAAACTGCGGCAGGGAGGCGACGGGCCGTGGCAGTGCTGCCGTGCGGCAGCGGCGCGGGCTCCGACGGCGCGGCGCGGTCTCCGACGGTGGCAGCGGCGCAAGATGGGACGGGGCGGCGCGCGGAAGACGAGATCCCATGCAGCTGCGTTGATCGCGAGCTGCCGCGTTGATCGCGGGCGAGTGGATAGACCGTGTGCGCAGTGGCCGGCCGGGTCGGTTGGACTACTAAATATCTACGCGTGGGCAGGCGGGTTGACCAGACGAAAAAACTAAACTAAAAGTAATCTAAACTAAAAAACAGAAAAAACAGAAAAAAAGGAGAAGAGGGGTGGGGCTCACCTGCGGCAGGGGTGGGGCGCTCGCCGATGGAGGGGCGCTCGCCGACGGAGGGGCGGCGGGGTGGCGCTGGCCGGGCGGAGGGGTGGGGGGCGACGGGGCGAAGGGGGCGACGGGGCGGCGCCAGGCGGCGGGTGGGGGGGCGACGGGTGGCGGGGCGACGGGGCGGCGGCGGTGGGGTGGGATGTGGTGGGATGGGATGTGGTGGCGGGGCGCGTCGGGGAGGAAAGAGAGGGAGAGAACAGAGAGTAACGGGCGGGGGGGGGGGTACGGGCCGTTAGGTACTCTCCTTTTTGCCGTCCGCCTTTTTGCCTCTTTGCCGTCTGCGACGGCAAAGAGGTGGGGCGTTAAGTTTTTTCCAAACGGGCGGGGGTGGGGGCCACCTCTCTCTTTGCCGTCTGCCAGCGGATGGCAAAGAGCTCGCGGATGGCAAAGAGCTTCTTTGCCGTCTGCTTTTAGGCAGCTGATGGCAAAGAGCTTCTTGGCGTCAGCTAGCAGACGACAAAGAGCTGGCAGATGGCAAATTAGCTGATTCCAGTAGTGTAAGTTTATCATATGGACAAGAGGTGAGAGTAACCGTCTGCGCATACGTAACCGAACAACCAAACGTTGCATTTTAGGAGCATAGAGATGCAACCAAACGTCATGCTTGCATTTTTGCTCCCATGCGAGGAGAGGCATTGTGGGCAATGAAACAATGTGTAAAACACAGGCCAATAATCCTACCCATTTCACAAAGTTGTTCCAAGTGTGGTGGTGTGAGGTAACTTCACCATGTGAACAAGAGGTAACCACCAGTGCACACTTAACTAAACAATCGTTCGTTGCTTATGGGGAGCACCAACATGCAATCAAACGCCATGCTTGAGTTTCTACTCCCATGCGAGGAGAGTCAATGCGTACAACCAAACAACATATAAAACATGGTCCACAACTCGTATCACCGCAAACAGGCTCTACCGGTCTGAGGAAGCCCGAAAAGACAAAAACGGTGCGAGCAACCAAACACGCCTAAGAACTCCAATGAGGGCGGGTCTTCGTCATACACACAACATAGTTCACAGGAGCATCCCAGCACGAACGGCGTCATTCGGTCGCGAGAGCCTCCCGACGCATATGACCGTTCACGCGCCAAGGTGTGCTAGGAGCGGATGTTTGCTTCCTATTAGAATTCTTACTGTTTTTAGTGTAAGCTATCAAACATTTCTCTAAAAAAATGTTATGGGTGGCGCGAAGACAGGGCTTCGCTATATGCCGCTTATAGTGACCCCGAAGGAGTACTCGCCTACGGAGCCCTCTAAATTGGTCGGCCCAACACGGGAGGAGCGCTCGTGTCCAGCGCCTGTTTTTATTTTATTTTATTTTCCTTTATTAGATTTACCTATATTTCAAAAAAATGTCATTAAATATAGAAAATGCTCATTACGTGTTCAAAAAAATGTTTATACAATGTGAAAAAAATGACATACTTCAAATAAAATGTCAATAGCATTAAAAATGTACGTACCATTTTGAAAATGCTCATGTGTTTTGGAAAAAATGTTTATGAATTTTTTAAACATTTTTACACAGTATAAAATGTTCATGTAATTAAAAAACATATATCTACTACTTAAAAAATAATAGTCTTTTTTTTCTGTCAAGCAGAGTGCTTTATCCAATCATCCATCGTTTCCCTAAGTATCATTCCTTTGAAATCTTCCTTAATTGTCCCGTGTTTGATTCGCCAAATAAAATTATGTTTCTTTGATAAACCAATAAGTGATTACAAAATAAAATCCTAAAATACGGGTAGGTAAATCACAAGCAGGGTTTGGTAAATATTTATTTACACAATCACATTAATATGAGCTGGTAAATCACGGGTTAACATACCAGAATATTTATATCCCGTTGCAACACACGGTCTATTATCTAGTGATGTACCTAACATTTAAAAAGAGTGTTCATGTGTTTCAATCAAATGTGTCGCGACATTTAAAAAAATGTTTATACAATGTAGAAAAATGGTCATGGAGTATAAAAATAATGTTAAGTACAATTCAGAAATATGTGACATTTTAAAGAAATATTCACACGTGAAAAAAAATTGTGACATTAAAAAAAAGGTTTATACAATGTAAAAAAACAATCCCATAGTTTAAAATATCATACTATTAAAAAATCAACATGTATTTGGAAAATGTTTAACATGTGTTCAATTTTCTTAAAGTATTTGAAGAAAATGTACATCATGTTTTTGGAATATGGTCACTGTGTATCAAAAAACGGTTCACACGTATATTATGTACAATGTGCATTGAAAGAAACTAGACAAGTGTTGGAAAAGGGGAAAAAAGGAAAGAAAAAAAGAAAATAAACAGCGAAGAAACGCATAAAAACCAAAATGCCGATGAAGAAATGAAGAAAAACGGAAAACCCGGTATAAAAAACACCAAAAAAAAAACTCCAACATTACCCTGAACGCAAGACGCTTCGTCCCGCCCGCGTTACCACCAGTCCACCACAGTGCCGGCTATGGCATGGAAAAAAATAATAATACCCCCGTCTCCGATTCGGTGAAGGGCTACTGGCCTGAGTTTGAGGATGTCAAACTCGCCGTCAGGAGCAAGGGGAACTGAATCAAACTCGCCGTCAGGAGCAAGGGACGACATGCCGAAGCGCCCGCTGCCGCTTCAGCCATGCGGGCACAACACCACCGCAAAGCGAGGGAACCACCGCGACCGCCGGCGGCAGCCGCGGCGCCGCCATGTGTATCTGGTGGTGGATGACTGTGAGAGAGGATACAGCGTCCGCAAGATAGACGTCGGCACCTTCAGCCCGCAGGCGGAGGCGGCGGGCCGGGAGCCGGAGCAGCTGCCCGAGCCTGCCGTGGCGCGGTTCGAGGGCCACCACGGCCGTCTGGCGTTCTTCGGCGCGCACGGCACCAAGATACTCGCCATGCCGGCCTACGGCGCCGCCGACTTCCCCGTCTACGACGTCGAGACGTCGGGGATCACCCTCTGCGCCCACCCCAACGGCCGCAAGATCTGCGGCCCGCCCTTGCTGGCATCCGTCGCCGGCGCGCTGTACATGATAGTCGAGTCCTCCCTGGCCGTCCTCGACGCCCAGCCGCCGCCCAACGGCGACGAGTGCAAGGCATGGGCCTGGACCTTCCTGCCGGCGCACCTCCCATCGTTCCAGTCGCCAGACGTCAAATCGTTGGCCGTGCACCCGGACGGGCGGACGCTCTTCGTCTCCGCCAGGCGGAGAACGTTCTCGCTGAACACCAGGAGCCTCGAGTGGACGTGCCGGGGCAACTGGGCCATGCCTTTCAGCGGCGAAGCATACTTTGATCGGGACCTGGATGCCTGGATGGGGCTCTGCATCCATGAGGGCGGCTTCGGCCATGTCTGCTCCTGCGACGCCGTGCCCGTCGTCGCCGCCGGTGCCCTCCAGACCATGCCGGCGTGGAAGCTGGGGAAGGACCGGCTGTTCCACGCAGACCGCGAGAGGCACCTAGGCGCCACGCTCCTCTTCATGGGGGACGACACACGACAGCTACTGCCTGCTCGAGTGTGTCTCGGCCGACGACCAGGACGAGGATGAGTACGCGGCCCACCGTGTGTACCATATCACTACGTTCGGTCTCAATTACGATAAAGATGGAGAGCTGAGAGCTACCAGGCGAAGGGCACACGCCTATGAGATGACAGACGCACATGAGATGAATGAACTATACAAGCGTCCAACTGCATTCTGGATGTAATTAATTAAGTTACTTGTAGGACTTAATTGTGCTGGAAATGGTATTATGATTTGTGCTGATATTTCAGATTTTCCTACAAAGTTTCATCTTTTGTAATGTGTTGTTCACTGAATATATCCTCCCATTTGCAAGCTCGGTCTGCAAAATGACCCTCTTAGCTAGCACATATAAAATGTTTATTTTTGTGTTTCTTAAGCCTCCTTTGTTCATAGGATAGGATATGACTAACTAAATCTCATGGCTGCATGCATCATTATGATGCAGAGGCCGGGGATACGCCTCCATTTTCAAAAAAAAAGACTAACTAAATCTCAATGAATATGACTGAAGAAATATTGAGCAACTGAAGAAATAGCAATGAATATGACTAACTAAATATCAATGAAAATGATTGAAAAATAATAAATAAATATGACTAAACAATTACACTGAATATGACTCAAGAGAAATTGATAAACTGAAGAACACTGGACAAAACTGAGTAAATATACTGGATATGACTGAGTACATGACTTAAACACAGCAGAAAAGAGGAACTACTGGAAGACAGAACAAACTTAAACTGAAAAAAGAAACTGTGAAGATGGAGTGAAGAAGAACAAATTTACGACTCATAATCTTTTCAAGTAGAGTAGCTGAGGAAATCTAACACGTAATTTGAAACACATTTCTTACATGTCATACAGACTTGAAGAAAGATTGCGAAGACATGGTTTTATTTACTTGAGGAATTAAAAAAAAATTAGGGGCCAAGAACTTACTCAATCATTTGGGGAACAAGAGCTTAAAGAGAAAACATGAAACAGAAAGGAGCATCTCAGAATATTATCCCCAATGCTTCCTTCACTGGTAAACCTTAGCTCAAAGTGCAAGGATGAATACAGAGGAAGCACATCACAAATGCTCTAAAAAGAATCAAAGCGTATACCACAAAGAGATCATAATGCTAGTGTGTTAGTAAGATTGCACAACACAAGCAGAGGTCAAAGACTGTTTAACAACCATGACTGAGATCACACCAATGGTCTTCTGACATGACAGGTTGCAATTTTGGGGATAATGGCTTCTGACTGCTATTGGGGATGGTACACACATATAATCTTCGACCAGGAAAACAATGAATACCGATGCATTCTTTTGTAAGTATGTGCAACTACAGGTCTTAACTCTTCAACTCTGTGATTGCTGCTTGTCGAGTTGAGTTTGATGGTTCTCAAGTTCTGGCCTGCCATCTATGATCTCAGAAACTTGTTTGATCCAGGTGAGATTCTGAGATCACTATTCTGGATGCAGTTGCAAACTTTAGAGAGGAATGCCTGTGAGCTTCAGGTTAATCCCTCTAATGCCTACGCTTCCAAGATCCTACTCGGCGCTTCTCGTGTGCCCACTGCCCGGCATTTCTTGTGAACATTTGGTTAGTGGTATTTATCTGTAAAGCTGTGCTGACAAAAAAAAATTAAGTTATCTGTTGATTTTATGCTTATGGAGCCATAATTTGTTTGTAGATTTAGGTATTCAAGGGAACCTTTTTTTTTTTTGAGAAAAAAGCCTTGTGTCTTGATGCATTGATAGGAGAAGTTTGTGTGAGAAAGTTGTTGTGAAACCAGACTAGCTACTTGTGGTTGGCCATTGCATTAATAAACAGTGAGATTGGGCTAACCTACGGGATGAACAATTGTAATATATCATGTTATTTCTCCCTGTTTCGAAGTGTTAGCTTTACAGTACATGTTCTCTTCAACATCGCCACATTCTGTTGTAAGTTCGCATATGGCTGCTAGTCATATCTGGGTCGTGATGGTCATATCTATTGCACCTTTTCTACAATGTGTGTGCCATCCATATGTAAAATCATGGATGGACATTATGCAAAGTTCAGACAGGAAGTATACACATGAGCTATTGGCAACAATGATGCAGGTATGCATCAGGATTCAGGATTTCAGAAAACATGCTTTTCGGCGCCTGCGACAAATAAATTCTGCATTGTGAGGTGTAAACTTTTTCTAGACCGAGCACACATATGTGTTCTTCTCCTGAAAAGTAGCTATCATTTGAGGAATAGTTCAAGCACAGAAGTAATCTTCCTCGATCAAGAATAAAATTTGTTATTAGGAGGGAACATACAACAGATGGAAACATAGAAAGAGATCTAGTGGCAGATGCTTGCATGCATCATACTGATCTGATCCAATGTTTTTACATGAAACAAAACCCTTGCATTAATTGATCAATTGTGATCATAATGCACAGTAACTAGTGGCCAAATTAAGAATCTCACTCGCGCTACTGGAAAACATGCCGGTGAAATACTCCTACACACTTGCAAACTAGATTACACACTTTGCTTCCTCTATTTTTCTCAGCTAATTAATAAGAGTACCAATGCCGACTCTGCTTCCTCTGCTTTGCTTCCTCTGATGTAAGACTACCAAGCAGCAAGCCTGCACTACACTGCTGATGATTTCTTCTTCCCTTTGCTTCCATCACTTGAGCATCGCTTGAGCAACGCCTCCATGCATGTCCCGTTGATGAGCCATCGCAATGAGTTGAGCCTGATAACGCCATGCTTCCTGCCTTGCTCGGAGCAGCTCCTCGGGGGACTTGGTCACGTCGGAGGGATCGATCCACGGGTCGTTGAACTGCACGGTGTCCACCATCTGCTCCACCTTCCGCCGGGCCTCCGCCCGGCTGCGCTCGATGTCACGCCGACGGCCGGCCTCTTCTCCTTGGGCGGCAGCACGAGCCATGGCGAGGCGGGCGTTCTGGATCAGTTCGCGCATGCTCGGTTGCGTCGCGGTCTCCGGCGAGCTGGCCACGGGGTTCTTGGTCGCCGTCGGGCTTCTCGGATCCTCGCCGCTGCTGGTGGTGCCGGGACACGGAAGGCTGCTGCTGTTGATCTTGGCGGCGACCGCGGCATGGAGGAGCTGGCCCCCGGAGCAGGCACCGTGTAGGCGCTTCGCCAGTGGCTGCCCGTCGCGCACGGGCATGGGCCGCTTCGGCCTCTTGGCATCAGCGGCGGGGTTCGCCATCAGGGCAGGGTTTACGCGCACGCGGGAGGAGCAGGGGTGGAGGTCGGCGGCGGCGCTGCGTCCCGGGAGCAGAGACGGCGGGAGCGCCGTGGTGCCACCCATGGTCACGGCAGAGACGGCAGAGCAACGATCAACCGATCCGGCGTCGGGAGAGAGAAGAAGATGGGTCGAGGGAGGATCGGAGGCGATGTCAGATTGATCGGGAATTGGGGAACGGGGCCAGCAAAAAAACAAGGACGCGGGAGACAGAGATGTGGCGGCAAGCAATTTGAATCCGAGTCGGCCGAGGCGACATAGCCAAAACGCGCACTAAATGGATCCAAGGCTGATCGGAGGCATCTTTCCAACTAGTCTCTAGACCTCCCTCGTACGATCTCGCTAGAAAAGATCACAGGAGCAACCCACGTTCCCTCGCAGCCTTCCTCAACGCGATTTTAAAAAAACGATCACGACCCACTCCCGTCCCACGTCCCCTCTCGCAGTCTCCCCCACCTCTCGCTCCCGATCCCTCCTCTCGATCTCGTGAGAAAAATCACCGCCGCCGCCACCGCCCCCACACTCCGCCGCCGCCGCCCCCACACTCGTATGCCCCGATGAACTGCCCATCTCCATTGTCGTCTGACGCCCGTCTCGGTCGCCGTCGTGCATGCCGCCCTTGTACGATCTGCTCGCCTCCGCCACCGCAACAGCCTGGGCCGATCCCCTTATTGAGCCCATCTGATGGCGACGCCAACCCATCTTTTGGTGCTGCATGCGGCGACAATGGCGAACGAGAAGAAATCAACGTATGCCACCACCATCGCCGGCTTGCAGGGACCATTGACCGCAGGTTCGAGATGATGCACGACGAGGCGGCGAGGGCCACAATGGTCAACATCACTTCAATCATCAGGGAGCAAGCTGATGGCATCAAAAGTAAGTAACGATCATTGGCTCGTACCTTACGTGATTGCTCGATCTCCTGCTTGTTCACATGATTGCTCTCTTGCTTGTTCCCTGTAGAATCGCATTAACTATTGGTGGTGACTGTGACTGTGCGGTGCACGCATCAGTGGCGCATCCAAATCCACTCCACTAATAAATTGTCCTCTCCATTATAAGATTCGGTAAATTTTGGCGGTGGTCACTGGTATGCCGGGAAGCTTTCAGTTTGGATCTTGTTGGCTTTCAGTTTGGATCTTGTTGGCGATTCTCCATGTAGCCTTGTTGGTTCTGAATCCAAAGTGCATAGTAATCCTGAAGAGTTTGACTCTTTGAATCAGAGGAAACCAAGGTTAGCATTAATCCCCACAATAACTTGGCCTGCATGCAGTAATATTTTGGGAGTGGAGAAACAGAGCAAAAATTCCACATACATACACTTGACATCTTCAAAGGGAGATTTTCAATGATCAATTGGAGGGCTTCTAAACATTTTTACTTATGCGTAATTTTATCATGTCAGGAGCCTGCTCTGTTAATCCACTCAAAACCTTTTGCATAACAGAGCCAGAGAACGATGCCAGTTATCTCTACCATGTTGTTTGTCATTGCGATTTGATTTTTCTTTCTTCTGTAGCAACACACTGTACTTATACATGTAGAAGAACAACATTAGTGATGAAAGCTCTTGGTTTCCCAGGCACACTCGGATATGTATTGGTATAGGTGAAATCTATGATGGTGAAAAAGATTAACTGCATCGAATACAAAGTTCCCTAACATAGCGTATGTGCATAAGGATGCCTTTATCTGATGGTGAACTACACCTCTTCCAAAAAACACTCCACCCAAAACGAAGCCCTGGACTATCTTGTTTCTGTCATAGGTGATGTTTTTATTCCCTGTTCTGATGGAAACATGGCTAATGTTTTTGAAGGACACCACATGCATGTCTATTTATGACCTTCCTAATATGAATATCGTTTCTTCTTGCCACCATGGATATGCATTAGTATGACATGGTTAGCTGGGCCGAACGTGAGAAGAAAATATAAATATTTGCATACACACAGGGTTGTAGTGTATAGCTCTCATGTGAATGCAGACATTTGTTTTGACGAATCGTGACTATCGTGAGCAAGAATGAACCCAGCAAAATAATTTATTTATTTTTGTTTGTTCCTTACGATCCAATCAATGGACCGGGTTCCACTATCAGCAAAATAATTACTGAAGGTTAACTGAAAAGTGTATATCTTGCAACTGTATGTTAATGGGCTTCCACATGGGTTCATCATTCCGAACCAACATCAACTGTTGGGACTCTGGCATATATTTCTCATCAATATGGTCGCAAGGTATAATCCATTCTCTTTCTGCTTTAAACTGTCTCATGCATACTCTGCCATATGTTGCCTAATTATTTCATTTTGCTAGGCCATAAAAGCTTTACTTGCTTTCTGAATCTTACATCCACCTTTTGTTGGCATGATTTGTGCATAGTCTTTAGGCGCAACTGTTTAAATATTTTATGTTTTATTTGCTGAAGCACTACTAATTTGTCTTTGGATGGCAATAGATGATGTGTGGATGTGGGGCCTTCCTTTATGCGATGTTGGTTGGTACCTACACTTTTGATCCATAAGATCACAAGAATTTTGAAATGAAAACTGACAAGTCAGGTAAGTTGCCAGCCGTTCAACTTTGCAATTCCACAAGTTAATACTGAACTCATATTGCACAGATTATTAGGTGTTCAGTGTTCAATTCCAGACTGTGCATGCATATCTAGAGTCCTGAGTCGTTATCTCAAGGATCTTCTTTGCCAACACGGGCTATGATCTCGACATAGACAATGGCGGAGAGATAATATATGCTCTGTATCTTGTAAATGTATGTGCAGAAGTAGCTGCAGCCTTCCACCTTATGAACAAGTTCTGTCAATGGTCAGGAGGGGCGAGCCCATCAAAGATTATGTTCAAGGCTACAACTTGAATCTGAATCTCTATTGCTATGTAAATATGTGGTTCGTGCCAAGAAAATTCAGTTAGTTGTGTGATTCTATTTTTGGTGTTCCTTTCTGTTAAAAGTTAAAACCGTAAGTCAAATATGTTTCTTACCAAAGTCAATTGCATGAACATTGAACATGTCAAAACTGAACAGTGTATCGAGCACCCATCCTGTATTACAGGATGGAAACATATATACATCATTTGTACATGGCGAGCGTGGAGTGATGCCAGTCTGCCAGCCAGTCCAGATTCTGAGCGGGGCAAGCGGGTGTGCGAGTGGTAAGCATCGGACTATCCCCATTATATTCTGAGCGATCCATAGGAAAGTAATTATCTTATATGTGATTCTTTTTTCAAATTAAATTAAATTGCAGTTGTCTTAAGTCCAGTATAAAAACCCATTAGGTTGTAACTACCATTACTGATCGATACAAGAGTTTTAGCTTCTTGTCAGATTTGTGTAGCTCTTGTGTCGGGAAGAAGAGGATGGCTGTTTTGTTGGTAGTTATGTTTTTTCTAACACTGAAAAATAAAAAAGAGTTAATGATCTCCGAGGAGCGCACCAGTGCCATTAATGCTTAGTGTTAACAAAACTTTGTGTCATGGTTGAGAAAATCCATGTTATTTTCTTGTAATTGACAATGTTTGATTGTACATTTAGTTGGGTTGATATGTATTTGATAGAGGAACAATATGGTTGAGTATTCTGTGAGTAGCTCACTGGTTTTGCATTCACTGCCAATGGATGGGTACAAACTTTTGGATCAAGGTGTGTAAGACATCAATTATCTATGTTGACGTGAGCCACCCCAACCCCACGGCAGTGTTCTGGTCCAAGAGCCAAGTGCGGTATGAGCTTGACGAGAGCTGCGAGGTGGGCATGGTACACTGCTGATGGCTGCCAGAGGAGGTTGTGCAGCAGTTGTGGTCGGGGCGGACACCATCATCATATGCGCATGGTTGGTGTATTCTTCCTTGGACTGTGAGGTTTGTATTGGCAACTTTAAGGGAAAATACGCTTTCGAACATGGTGGTAATTACACCTGGTTACGTATCTTATTTTTAAAAATTTCAGAAAAAGTCAAAACATTCCAAAACTTTTCCTAACAAACTTTCTGGCGTACAAAAATGTTCTGCAACAAAACATTCCCTAAAAAATCCTGACAAAATTGATATATATTCTCTGACAAATAGAGTGAATAGTACAGTGTATATAGCGACAAATTCATTTTTTTATGCCCACAACAACATGAAAGTCATTTCTTCATGAAAGTTTTTATACGAGCGCAGCAATAAATCTACTTTGTTCACAAAAAGTTTCAGATTTTTTTTTCCGAAACGGAGGCAAAAGCTTTGCCTCATCTCATTAATAAAAAAGAAGAGAGTTGCCCGGTTAATAAACGGAAAACCGGGCAAAAACCGTCACAAACCGCTGAGCGGCACACTCATAATCACACACCCACCTCACATAGAGAGTCTCGTCAACATCACACACCGGTGTCATCGTCATCACTTCTCCCCAACAGGCGTCATCACCCTCCCTAATCTCCGAGCAAGCGACTCCGACTTCTCCGAAGACAAATGTAGACCCAACCCACATCGTAGAGGCTATGTGAAACACAAGAAGCCCCGCGCCAAACTCAGCCACCCGCGCCAAGGACAGCACAACTCCGACTCTGAAAGATAGCTCCGAAGGAGAACTAGGCAAGGTTGGCGCCGCGGAAGACCACCGAACAGACCACCTGTTGCCTGTCATCGTCGCCACACGGGCCCCGCCGCCACAGCTCCGACTTCACCGCAACAAAACAATCCGAGGTAATCTGCCCACGAACACGCCGAAGAAGAGCCGACTATCGCAACCATTGTCGCGGCTCCGACATCGCACACACCCATCATCGTTGCCGCAGAAGCCTCGACGCCAACTCCACCAACTTCCATCGGTCCCGCTGGATGATGCCTAGCTCCAAAGACGAAGCCCTCGAGAGGGGATACGATGCTAGAGCACCGTCATCGTCCGATCCCATGGATCTAAGGTTTCCCCTGAAGCTGCGAAGATTGGAGCTGAGAGTACCTCGAGGATGCCAACAAGAAGGAAACGACGCCTGAAAGCGTCGCCATCGCCGGTTCCGGACACGCCGGAGACAAGCTTTCGCCCGGGTCAACCTCTCGAGCTCCGCACATCATGCATCAGCAAGCCCTCCATCGAGCCACCGATGTCAAATCCGGCTGGATCTGACCACCCTCACCCTTCGCGACCTCCGAGCTGCAGATCCGCGCCGCCCCGCGCGCCCAGCACCTCAACACTGCGTTGCCTCCACCCGGGCTGCCGCACTGCCCGAGCAGCAGCCGCCGACCACGCCGCTGCACATCCTCAAGACGACAGAACCAAGCCGCCGGGCACCTCGTGCCGCACCTCCCCACACGGACGCACCGCGACCCGGCCGCACCCGCACCTCAAGCTTCATCTCCCGTCTGACCACACCCAGTTTCAGATTTTTTTTGACTTTCTTACAAATTACTATTTTAAAAAACAAATTCGGGTGTAATTATACCTGAGAGCCATATGTTGCCGTCCCAGCTTCAAGCCATGTTTGGCATTGCTGCCCGCAACGATTCTCTCGATCGAGCGGGACTCAGTTGGTGCCTTATTTTAGTGAAAAGCAATCACAGTTCTTATATTTTTAATTAATTGTGTTATGAATAAATACATAAATCTCATCATCAAAGTCTTTATTCTAACCTTGAGGTAGGAGGATTCATACGAGTGAAACTATGAGCTCTAATGCAATGCTAAAAAAGGAGAGGACTTTGCAATTTCTGATGTATGACATTGCTAAATTGTTTTAGGGATTGTTGAATTTGTCAGAGGGAGTGGATGACAATGCTGCAAGCCATTTGAAGTCAGGGACGATGGGAATGACTATGGTAATTTGGCGAGTTAGACAGAAGGCATATGGATTTGGAGCAAGGTGAAAATGTAATAGCTGAAGCAGAGCGACTCATGATATATTCATTTGTTTGTTCGTAGGTTAGGGATGATAGAAATTAGTATGTAGGTGGATGCGAATGACTACGACAATTCTACGAACTTGAAGAAAACATAGGAGGATTTATAGTGCGGTAACAAATGACTCAATGACTGAAGCGTTGAAGCTGAATGGCCTTGCGATAGATCACATGTTAGCCCATGGCAACGCACGGGCATTCAACTAGTAGCACTAATGTCTGAATCCGAGTCGGCCCAGGCATAACGAGTAACTCCTCAGAAAGCACAAATGTAATACGTAGTTCCTTATGCTTTGTTAACTTTCCCGACTTCAGTTCAGAGTTAAACATCGTAACCAGCATGGTGCATTAGGAACTTCTTTTTTTCATCTTGATGAACAGCTCTTATTTTGAGATCTTGATGTGTTTGTGGTGTGTTTTCCATGTCCACAGAGGTACATATCTTAACTCTGAGCTCTGTTGTTGCTGTTTGTCAAGTTGAAGAAGTTTATAATTTCTCATTTCTCAAGTTGAATGTGCCGGCTAAGTATCAGTTTTGGTTTGCAAACAGTTCTTCTCGATTCTCATGCCCTTCTCCATGTCCCCAAAACTGTTCCCAAATATGAGAAATCCGGGCTAAACTTCGCTGAAGTGGAATAGTAACAACAAAGCATGAAACATCGTATATCTAAATTACCAAAAAAGGGTTTCCCCCGCTTTGTATTATAAAGCAACCATCACCGATTACAATCATCGCAAACAACTCAACACCACACCATACCACCACACAACACACCTAAGGCTGGATACAACAGGTAAAGGAACAACCACGAAGCTGAAAGTAGGACCGGTGGTTGGTGACGGTTGTGGCGTCCAGACTTCTACGACAAAGATGATGTTGAGAGCGATGTTGGCGACGCGGCAATGGTTGCGGTAGTCAGGTCTTCTCCGGCATGTCCGTGAGATTGTCTCAGTTTGTTTGTTGATGTGGAGTCGAAGCTGCGATGGCGGGACCTGTGGTATACGATGACCGGCTGCAGGTGGCTCATTCGGCGATCTTTTGTGGCGCCAGCTGTGCCTGGTTTTTTCCTTCAGAGTCGGAGTTGCGCTCTCTGGATCGCAGTGGCTGAGTTTTGGCACGAATCTTCATTCAGCTTCACACGTCCGCTACGGTGTGGGTTGGGTCGATGATCGCCTATGGTGAAGTCGAAGTCGTTTGCTCAGAGTTTAGAGATGGTGATGGTGCCTCTGGAGGAGTGATGTCGATGACGCCTGTGTGCTGTTTCAACGAGACCCTCTTTGGAGTGGTGTGCGCGGGGTTTCTTATGTGTGCCGCTCAGCGGTTGTCATGGTTCTCGCCCGGTTCTACATTATTAAGTAGGCAATCTGGTTTTTGCTCGGTTTTTCCTAATTAACTGAGCAGCTCTCTTCTTCTTAATGAAAGCAGGAATTCTGCCATTTTGGAAAAAATCCCCTTTGGTTTACATGAATTTTGTAGGATTTTTTTGAGCCCTTTGCTTTGAACGAATAGAGGCCTATTCCTGTATAGAATATGAACCAATCCTTTGTACTCCCTCCGTAAACAAATATAAGAGCGTTTAGACTACTAAAATAGTTGTCTAAATGCTCTTATATTTATTTACGGAGGGAGTATTTTCAAAGAAAAAGAAACCATTAGCCTATCCAATGGAAAAAATTCTGTTGAGGTGTAGATATTGCATGTGTATTTCTTGTACAACAAGCCCTCCTCCTTCCTTGTATAGTTGAGGACGTGGCTCCCTTATGTACTGTCGGATGTGGGGTTCCGGCAAACCCTTAAGGTTCGAACACTGGGGTGCGGGCGAAGCCTTTCCCTCCCACCGATCTACGCCCTAGCTCGCTAAGATCTCGCGGACGAACTCGATGAACTCACAACACAAAGAGACACGGGATTTATACTGGTTTGGGCCACCGTTGTGGTGTAATACCCTACTCCAGTGTGGTGGTGGTGGATTGCCTCTTGGGCTGATGATGAACAGTACAGAGGAAAGAACAGCCTCCTGAGGTTGAGGTGTTCTTGTGCTCTACTAGCTTGTGCGTCGAGGATGGAGTGGATCCAGTCCAAGATGAGATGCCTACTACTATGGTGGCTAGACCTATTTATAGGGGCCCTGGTCCTCTTCCCAAATATTGAGCGGGAAGGGAGACAACAACGGCGGGCAAATTTAAAGGGGGACAACTAGTACAAGCTAGCCTGACAAAAGTGGTCTTCGCCTGTAAAAGGCTCTGGTGGTGACGCCGTCTTGGGCTCCACGATGACCTCCATCTTGCCGTCCTGCTGGTCTTGGTCTCGTTGCACCAATATAACAACCTTTGCCTGATGCCTCGGTACTCCTCACCTGCGCTGGCCTCCTTAACACCAAAGAGGAAACAAGGACGCTGTGCGCGCTGGCGCCCGCCTGGTGCCGATCGTCATGGCTCACGTCATGAGAGCCTCATGAGGTTTGCCCCGCCTTGATATCTCCGCTCCTTGTGAGCCTGCCTGGCTAGGCCACTCCTGAGGAGGTCTTGCGTCGTCCGCCTCGTGAGGCTTGGCCCCTCGCGAGGGTCTCGAATGCCTTGTCGATGAAGATGGGTCGTACGGCCTGCTGGCTTAGCCATGCCGCGGGCCGCAGGCAGGCAAGTCTGGGGACCCCCGTTCCCAGAACGCTGACAGTAGCCCCCGGGCCCAAGGTGCGCTCGGGCTTGGCTTCGCGGCGAAGCCAAGGGTCAAGTTCGAAGCACAGCGGGTCCCCAAAGCCTGCGGCCTCGGCTGACGCGTGGCGGTTGATTGGACGTGGGCGTCTCCGCTTCCCCACGCTGCCCTTGAATCCGCCTGGCTATGCAGCCCCCGCCTCTCGCACAGTTATTCTTCCTTCGCCCACGCCCGGCTCCTCCAATCTCCCTGCTTCCTCGAGGCCCTGCTTTGCCCTTCCAATCTGACTTGCGCTCTGCCTGCTTCATCGCCATGGCGCCAAAACAGGCTGAAAAGGGGGAGAAACCTCTGTCTTTGCCGACCGCGCCTCCGCCCTTTGAGCCTGCGCTCGGCCGGCCTCGGGTGCTCAACAACGAGGCCATGGACAAGGTGCGTCCCACGCTTGCCTCCAGCTTCAACGAGTGGGGAGAGACGGTGGCTTGGCCCGCGTCCCGCACTCGCATGGATCGGGCAGCCACTGAGGTCCCGATCTTCATTGATGCCCTCTGGGCTGGCATGATTCCTCCCTTCTCCGCCTTCTTCAACGCGGTGCTCGAGCATTATCAGATCCACATGCTTCATCTCGACCCTCAATCTGTGACCCTCCTTGCCGTCTTCGCCTTCTTGTGTGAGGCCATGGTGGGCATCGCTCCTTCCGTGGCCCTGCTTCGCCATTTCTTCTCATTGCATCTGACCGGTCCCCGGCAGAGCTCGGGGTGCGTGGGCTTCCAAGTCGTGGCCGCGACTGCGGGCGCGGGGATTGACTTCAAGCTTCCTCCATCCACGAGTGAGTTCCGCATACAGTGGGTGTTTGTTGACGCCGGCGTGCTCAGCCCTTTGCTCCAAGTTCCGACGGGACCTGCTGTTCCAAACTCCGGCTGGGGCCATCAGAAGCTCGCGAGCCCCCGCCTTGCCCCTGTCTGGGCTAGGCTGAGGAGGTTGAAGGACCTCGGCGTGAATGCGCCTATGGTGGTGAAGGAGTTCATCAAGCGTCGAGTCGCTCCGCTTCAGCGCCACTCCCGCCCGATGTGGGACTTGCTCAGCAGCCAGGATCATATGAGGTTTCAGGAGAAGGGGCTTCCTCTTGCGATGCGGCAAACGGTGCTCACGATCCTGTCGGGTGTGCCTCTGCCGGACGACATGCCCAGGAATAGTGGCCTGTTGTACCGCTGCGAGAACAAAGCCGCATTTGCCGCGAGCATGCCTTCCTTTGATGAGTGGGGGTTGCGCCCAATCGGCCTGGTGGGGTCCTTAACACCAAAGAGGAAACAATGACGCTGCGCGCACTGGCGCCCGCCTGGTGCCGATCATCATGGCTCACGTCACGAGAGCCTCGTGAGGTTTGCCCCGCCTTGATATCTCCGCTCCTCGTGAGCCTGCCTGGCCAGGCCACTCCTGAGGAGTCTTGTGTCGTCCGCCTCGCGAGGCTTGGCCCCTCGCGAGGGTCTCGGATGCCTTGTCGATGAAGATGGGACGTACGGCCTGCTGGCTTAGCCATGCCGCGGGCCGCAGGCAGGCAAGTCTGAGGACCCCTGTTCCCAGAACGCCGACATGTACTTATATATATGTGCATATGCACCCGATCAATATATCGTGAGTTGCACATATCTTCTACATGGTATCAGCCTCCCTTCGATCCTCCTAGCCCTAGACGCGCCGCGCCGCCGTCGCTACCCAGCCGACGTCGCCGCTAGCCCCCCATCGCTACCCTGCGTCGATGGCTCTCCCGCTGTGACGCCCCCGATTCAATCGTACATTAATCATACACGCAAATGCGTATGATCAAGATCAGGGACTCACAGGACGATATCACCACACAACTCTAGACACAAATAAAATAATACAAGCTTCATATTACAAGCCAGGGGCCTCGAGGGCTCGAATACAAGCTCGAAAGCACAAGAGTCAGCGGAAGCAACAATATCTGAGTACAGACATAAGTTAGACAAGACTGCCTTAAGAAGGCAAGCACAAAAGAAGCAACGATCGAAGAGGCAAGGCCTCCTGCCTGGGACCTCCTAACTACTCCTAGTCGGCGGCGGTCTCCAAGTAGCAGTATCCGTCAGCGGTGGCATCTGGCTCCAGGGATCCACCATCTGGTTGCATCAACCGGAAAGGAGAAGGAAGGGGGAAAAGGGGAAGCAAAGCAACCGTGAGTACTCATCCAAAGTACTCGCAAGCATCAGATCTATACTAAGGCCTTGTACAATGAGAGGTGCTTAGAGAAATAAACCAGGCTTTTCTTAAGCACCGATGCTTATTTGTACAGGATAGATGCTTAACTAAGCGTCTCTCCTGTAGAAATAGGCACCGGTGCTTCAGAAAAATCTGGTTTATTTTTCTAAGCATCTCTCTAAGCACCTCTCATTGTACAAGGCCTAAGTATGCATTGGTATCAAAGGGAAGGGTTGTATCTGTGGACTGAACTGCAGAATGCAAGAATAGAGGGGAAGGCCTAGCCTATCGAAGACTAGCATCTTCAAGCAGCTCCAAGCATCTTGCAGCATGTAGAAGAGTAAATAATAGCAGTTTAATTAACAAGCATGTTGTAACATTAATGCCCGGAGATCCTTCCTCGACTCCGTGCGAGAAAGCAATCCCGGAGCAACATATCTCAAGTATCCATTTCTAGTTGTAAAAGATCAGGATATAAGTCTGAATGTCCATTACCGTGGACACGGTATTCGAATATATGTCTTCCCTGCAGGGGTGCACCGCGTTTTCCAACACGCTCGATCACTCTGGCCGGACACACTTTTCTGGGTCAATGCCCGGCCTCGGAAGATCAACATGTCGTAGCCCTACCTAGGCTCAGCAGAGAGGTCCCCGCCGTTCTACATCCTAAGCACTCCGGGGTCTGGGCCCATCGCCCGTTGCACTCCGGGTCGTTACGTGCAGGGCGGGTCCAGGCTCCACCACTACAGGATGGTGTCGGCCCAGCCATGCCGCAATGCTAAACTGGATGTCTGACAAAGCTTCGGCTGATACTGCGACGCGAAGGCCCATAACTATTCTCGCGTGGTGGTTAGTGCGTAAATGCCAGAGACCAACTCAGAACAAATACCCAAACCTGTTAGTGCTTTATTAAAAGAAGTGACGGCTGTCGGGACAAGTCCGGAGCTATCACCCCTTCCTGGGTGATACCGCTAAACAGCAAGCCGCCACTGTAACAACTCCTCGGGTGCTCTCCGGGCCTGCCCGACTTCCACCAATGTCTCAAGTAAAGTCAAGGTAACCGTGTGTCCAGACATCAAGGGGAAAACCCGAGGAATCACCCCCGGTGGATTCCACTCAATGTAATCATCAAGGTGAACGTAAGAGGGACCACCCTCGAGGTTCACACTTGAGGTGTTGCATGACAGAGCCATATCGAGAATGGTGAAAGAGGAAATCACCCTCGATGACCACGACCGAATAGCTACACTACAGAGATCTCATCAGGAGTGATGTATGAGGTTCACCCTCGGCACTCGATGGTAACTTTGCAGAGTCGAGCAACAAAAAGGGGCGTGATGTGATGTGTGGTGTCGGTGTACAAAAAAGAGGGGTGCACTTTTGTACCCCTTTACCTGTGCACGGGCAGTCGGAGCTGCGCCCGCGGTCACACCAAGCAGAACGGGGGAGGTGAGCCAAGGTAAGACCAAAGCCCAAGATAATTAGAGCGACGCCAAGGCCAAGACCACAAAGAGCAGAGGGACGAAGCAGGTTCCCCCGGCAAGACCCTTGCCGGGGCAGCCTCAGCAGCCCCGGCAAGACCCTTACCGGGGCGGCTCGCCCCACACCAACAGAGCAAGCCACCCTTGAGCCCACGGTCCCCAACACCATCATCCACGTGGGGCCAGGGCTCGGGAAGGCACCTCTGTGGTGGCATGCAGATCTTTGTGAAGACATATTCAAGATCAGATGAGGTTTAGAAGACGACGATCCTCGGCAAGATCCTTGCCGAGGAAGGCCACCAGACCCCCGGCAAGGTCCTTGCCGGGGACAACAGCGCGCCGCGGCAAGGCCCTCGCCAAGAATGCCAGCAGGGCCACCGCCAGGCCTGCGCCAACCAAGTTTCTGCCGTCGTTCGGATGCAGCTGCCAGCTCAACCAGCTGAGCAGGCACCTGCGTGGCAACATGCAGCTCCCGGGCCAACTCGTCAAGCGCCTGTGTGGCGGCATGCAGATCTTCGTGAAGGCTCCACCATCGCGCCACCCCAGCTGCCTGCCTGCCTACATGGCACCGCATGCCTCACTGGCCAGGGCGCGTGTCGAAGCGAGAAGGAGCGGTGACGGACGGGATGGGCCTCGCCCCCGTCCCCGATAAAGCAAGGGGACACCTAAGCTACGCATTAAATGCGTCTTGTCCTGTAATATGAGCGATAAGCTCAGGGCACTATACGCCTTTCCACCTCCTGTGTGCCACTGTGGCAGCCCCTTTCGACTATAAAAGGAGGCCCATGGCATACTGGAGAGGGATTCGGCTCTTTTGAACCACGCACTGATCACAGCTAGTTCGAGAGCTCAAGAACTCTCTAAAATACACCCACCAAAGCAGGACTAGGGTTTTACGCATCCTCGCGGCCCGAACCTGGGTAAACGATCCTTGTGCTGTCTACTAGCCCTGCTCTTCTCGCAACCCCGCGCCCCGGCAACCGTAGTAGGGATTCTTGTGATCCCATAGGTGTCGTTCCACACCGACATGTGGTGTCAGGCTCTGGTTCTCGATCACGTTGATCAAGTCGTCGATGATGAAGCAGGGGCAACAAGGACAAGGTGGAGGTCACTGATGGATCACTAACCAACCTATACTAAGCAGTTTAGGATAAGCAGGTAGGTAACAATAGCAGGTACAAAAGCAGGCTATGCATCAGAATAGGAGCAATCAATAACAGTAGCAAAATCTAATGCAAGCATGAGAGAATGGAATGGGCGATATCGGGATGATCAAAGGGGGGGCTTGCCTGGAAGCTCCGCTGAAAGGGACGAAGGGTCGTCGTCGACGTAGTCGATCACAGGGACATCAACAGCGGTCTCGGGGTCTACCAGAGAGAAGAGGGGGAAGAAACAGTAAATATAATGCAAACAGATGCAACACATATGCATGACAACGATAACACGCAGGGCTAGGGGTGTTCTAACGCGGTGCTACACGATACCGGCGAAGGGAAATAACATCCGGAAAGTTTTCCCAGAGTTAGGCATTTTCGGACAGACGAATCGGAGGGGAAATGTTGCATGTTTGCTATGCTAGGGATGAGTGACAGACGAACGGAGGGTGTATCCGGATTCGTCTCGTCGTTCTGAGCAACTTTCATGTATAAAACTTTTTCATCCGAGTTACGGATTATTTTCTATGATTTTTCAAAGATTTAAACAATTTCTGGATTTATTATTATTTCGAAATTAAAGACTAAATGCTAGGTGCACCCAGCTTTGCATACACAGAAGTGTAACAGAGGCTGGTAGGTGGGCCAGGGGGGCCCGGTTGACCAGTCAACGTTTGACTGGTCAACGAGGGGGGGCTCCTGTCATTGACATATCTAGCTAATTACAGATTCGGTAGTTAATTAGCAGGTTAAGTTAATTAAAAAAACTTTAATTAAGTTAATTAATTTATATATTTATTATCTTTTTTTTGTTTTTCTATTTACAGAAAAGGGCGTGGGGCCCCGCCGTCAGAGGCCCAGGGGCCTAACGGGGCGGGTGGCTTAACGGGCGCAGGGGAGGGAGCGCCCGACCCGAGCGAGGGCCGAGCGGGCGCGGCTGGGCGCCGGCGCGATGCTGGAGCGCGCGAGGGTAGCCGGGCGGGAGCGGGCGACAGCGGGCTTGGAGCGGACGCGGGCGAGCGCAGGGGAAGAGGGGGGCGGCGGTCCTTGGCGACGCGGGCGGCGACAGCGGTGGTAGAGGAGCGTGGCGAGGCCAGGGAGTGCACGCGCAGCAGCAGTCGCGTGGTGCGAGGGCGGCGCGAGGCTGCGGGCGCGCGGGGAGCTGCGGTTGCCGGTGTGGGCAGCATGGGCGAGCGACACGGCAAGGGCCGGAGACGCGGGTGCGTGAGCTGAGCGCGCGGCGAGCAAGGCGAGGGGAGGCAGAGCGCTAGGTTGCAGCATAGCGCAGCAACAACAGTTCAGCAGCAGAGCAGATGCAGGGCAGCATCAGCAGCGCAGCTGCGGCAGGCGCGGCAGGAAGCGGGCGAGGGCCGACGGGTGCGGTGCTCGGTTGTGGCGGGCAAGCGCTCTAGCTACGGTGGTGACGCGAGCGACGGCGGCGATGATGAGCGGGGCGACGACTACGGGCGGAGCTCGACAGACTCAACGATGGGGATGGCCAAAGCGAAAAGGGAGGCGCGCAACCGGCGTAGCGGCTCACAGTGAGGACGACGGGCTGGGCAGTGAGCTCGGGGAAGGCTCGAAGACGATGATCCCCGACGGAGATCCACGGCGACCGAAGGTGGAAGATGTCCTCGATCCCGTCGCTGTAGGGGTCCTCGGTGTCGACTCGTTGCTGGAGACGACGTAGTAGACGATTGCGGTCCCTCTGGATACGACGCAGCAGTGCGAGGCAGGCGGTGGCCGCATGTGCGACGGCGGCACGGCGACGACGG
Source organism: Triticum aestivum (assembly GCF_018294505.1). Classification (NCBI taxonomy): domain Eukaryota; kingdom Viridiplantae; phylum Streptophyta; class Magnoliopsida; order Poales; family Poaceae; genus Triticum; species Triticum aestivum. The sequence goes on from NC_057814.1 coordinate 511,366,765, forward strand.
CGTCGGGTGTGGTGGAGGAAAAGGGGATCTAGGTGAGAGGGAGGAGGAGAGGGAGGCAGAGGGCGAGGTGAGTAGGGGGAGTGGGGACCGAGGAGGCGGGGAGCGGCGTCCTTATCCCTCCCCGTCGGCGTGGCAGCGCGGGGAGGTGCGCCTGGTCCGACGGGGACGAACGGGAGCGCCCCGGTCGGCTGTACAGGGAAAGGAGGCGATCGACGGAGTTAGGTGAGCTGGCTAGGTGGGAGTGGGCCGAGGCCCAGGAGGAGCCAGGGGGTCTTTCTATTCCTTTTATCTTTATCTTTTGCTTTTATTTTATATTGTTTTCTTTTAACAGCCTCCAATTGCATTTAAATACGCCACCAAATGACTTTGCAAATATGTGGAGGTGGACAAAACAAATACTAGGAAAAATTGAGCCCTGCCACAAAAAGTTTGGGAGGCTTTTGAAATGTTTTGGATTTTTCACAAATTAGAAAATCATTTTAAATTACTAGTTTGCCATGTTTTAAAAGTTTCAGGACATTTAATTATTTTATAAAAAGATGGTTTCTCCACCAATATTACTTATGATTTAATTGCCAACCCCAGAACATTTTAGTTTTGACAATTGAAAACTTTTATAGTTTGATTTGATTTCGAATTTGAATTCGAACATGATTTGAATCATCGCGAGCTTAACAACAGTAACAGTGATGACGTGGCCTCATTAGTAGAAGATTACTGTAGCTTGATTATCTAGGCGTCATACCCGCCACCGTAGCCTCCCTCCTGCTTCGCGATCCCACCCACGCCGCCCTCTTCTGCCGCGCTCCGCTGCCTACCTTCACCCGTCCCAACTTGCCCCGCAGCCTTGCCGCTAAACCCGCCCGCCCCAACCCTAAAAACCCTAGGCCGCGCCTCGCTGCTTTCCTCTAGCCGCTCGCTGCACCCAAAACCCTAACCCCATGCCGGCCGACCCCTTGCCACGTCCGGGTCCGATCTCTTCAACGGCTCCCTCCACTCGACTCCTCCGCCGGTTCTCGGCCGAACACCTTCGACTCCTCCGCCGGTTCCACCACCTCCCTCCCCGACCCTGCCTATATCCGTGATGTTCCTATCAAACGTCGCGTTCCCTTTATCCTCTCCCACAAAGAGGCGAATTTTTATGCATGGAAGACATACTTCAATCTCCTCTTTCGTGAGTATAACCTGCAGGATCACATCGACGGCACCGCCAACCTGTTTGTCCTGAACCGCGACGCCGACTGGCTGGCGATCGACGCCGCCATCATCCGGTGGCTCTTCCTCACCGTGTCCAAGGACATCTTCCACACCGTCGTTCGCGACAAGGATGATGCATGCACGGTGTGGAACAAGATCGTCGGCCTCTTCACCGACAGGAAGCTCCAATGGATCGTCTTCCTGTAGCAGGAGTTCTTCGGTTGTCATCAAAACGACTCCTCCGTCGACGACTACTACATGCGCCTCAAGACCCTCTCCGATGAGATCAACAGCATCGGCTTCAAGGTGGGCGACGAGCTGCTCCTCTCCACCCTCATCGCCGGCCTCAATGAGGACCTCGGCAACGCCGCCTCCAACCTCACACTCATGGCGAACCCTACCATCGAGCGGGGGGTGGCGTGTCTCTGTCTCGAGGAACGCCGGCTGAAGCATCTTCGCTCCCGCGCCGTCCACACTGCCTTCGCCGCCGGCTACTCGCGCGGTGGCCCTGCACAACCCACGGGCGCGCCTCCTGGCTTCACGGCGCCCTACCAGCCCCGGCCAGCGGCTCCTCCTGCACCGACCGGCACCTATGGCGCCCTGTACCAGCCGCGGCCCTCGGCTCCCGCCGCTCCCGTGGCTCCTCCCCAACAACAGCCAAGGCAGCAGCGCCAACGGCGCCGCGGCCGCGGCAACGGCCAGCAGCAGCAGCGCGCCGGGCCTCCTCAGCCGCATCAGCTGACGCCGCCCTGGGAGGGAGGGGGCGGCCACAACCCCTGGTCTGGGTTTGTGCATGCCTACAACATGCCAATGCCACGCCCGCCCGCTCCGAGTCTTCTAGCGCCCGGGCCGTCCGGCCACCAGACCTTCTTCGCCGGGCAGCAGCCGAGCCCTGTCGTCCCGCAACCCTACTACTCCACCACTCCGGTTGGCTATGGCGGGCCAAACCCTAGCGCTAGATCCACTGGCTACTCGGGCTACCCCACCACACCGGTCTCCTATGACCCGGCCCTGCTCACTGCGCTTCACCAACAGCCCCCGCCCAGTTCATATTCCGGTGGTGGTGACTGGTTCATGGAGACCGGTGCATCTTCGCACATGGCCGCTTATCCGGGTAATCTCTCATCCGTGTCTCATATCCACACTTCTTCTCTTATCATTGTCGATAATGGTGCAGGTCTTCCTATCACTCATGTTGGTTCCACTAGCTTTCCCTCCACCTCTAGACCACTTTATCTCAATAATGTTCTTGTGTCTCATGAACTTATTCAGAATTAGTCTATGTTCGTAAGTTTTCTCGTGATAACTCTGTAACTGTGGAATTTGACGAAGTTGGTTTTTCTGTTAAGGACGCCCTCACCCGAATGGTTCTTCACCGCCGTGACAGCCCCGGCGATATGTAACTAGCCACCATCATCCACACATGTTGGACCGATCCCTCTTTCCGCTGGCGTCAATCTTTGGCACGCCCGTCTTGGTCATCCTAGCTCCACAGCACTTCGTCAAATAATTACGGATTTTTATTTTACATGTAATAAAACGGATGCGCACTCTTGTCACGCATGCCGTCTAGGCAAACATGTGCGCCTCCCTTTTAGTGCTTCATCCACAGTTGCATCGTTACCTTTTGAGTTAATCCATAGTGATGTCTGGACCTCTCCCATTGCTAGTAATACTGTTTTTTCATATTATCTTGTTATCCTGGATGACTACTTTCATTTTGTGTGGACCTTTCCATTGCGTAAGAAGTCTCATGTTGCTGCCACACTTACCGCCTTCTACTCTTACGTGTCTACACAATTTAGTCGTTCAATCCTTGCCTTGCAAACTGATAATGGGAAAGAATTCGACAACACTACCATCCGCAATCTTCTCTCCATGCATGGCACAATTTTCCGGCTCACATGTCCTTACACTTCACAGCAGAACGATCAGGCTGAACGCATCCTTCGCACTCTTAACGATTGCGTCTGCACCCTCCTCTTCCATGCCTACATGCCTCCTCACTTCTGGCCCGACGCTCTCGCTACCGCCACCCTCCTTATTAACCTTCTTCCATGTCGCACTCGCTGGAATTTTACACCACACCACCTTCTCTTTGGGTCTCCACCCTCATATGACGGTCTTCGTATTTTCAGTTGTCTTTGTTACCCTAGTATTGCCGCCACCTTCCCTCATAAACTTGCTCCTCGTTCCCTCCCGTGTGTCTTCCTTGGTTACCCAGCTAACACAAAGGGCTATAGATGCTATGATCCATTTTCTCACTGTGTCATCACATCTCCGCATGTTTATTTTGACGAGTTTTGTTTCTCGTTTAAACAGGAACAACAGGTGGCATCTTCATCGGCGCGCGACCCCTCTCTGGCCGACCCTGTCTGCCCTAGCTCCTTGCCATGGCGTGGTGCGCCCCTCGGCCGTGCGGCGCTATGGCCGCCGCCCGCTGCCTCCCCGGCCTCGCAAGTTTCACCGGGCTCGCCGGCCTCACTGGCCTCGTCGGCTTCACCAGGCTCGCCGGCCTCTGCGCTGGCCTTACCGGCCTCGTCGGCCTCCGCTCGGCCTCTTCAACGGCTGCGTCACCGGCTTCTACGACGCCGGCTCCTCCGCCGCCAGCCGCACCTTTGCCGGCTTCGGCGTCCGCTGACCCTAATGGAGAGGGTGTTGGAAATATGCCCTAGAGGCAATAATAAATTGGTTATTATCATATTTCCTTGTTCATGATAATCGTTTATTATCCATGCTAGAATTGTATTGATAGGAAACTCAGATACACGTGTGGATACATAGACAACACCATGTCCCTAGTAAGCCTCTAGTTGACTAGCTCGTTGATCAATAGATGGTTACGGTTTCCTGACCATGGACATTGGATGTCGTTGATAACGGGACCACATCATTAGGAGAATGATGTGATGGACAAGACCCAATCCTAAGCCTAGCACAAGATCGTGTAGTTCGTTTGCTCAGAGCTTTTCTAATGTCAAGTATCATTTCCTTAGACCATGAGATTGTGCAACTCCCGGATACCGTAGGAATGCTTTGGGTGTACCAAACGTCACAACGTAACTGGGTGACTATAAAGGTGCACTACAGGTATCTCCGAAAGTGTCTGTTGGGTTGGCACGAATCGAGACTGGGATTTGTCACTCCGTGTAAACGGAGAGGTATCTCTGGGCCCACTCGGTAGGACATCATCATAATGTGCACAATGTGACCAAGGAGTTGATCACGGGATGATGTGAGTTACGGAACGAGTAAAGAGACTTGCCGGTAACGAGATTGAACAAGGTATCTGGATACCGACGATCGAATCTCGGGCAAGTAACATACCGATAGACAAAGGGAATTGCATACGGGATTGATTGAATCCCCGACATCGTGGTTCATCCGATGAGATCATCGTGGAACATGTGGGAGCCAACATGGGTATCTAGATCCCGCTGTTGGTTATTGACCGGAGAACGTCTCGGTCATGTCTGCATGGTTCCCGAACCCGTAGGGTCTACACACTTAAGGTTCGATGACGCTAGGGTTATAGGGAAAGTATGTACGTGGTTACCGAATGTTGTTCGGAGTCCCGGATGAGATCCCGGACGTCACGAGGAGTTCCGGAATGGTCCGGAGGTAAAGATTTATATATGGGAAGTCCTGTTTTGGTCACCGGAAAAGTTTCGGGTGATATCGGTAATGTACCGGGACCACCGGGAGGGTTCCGGGGGTCCACCAAGTGGGGCCACCAGCCCCAGAAGGCTGCGTGGGCCAAGTGTGGGAGGGGACCAGCCCCAGGTGGGCTGGTGCGCCCCCCCCCCCCCACCAAGGCCCAAGGCGCATGGGAGAGTGGAGGGGGCAAACCCTAGGTCCAGATGGGCCTTAAGGCCCACCCTAGTGGCGCCCCCCCCTCTCCTCCCCTTGGCCGCCCCCTTGGATGGGATCTAGGGCTGGCCGCCTCCTCTTGGGGTGGGAACCCTAGAGGGGGGCGCAGCCCCCTTCCCCCTATATATAGTTGAGGTTTGGGGCTGCCCAAGACATGAGAACGTCTCCCTTTTCGGCGCAGCCCTACCCCTCTCCCTCCTCCTCCTCTCCCGCGGTGCTTGGCGAAGCCCTGCGGGATTGCCACGCTCCTCCATCACCACCACGCCGTCGTGCTGCTGCTGGATGGAGTCTTCCCCAACCTCTCCCTCTCTCCTTGCTGGATCAAGGCGTGGGAGACGTCACCGGGCTGCACGTGTGTTGAACGCGGAGGCGCCGTGGTTCGGTGCTTAGATCGGAATCAACCGCGATCTGAATCGCTACGAGTACGACTCCTTCATCCGCGTTCTTGCAACGCTTCCGCATCGCGATCTACAAGGGTATGTAGATGCACTCTCCTTCCCCTCGTTGCTAGATTACTCCATAGATTGATCTTGGTGATGCGTAGAAAATTTTGAATTTCTGCTACGTTCCCCAACAGAGGGTCCATTGGGGCTGCTGCCGTGGTTCCACCGCCCGCCGGCCCCGTCACTCGGTCACGCATGGGCGTCCACCGGCCGAGTACCCGTTACTCCCCGGATGAGTACACTTGTGTGGCTTCGACAGCCTCTTTGTCGCCGTCGCCTCTGCCGACCTCCGCCCGTGCCGCGCTTCGCAACCCGTTGTGTTTCGCCGCGATGAAGGAGGAATCCAACGCTTTGCAGTGCAATCACACTTGGCAGCTTGTCCCACGTCCCCCTCACGCCAACATCATTACTGGGAAGTGGGTATCCAAGCACAAGTTTCATCCTGATGGTACTCTCGACCGCCACAAAGTGCGTTGGGTCGTTCGGGGTTTTCGTCAGCGCGCCGGTGTTGACTTCACGGATACCTTTGCCCCGGTTGTCAAACCCGGGACGATTCGGACTATTCTTCAGCTTGCGGTGTCCCGCTCTTGGCCAGTGCACCAGATGGGTGTCTCCAATGCCTTCCTCCATGGTCATCTTGAGGAACAGGTGTTTTGTCAGCAGCCCACGGGATTCGTTGATGAGTCCTCTCCGGATCATGTGTGCTTGCTCTCTCGGTCCTTGTAAGGGCTCAAGCAGGCTCCTCGCGCTTGGTACCAGCGCATCGCAGCGTTTCTACATAAGCTTGGCTTCCGCTCCACTCACTCCGATGCTTCGCTGTTTGTCTACCACCAGGGCGATGCTACTACTTTTCTACTGCTCTATGTCGACGACATCATCTTGACAGCATGCTCGACTGCTCTTCTTCGACAGCTCACTGACCGTCTTCGTGCTGAGTTCGCCATTAAGGACTTGGGTCCTCTGCACTATTTCCTCGGGATCGAGGTTATTCGCCGAGCAGATGGCTTCTTTCTTCATCAGCGGAAGTACGCTCACGAGCTTCTGGACCGTGCCGGGATGCTTAACTACAAACCAGCTGCCACGCCTGTCGATACGAAGGCTAAGCTCTCTGCCGCATATGGTTCTCCAGCTTCAGATGCTCCGTTCTACCGGTCAATTGTTGGTGCTCTTCAGTACCTCACTCTCACTCGTCCGGAGCTTCAGTACGCCGTGCAGCAGGTGTGCCTTCATATGCATGCTCCCCGTGATGCTCACTGGACCGCGGTCAAGCGTATTCTTCGCTATATCCGGGGCACTATGGATCTCGGGTTGTCACTTCAGGCTTCGTCCTCTCTGGACTTGACTGCATATTCTGATGCTGACTGGGCCGGCTGCCCCGACACGCGCCGTTCGACCTCTGGCTATTGCGTCTATCTTGGACTGTCACTCATCTCCTGGTCGTCCAAGCGACAGCTCATTGTCTCTCGCTCTAGTGCTGAAGCAGAGTACCACACAGTTGCCAACGTCGTTACAGAGTGTTCCTGGCTTCGTCAGCTTCTTCATGAGCTATTGTCAAAGGTTGACAAGACCACTATTGTCTACTGTGACAACGTCTCCGCGGTCTACCTATCCGCCAACCCGGTTCATCATCGATGCACCAAGCATATGGAGATTGATATCCATTTTGTTCGGGAGCAGGTGACTCTTGGCCATGTACGCGTGCTACATGTCCTTACCTCCCAACTGTTTGCTGACATCATGACCAAGGGCTTGCCTACCGCGTCCTTCGAGGAGTTCCGATCCAGTCTTTGCGTCGACTATGGTGCCGCTTCGACTGGGGGGGGGGGGTTGTTGAGATGTAGATATTGCATGTGTATTTCTTGTACAACAAGCCCTCCTCCTTCCTTGTATAGTTGAGGACGTGGCTCCCCTATGTACTTATATATACATGCATATGCACCCGATCAATATATCGTGAGTTGCACATATCTTCTACAAATCCTATTAGATGACATCTCTTTTCTATAGGATCTGAGATAACTCAATACTTGACTAAAAAAAAGTTGACTTAATGTGACTTTCTATTACTTCACAAAAGGAGCACACGTATACCTATTTGTACTAGAGATTGATGAAGACACATGCAAAATCTGAAAAAAAATGCAGACACTGAAAACCTGAGAATAACTCCAATAAATACAGTGATGGGAGGAGAGATGCTTTGGTTAGTCTATGGGAGGAGAGATTTTACAAAATTTAACATTGAAGAAGGAGGATGCAGAAAAATACTGAAAGAAAACTGGCAACTAGGCTGCAAATTAAGTAAAAGAGAATAGGATTCGTACCTGATGATCCATGCAAAAAAAGACCTTGGAAAATAAAAGATACCCATACTTGCTGCTTGGATTCCTGTACAATAAAAGTGACATATAGAAAAAAGAGCCGTGATAAAAATTTGCAAACATAGTTAAATGAACACATCGAGGGGGGGGGGGGGGGGGGGGGGGAGCTTAGTACCAAAAAGACATAAAAACAAATAACTGACCTTGAAGAAATTAGCTCAACAGGGGATCAGTAAGTGCAGATTGACTAGGAACTGGGGGCAAAAAAGATGGAAGACAATGGCTAAAAATCACCTCTACAGGGAGCAGTAGGTGTAACATGGCTTCAAAACTGACCTACCATACGAAAACATGATAAACTAAAAATGATAAAATTCAGCAATGCCAAATGAGTTTATCACCCTACTTTAGCTGCAGGAAAAAGGCCATGCCATCTCAACAAGCAGATTAACAGACAAAATTACTCAAACAATTAATACTGATTAAAAAAGGTTTCAGGTAGCTTGAAAGCAAAAGCATACAGAAAAACCAGCTCGAGAACTGAAATACAGATTGTTCAACTCACAAAAAACTTTAACGATGAAATGAGACGAGTGCACGCTGCCTCCTGACTAAACTGGAGCAACTCTCAGATCTTGTTAATGATCATAATCATTTTGAATTCCTCAAATTGTTATTAGGAGGGAACATACAACAGATGAAAACATAGAAAGAGATCTGGTGGCAGATGCTTGCATACATCATACTGACCAGATCCAATGTTTTTACATGAAACAAAACACTTGCATTAATTGATCAATTGTGATCATAATGCACACTGATTAATGGCCAAATTAAGAATCCCACTCGCACTACTGGAAAACATGCCAGTGAAATACTCCTACACACTTGCAACTAGATCACATAGTTGAAAAGTTGTAGCTTATCCATCCCTTCCTTTGCTTCCTCTGCTTTTCTCAGCTGCCGACTCTGCTTCCTCTGCTTTGCTTCCTCTAATGTAAGACTACCACCAGCCTCCATGCATGTCCCGTTGATGAGCCATCGCAATGAGTTGAGCCTGATAACGCCATGCTTCCTGCCTTGCTTGGAGCAGCTCCTCGGGGGACTTGGTCACATCGGAGGGATCGATCCACGGGTCGTTGAACTGCACGGTGCCCACCATCTGCTCCAGCTTCCGCCGGGCCTCCGCCCGGCTGCGCTCGATGTCGCGCCGACGGCTGGCCTCCTCTTCTTGGGCGGCAGCGCGAGCCATGGCGAGGCGGGCGTTCTGGATCAGTTCGCGCATGCTCGGTTGCGTCGCGGTCTCCGGCGAGCTGGCCACGGGGTTCTTGGTCGCCGTCGGGCTTCTCGGATCCTCGCCGCTGCTGCCGGTGCCGGGACACGGAAGGCTGCTGCTGTTGATCTTGGCGGCGACCGCGGCATGGAGGAGCTCGACCCCGGAGCAGGCACCGTGTGCGCGCTTCGCCGGCGGCTGCCCATCGCACACGGACACGGGCCGCTTCGGCGTCTTGGCAGCGGCGGGATTCGCCATCAGGGCAGGGTTTACGTGGACGCGGGAGGAGCAGGGGTGGAGGTCGGCGGCGGCGCAACGGCGCGGGAGCAGAGACGGCGGGAGCGCCGTGGTGCCACCCATGGTCACGGCAGAGCAACGATCAAACGATCCGGGGTCGGGAGAGAGAGGAAGATGGGTCGAGGGAGGCTGATCGGAGGCGATGTCAGATTGATCGGGAATTGGGGACCGGGGCCATCAAGAAAACAGGGACGCGGGAGAGAGAGATGTGGCGGCAAGCAATTTGAATCCGAGTCGGCCCGGGCATAGCTAAAACGCGCACTAATGAATCCGAGGCTGATCGGAGGCATCTTTCCAACTAGTAGCACTAATGTCTGAATCCGAGTCCCCTTCAAAAAAAAAAAGTCTGAATCCGAGTCATAACCAGCATGGTGGCCCAGGCATAGCTAAAAAGCACAAATGTAATACGTAGCATTAGGAACATCTTAACCAGCATGGTGCATTAGGAGCTCTTTTTTTCATCTTGATGAACAGCGCTTATTTTGAGATCCTGATGTGTTTGTGGTGTGTTCTTCATGTCCACAGATCTTAACTCTGAGCTCTGTGGTTGCTGCTTGTTTTCTTTTCTTTTCTTTTTTGACGAAATACAGCCAGATGCTGTTTTTCATTCATTAAGAGGAATAATCCATCCGGGAAATACATGAGAGCAAGGTGTACCAGAGTTGTTGGCACCCTCAACCAGGAACTTTACATATGTAGAGAAAAAAAGGAAGGAGGAAAAAAAATATGAAAAACTAGGCTACTGTGCCAGCCACTGTACGCCTTTGACACCAGCCCGAAACCAAGTGTGCAACTCGTCAGTTATCACGGTACAGGTTCCCATGAAGTCGGTGTCTTTGCCATTGAAAATTCTGTTATTTCTTTCTTTCCAAACCTGCCACCGGATGATCATGCAAAGAGATGAGAATTCTTTCTGTCGATGCAAAGGAATATTGTCCAGAGTGTGAAGCCACCATTGGATCAAAGAGTTAGTATCATAGCTTGGTCGGAGGTCAAATCGATATCTGAATTTGGTCAGAAAGAAACCCCATACAGCAGCAGTGAACGGGCAAGTTCCAAAAAGGTGAATAGCAGACTCCAAACCAATGCAGCACAGTGGACACACAGGGATGTGTGGCCAATTTCTTTTTGCGAGGTTATCCGCAGTTAGGCATTTACCTTGAATGGCGAGCCACACAAAGAACTTCACCTTTTGTGGTATCTTGATCTTCCAAAATAAGTTGTGAGAGAGGGGTGTAAATCCGGCCAATGAACTGGCAATGGTATGCAGAATTAGCAGAGTAAATCTTGTTGGAGGTCCATTTCCAAATGATTTTGTCATCGGCTTGGGAGAGCACCACCTGATCAGCACGTTGCCAAAAGTCCAAATACTCAGCAATCACTTCCATGCATGGGTTTGGCTTAATCAAGCTGACCCAAAATCTGTTGTTTATACCCTGAGAAAGAGTGATGTTCCTCCTTTTACTATGATTGAAAAGTTTGGGGTAAGCCAATGAAGGGGCGATCCCTTCAAGCCAGTGATCATGCCAAAAAGATATGCCAGTGCCGCTGCCGATCTCCCAGGACGTAGATGCACAGAAAAGATTCTTGATCTCCTTGTCAATAGGTAGGGGTAGCCCATGCCAAGGTTTGTCAAGACAGGAAGCATTCTGCCAAAGCCATCTGACCTTCAAAGCCTGCTTTGTCTGTATATGTCATGAATTCCCAGACCACCAAGCTCCAGGGAAGAGCAAACCAGAGACCACCTCACTAAACATTTGCCTCCACTGACCGAGTCTGAACCAGCCCATAAGAAAGCCCTCCGCAATCTATCAATCTGCTTGAAAACCCATTTGGGTTGTTCCACTGCCAGCAACTGGAAGATGGGCATGGCGGAGAGCACAAATCTTACAAGAGTGACACGCCCAGGAGTAGATATCCATCGAGCCTTCCACCCAGCGATTTTCTTCATAATTTTTTCAATGAGAAGCTGCCATTTGAGCCTCCTATCAGACAGTGGCATCCCAAGGTAAGTACAAGGGAAACTACCAAGCTGACATCCCAGCGCAGTCTGAATGTCCGAGAGGTCGATGTGCTCGCACTGGATGGGAATGATTTTGCTCTTGACCATAGTAGTCTTCAGACCAGTGACATTGCCAAAGAGGTTCAGATTTTGAGAGACGGCATTAATCTCAGAGAGTAATGGTTTGCTGAAGATAATCACATCATCGGCATAAATAGAAGCCCGGTGTCTAATAGTCTGTGTACCAAGCGGGGCTAGGACACCATGAGCTTGTGCTGTATCCATCAATCTACAAGACACTCAACCACCAAGACAAAAAGAAGGGGGGATAGGGGGTCCCCTTGTCTAAGTCCCTTGCGATGCAGAATCTGATCAGTAAGTGCCGAATTAACCAAGACCTTGGTGGAGGAGGTAAGGAAAAGAGCAGAAATCCACTCCCTCCACTTCGGCCCAAATCCTCTAATTTCCAGTAGGCTGAGAAGGAACTCCCAAGACACAGAATCGAAAGCCTTGGCCAGATCCAACTTGAACATAATCGATGGAATTTTTTTTGTCTGAGCACCTTTGCCATGGATTGCACATACACGAAGTTGTTTTTTTTTTACGCGTCATACACGAAGTTGTCATGAATGCTTCGACCCTTTATGAAAGCATTTTGGCATTGGGAAACAAGCTTATCCATCTGAGGTTGCAACCTAGTCGCAAGAATCTTGGCAGCAAGCTTGGCAAAGAAATGTATAAGCCTTATAGGCCTAAAGTCTTGTGGTCTGCTAGCACCAGCATGCTTCGGCAATAGAGTGATGATGGCACTGTTAAGAAGGAACAATTTTTGCGAGTTGAGGTTCTAGAAGTGAGAGAAAGCGGCCAATAGATCCGGCTTCACGGTGTCCCAGCAACTTCGAAAGAAGTGCCCAGTAAATCCATCAGGCCCGGGAGCTTTTTCTGGGTGAAGATCAAAAATAGCACTCTTTATTTCCTTCTCAGTAAAGTTGTTGTCCAGGTGAGAAAGGTCGCAAGGCTGAAAACCTAGAGCATTGAAGTTCAAGGCAGCAGATCTCGACCAGATACATTCCTCCTCCTTAGTTTGATCAGCAATGTCAACAACATCAACGCACAGACTAGGGATAATATTCTTCGTCCTTCTGGATGTTGCTTTCATGCGAAAAAACTGGGTGTTGCAATCGCCTTCTCTTAACCCTAAATACCTAGATTTCTGCCTCCAAATACACCTGTCCAGAGCGGCCAGCCCAAGTAGCTTGTCAAGTTGATGTTTGATGATTTCTCTTAACTCTCGGTTGGTGGTTGCTGCTTGTCAAGTTGATGTTTGATGATTTCTCATTTCTCAACTTGAATGTGCCGGCTAACTATCAGTTTCAGTATGCAAACATTTTTCTTATGCCCTTCTCCATGTCCCCATAACTGTTCCCAAATACGAGCAATCCCGAGCAAACTTCGCTGAAACTGTAATAGTAACATGAAACATCGTATATCTGAATTACTACAATGCAGCTGATGGAAAAGCAGCCTGGTAGCTGGTACCACAGAAACATGTTTATTTTCACTCTGCAAAATTGCTCTCAATATCTCGAATGTGTACGCTACATGACCCGTAAAAAGCCCACAATCCTTACTCACATTTTGTATTATATATGGTACTGAATTTTGTTCATCATATCAAACCTCCGGGGCCAGAATGATTCGAACTCTAGTCGACATTGGAGCGGAACTCGTTATGGTTATGTCTATTGTCCTGCTTGATTGGCCCATGTATGTCAATGTCGTGTCTCTGTCAGCACACCCATGGATCAGCGCACCAGGCTGCTTAGGCTCCATTGGTAAGCTTATGCGCTTTCAGAGTTCAGCATTGCAAGCTTGCAGCAACATCTGTCATGGTGGGTCGATCTGCTGGATCTTCCTGAGCACAAAGCAGTGCCACCTGAGCACAATTCATTATCTCGGCGACTTCATACCCATTCCCAAACAACGGATCCACAGGCTCATGCAACCTTTGTTCCTTCCACATACGCCAGGCCTGAAATAGTTTTCAACAAGCTTGACATGAGAGAACTGCAGCGCAAAATAAGGAAAATAATCTGGCAACAAAAGTAAACATCTCGTGAATGTGAACTACTCCCTCTGTAAACTAATGTAAAAAAATTTAGATCACTAAAGTAGTCATACAGGAGGAGTATAAGAAATCTTGCTTGCAATATATGTTCAGTTCACTCACATCTCGTGCACACCAATAGTATCTCCTTGCTTGTCGAGTATGGTATTCTTTCGGACACTAATAATCACCAGAACCAAAAGGCCAAAGCTGAACACATCTGTCTTCAGCGAGTAAACTCCTTGAGATGCATACTCCGGAGCTTTGTAACCACTGAAAAGTGAAACAAAAGATATCAAAACTGTAAGATTAGAACATCTGAAGACAAAATGGTGGGAACTCTGATGATTGACATGTTAGGTACTCCCTCCGTTCCAAAATAGATGACCCAACTTTGTACTAAAGTTAGTACAAAGTTGAGTCATCTATTTTGGAACGGAGGGAGTAGCTGATACCTGGTTCCCACGACCCTACTCGTGCGCTCTTCTGCTACATCTCAACTCAGCGCTCTAGCTGATCCAAAATCAGCAATCTTTGGGATCATGCTACAATCCAAGAGGACATTGTGTGGTTTCAGGTCTCTGTGGAGAAGCCAGAACATGGAGTGCTTATGCAAGTAAACAATTCCCTCTGTTAACCCCGTAATTATCTTGAATCGCTTAGACCGGTTTACCGTAAAAGGCTTTCGCCCCGCTTTATAAATAAAGCAAACCGCCATAGCACACAAACAAGGACTAGTTCAAACACACACACCCGAGTTACACAAATAGAGTACATAGGTTCTGCTGAGGGCACAGCTCAACAAGCCCAAACAAAAAAGAGAAAAAGGGCGCCAGAGATCGAGCCAAGCGCCTAGTGTGGCTCCGGAGGAGGCGGAGGGGGCGGCGGCGACAGACGGACGGCCATCGAGCGGAGGTCGGCGATGAAGGCGGAGATGGCGTCCCGGTCCTGTGGGCGGCTAAGCGGCCGCCAGAGCTGCAAGTAACCAGACAGTTTGAAGATAGCGTCAGTAGCGCGACGAAGAGAGCGCTGGATCACAAGTTTATTGCAGATCGTCCAGAGGGTCCAAGCGATGGCCCCAATCTCAAGCCACCTAATGTGGCGAGAGGGCAAGGGGGAGTTCTGGAGTTCGGCAAAGAGGTCGGGGAAGTTTGTGTGGCACCAACTTCCACCCACCACCTCTCTAAAGCAGCTCCACACAAACTGCGCGGACACGCAAGAGAAGAAGATGTGATTCGAGTCTTCGGGGACATCACAGAGCGGGCAAAGGCCAGAGCCCGGGCCATTGCACTTGCGGACCTCGACCCCAGATGGAATCCATCCGCGGATCCATTGCCACATGAAGATCTGGATTTTCAAAGGCAGGCGGATGGACCATACCGCCGCCAGGGGGGAGGGGCGGTGGAGGGGGCGATAGCCTGGTAAAGGGACTTGGTGGAAAATTGGCCTGACGGCTCCAGACGCCATCTCACCAGGTCCTGGCCAGCATCCATGACAGGTTCGTGAAGCGCAACGCAAGCCAGTAACTCACGCCAGGCGGCGGATTCCGGAGGCCCAAATGGCCTCCGGAATGCGAGGTGCCCTAGGTCAATAAGGGCCCTCTCAACTGAGATCGAAGGGTCGACAGCGATGGAGAAGACGTCGGGGAAGCGCGCAGCAAAGGGGGTGTCTCCAGCCCACCGATCAAACCAGAACAGAGTCGCAACCCCAGATCCAACCGAGATGGAGGTCTCAATGCGGAGGACGGGGAGGAGCTGGACGACCGACTGCCAGAACTGGGAACCACCAGATCGCTGACAAAAGGCTAGGGGTTGCCCACGTAGATACTTGTTCCGGATGATGTCGAGCCAGAGGCCACCATGGCCTTGCGAGATGCGCCAGAGCCAACGGGACAAGAGGGCGATATTCATGCGCTTAGAGCACATAATACCGAGGCCTCCTTGTTCCCGGGGCTTGCAAATGTCAGGCCAGCTGACCATGTGGTATTTCTGCTTATTATTGTCGCCAGCCCAATAGAAACGAGACTGGACCTTGGCGATCTCGTGGTGCAGAGTCTCGTGAAGGCTGTAGAAGCTCATGAGGAACAAGAGGAGGCTGGATAGGGAGGAGTTGATGAGAATCGTCCGAGCCGCCTTAGACAACCACCTACCCTGCCAAGGCTCAATGCGCGTTTGCAGCTTGGCCACGGTCGGACGCGAGTCTACAACGGTAAGCCGGGAGTCACTAATGGGCGTTCCCAAGTAGGTCGTGGGGAAGGAACCCAAGCGGCAATTGAGGCAGTTGGCAATGCCCTGGCATTCGGCCGGGGAGTAGCCCATCACCATCACATCACTCTTGTCGAAGTTAATTTTAAGGCCAGACATTTGTTGGAAGCAGAGGAGAAGGAACTTGAGATTAGAGATGTTCGTCTCCGAGCCTTCGACCATGATGATGGTGTCGTCGGCGTACTGGAGAAGGGAAATCCCAGAGCCGCCGGCCAGGTGGGGTGTTATCCCGCGAATATGGCCAGCCGCCTTAGCCTTATCCAAGATGGCGGCAAGCGCGTCAGCCACCATGTTGAACAAGAATGGGGAGAAGGGGTTGCCTTGTCTCACCCCACAGAGAGTGGGGAAGTAAGGGCCTATCTCCCGATTGATGTTCACAGCAGTACGACCGCAGGAGACCATCTGCATCACTCTAGTGATCCACCGGTCATCAAAGCCTTTCTGGAGCAGGACTTCCCGAAGGAAGGACCAACTAACAGTTTCATACGCCTTATGAAAATCAATCTTGAGGAAAACCGCCTTGAGGTGTTTAGATCGGACCTCATGGAGAACTTCATGTAGAACTAGCACCCCATCCAGAATATACCGCCCTTGAATGAAGGCGGACTGGTTAGGGTGAGTAATGTGGTCCGCAAGGAGGGTCACCCTATTGGCGTACCCTTTCGCCAGAATCCGGAAAATGACAGTGATGGGGCGAAATTGGCGGATGTCAGAGGCCCCAGGAACCTTGGGGATGAGCGAGATGATCCCATAGTTAAGGCGCCCGAGGTCGATCGCTCCGACGTAGAACTCGTCGAAGATGGCCATGATCTCAGGCTTAATCACGTTCCAGAAAGTCTGGAAGAATTTAACCGGGAGACCATCAGGACCCGGAGCCGAGGTAGGGTTCATGCCGCTAATGGCTGTCCACACCTCGCCCTCAGAGAAGGGGGCCGTAAGGGCCGCGTTCTCCGCAGCAGAGACCAGCTGGGGGCCAGTCCAGCAATCATGGGCGAGAGAAATGCCGCTCCTAGGAGCGGCAGAGAACAAGGACTTATAGAACCCGTCGACGTGGATCCGAATGTCACGGGGGGTCTGCAGGAGGGTTGCACCATCCCAGAGAAGGGGGGTGGTGTTGCATCTACGTTGGCCATTGGCGATGGCCTGAAAGTAAGCCGTGTTTGCGTCTCCCTTCAGCACCCATTTCTGGGCACCACGAAGACGCCAGTAGGCCTCCTCATCGGTGTAGATGACAGAGAGTTGGTCTTCTAAGTCGTATCGAGAGAGCCACTCGTCGGGGGAGAGGCCGGTCGCGTCCGCACGCAGATCCAGAGCCTGGATGGCGGTCAACAGAGCCTTCTTGCGCTCGCGGAGGTCCCGCCCCAGGTTGGCACCCCATCCCTTCATGAATTGCCGGCCACGCTTGGCACAGAATTGCCACGAGTCGACGGCCAAGGGGGGGCGGGGATGGGGGTGCGCACGGGCCTCCACCCAGCGAGCGCCAACAGCCGCCACAAACCCGGTCTGGGACAGCCAGAATGTCTCAAACCGGAATCGGGGGGGAATCGGCGGCCGCTCGTCGGCGGAGGACAGGAGGAGGGGTACGTGGTCGGAGCCAATCCGGGTGATGGCCCGAAGGGAGGCTAGGGGGCAACGGAGGTCCCATTCCGAGGAGACTAGGATCCTGTCCAGGACGGACTGGGTCGGGGATGACTGACGATTGGTCCAGGTGAACCTGGCACCAATCCTATCTAACTCGCGGAGACCAAGGTCAGCAATGCAGTCGTTAAACATTTGCATCCATGCAAAGTTTACATTCGCATTGCTCTTGTCCTCGGCAGATCGGAGGAGGTTAAAATCGCCTCCCACCACCACCAGAAGAGAGGCGGCTGAGATCTTCCGGTGGAGCTCCTCGAGGAAGGCGGTAGACCTACTATGGTCCGCCGGGCCGTAAACGATAATGACCTCCCACTTGAAATTAAGCGCCCGTTCGTAGAGTTCCATGCTCACAAAGAACTAGCCCCGGTCCATGCAACCCACCTCGAAGGTGGCATCCTTCACGCCTAAAAGGATGCCACCCGAGTGACCGGTGCTCCCACTAGAAGGGAGCCAATGCCAAGCAAAGAGGTGAGAGCTTAGACGGTCAAGCTCCGGAAGAGAGAATTCCATGCGCATGGTTTCTTCGATGGCGACAATGTCAATGTGTTCATCACGCATGTACTCGACGAGTTGGCGGCGACGGCCATCATGACCGAAGCCGCGGATGTTCCAGAAGAGGGCACGCATTAAGGGGCCATTGGGGGGCTGCTTGACCCCAGGACGCGATGCGCTTTGGGCGCGAAGGGCGGCGGTACGAGACCGCGTGCGACCACGGAGGTCGGCCGCAGCGAGAGGGAGAAGGCCCCGGTCCGCCTAGGCAGCGCGGGGGTGGCGTCCACCGCGGAGGGCGGGGGAGCAGGGGGAGAGAGCAGAGCCGCTCGGGCTTCCGCTAGTCTACCGTCGAGAATTTCACGGGCCCTGATGGCCTCGATCTGGACTAAGGGGGAGCGGCCTCCCCCCTAAAGATGATCGCGGAATCTGTCGCAACTTTCACAAGGTGACCAAGCGGAACCGACTCGAGAGCAGAAAACGAGCGAGTAGAGGTAGAGGGGGGGCATCAGTGGTACCTGGCTCCAGGTTCCGAGCAGCAGCCCGGAGCTCTGCCCGAGCGGGGATGGGCAGAGCCGGGCCGCCCTCGGAACGTGCAGCATCGAGCCGAGCGCTCCGGCAGGAGGCCATCGCCGGGGAGGAGGCAGACCTACCGCGGCGGGAGTAGGCGGCGGACCGCGGAGGGGGAGGCTGGGAGGCCACAGGAGTGGTCACCCGAGTCTCCCCGTCCGCGTCAGGGACCGCCGCGGGGATGAGCCGAAGGGCTGGCGCAGTGCAGTCGAGGAGCGAGGGAGTCGAGGGAGGAGCCATCGGAGGTGCGGGTCAGGGTAGCAGAGCAGTGCAAGGGGCTGGGGTGACGTCGCCGGAGATGAGTGGGGGGCGGGCGGCTCGGACCGACTCGGCGAAGCGAGCAGGCCGGCCGGAGGAGCCAGCAAGCCCGACTCGGTAGTGGAGCAAGGGCCGAGGAGGGGGGCGACGGGAGAGAAGTCAGCCCCCAGCTCCAGGGCGCTGTCCACGGGGCCCCCCAAGGCCAGGGCGCGAACGTCAGCGGAGGGTCCCAGGCCATCCTGCGGAGGGAGCGGTTCCTCTCCCAAGGCCGGCTCGGCGATGGAGATGCCGGCAGGGGAGCGTGGCGAGGACGCCGGGAAGACCACCAGGCCAACACTCGACGCGTCGCTCCCCTCCACGGTCTCGCAGTCCGGGGCCGGGTAGTCATCCCGAGGCTGCGAAGGGTCGAGTTGGGGGGCAAGCGCTGCCTGGCGGCCCTGAGTCCCAACAGCAGGCGGAGGAGGCGAGGGCGAAGGAGAGCGGGAGCACGAGTCATCGGAGGCCACGTCATCGCCAGAGCGGTGGGAGCGGTGGTGGTGACGGCCGTGGTAGTCTCCGTCGGCCCCGGGGTTGCCACCGGGAGGCCCATCATCGGAGAAGCGAGGGCGGCCCACGTGGTTGGGAGGCTCGGGAGCGATCCGGAGGTCAAAGCCCTGGTCGTTGAAGAACACCCAGATGGTGGCACGCAGCTTGGAGGAGTCGAGGCACTTGACCTTGACCCGGACCTCCTCCTCTTTGCGGAGGGAGAGCTCGTCCACCACCACCACCTTGCCCAGGATCCGGGACATCTGGCGGATGACGACCTCAGACCGAGCAATGTCTGGGAGGCCACCCACAAGGATCCAAGCCGTGTCTAGGACAGCTACCGCCTTCGGGTCGAGGACCGGCTTAGTGATGTCGACGACGAGCTGGTGGAGGGCAAGAGTGATCTGACCACTGTGGGTGGCATAGCCGTAACTGATGGCGTCGGGGAAGATCATAGTGAAGACGTTGCCGGCGGAAGGAGTGACCACCCAGTCCCACTGGCGCCAGTAGAGGTGGTTGAGCTCGGCCTCGATCATCTCCGGGGAAGCCACCCCATCCACCACCGTGACGATCGCCTGAAGCGAGGGGGTGGGTGGCGGGATGTCGGGGACCTCAAGGTGGAAGAACCCCAACCCCTCGATGTCGTGGCCGTACATCATCAGCTCAGCCGGCACGGGGTGATCCGGGCACAGAAGGGCGGGGTGGCCCGGGTCCTTGCATATGTAGCAGCACTGGGGGTTGACGCAATGGACTTGGGAGTGACCCGCCACACCGCAATTGAAGCACGGAGGGCGGGGAGACCGGACAACGACCCCAGGGCGGTCGAAGAGCCCGGGGCAAGCGGAGCGGGGGTGGCTAAGATGCCACGGCCCTGACCACGCCGTTTCTTCTTCTTGTTCTGGCCTAGGCGGCCGCGGGCCGGAGTACCACCCGCCACCGCCACCGAAGCCGAAGGAGCCGCGGCGGCAGTGTGTGTGGGGGGGGGCGGGGACGTATTTCCGGGCCGCGGCAGGTGGCTAAGGAGGTTGGGGACGAGGGGACGGGAGGCGAGGGGGCCGCGAGGGAGAGAGGGAGCGGCCGCGGCGCGGGGCTGGGGAGGGCGAGCGGTGACGGCCGCGCCAGTCGGCCGTGGCACCGGCCGGAGAGCGGGAGCGGCCGCGACGGTCGGCGCGACCCGGGGAGCGGCGGTCCTCCCGATGACCATCCCAAAGCTCGCCGAGCTCCCGCCGGAGTTCCTCCTCACGACGGACCGCATCCGGGGAGGGGCGGGGCCGATCGTCATAACACCTTTTGCGCTGTGCCTCCCCGTCATCCCATTCCCGCGGCATGGCCGGCCGCACCGAGGGAACAGGGAAGGGAGGAGGGGGCAGGGACGCAGGGGACGAGGAGCAGAGAGGCTGGACAGGCGGCAGAGGAGGGGCGGCGAGTGGAGCGCAGAGGGGAGCAACGACCAGCGAGCTGGAGGTGGCAGGGAGGGGAGTCGAGGCGAGAGGGAGGCCGTAGGGAGGCCATATGCCTGCGGTGGCACGGGTGGGCCTAGGGCACCTGGGAGGCCCATCCGGGTTGGGCCGGCCCAGGCCACGGGGGAGCGGCCCAGCAGGCGCAGAGGGGGTTGGGACGGGCTTGGGCCCAGCAGGCCACGGCCCCGAACGGCAAGGCCCAACGAGGGGCGCGGGGAGGCTACCCGAAGGGTTTCCCCTCCACGGGCTACCGCCGCCATCGCCGCCACCATCGGAGCACCGCTGCGGGACAGGACCAGCCAGGGCCGGCTGAGGTGCACGGGCGACCGGAAACGGAGAGCAGATGATTCGAAGGCTGCGACGAAGGGACGGAAGGGGGAGGAGCGCACAACGGGCGCGGCGCAATCGACGGCGCGGCGCCGGCGAGGACGAGGGGGCGGCCGGGGACCGGCGCCACGACGCCCGAGCCCTCCCCACCTCCGAGCGGCCGACGACTCCCCAGGAGCGTTGCCGGCGGCGACGGGAACCAGCGCCTCTCAAGGACGAGCCTTGCGGCTCGGGCGCCGGAGCAGAGCACAGCAGCCGCCGCGAGCCGGCAGCAGAACCTCGCACGGGAGAGGCTGAGCTGCCGGCCACGCAGGGCGACGCGGCTCGCCGAGGGGCCGGGGAGGTGCGGCACGGACGAGCGGCGGAGGGAATGGGAGGGGGGAGTCGTTGCCATCCTCGGCCAGATCAGCCCAGCGGAGCCGCGCCGGGGCGGAGGGGGGGCGCGACGGGGACTGGGGAAGGGGAGATCAGCGAAGACGGGCGCGACGGAGGAGCCGAGGGCACGCCCGGGCAGGGCAGGGCACCGGGCGCGCCGGCCGCCGCGGGCGAAGCCACGGGCGGGGGCGAGTCGCCAGAGCCAGCGCAAGCCATCGATCCCCTTTTTTCGCTTAGACCAGTTTAGCAATGGCCCTTTTGTTCTGTCAGCAAAAAGTTCGAAGAATGATTATCTTTTTGGAATCGTGTGGTTTCAAGTCTCTGTGGACAAGCCAGAACATTGGTCTTGAAGAAAGATGGGCACAGCTCCCATCGTTTCAAGCTCCAGACGTGAAATCGTTGGCTATGCAGTTCACAAGAGGGTTACTTGGTTGGTTTATGCAAGTCATCCTCGTTAAAGCCCTACTGTACTCACTGGGAAGTGGTGAATCGCCATTGCTGGACATCGTGGCATATGCTGGGTATGAGTTTGCTGGTACCTCACTTGCTTTGCTTGTCCGCATCTTCTGGAGCTACTCATGCTATTTTGCTCTGCCATGGTTCTGTATCTGCACTGGTGTATTCCTGGTGAAGACGATGAAGAGGTTCTGCAAGGTGCATCGAGGACTTGTGAGAGACATCCTAGCAGGAACCACTACTTTCTTCTATTCCTCGCAGTTGCGCAATTCCCCATGCTTTTCTGGCTAGGAAATGTCAAGGCTTGATGTTTCAGTCTTTTTTTTCAAGGTTGATGTTTCAGTCTTATCTTAGAACTGGGATAACACTTCTCCCCTTCTTTTCTTGAAGGCGGAGGCCAAATCTGATCTGAATAAAGTTTGAGGTTTCTTCTTACTAATGAACTTTACTAGCAGCCTTTACACTCTTGTTGGAGTGGGTAAATTCCTTGACACTTTTGTAGCACCAAGGAAGCATGTGGACTGTGAAATTTTCATAGAAACCCTATTTTTCTTCACCCTTCAAAATTTTCTTTTCACCCGGATGGTTATTACTTACCTCCAAGGTTATTGTTCACTCACCTACTGTTGGTCTGTTAATATCTACTCCCTCTGTCCCAAAATATAAGAACGTTTTTAACACTACACTAATGTCAAAAATGTTCTTATATTATGGGACGGAGGGAGTATTAGACAAATGAGTGAGAAGCTGATAAGCATTTCTAACATTTGATTTGAGAACTTATATTGGTTGTACTTTTGGCAAAATATCTGTGAAGCACCCAGATTCATTTCCTTGAATTATGACTAATGTTCTTATGAGAAATGCCCAACTAACTTGAGTTAGTAAATAGTTTGCTAGTAATACTTTGCTCTTTGGCAGGTAGAACTGAATGAGCTATTGACAAAATTTTCAGCAAATCTTTCTGCTGCTGCTGCTGCTTTGGCTGTGTGGTATGTTTTCCTAAACCATTATACACACTTAGTTAGTTAATTTCAACCAAGAAAAATATCTTGTGATCAGAAAAGAGTAAAAAAATCTAATCATGAATTAGTGCTCAAACCAAATGATTGTTGCATAACTGGACCACAATGGATGAATACATAGGATATGCTAGCATTTACTAGAACACATGTATGTAGCTAGAATGCATGACTCATGTCATGTTTACAGAAACGTAGCTACGCAATAGTGAACAATTACCATTGGTAAAAAGTACAGTAAGAATCACTGTATCGCAAGAGTAGCACCACCTGACAACAGAGGGCTCGCGTCGACTGAAGAGGCAAACGGCGACGAACAGTTGGAGCTTGTAGGAGCAGGTAGAGTGTCGACCTCAATCACACCCTCCAGCATCTGCACCACCTGGTGCATTGTAGGGCGGAGCGAAGGATTCTGCTCAATGCACGAGAGAGCAACACGCAAGAACCTCTCCACTCTGACCAAATCCACAATGGCGTCATCATTGCTATGAAACAAAACCTCAGTCCTGCCATCACCAACCAACTGACCCGCCCACTCGAATAGCATGACCGAGTCGTCACCATCCTGATCAGGCACCGGCTCCTGGGACTTTCGGCAGCATATCATCTCAAGCAGCACAACACCGAAGCTGTACACATCAACCTTGGTGTCGATGCGCCTGTCGCTTTGGAACCACTCGGGGGCAATGTAGCCCCTTGTGCCCCTGACATTGGTCACCGTGGTGTGCATCTGCTGGTCACTAAGAAGCCTGGCAATCCCAAAGTCAGTAATCTTTGGATTTTTCTTGTTATCTAACAATATATTGTCGGGCTTGATGTCACAGTGGATGACTGGATAATTGCATCCTTCATGCAAGTACTCCAGGCCCTTTGCAATGCCAAGGGCTGCTTCAGCGCGCCAACTCCACATCGGTTGCTGCTGAGGCTGGAATAGGAAGCTCCGAAGGGAACCACCTGGCATGAACTCGAACACCAACATCCGTTGCTCCTTCTCTTTGCAGTAACCAACCATGCGGACTAGGTTCCTATGGTGGATCTGGCCGATGGACTGTACCTCATTCGTGAACTCCCTCTCGCTGTAATCATTGGAGCTGATGAGCTTCTTCACTGCTATCTCTGGGTAGTGTAGCAACTTCAACACCCCATGGTAGACCTCGCCAAAGCCTCCTCTGCCTAGAAACTTATGAAAGCCATTGGTGGCTTTGTAAAGCTCTTTTGCGGTGTAAGCCCTCACAAAGTCATGGTCGGTGTTCTTCTTCCTAAGGTAGTAATGCAACATGAGGCTACCTGCTGCCAACAGCAACAGGAATGCGGAGCAACCGAGTAGTGCATGAAGCAATATCCTTCTCGGCGATGCCGGCACCGAGGGGCTGCTTATCCTCACCTTGATCAATGCCTTCATGGTGACATTTTCTTCCTGCCGCCCGGCATCTGTCAACGACGCCATCTTAGCACAGTAAGTTCCATCAAATAGAGCCGCTGTGCACAGGCAGTCGCTCAAGCAGAAGTCTCCACACTGGTCGTCTGTGGTGCACAAATGTCTTTCGTACACCGAGTTTTTCCAAGTGGTGTTTGGCATCTTGACAACCCCAAACTCGGCGGAGTGGCTGTTCCCATGACAGCTTTGTGGTACAAACTCCTGCGTGCATCCTATGTACTTGAGCTGCACATCAAGGAAAGTGTAGCCGCTTGGACACTTGCAATCGAGACGGTCGTTTGGACCATAGACACAGTAGGAGTTGGGGCCGCACAAACCTTGCAAAGTGCTGCTCCTGCTGCAACCTTCACTTGGGAATAGGCCAGTGACTGCCCACGACCCGTTGCTCCTTCCCCCGGGGGCATTCTTCGGCCGGGTGTAGACCCGGACAATGCCGTCAGGATCAAGCGTTGCGTGTTGGTGATAACTGATGGTGGAGTTTGGAAGTGGAGGTATCAGGTCATGCACCATGCCGTCCTTGATATGGTAGTAGAGATGCCCCGGCGAGTTGAAGAAAAGAGTCGTGTTGCCGTCTTGGGTGTTGCCGGATTGGTAGGTGCCCGTCACCCAATAAGCGTTGGATGGGTCCAGATTGCTGGTAGCATGGTTCATGAGGTACAAGACAATGTTGCCATCGGCCTGCATGTACAGGCCGAAGCGGCCACGAGAGAAATCCGTGTCCGTGCGCTTGGACTGAAGGGCTGCTCCAGAGCCCATAGACTGCCCCGGGAGGAGCGTATCGGTTGGATACTGAAAGCTCTCCCACATGACGGTGCTGCCCGCATAGGCGAGGAACTGGAGGTTCCCTGAGTCCTGGAGCACGAGGTCAGAGCCGTACTCGTTGCTTGGGTTCGGGTTCCTCCAGATGCTGCTGCTATTTGTGTCGGCGAGGAAGAGCTGGCCATTGATGCTGAATACGGATAGCCCTGTGACCGTGATGGCGGAGCCTGAGTCTGGGTCTTTCGCATACCACACCACCCTCTGCTCCGCAGGGTCAGCCGCCTGGGAGAGGTTGAAGTTGAACCAGACGGCAAGGAGGAACCGGCTAGGGTCATTGCCGAGGGCACGGAAGCCGAAGGCATACTCCCCGGACAAGCAGGTGATGTAGTTCGGTGGCCTGAGAGTCGACCCTCCTGTGAGTTTGTTCGCTACAAGCAGATGAGCTTGGTGCAGCAAGAGCACAAGCAGTGGAGCAAGGTGGCTGGAAAAAGAGGACGACATGATGCCTGATGGCTTCATTTGTGTTTACTTTTCTGGTCAGTATATACTCATGTTATGTTCTTATATATCTTCAGTTCTTCACTTACGCTACATTGTTTTCCATAGTGTGATAGTGACACACACAGGAGAGAAGTTAATTGATAGCCAAAACGAAGCATCCCACCCGCCGGCCGGCAGTCATAGACAATGTCAAGGTTAAGCGTCATATCTCATACGTTTGCAGGAGATAATTTGATTGCCGTTTTGTTTCTGAAAGGGACAGACTTGTTTAAACTACACACATGTGTGGACGGAATCGCACTTTTGAATCTTGACCCAGACCGCTAAGCCCGAGGTTCCATCAGCAAATCAGTTGATAATTAAGTTAGATGGGCATGTGCCATTTGGCACGAACCATGAGCTACAAAGGAGGTGACACTAGCTAGTGACCTGTTGCCGCACAGCCAAACCATCAAGCTTAGATCAAGGAGGTGACGTGAAGGCCAGGGTGAAATTTGGCCGGCCAAAGAAAGATGACATTTTCTTCCCCGATCTTTATTTGTTACTCCCTCCATTCACAAATATAAGATGTTCTAACCATTTTGTGAGTCGGATGTATATAGTCACATTTTAGTGTATTTGTTCACTCATTTCAGTTCGTATGTAGTCTATATTGAAATATCTAAAACATTTTATATTTGTGAACAGAGTGAGTACTTGTTTCATTTCTTTTTCGACAGATACATGTTTCATTTCTTACTTTAGGGGAACTTGTTTCGTTCATTGCTACACAAAGAAACACTAGTGGATGAAACTCATAGTGTAACCGCTTTTTTCAGGGAAGGCCATCATGACTATCTTTATTGACTGCAAATGATAATTACATCATCAACACGACTTTTCGAAATACTGTAAATAAAGATGAGCATGGATTACTTGTGTTTTGTTGAACTTGCAAGATTTTATCATAGGAAAGGGGTACCCTTTATAAACGGAATTGCTTTACGTACCACACCTTCTGGTTATGTGCGACGATGTGATCCTTAGATCATTGTTCAACTGGCAATTAGTAGATCCTTTCCTGCAAGAAAAAAAGAAAAAAATGGCAATTAGATCCTAGGGTGATTAACTAACTCAGACAAGCGTCGGATAGAAAAATGACGAATGCATGACACTGCTCCTTTATAAACTCATCAGACGGCCA
Organism: Triticum aestivum; assembly: GCF_018294505.1. Classification (NCBI taxonomy): domain Eukaryota; kingdom Viridiplantae; phylum Streptophyta; class Magnoliopsida; order Poales; family Poaceae; genus Triticum; species Triticum aestivum. The sequence continues at coordinate 511,393,540 of NC_057814.1, forward strand.
AAGTAAATAAAAAATTCTATTCTTTTACCACAAGGGTGGCGCTTCTATTTTAGTCGACCCCTATACATGTTATGCCACCTGAAGATTCACTCCCGCGGTTCCTGCATAGCATGATATATTACACATCTTTCTTCAACAGTGTCACACCAATACAACAGAGAGAAGGCAGATGCGAGCAAATGCACAACAACTAGACAGATTGACTAGCTTCCCAAAAGGAAAACTGATAAAACAACAATATCGTCTTCAAGATATTGGTAATGAACAGGCTGAACATGCGTACCTTCTAGTCTAGAAATCAAAGGCCAGCTACCAGCTGAAATAACACCAAGTCTAGCCCATGATCAGCAGCAGGTCCATCAATTCCCGGGCAGCCCACTGTGTTAGTTCTCCAACATCCTGAAACCAAGGCAGATTTAAGTCTCTGTCTTTATGCCTCTGGCATTGGCTTGGCCATGTTGCCTGAAGTAGGTATGGATCATATTTCTTTGCTTGCATGTGGAGTTAACAGTTGGGGTTGTCACAGATTAATTTTTGTGCAGGGAAGTGGGGAATTGAACGGCAAGAGACAATGATTGCCTTTGCACATGAAAAAGGAAAGCTTACCAAAAGCTTATGAAATGGATAAAAGAAAATATTGACAAGGACAAAAAGAAGGATAGTGGCATAAAAGTGCACCAACGCCTAAAATAAAAAGTGATAAGCAAAGCAAATTCACCGGTCACAAATATTTGGTGGTTAAACTGGGGAACACCTGTCATGGGAGAGCTAATTTGGTCGCAAACATGGGGATCAGAATACTGTTGACCCTAAATCTGTGTAAAAATAAGCTCAGATGAGCTTACTTTAAATCCAATCAAGACATAAATTTTGGCCTCCTCTCACACAAAAAAAGGTACATGCTCCCAGTCCCAAATCCAATCTCCACTATGCGTGCTCAATATTTCCATAGCATGTACCCCCTCATTGAATAAGAGGGCAGATCAGCATAATCTTCTATCTCTGCTTAAACCAGCTTGGGGATTGGGGGCCAGTAGTCTTCTTTTGAAGATTAGAACTAAGTAGTCTTCTCTCTTGATTGTAAAGTAGTTTTACAATGAAAACATAATCTTCCATTGTGAGAACATAAAAAGGTTAGGCTGCCTACACGAAACAGCTTAGCAAAAGTACATTTTTAGATAAACTGTATGTGTACAAGATACAATGCCATCCATGGTGAAATAAGGCATGATAAGGCTCACATCCAGCCGAATCGAAACCCTCACTTCTATGGGGCGGCTTCTACAAGGCCACGGTGGGCACGAGAGAGGACTCGACAGGCCGGAAGCCTTCTCTTTGCCTCCCACACCCAATCCTGCTCCCCAACTCTTCAGCCTATGCTCCAGTAGACTGCCAACTCCTATTCAATATCGGAAGACATAATACATTGACACTTGACCCAAAAGAACCGAGATAGCTCTGCAGGCCAATGAGCAAACAAATCAGACTGGGCATCAATTATAAGCCTGTCACTGCATCACAATCTTTTTATCCATGCCTTCTGGCAAGATAGAAAACACTGATAAGCATGATCGAGAATTCAATGTCAGATTAGAACTTAGGATGCTTTCCACAAGGAAATGACTAAATGGCCCATTATATAGAGCTCCATAGCATCAATAACAAACATCAGCAAAAATACATGAAGAAACTAGGTAACTATTTTGCCAAGGCTTGACATGGTTGAGTTACTTGTTTTACACAGTATGAATGACAGTGACAGACACTTCGACAGTAATTATGCTGTGCCACCTGATGTTGAGGGGCTTTGACAAATGCTAATTGACAAACAGTAGGCAAAATCAACTCCCCCCCCCAAAAAAACTGCACATAAAATTGTTGGGGAATTTTGAGCTTATGTGATGCAACAGCCTTGACTCACATGATGGCTTTGAATCTTGAAGTTAGATATTTCCTGTGGAAACAAAAACGGTTACTAACGAGTAAAAGAAATAACACTGAGGTACATGTAAAAAGGAAGGTTTCATTCAAGCGTATGGCTACCAGGAATAAAAACCTTGGGGAAGATTGATGCAGAAATTTGCACTGACATTCATCCCACAGACAAACAGAAAAGGGAAATCTAGCCCTTTTTGCTTATCAAAGTTTTCATCATTGATATTCTTTCATGATACAACTTGGGATGCTTGAAGCATTATGACACATACAAGGACAAGGTTGCTTTATTTTTGGAGCAAACAGCTAACGGAATCAGTTATTCCTACTTACAAACAACCATAGGTACACGGTTCAGGGAACATGATTTGAAGCTTCAGAATTGCACCAACACATGAAGGCCAAGAAAACAACCTCATGAACACGGGCTGCGTTGTCCCAGCAAGAGGCCGACGCCTGGCTCCAAGACATGCCCAAACCACATTTGGCTCTCCCCGGCTCCTAACCCAGACACTCGTGGCATCATCGTCCATACACAATCCACCGCATCAAACATCACCAGCCTCCCATCTAAAGCATTGTACAGACAAAGAGTCCCCATTCTGTCCGCAGCCTGAAAGTGCCAGAAACTGCCATGCCTACCAGCCACCAACTCATCGAACACCTCCGGCGGCATTGCGGCTACCTCCACCCATCCCACTGCCTCGTCGTTGTCCAACTGCCACACCACCACCCGCTCCAGCACCCCGAGCCTCTCCACCCCACCGACCAAGAACAGCCGATCATCGAGAACAAACAGGTGCGCCGTTGTAAGGCCGTGCGGCATCACAACTGGCGGAGCAGCCCACTTCCTGGTCTCGAGATCAAGCACCAGAAGTGCGTCCGGACCCCGGCCGAGCACAAAGAGCCGAGCACGGTCACTGGCGACCGCAGCATTGCCAAGGATCGCAAATGGTAGCGGGAGCTCGGCCCCAGGTACCCACCGTGGGGAGGGATCGGCGGAGTCCAGGGAATACGAGCGGACAGCGGCGCCGTTGGTGGTGACGGCGACGAGGGTGTAATCCCGGCTGGAGGAGGAGGGTGAGGGTGGGACGACGACAGCGATGAGGTAGGAGCGGTCGGGGAGCGCTGGGAGGCGGAGGAGCGAGTCGGCGGTGACAAGGAAGGAGGGGGAGGCGGAGGAGATGAGGGGAGGGCAAGATGGATCGAGCGGGGGCGAGGGGGGCACCTGGAGGAGGCGCCGGGAGAGCGGGTGGAAGGCGAGGCGCGGCGAGAGGAGGAAGAAGGCGTCGAGGCGGTGCTGGGAGAGGAGGGCGTGGAAGGCCGGGGAGCGCAGGAGGCGGCGCAGCGCCCGGGAGACGGCGGCGACGGGGACGAGCGCGGTGAGCGGCAGGCGGGAGAGGATGCGCTCCTGGAGGTGCGCCGGGAGCTCGTCCCACGGGCAGCGGGCGGCGGAGTCGGCGGCCATGGCCGGCCGGGGATCGGCCGGCGGGCTGGTGGCGGATCACGGTGCCGTATTTGGTGGGAGGAAATGGGGACGCGAGAAATGGAAGGAGGAGGAGGAGCGAGAAGGGCTCGTTGGCTGGCATGTGGGCCCGGGAAGGCTCGATGGCATTTATATAGATATAAAATATGAATAGAGGGGAAAATCATATAAAAAGAGAAAAGAGAGAAATTCCACGACCACTTATGAATTGCGATTCGTGATTCACATTATCAAAGAATAGGGTGAATTCTAAATGGGAAAAGCTTACCTTCAGCCGACCGATCTCGCGCACATCCGCCGGCTCCGTGTCCGTTGGATTGCCTATTGATCAGACGGACGAGAACGGCCTGCTTTCCTCGTCACGCACGTTCTTTTCTGAAACAGAGCTATTGTTTCAGGATAAACATTCGTGCAATTGGCCTCCGTTGACTCTATGGGAGGGCAATGTTTCTGGATTTGGGAGGGCGGTGGGGGTGGCGGCGTTCGGCGACCGGGGCATGTTCAGCGTGATGGCGACTGCGACGGGTTCGGCGGTGCCTCCCGTTCTGCCTGCATTTCTGGGCGACCACCGTCCTGGCACCATCAATGCTAGACACAACCACATCACAATGCCTTACGTCCACACACACTTCAAGTTTCTGCAACAACAACGTTGTTGCGGAACGGCGGCGGCGAAGACTGCGCGACACGGGCGAAGATGTTGTTGCAATTTTTGTAGCAAGGGTCTTGTTACAGAAAATGAGGCGCGGCGTGAGATGTCTTTTTTAATTTTTGCAATAAGGGTCTTGTTGCAGAAAATTAGATAATAAGAGTTTTTGCAACAGGGACTTGTTGGAGAAAATTAAAGAAAGGGAGTTTTCGCAACAAAGCTCTTGTTGCAGGAAATTAGAGATGAAGAAGTTTCGCAACAAAGCTCTTGTTGCAGGAAATCAGAGAAGAGGAGGTTTCGCAACTAGACTAGCTCCAACACGCCGGCGGCGGGCTGATTTTGCGGCGGCGCCGGGCCGGGCGCAGCTCAGTCGGGGTCGGGTCAAGACTGACTTGTTTCTGCAACCGAGCGTTTGTTGCGGAAAATAACGAGTGGGCATGTCGGGCGCAGACACCGGATCAGACGGCTATCAGCTCGGGTATCCAACGGCCGTCGAGGCGACGGATAAAATCTAAACATCGGCCGGCGGACGCGTAGCAGCGCCCGAATTTCTCTATCGATAAAGCAATGGGAGAAATAGCTCGCGTGTGGTGCAAAATTGGGTTAGAAATAAATGCGTAAATAGGTGCTAAAAATGAAAAAACTAATGCAAAAGTAAACTTAAGAATATTTTCAGTTCATATTCAAAAATGATAAAACAAACAAGGTGTGTGAACAACAGAATATATAAAGGCATGAAAATTTGAAGAATGGGCTACAAATTGCTCCAAGCGTCCAACACATAATTCGTTTCGTGGCCAAACAAAGGTTAATGCAAAAAAGAAATAACATAAGAATGACACATTACTTGATTTCTTAGTCAAACCCACGTCATCAGCCCGTTATCTCATGAATGTGGTCGAAAGAATTGACTGGAACCAACGCAACGCATTTTTTCTTCAAAATGTTAGGATTTCTGTTTTCATTGAGAAAAAAGAGTTACTCGGTTAATTAACGAAAATCGAGCGAAAACCATATCGCTCGGTTAATTAAGAAAAACCGTGTGGGAAACCTTCACAGCCGACGAGCGGTGCACATAAGATACCTCACGCACACCACTCTAAAGAGGGTCTCGCCAAGGCAACGCGCATGCGTCATCGTCATCACTCCACCCCTAGAGGCGTCATCGCCATCCCTAAACCCTGAGCAAACGACTCCAACTTCGTCGTAGATGACCGTCGACCCTACCCACACTACAAAGGCCGAGTGAAGCAATATGTACATACGGCAGGCATCCAAGTTCGCGTCCACAACTGGATCTATCAAACCAAATCCTCAAATCTACACTAACCCAATGCAATGTTTAATTACATATGTAGTTGACACGTGTCATCGGACTACCAAAAAATGGACACAATAATGGAAGAAGTTCATCCACGTCCGCCCTTGCCCTTGCCCTTATTGTCGTCTGTGCGATAGTAGCGGTCGAAGACGCAAAATGGATAGAGACGGATCTTCTCACTACTGGAGTTGTTCAATCTGTCGTCGTCTGTGTCCTTCTCCTCCTTGGGGGACAGCCTGGCCATGGCACGGATCACCCTGCTTTGATCTTTGCCATCGCCTTGACCACGCCCTCCTTCCCCACTTCTCGGTTATGCGCGCACGGAGGGCCTCCTCTGTCTCACCTCGTGGGCTGCCACAACCGCCTCCGCTTGAAGGCGCGCCCGCACCCTCGCACGGTGGGTGCACTGCACCTCCTTGTCGTTTTGGCTCCGAACCATGGAGGCGGATAGGGCCTCCATTTCGGCGGGCGAGGTCGCGGGGACAAGGCGCCACCTAAAAAGTTCCGCCGGTACAACGGGGTTGCTCTGACATGCAATGGTCTCTGTTTTCCACGAGGCCGCAGTCGCGCATCGTGATCCAGCAGCCCCGGCGGATCCTAGCACCATTTGGGCTATGGATTCCCACTAGAGTGATGAAGATCACGGGAGGGAGCACTCCTCCTATGAGCGTTGGATAGCAGCGCGAATGGCCATCTTCTCCTCGGGAATTGCAAGGGATGAGCCCTAGTCCTTGGATCTGGACATCTCGAAGTCATATCCGGTGGTCGTCATGAAGAACTAAGCCGGAGCTCACTGGAGAGGAGCTTGGGTACTACGGGAGGGGAGGGGAGTGGAATGGAGTACAGCTAGGGTTTCGTCCGGAGTGCAGATAGGGTTCAAATTTTATGGGGTCGGGTGGGCCGTAGTGGATCGGATCCGATGTGGCGGACGTGTCCGGACATCCCATATCCGCCCCAAATATGGGTCTGGTATGGGGAATGTCGATCAGTCTGAGCGTTTAGGCCGGATTTGCTAGCCGCGGTTGGGTGGCAAATTTATGTCTGATAAGTGACCAGGCACCCTGCCTGGGCGTTTGGGCCTGATATGAGGGCTTCTGTTGTAGATGCTCTGACAATGTAACAGAAGAAGATGACATTAATAGTTCAGGACCTTAGTTGAATGAATTTAAAAGATTGTTACAAGAAAAGATGACTAATATGAAGTATTATATACTAAAAACATAACATGTGTTGGGGAACGTAGCAGAAATTCAAAATTTTCTACGCATCACGGAGATCAATCTATGGATTAACTAGCAACGAGAGAGAGGGGAGTGCATCTTCATACCCTTGAAGATCGCGATGCGGAAGCGTTGCAAGAACGCGGTCGGTGGAGTCGTACACGAAGCGATTCAGATCGCGGCCGAATCTGATCTAAGCACCGAACAACGGTGCCTTCGCGTTCAACACACATGCAGCCCGGTGACGTCTCCCGCGCCTTGATCCAGCAAGGGAGAGGGAGAGATTGGGGAAGACTCCGTCCAGCAGCAGCACGACAGCATGGTGGTGGTGGAGGAGCGTGGCACTCTAGCAGGGCTTCGCCAAGCACTGCGAGAGACGAGGAGGGAGAGGGGTAGGGCTGCGCCAAGAGAGAGGGAGACTCGTGTCATCTGTAGCCCCAAAACCCCCACTATTTATAGGAGGAGGGGAGGAGGGTGCGCCCCCTCTAGGGTTCCCACCCTAGGGGTGGCGGCCAGCCCTAGATTGGATAGAGGGGCGGCCAAGAGGGGGAGAGAGGGGGGCGCGCCCTAGGGTGGGCCTTAGGCCCATCTGCGCCTAGGGTTTTCCCCCTTCCCCCCTTCCCTGCGCCTTGGGCCTCTTGTGGGAAGCGCACCAGCCCACCTAGGGGCTGGTCCCTTCCCACACTTGGCCCACGCAGGCCTCCGGGGTTGGTGGCCCCTCCCGGTAGACCCCCGGAACCCTACGGTGGTCCCGGTACATTACCGGTGACGCCCGAAACCCTTCCGGTGGCCAAAACCTCACTTCCTATATATTATTCTTTACCTTCGGACCATTCCGGAACTCCTCGTGACGTCCGGGATCTCATCCGGGACTCCAAACAACATTCAGTAACCACGTACATCTATTCCCTATAACCCTAGCATCATCGAAACTTAAGTGTGTAGACCCTACGGGTTCGGGAACCATGTAGACATGACCGAGACGTTCTTCGGCCAATAACCAACAGCGGGATCTGGATACCCATGTTGGCTCCCACATGTTCCACGATGATCTCATCGGATGAACCACGATGTCGGGGATTCAATCAATCCCGTATATAATTTCCTTTGTCAATCGGTATGTTACTTGCCCGAGATTCGATCGCCGGTATCCCAATACCTCGTTCAATCTCGTTACCGGCAAGTCACTTTACTCGTTCCGTAATGCATGATCCTGTGACTAACTACTTAGTCACATTGAGCTCATTATGATGATGCATTACCGAGTGGGCCCAGAGATACCTCTCCGTCATACGGAGTGACAAATCCCAGTCTCGATTCGTGCCAACCCAACAGACACTTTCGGAGATACCCGTAGTGCACCTTTATAGCCACCCAGTTACGTTGTGACGTTTGACACACGCAAAGCATTCCTACGGTATCCGGGAGTTACACAATCTCATGGTCTAAGGAAATGATACTTGACATTAGAAAAGCTCTAGCAGACGAACTACACGATCTTGTGCTATGCTTAGGATTGGGTCTTGTCCATCACATCATTCTCCTAATGATGTGATCCCGTTATCAATGACATCCAATGTCCATGGTCAGGAAACCATAACCCTCTATTGATCAACGAGCTAGTCAACTAGAGGCTTACTAGGGACATGTTGTGGTCTATGTATTCACACATATATTACGGTTTCCAGTTAATACAATTATAGCATGAACAATAGACAATTATCATGAACAAGAAAATACAATAATAACCATTTTATTATTGCCTCTAGGGCATATTTTCAACAACATGGACAAAAAAGGCACATATGCTAGAAATTCTTTAAAAGCAAATCTATTAGTCATTAGACTAATTGTATAGTTAACCATGGCGATTTCACGATAGAGTTTTGGACTTTATGCGGAAAGAAAGTGCCTACTTTATCCGTAGTAGGTGTTGAGTATATATGTAGCATGTATTACGTATATTGTGGCCCACCTTTTAGTTGTGTATAATTGAGGTCGAGGCTTACCTGTACTTATATATACGTGCAGCAGCACCCAATCAATACAACGAATATTGTATTGTCAAACATCTCTTTACATGGTATCTATCGCAAGTCGGTCCTAACCCTAGCCTAGCCGCCGCCGCGCCTCCATTGCGCTGCCGCCGGTTGCCGCCGCTCTCCCCACCCAACGCCGCCGCCACCCGCTGCCGCCGGCGGTCGCCGCTGCTCCCTCCTCTCCCGCTTCCGCTCCGCCTCTCCACCACCCGTCCCTTGCCTTCCGCCGCCCTAGCCGCCGCTGCTCATCCCCCCGCCATTGCACTCCCTCCTGCAACCGCGGTACTCCCTCCATTTCTTTTTAGTCTGCATATAAGATTTGGTCAAAGTCACTAACTTCATAGAAAAAAATATCAACATCTACAATACGAAAGTTATATGTTATGGAAATTAATTTCATCATGCATCTAATAATATTGATTTCATAGTGTGAATGTTGATATCTTTTCCTACAAGGCAATTCAAACTTTAGAAAATTTGACTTTGACCAAATCTTATATGCAAACTAAAAACAAACGAAGGAAGTACATAAACGGCGAGTCTAGGGCTGGACCTATGGTGAGAGCAACTCTAGCAGATTTGTTAGATCGACAATCACCATTCGCCGTATGGAGCGCATATGGAGGGTATGATGCATGTTGTAGCAAATTGCGACGTCGGTTGAAGCATGTAGGAAAACCGCCAAATTTTGCTTGGGTAGGGCCACCCTGTGGTCATCATGTTCATTATCCATGGTCGCAGCTCCCCTTGACACCGGTTGCAGCTTCCACCATTCATAATTGTAGCTCCTTGTTGAGGATGCGCTCCCGTTCATGGTGTGTGGTGTGAGTTGCAGCTTGTTGGGGAAGAAAGAGAAATGTGTTTCACGGGAAGAAGATGAACGTGTGGAGGACAACGAACCTGAGCAGATATGGCAAGCGCGTGTGGTACCTTAGGCCACCAAGATGTGCTCCTAGCCTCCTACGCGAGGCGATGCCCGACACAGGCCGTAAGATCTACCCTGATCGTTGTAATACTTTTTGTACACTATATTAGTGTTAGAAAACATCATATATTACAATATGTTATAGAACAGAGGGAATGTAAGACCTTTTTGACACTACATTGTGTTATGAGACGGAGGGAGTAATTCGCAGTGGCTCCATCGTCTTGACGTAGGCAAACGTCCGGTAGTAGTCTCCGACGTAGCCTCCCATGTTCACAACAAGCCTCCCCTCATCCTCGTGGCCGACGCGCACCACGCCGCCGTCTTCGTCATACCGCGGCCTCCTGCCCGACGACGCTGCATCTTTCCTCCGGTGCACGTAAAACGACGCCCCGTTGCGCACTGTGAGGACGCACTCGCCGGCGTATGCAAAGTGCGGCAGTGGGACACGCTGCTCGAGGATGTATCGGCGACTCCATCTCTGCCCTTCTTCCTCCAGAACCCACGCTTGCGCCGAGGCGTGCCCACGGGTGACAAAATGTGCCCCGTCGGCATCGCGGGCGGCCGCGGGGTGGCGGAGGCGACGACATGCTCGTCGTCGAGGTCGAACGACGCGACCTTGGCGACGCCGCTCGCCGTGACCCAGATCCAGTATGTCTTGCCGTCGACGCTGACGATGCCAGCGGCGAGGTTGCACTTTGCGCCGCCCGGACCGGCAGACACCTCCCGCCACGTCGCCTTGTTGGCGCCGCCTCCCGCAGCGCCGCTTCTTCTTCTTCTACCTCGGTGGCTGCCTCTCACAGCTCACATATACAACAATGGAGGCGCAAGAAATTTGGTGGCCGGAGGCGCGCACTGCCGGCCTTTTCTTCTCTTTCTATTATCTTGGCTCTTCTTCACTCATTGACTGAAATGACTATTTATACATACGGCAAGCACCCATGTCATCTAAACTCACGCCACTACTTTGACCCACTAACTAACTACCTAGCTGCATGCACACACACGCACCACTTCTGCCATGCATGCACACACAACGGCCAGCCACACACATTGGCTTGGTCCGGTTATTACTCAACTGACTAACAGCACACACGTTCCAGCTTGAGTCGCTTCCAAGTTTCTGCAGGCCTCTAGCTGAATTGGCGCATGCCACAACTAATGCGTCCGATTCTTGCTCCATCTCCACCTGCACGCAACTCGGCCATCGGACTCGCGGAGCTTTAACGCATGCATCTAACTACCATGCATAATTAGCTTTGCCTTGTGCACGTGAACACAACCTGACGTGCACACACAGCTGCAGCTCAACTACAAGCATGATATAAACATATCTAATCGTACACACTAATAACAAGATTAGTTCTAACATTCACCTCCCTAATCTTGTTAACTTATTTCTTTCTTGAAGCCAATGATTGTTCACGTCGTCGATGCAACACGCAGACGGCCGCAAATGCCATCTTGTCACGCCGACTGCCGTCGTTGTTGGCCTCGATGAGAGTCACTCCTCCCGCGCCTTCACCACGAGCACACCGCCGTGGCATGCTCGCTGCCGCATGTTTGCCACCGGTGCCGCAACTCGCCGGTGACTCGCCTTCATGCTCGCCACCGGTGACACAACTCGCCGATGACTCGCCTCCATGTTGTCGACGATGACGCACCTTATCGAAGACTCGGACATGGAACTCCTTATGGCAATGGCCTCCACGCATGGCCATCACCACCTTGCCGCCGATGCCGCAACTTACCGGGCAGCACACCCCTCTCCATCGCTCGTGACGCAACTCGACGATGATGGAGACACGCACCGGCCGCTAGCAGCATCGCGCCGCCAACGGCGTTCACCTTGCGCCGCCAACGTCCCCCTCACATGGAGTCTGCCGCGCCGCCACCGTCGCCTCGGATCGACAAGGCTTTGATACCAAATGTTGGCGCCGCCTCCCGCAGCGCCGCTTCTTCTTCTTCTACCTCGGTGGCTGCCTCTCACAGCTCACATATACAACAATGGAGGCGCAAGAAATTTGGTGGCCGGAGCCTCACACTGCCGGCCTTTTCTTCTCTTTCTATTATCTTGGCTCTTTTTCACTCATTGACTGAAATGACTATTTATACACACGGCAAGCACCCATGCCATCTAAACTCACGCCACTACTTTGACCCACTAACTAACTACCTAGCTGCATGCACACACACGCACCATTTCTGCCATGCATGCACACACAACGGCCAGCCACACACATTGGCTTGGTCCGGTTATTACTCAACTGACTAACAGCACACACACGTTCCAGCTTGAGTCGCTTCCAAGTTTCTGCAGGCCTCTAGCTGAATTGACGCATGCCACAACTAATGTGTCCGATTCTTGCTCCATCTCCACCTGCACGCAACTCGGCCATCGGACTCGCGGAGCTTTAACGCATGCATCTAACTACCATGCATAATTAGCTTTGCCTTGTGCACGTGAACACAACCTGACGTGCACACACAGCCGCAGCTCAACTACAAGCATGATATAAACATATCTAATCGTACGCACTAATAACAAGATTAGTTCTAACACGCCTCCCCCAACGTGAGGACATGGACGGCGTCGACCTCGCAGACCCGTTCGTAGCTGCACGGGACGTGCACCACCTTGTGCTTCTCCGTCGTCGGGTGGTACGCGAAGCTGTACGCCTGGTGCCATGCCTCCGTCATGCTCCACTTCTTCGTGGTGTTGCGCCCGACGAGCTGCTCGGCGCACGGCAGCGGCGGAACGGGCAGCTTCGCGCCGATGGCCGGGTTGACGACCGTGAGGGCGCCGCCGGCGCGCTCCTCGTCGTCGCACAGGCAGAGCAGGCCGTTGCACGTGCCGACGAGCTGCACCGCTTCGCTGTTGCGGCCTTTGGCGGCGCTCCTCCACAGCTGCCTGCAGCTCCGCGCTGCCGAGGACGGGTCGTGGACTTGTTTTTATCATTCCTGACTTGGTTACCGAGGGTTGTGAACTTGCGCTCGTTTTTGGTTGGAACTTACGTGGCTGTCAAGCTCAGCGTGAGAGGTCCGGATGGAATTTGAGAACGCAATGTTGTCAAGCTCAGTGTGAAGGCTGCAGATTCTTTGTGAATTTTCGCCGTGGATTAAGGACCGGAATATCTGAGGAACACCTCGTAAATACTCCCTCTATAAAGAAATATAAGAGCGTTTCGGATCACTAAAGAGTGAGTAGTTTCTTTACAGGGCGGGGAGGTGTTGGAGTTGCTCAACTCCAACGGCTCCCTTCAAAAAAAGAATCTTTCCCGTAAAACTGATTTTTTGGCCTTCCTTTTTGGAATTTAGGAATCCATTCAATTACAAGGATGGTTTTGGTTCGGATTCACATATATAGCACCCTAATCAAACTTTCTATGCCGCACAATTTCATAGCAAATCCCTACCCTACAAAATATCTCTTTCGTGCTAACAAACAGTGGCTCACATACTTATTTCTGGCTAGACACTTGGCTGGTTTCACAACCCCTTGCCATCTCCTCCCCCACCTATTCTCACACTTCACCTTACAGCTGGTTAAAGTGGCTAACATTTTGCGTTTCGGTATCCAAGCTAACCTCCGTAATCGCCTCTCCCTCACGGCAGAACAAGAGCTTGTGTCGCTTGTGGCTATTTTGCAGGATTTCATGCCCTCGACGGGGGAAGATCAACAGTTCCTACAACATGGCATTGGCTTCTCCACCAAGCATGCATACGGTGCCCTCATGGCTCGGCCAGATAACGATCTCATTGCTCCTCTCATATGGAGTGTCAAGGTTCCTCGGAAGCTCAAAGTGTTCGCCTGGCTACTCTTCAAAGACCGCCTCAACACCAGAGTCAACCTTGCACACAAGCATATTATTGATTCAGACATATGCCCTCTGTGTGCTAGGCTACCCGAAGACTCCAGCCACCTCTTCATCACGTGCCCTCTTGCCAATAGGATTTGGCAACGACTTGGGCACCTACCACAATCCAACGACATCAAAGACCTATGGGACGTTACTACTCCTCCTCACCTCCCGACTACGGCATGGCCCTCGGTCCTCTTGGCTTTACTATGGATGATATGGGCAGCACATAATGACATGGTATTTAGAACGGTCGATCAAACCTCTGTAATAACCCTTAGGAACCTTATTTCTGCTTGGACCTTTGGTCTCATCGTCTTGTGCAAACACAAGACAAGGAGGACGTTTACTCGTGGCGTTCCTACCTCTCTGCACGTTGCACCGTGCCTATGTAATTCTGTACTCACTGCCACGGCAGTCCTTTGAGCAATATATTCAGGCGGGGGAGCTCCCCCCCCCCCCCCCCCCCCGCCCCCGCGGTGATCCATTCGATTCATGCACTCAAAAGGATGATTCATCAGTAGATGGGATAAATCTACCCAACAATGATTACCAACTCAAGCAACATGTTCCATAACAAACTTTAGGGCACGATTTGGTTTTGAATAATGATCAAAGACAACGAACTGGCTGTTCACCACAATTCTAAAAATCAAACACACCTCTATAGAATCTCAGGCTAGCACACTTCTTAATTTGCCTTGCCTGGCGAGGCCGTGCATTTGGTAGCACGTTAAAATCTAGCTTTGCCAGGCGTGACAGTCGGTTAGGGCGAGAAATACCTTGCAAACAGAGGCGAGAAAAATTGACGATCGATCTAGTCGAACACAGCCAGCTTCTGGTACTCGTCGCCGGCGATGGCCTCCATCATAATGGCCTCGGGGTTCACCACGCCGTCCTTCTTCAGGAAGATCTTGAGGAAGTTCTTGGAGAAGCCGCTCACCATGGCCACCCCAGGCTGTGTCGAGGTCACCGGCGTCGATTTGGAGTCGCGCAGGTTCCAGAAGATGATTTGCGGCACCACGTCCCCGTACCCGGCGTCCCTAAACTTCTGGCAGATCACCTTATAGTCTGTGTTCCACGACCGCTGCTTCTCCTCCTCCTCGTCCTCCTCTTCGTCGTCCTCAGAGTAGTCATCGTCGTCGTCGTACCCCGACGCCTGGTCGAACTCCATGTCGCTATACACAAACACAGTCCTGATCATCTTCTCCGGCGCCAGCCGGGCTTCCACCGCCGTGCGGAGGATCTGGTCGAACACTGCCTGGAAGTTGGTGTTCATGTCCCACTCCATACGCTGCACGAACCTCATCTTCTCACGGAGGGTCTTGCCGTTGATGAGGTGGAGCTCGGGCCTCTCGCTGAAGGTTATCACCTTGCCCGCCCACGGCTCCTCGCTGAGCTCTGACGTGAGCACGCCCAGCGCGATGCACACCTCCATGGGAGTGCCGGTCATGCTGCCGGACACGTCGCAGACGGAGATGCAATTGCACAACGAGCCCTTGGAGCGGAGGTCATCCACCATGCGGCGCCACTGCAGCTCGGACACGTCGTCGTCCTCGCCGCGGTAGGCGGACGCCGCGATCTCGTGGGGCAGCAGCGCCCCGGCCGAGATCTTGGCCTTGCCGGCCTCCACGTCCTCCAGGTACTTGTCGAAGCGCTCCTCGTCGTGCTTCTTGAAGAGGAGCTTGTAGCGCCGCATGGCCACCGAGGCCACGCGGGTGTAGGGCAGCTCCGACCACCGCTGCGCGCTCATGTACACTTCAGGGAGCTCCAGGACCTTGCGCAGCGGGACGAGCACCTCGCGGCGGAGGCGGTGGAGGGTTTGGTACGTGTAGTGCTCGTCGGAGAGCTGGGCGTACTCGGGGTCCGAGTCGCGCGGGAAGAGGCGACGGGCGATGGCCTCGCAGAGCAGCGTTGTGCGGTCGAACGACGAGCCCGGCGTGGGGCACCACTTGGCGGCGAGCCCGATCTTCCTCTTCTTGCCGTCGAGGGCCAGCTGCTCGAGGTCCGTCGCAAGGAGGGCGGCGAAGAAGTCGGCGACAGCGTCGAACAGGAAGCGGTAGGCACGGTCGCCGTAGTACGTCTCCAGCGACTGCACGGCGAGCTTGGCCGCCTTCCGGACCTTCTTCGACGGCCGCCGCTTAGTTGCCGCCGTCTTCTTCTTCTGGTCCACCTTCGGCTTCTGCTCGGCCGGCTCCTGAACCGGGACAGGGGCGGCCTCCACCTCCATGGGCCTGCCCCTGCCGGACATGGCGAGGGCGGCGGAGAGGTAGGCGCCGAACATGGGCTTTGGCGGCACAGGGGCCAGCACGCGGGCTTGCTTGCAGTCGGCCAGCCTAGGCTTAGGCTTGCCGAGGTCCTTCTCCTTCCTGCCCGCCTTCTCGGCGTCCGCGCTCTCCCTGGCGAGCTTGCGCACGTCGGGGCCGTGGATGAGGCGGAAGAGCAGCTCGGGCAAGTCCTTGAGGTAGCCGAACTCGGCGAGCGCGGCGACGTTGCAGGCGAGCGTGCGGGGGTGGTTCTGGTGCAGCCAGAGCGCGGCGGCGTAGAAGCCCTCCTTGTCCGACTTGCCGGTGCCGCGGACGCCGCGCAGGTTGCAGGCGAGCTTGAGCGCCGTGAGCGCGTCGTGCGCCCAGGCGGCAGCGAGCAGGCCGCGCACGCGCTCGGGCGGCGTGTCGGGCACCACCTGGAAGAAGAAGTCGAGGCAGGGGCTGCCCGAGTTGGCGTACGTGGCGGAGCCGTTCTCCGTCAGCGCCCTCCGCGGCTCCAGCTCCGCCTTGATCTCCGCGGCCGACGGCGCGTCGACGGCCGCGTCGAGGACGCCGACGAAGGGGCGCGACGGGCGCGCGCCGCGGATGACCGGAGGGCCGAGGAGGGGGCGCGGCGGCGCGGCGGGCTCCGTCTCCGTTGCCATGACGTCTAGAGTCTAGGGTTTTGCTCGGTGGTCGCGATCTGATGCGATTGATGTTTTTTATGTGAACTTATTATTACGTTTTTTTTTGAGACAGACTTATTATTACGTGATAGCAGAGGGGGGCTCTGGGCTGTCGATTGAACCGACATGGCAGGTCGACGGCGCAGATCCGATCGATGGGGGTATTAATGTAGTCAACTGGAAAAAAAGTTACAATGCTCATGGGATACAGACGATCATATTTTTGATCCCTAAAAAGAAGAGATAATAATCGTGTTCTAATCACTTCAAGTGAATTTCTGTCGATTTTGTGAAGTTTGAGTCACATTTCTTGTTGATAAGTGTTTTCTTGCAGTCGACCCACTTGTCAAGGGCATCGCGCTCACACCCGAAAGCCACGTCCTTCCACATCGGCCCCACGCAACTGCCCCTTCTCCTTGTCCTTTTTCACTGCGGCTAATGGCCACACACTCGAGGCGCCCATCCTCCACTCATTGCGCCCCACCATCATTGTGCGCGTCGCTGCGGTGAGCGTCATCATAGAGGCTGAGAGAGGTCATCACGGGGAGGCTACAATCAAGGCACAAAAAGTTGCAATGGAGTGTTGCACCCCCATGACGTGTCGTCACCGTAGATGATGGAACTCAAGCGGCGACCGGTAGTGTTGGGGAACGTAGTAATTGAAAAAAATTCCTACGATCACGCAAGATCTATCTAGGAGAAGCATAGCAACGAGACGGGAGAGTGTGTCCACGTACCCTCGTAGACCGGAAGCGGAAGCGTTAGGTTAACGCGGTTGATGTAGTCGAACGTCTTCGCGATCCAACCGATCAAGTACCGAAGTACGACACCTCCGAGTTCTGCACACGTTCAGCTCGATGACGTCCCTCGAACTATTGATCCAGCAGAGGGTCGAGGGAGAATTTCATCAGCACGACGGTGTGGTGACGGTGATGGTAATGTGATCCGCGCAGGGCTTCGCCTAAGCACTGCGACGCTATGACCGGAGGAGCAAACTGTGGAGAGAGACGCCGCACACGGCTTGGAACAATTGTTGTGTCTCCAAGGGGTGCCCTGCCCACGTATATAAAGGAGGGGAGGAGGAGGCCGGCCAACAAGGGGCGCGCCAGGGAGAGGGGAGTCCTACTAGGACTCCTACTCCTAGCAGGATTCGGCCCCCCTTTTTTCCTTCTTCCGGAGGGGTGATACGTCTCCAACGTATCTATAATTTTTGATTGCTTCATGCTATATTATATTCTATTTTGGATGATTAATGAGCTTTGTTATACACTTTTATATTATTTTTGGGACTAACCTATTAACCGGAGGCCCAACCCAAATTGCTGTTTTTTGCCTATTTCAGAGTTTCGCAGAAAAAGATTATCAAACGGAGTCCAAACGGAATGAAACCTTCGGGAACGTGATTTTCGGAACAAACGTGATCCAGAGGACTTGAACCCTACATCAAGAAAGCAACCAGGAGGGCACGAGGTAGGGGGCGCGCCCTCCACCCTCGTGGGGACCACGTTGCTCCACCGACGTACTTCTTCCTCCTATATATACCTACGTACCCCCAAACCAACAGAGGCATCCACGAAAACCTAATTCCACCGCCGCAACCTTCTGTACCCATGAGATCCCATCTTGGGGCCTTTTCCGGCGTCCTGCAGGAGGGGGCATTGATCACGGAGGGCTTCGACATCAACACCATAGCCTCTCCGATGATGTGTGAGTAGTTTACCTCAGACCTTCGGGTCCATAGTTATTAGCTAGATGGCTTCTTCTCTCTCTTTGGATCTCAATACAAAGTTCTCCATGATTCTCGTGGAGATCTATTCGATGTAATCTTCTTTTGTGGTGTGTTTGTGAGACCGATGAATTGTGGGTTTATGATCAAATTTATCTATGAACAATATTTGAATCTTCTCTGAATTCTTTTATGTATGATTGGTTATCTTTGCAAGTCTCTTCGAATTATCAGTTTGGTTTGGCCTACTAGATTGATCTTTCTTGCAATGGGAGAAGTGCTTAGCTTTGGATTCAATCTTGCGGTGTCCTTTCCCAGTGACAGGAGGGGCAGCAAGGCACGTATTGTATTGTTGCCATCGAGGATAACAAGATAGGGTTTATATCATATTGCATGAGTTTATCCCTCTACATCATGTCATCTTACTTAAAGCGTTATTCTGTTCTTTTGAACTTAATACTCTAGATGCATGCTGGATAGCGGTCGATGTGTGGAGTAATAGTAGTAGATGCAGGCAGTGTTGGAAATATGCCCTAGAGGCAATAATAAATGGTTATTATTATATTTCTTTGTTCATGGTAATTGTCTATTATTCATGCTATAATTGTATTGTCCGGAAATCGTAATACATGTGTGAATACATAGACCACAAAGTGTCCCTAGTAAGCCTCTAGTTGACTAGCTCGTTGATCAACAGATAGTCATGGTTTCCTGGCTATGGACATTGGATGTCATTGATAACGGGATCACATCATTAGGAGAATGATGTGATGGACAAGACCCAATCCTAAGCATAGCATAAAAGATCGTGTAGTTTCGTTTGCTAGAGCTTTTCCAATGTCAAGTATCTTTTCCTTAGACCATGAGATCGTGCAACTCCCGGATACCGTAGGAGTGCTTTGGGTGTGCCAAACGTCACAACGTAACTGGGTGACTATAAAGGTGCACTACGGGTATCTCCGAAAGTGTCTGTTGGGTTGGCACGGATCGAGACTGGGATTTGTCACTCCGTGTGACGGAGAGGTATCTCTGGGCCCACTCGGTAATGCATCATCATAATGAGCTCAATGTGACTAAGGCGTTAGTCACGGGATCATGCATTGCGGTACGAGTAAAGAGACTTGCCGGTAACGAGATTGAACAAGGTATTGGGATACCGACGATCGAATCTCGGGCAAGTAACATACCGATTGACAAAGGGAATTGCATACGGGATTGATTGAATCCTCGACACCGTGGTTCATCCGATGAGATCATCGTGGAACATGTGGGAGCCAACATGGGTATCCAGATCCCGCTGTTGGTTATTGACCGGAGAGGCGTCTCGGTCATGTCTGCATGTCTCCCGAACCCGTAGGGTCTACACACTTAAGGTTCGGTGACGCTAGGGTTGTAGAGATATATGTATGCGGAAACCCGAAAGTTGTTCGGAGTCCCGGATGAGATCCCGGACGTCACGAGAGGTTCCGGAATGGTCCGGAGGTGAAGAATTATATATAGGAAGTCCAGTTTCGGCCACCGGGAAAGTTTCGGGGGTTACCGGTATTGTACCGGGACCACCGGAAGGGTCCCGGGGGTCCACCGGGTGGGGCCACCTATCCCGGAGGGCCCCGTGGGCTGAAAGTGGAAGGGAACCAGCCCTTAGTGGGCTGGGGCGCCCCCCTTGGGCCTCCCCCCATGCGCCTAGGGTTGGGAACCCTAGGGGGGGAGTTCCCCCTTGCCTTGGGGGGCAAGGCAACCCCTTCCCCCCCTTGTGGCCGCCGCCCCCCCTTGAGATCTCATCTCTAGGGCCGGCGCCCCCCCAGGGGGCCTATATAAAGGGGGGGAGGGAGGGCAGCAACACACAGCCTTGGGCGCCTCCCTCCTCCCCTGCAACACCTCTCTCTCTCTCGCAGAAGCTCGGCGAAGCCCTGCCGGAGAACCGCTACATCCACCACCACGCCGTCGTGCTGCT
Source organism: Triticum aestivum (assembly GCF_018294505.1). NCBI lineage: Eukaryota > Viridiplantae > Streptophyta > Magnoliopsida > Poales > Poaceae > Triticum > Triticum aestivum. Next base: position 511,413,587 of record NC_057814.1, read on the forward strand.
GGATCTCCATCAACCTCTCCTTCCCCCTTGCTGGATCAAGAAGGAGGAGACGTCGCTGCACCGTACGTGTGTTGAACGCGGAGGTGCCGTCCGTTCGGCACTCGGTCATCGGTGATTTGGATCACGGCGAGTACGACTCCGTCATCCACGTTCATTGGAACGCTTCCGCTCGCGATCTACAAGGGTATGTAGATGCACTCCCTTCCCCTCGTTGCTAGTATACTCCATAGATGCATCTTGGTGAGCGTAGGAAAATTTTAAATTATGCTACGATTCCCAACAGTGGCATCATGAGCCAGGCCTATGCGTAGTTACTATGCACGAGTAGAACACAAAGCAGTTGTGGGCGTTGAGTTTGCCAATTCTTCTTGCCGCTACTAGTCGTTTCTTGTTTCGGCGGCATTGTAGGATGAAGCGGCCCGGACCGACCTTACACGTACGCTTACGTGAGACAGGTTCCACCGACTGACATGCACTAGTTGCATAAGGTGGCTAGCGGGTGTCTGTCTCTCCTACTTTAGTCGGAACGGATTCGATGAAAAGGGTCCTTATGAAGGGTAAATAGAAATTGGCAAATCACGTTGTGGTCATACGTAGGTAAGAAACGTTCTTGCTAGAAACCTACAAACCACGTAAAAACTTGCAACAACAATTAGAGGACGTCTAACTTGTTTTTGCAGCAAGTGCTATGTGATGTGATATGGCCAGAAGATGTGATGAATGATATATGTGATGTATGAGATTGATCATATTCTTGTAATAGGAATCACGACTTGCATGTCGATGAGTATGACAACCGGCAGGAGCCATAGGAGTTGTCTTTATTATTTTGTATGACCTGCGTGTCATTGAATAACGCCATGTAAATTACTTTACTTTGTTGCTAAACGCGTTAGCCATAGAAGTAGAAGTAATCGTTGGCGTGACGACTTCATGAAGACACAATGATGGAGATCATGATGATGGAGATCATGGTGTCATGCCGGTGACAAAGATGATCATGGTGCCCCGAAGATGGAGATCAAAGGAGCATGATGATATTGGCCATATCATGTCACTATTTGATTGCATGTGATGTTTATCATGTTTTTGCATCTTATTTGCTTAGAACGACGGTAGTAAGTAAGATGATCCCTTATAATAATTTCAAGAAAGTGTTCACCCTAACTGTGCACCGTTGCGAAGGTTCGTTGTTTCGAAGCACCACGTGATGATCGGGTGTGATAGATTCTAACGTTCGAATACAACGGGTGTTGACGAGCCTAGCATGTACAGACATGGCCTCGGAACACACGCAATACACTTAGGTTGACTTGACGAGCCTAGCATGTACAGACATGGCCTCGGAACACGGAGGACCGAAAGGTCGAGCATGAGTCGTATAGAAGATACGATCAACATGGAGATGTTCACCGATCTTGACTAGTCCGTCTCACGTGATGATCGGACACGGCCTAGTTGAATTCGGATCATGTTTCACTTAGATGACTAGAGGGATGTCTATCTGAGTGGGAGTTCATTAAATAATTTGATTATATGAACTTAATTATCATGAACTTAGTCTAAAATCTTTACACTATGTATTGTAGATCAAATGGCCCACGTTGTCCTCAATTTCAACGCGTTCCTAGAGAAAACCAAGCTGAAAGATGATGGCAGCAACTATACGGACTGGGTCCGGAACCTGAGGATCATCCTCATAGCAGCCAAGAAAGATTATGTCTTAGAAGCACCGCTAGGTGAAGCACCAATCCCTGAGAACCAAGACGTTATGAACGCTTGGCAGCAGCGTGCTGATGATTACTCCCTCGTTCAGTGCGGCATGCTTTACAGCTTAGAACCGGGTCTCCAAAAGCGTTTTGAGAAACATGGAGCATATGAGATGTTCGAGGAGCTGAAACTGGTTTTTCAAGCTCATGCCCGGGTCGAGAGATATGATGTCTCCGACAAGTTCTTCAGCTGTAAAATGGAGGAGAACAGTTCTGTTAGTGAGCACATACTCAGAATGTCTGGGTTGCACAACCGCTTGTCTCAGCTGGGAGTTAATCTCCCGGATGACGCGGTCATTGACAGAATCCTCCAGTCGCTTCCACCAAGCTACAAGAGCTTTGTGATGAACTACAATATGCAGGGGATGGAAAAGACCATTCCCGAGGTATATTCAATGCTGAAATCAGCTGAGGTAGAGATCAGAAAAGAACATCAAGTGTTGATGGTGAATAAAACCACTAAGTTCAAGAAGGGCAAGGGTAAGAAGAACTTCAAGAAGGACGGCAAGGGAGTTGCCGCGCCCGGTAAGCCAGTTACCGGGAAGAAGTCAAAGAATGGACCCAAGCCCGAGACTGAGTGCTTTTATTGCAAGGGAAGTGGTCACTGGAAGCGGAACTGCCCCAAATATTTAGCGGACAAGAAGAAGGCCGGCAACACCCAAGGTATATGTGATATACAAGTAATTGATGTGTACCTTACCAGTACTCGTAGTAGCTCCTGGGTATTTGATACCGGTGCGGTTGCTCATATTTGTAACTCAAAGCAGGAACTACGGAATAAACGGAGACTGGCAAAGGACGAGGTGACGATGCGCGTCGGGAATGGTTCCAAGGTCGATGTGATCGCCGTTGGCACGCTACCTCTGCATCTACCCACGGGATTAGTTTTAAACCTCAATAATTGTTATTTAGTGCCAGCTTTGAGCATGAACATTGTATCTGGATCTCGTTTAATTCGAGATGGCTACTCATTTAAATCTGAGAATAATGGTTGTTCTATTTATTTGAGAGATATGTTTTATGGTCATGCCCCGCTGGTCAATGGTTTATTTTTGATGAATCTCGAACGTGATGTTACACATGTTCATAGTGTGAATACCAAAAGATGTAAAGTTGATAACGATAGTCCCACATACTTGTGGCACTGCCGCCTTGGTCACATTGGTGTCAAGCGCATGAAGAAGCTCCATGCAGATGGACTTTTGGAGTCTCTTGATTACGAATCATTTGACACGTGCGAACCATGCCTCATGGGTAAGATGACCAAGACTCCGTTCTCCGGAACAATGGAGCGAGCAACCAACTTATTGGAAATCATACATACCGATGTGTGTGGTCCAATGAGTGTTGAGGCTCGCGGAGGATATCGTTATGTTCTCACTCTCACTGATGATTTAAGTAGATATGGGTATGTCTACCTAATGAAACACAAGTCTGAAACCTTTGAAAAGTTCAAGGAATTTCAGAGTGAAGTTGAGAATCAACGTGACAGGAAAATAAAATTCTTACGATCAGATCGTGGTGGAGAATATTTAAGTCACGAATTTGGTACACACTTAAGGAAATGTGGAATAGTTTCACAACTCACGCCGCCTGGAACACCTCAGAGAAATGGTGTGTCCGAACGTCGTAATCGCACTCTATTGGATATGGTGCGATCTATGATGTCTCTTACCGATTTACCGCTCTCATTTTGGGGTTATGCTTTAGAGACTGCCGCATTCACTTTAAATAGGGCTCCGTCGAAATCCGTTGAGACGACACCGTATGAATTATGGTTTGGGAAGAAACCTAAGCTGTCGTTTCTAAAAGTTTGGGGATGCGATGCTTATGTCAAGAAACTTCAACCTGAAAAGCTCGAACCCAAATCGGAAAAATGCGTCTTCATAGGATACCCTAAGGAAACTATTGGGTATACCTTCTACCTCAGATCCGAAGGCAAGATCTTCGTTGCCAAGAACGGGTCCTTTCTGGAGAAGGAGTTTCTCTCGAAAGAATTGAGTGGGAGGAAAGTGGAACTTGATGAGGTGATAGTCACCCCTTCCGAACCGGAAAGTAGCGCAGCGCGGGAAAATGTTCCTGTGGTGCCTACACCGACTGGGGAGGAAGTTAATGATGATGATCATGAAGCTTCAGATCAAGTTACTGAACTTCGTAGGTCCACAAGGACACGTTCCGCACCAGAGTGGTACGGCAACCCTGTCCTGGAAATCATGTTGTTAGACAACGGTGAACCTTCGAACTATGAAGAAGCGATGGCGGGCCCGGATTCCGACAAATGGCTAGAAGCCATGAAATCCGAGATAGAATCCATGTATGAAAACAAAGTATGGACTTTGACTGACTTGCCCGATGAGCGGCGAGCCATAGAAAACAAATGGATCTTTAAGAAGAAGACGGACGCAGATGGTAATGTGACCATCTACAAAGCTCGACTTGTCGCTAAGGGTTATCGACAAGTTCAAGGGGTTGACTACGATGAGACTTTCTCACCCGTAGCGAAGCTGAAGTCCGTCCGAATCATGTTAGCAATTGCCGCATACTATGATTATGAGATATGGCAGATGGACGTCAAAACGGCATTCCTTAACGGCTTCCTTAAGGAAGAGTTGTATATGATGCAGCCGGAAGGTTTTGTCGATCCTAAGAATGCTAACAAAGTATGCAAGCTCCAACGCTCAATCTATGGGCTGGTGCAAGCATCTCGGAGTTGGAACATTCGCTTTGATGAGATGATCAAAGCGTTTGGGTTTACACAGACTTATGGAGAAGCCTGTGTTTACAAGAAAGTGAGTGGGAGCTCTGTAGCATTTCTCATATTATATGTGGATGACATACTATTGATGGGAAATGATATAGAATTCTTGGAAAGTATAAAGGCCTATTTGAATAAGTGTTTTTCAATGAAGGACCTTGGAGAAGCTGCTTATATATTAGGCATCAAGATCTATAGAGATAGATCAAGACGCCTCATTGGTCTTTCACAGAGTACATACCTTGACAAGATATTGAAGAAGTTCAATATGGATCAGTCCAAGAAGGGGTTCTTGCCTGTATTGCAAGGTGTGCAATTGAGCACGGCTCAATGCCCGACCACGGCAGAAGATATAGAAGAGATGAGTGTCATCCCCTATGCCTCGGCCATAGGGTCTATTATGTATGCCATGCTGTGTACCAGACCTGATGTAAACCTTGCCGTAAGTTTGGTAGGAAGGTACCAAAGTAATCCCGGCAAGGAACACTGGACAGCGGTCAAGAATATCCTGAAGTACCTGAAGAGGACTAAGGATATGTTTCTCGTTTATGGAGGTGACGAAGAGCTCGTCGTAAAGGGTTACGTCGACGCTAGCTTCGACACAGATCTGGATGACTCGAAGTCACAGACCGGATACGTGTATATTTTGAATGGAGGAGCAGTAAGCTGGTGCAGTTGCAAGCAAAGCGTCGTGGCGGGATCTACATGTGAAGCGGAGTACATGGCAGCCTCGGAGGCAGCACAGGAAGCAGTCTGGATGAAGGAGTTCATTACCGACCTAGGGGTGATTCCCAATGCGTCGGGCCCAATGACTCTCTTCTGTGACAACACTGGAGCTATTGCCCTTGCGAAGGAGCCCAGGTTTCACAGGAAGACCAGGCATATCAAGCGTCGCTTCAACTCCATTCGTGAAAGTGTTCAAAATGGAGACATAGATATTTGTAAAGTACATACGGACCTGAATGTAGCAGATCCGTTGACTAAACCTCTCCCTAGGGCAAAACATGATCAACACCAGGACGCAATGGGTGTTCGATTCATCACAATGTAACTAGATTATTGACTCTAGTGCAAGTGGGAGACTGTTGGAAATATGCCCTAGAGGCAATAATAAATGGTTATTATTATATTTCTTTGTTCATGGTAATTGTCTATTATTCATGCTATAATTGTATTGTCCGGAAATCGTAATACATGTGTGAATACATAGACCACAAAGTGTCCCTAGTAAGCCTCTAGTTGACTAGCTCGTTGATCAACAGATAGTCATGGTTTCCTGACTATGGACATTGGATGTCATTGATAACGGGATCACATCATTAGGAGAATGATGTGATGGACAAGACCCAATCCTAAGCATAGCATAAAAGATCGTGTAGTTTCGTTTGCTAGAGCTTTTCCAATGTCAAGTATCTTTTCCTTAGACCATGAGATCGTGCAACTCCCGGATACCGTAGGAGTGCTTTGGGTGTGCCAAACGTCACAACGTAACTGGGTGACTATAAAGGTGCACTACGGGTATCTCCGAAAGTGTCTGTTGGGTTGGCACGGATCGAGACTGGGATTTGTCACTCCGTGTGACGGAGAGGTATCTCTGGGCCCACTCGGTAATGCATCATCATAATGAGCTCAATGTGACTAAGGCGTTAGTCACGGGATCATGCATTGCGGTACGAGTAAAGAGACTTGCCGGTAACGAGATTGAACAAGGTATTGGGATACCGACGATCGAATCTCGGGCAAGTAACATACCGATTGACAAAGGGAATTGCATACGGATTGATTGAATCCTCGACACCGTGGTTCATCCGATGAGATCATCGTGGAACATGTGGGAGCCAACATGGGTATCCAGATCCCGCTGTTGGTTATTGACCGGAGAGGCGTCTCGGTCATGTCTGCATGTCTCCCGAACCCGTAGGGTCTACACACTTAAGGTTCGGTGACGCTAGGGTTGTAGAGATATATGTATGCGGAAACCCGAAAGTTGTTCGGAGTCCCGGATGAGATCCCGGACGTCACGAGAGGTTCCGGAATGGTCCGGAGGTGAAGAATTATATATAGGAAGTCAAGTTTCGGCCACCGGGAAAGTTTCGGGGGTTACCGGTATTGTACCGGGACCACCGGAAGGGTCCCGGGGGTCCACCGGGTGGGGCCACCTATCCCGGAGGGCCCCGTGGGCTGAAAGTGGAAGGGAACCAGCCCCTAGTGGGCTGGGCGCCCCCCCTTGGGCCTTCCCCCTGCGCCTAGGGTTGGGAACCCTAAGGGGGGAGTTCCCCCTTGCCTTGGGGGGCAAGGCAACCCCTTCCCCCCTTTGTGGCCGCCGCCCCCCCCCCCCCATGAGATCTCATCTCTAGGGCCGGCGCCCCCCCAGGGGGCCTATATAAAGGGGGGAGGGAGGGCAGCATACAACAGCCTTGGGCGCCTCCCTCCTCCCCTGCAACACCTCTCTCTCTCTCGTAGAAGCTCGGCGAAGCCCTGCACGAGACCCGCTACATCCACCACCACGCCGTCGTGCTGCTGGATCTCCATCAACCTCTCCTCCCCCCTTGCTGGATCAAGAAGGAGGAGACGTCGCTGCTCCGTATGTGTGTTGAACGCGGAGGTGTCGTCCGTTCGGCGCTAGGATCATCGGTGATTTGGATCACGACGAGTACGACTCCATCAACCCCGTTCTCTTGAACGAAGATGCACTCCCCTTCCCCTCGTTGCTAGATTACTCCATAGATTGATCTTGGTGATGCGTAGAAAATTTTGAATTTCTGCTACGTTCCCCAACAGGCAGGAGTCGGTCTACTTGTCGTGGACGTGATGCCTATATACATGATCATACCTAGATATTCTCATAACTATGCTCAATTCTATCAATTGCTCAACAGTAATTTGTTCACCCATCGTAATACTTATGCTCTTGAGAGAAGCCACTAGTGAAACCTATGGCCCCCGGGTCTATTTTCCATCATATTAATCTTCCAACACTTAGCTATTTTTATTGCCTTTTATTTTACTTTGCATCTTTATTATAAAAAATACCAAAAATATTATCTTATCATATCTATCATATCTCACTTTTGTAAGTGATCGTGAAGGGATTGTCAACCCCTTTATTGCGTTGGTTGCGAGGTTTATATTTGTTTGTGTAGGTGCGAGGGACTTTGGCGCGGCCTCCTACTGGATTGATACCTTGGTTCTTAAAAACTGAGGGAAATACTTACGCTACTTTACTGCATCACCCTTTCCTCTTCAAGGGAAACCAACGCAGTGCTCAAGAGGTAGCAAGGGGGAAAGGGGGAAAGGAGAGGGAGTAGGAGAAGGAAAGGGGGGCGCCGCCCCCTTCCCTAATCCAATCCGGCCTCATCCCTTGTGGGGGCGCACCACCCCTTGTGGGCTGGTTAGCCTCCCTCCTATGGCCCATATGGCCCATATCTTTCCACGGGGGCTTTCGGTAACCCCTCCGGTACTCCGGCATGTACCCGATACACTCTGGAACCCTTCCGGTGTCCGAATACTACCTTCCAATATATCAATCTTTACCTCTTGACCATTTAGAGACTCCTCGTCATGTCTGTGATCTCATCCGGGACTCCGAACAAACTTCGCTCACCAAAACGCATAACTCATAATACAAATCGTCATCGAACGTTAAGCGTGCGGACCCTACGTGTTCGAGAACTATGTAGACATGATCGAGACACATCTCCGGTCAATAACCAATAGCGGAACCTAGATGCTCATATTGGTTCCTACATATTCTACGAATATCTTTATCGGTCAAACAACATAACAACATACGTCATTCCCTTTGTCATCCGTATGTTACTTGCCTGAGATCCGATCGTCGGTATCATCATACTAGTTCAATATCGTTACCGGAAAGTCTCTTTACTCGTTCCATAATACATCATCCCGCAACTAACTCATTAGTCACATTGCTTGCAAGGCTTATAGTGATGTGCATTACCGAGAGGGCCCAGAGATACCTCTCTGATACTCAGAGTGACAAATCCTAATCTCGATCTATGCCAACCCAACAAACACATTCGGAGACACCTATAGAGCATCTTTATAATCACCCAGTTACGTTGTGATGTTTGATAGCACACAAGGTGTTCCTCCAGTATTCGGGAGTTGCATAATCTCATAGTCAAAGGAATATGTATAAGTCATGAAGAAAGCAATAACAATAAAACTGAACGATCAACATGCTAAGCTAACGGATGGGTCTTGTCCATCACATCATTCTCGTAATGATGTGATCCCATTCATCAAATGACAACACATGTCTATGGTTAGGAAACTTAACCATCTTTGATTAACGAGCTAGTCAAGTAGAGGCATACTAGGGACATTCTGTTTTGTCTATGTATTCACACATGTACTGAATTTCCGGTTAATACAATTCTAGCATGAATAATAAACATTTATCATGATATAAGGAAATATAAATAACAACTTTATTATTGCCTCTAGGGCATATTTCCTTCAGTCTCCCACTTGCACTAGAGTCAATAATCTTGTTCACATCGTCATGTGATTTAACACCAATAGTTCACATCTCCATGTGACTAATACCCAAAGGGTTTACTAGAGTCAATAATCTAGTTCAATCGCTATGTGATTAACACCCAAAGAGTGATCATGTTTTGCTTTGTGAGAGAAGTTTAGCCAACGGGTCTGCCACATTCAGAGTCGTATGTATTTTACAAATTTTCTACGTCTACAATGCTCTGCACAGAGCTACTCTAGCTAATTGCTCCCACTTTCAATATGTATTCAGATTGAGACTTAGAGTCATCCGGATCAGTGTCAAAGCTTGCATCGACGTAACCCTTTACGACGAACTTTTTGTCACCTCCATAACCGAGAAACATGTCCTTATTCCACTAAGGATAATTTTGACCGCTGTCCAGTGATCCACTCCTGGATCACTATTGTACCCTCTTGCCAAACGCATGGTGAGGTACGCAATAGGTCTGGTACACAGCATAGCATACTTTCAAGAACCTATGACTGAGGCGTAGGGAATGACTTTTCATTCTCGTTCTATTTTCTGCCGTGGTCGGGTTTTGAGTATTTACTCAACTTCACACCTTACAACTCAGGCAAGAACTCCTTCTTTGACTGATCCATTTTGAACTCCTTCAAAATCTTAACAAGGTATGTACCCATCGAAAGTCTTATCAAGCGTCTTGATCTATCTTTATAGATCTTGATGCCCAATATGTAAGTAGCTTCACTGAGGTCTTTCATTGAAAAATTCTTATTCAAGTTGCCTTTTATGCTATCCAGAAATTCTGTATTATTTCCAATCAACAATATGGCATCCACATATAATATCAGAAATGCTACAGAGCTCCCACTCACTTTCTTGTAAATACAGGCTTCTCCAAAAGTCTGTATAAAACCATATGCTTTGATCACACTATCAAAGCGTACATTCCAACTCCGAGATGCTTGCACCAGTCCATAAATGGATCACTGGAGCTTACACACTTTTTAGCAACTTTCGGATTGACAAAACCGTCTGGTTGCATCATATACAACTCTTCTTTAAGAAATCCATTAAGGAATGGAGTTTTGACATCCATTTGCGAAATTTCATAAAATGCGGCAATTGCTAACATGATTCGGACAGACTTAAGCATCGCTATGAGTGAGAAAATCTCATCGTAGTCAACACCTTGAACTTGTCGAAAACATTTTGTGACAATTCGAGCTTTGTAGATAGTAACACTACCATCATTGTCAGTCTTCCTCTTGAAGATCCATTTATTCTCTATGTTGCCGATCATCGGGCAAGTCAACCAAAGTCCAGACTTTCTTTTCATACATGGATCCATCTCAGATTTCATGGCCTCAAGCCATTTCGCGGAATCTGGGCTCATCATCGCTTCATCATAATTCTTAGGTTCATCGTGGTCTAACATGACTTCCAGAACAGGATTATCGTACCACTCTAGAGCGGAACGTACTCTGGTTGACCTACGAGGTTCGGTAATAACTTGATCTGAAGTTTCATGATCATCAACATTAGCTTCCTCACTAATTGGTGTAGGCATCAGTGGAACTGATTTCTGTGATGAACTACTTTCCAATTCGGGAGAAGGTACAATTACCTCATCAAGTTCTACTTTCCTCCCACTCACTTCTTCGAGAGAAACTCCTTCTCTAGAAAGGATGCATTCTTAGCAACAAAGATCTTGCCTTTGGATCTGTGATAGAAGGTGTACCCAACAGTTTCTTTTGGGTATCCTATGAAGACGCACTTCTCTGATTTGGGTTCGAGCTTATCAGGCTGAACCTTTTTCACATAAGCATCGCAACCTCAAACTTTAAGAAATGACGGCTTAGGTTTTCTTGCCAAACCATAGTTCATACGGTGTTGTCTCAACTGATTTAGATGGTGCCCTATTTAACGTGAATGCGGCTGTCTCTAATGCATAACCCCAAAACGATAGTGGTAAATCGGTAAGAGACATCATAGATCGCACCATATCTAATAAAGTACGGTTACGACGTTCGGACACACCATTACTATGTGATGTTCCAAGTGGCATGAGTTGTGAAACTATTCCACATTGTTTTCACATGAAGGCCAAACTCGTAACTCAAATATTTGCCTCCACGATCAGATCGTAGAAACTTTATTTTCTTGTTACGTTGATTCCCAACTTCACTCTGAATTTCTTTGAACTTTTCAAATGTTTCAGACTTGTGTTTCATTAAGTAGATATACCCATATCTACTTAAATCATCTGTGAAGGTCAGAAAATAATGATACCCGACGTGAGCCTCAACACTCTCGGACCGCATACATCAGTATGTATTATTTCCAACAAGTCAATGGCTCGCTCCATTGTTCCGGTGAACGGAGTTTTAGTCATCTTGCCCATGTGGCATGGTTCGCAAGCATCAAGTGATTCCAAAAGCCCATCAGCATGGAGTTTCTTCATGCACTTTATACCAATATGACCTAAACGGCAGTGCCACAAATAAGTTGCACTATCATTATTAACTTTGCATCTTTTGGCATCAATATTATGTGTATCACTGTGATCGAGATTCAGTAAACCATTTACATTGGATGTAAGACCATAGAAGGTTTTATTCATGTAAACAGAACAACAATTATTCTCTGACTTAAATGAATAACCGTATCGCAATAAACATGATCCAATCATATTTATGCTCAACGCAAACACCAAATAACATTTATTTAGTTCCAATACTAATCCCGAAGGTAGAGGGAGTATGCGATGGTGATCTTATCAACCTTGGAATCATTTCCAACACACATCGTCACCTCTCCCTCAACTAGTCTTTGTTCATTTTGCAACTCCTGTTTCAAGTTACTAATCATAGCAACTGAACCGGTATCAAATACCCAGGGGCTACTATGAACACTAGTAAATTACACATTAATAACATGTATATCATATATACTTTTGTTCACTTTGCCATCCTTCTTATCCGCCAAGTATTTGGGGCAGTTCCGCTTCCAGTGACCATTTCCTTTGCAGTAGAAGCACTCAGTTTCAGGCTTGGGTCTAGCTTTGGGCTTCTTCATGGGAGTGGCAACTTGCTTTCCATTCTTCTTGAAGTTCCCTTTCTTTCCCTTGCCCTTTTACTTGAAACTAGTGGTCTTGTCAACCATCAACATTTGATGCTTTTCTTGATTTCTACCTTCGCCGATTTCAGCATCACGAAGAGCTCGGGAATCGTTTTCGTCATCCCTTGCATATTATAGTTCATCACGAAGTTCCAGTAACTTGGTGATAGTGACTAGAGAACTCTGTCAATCACTATCTTATCTGAAAGATTAACTCCCACTTGATTCAAGCGGTGGTAGTATGTACTCAGACATTCTGAGCACATGCTCACTGGTTGAGCTATTCTCCTCCATCTTGTAGGCAAAATATTTGTCAGAGGTCTCATACCTCTCGACTCGGGCATGAGTCTGAAATACCAATTTTAGCTCTTGGAACATCTTATATGCTCCGTGGCGTTCAAAACATTTTTGAAGTCCCGGTTCTAAGCCGTAAAGCATGGTGCACTAAACTATCAAGTAGTCATCATACCGAGCTTGCCAAACGTTCATAACGTCTGCATCTGCTCCTACAATAGGTCCGTCAGCTAGCGGTGCATCAAGGACATAATTCTTCTGTGCAACAATGAGGATAGTCCTTAGATCATGGACCCAGTCCGCGTCATTGCTACTATCATCTTTCAACTTTATTTTTCTCTAGGAACAAATCAAAAAAATAAATGGGGAGCTACATCGCAAGCTATTGATCTACAACATAGATATGCAAATACTATCAGGACTAAGTTCATGATAAATTAAAGTTTAATTAATCATATTACTTAAGAACTCCCACTTAGATAGACATCCCTCTAGTCATCTAAATGATCACGTGATCCATATCAACTAAACCGTGTCTGATCATCACGTGAGATGGAGTAGTTTTCAATGGTGAACATCACTATGTTGATCATATCTACTATATGATTCATGTTCGACCTTTCGGTCTCAGTGTTTCGCGGCCATATCTACATATGCTAGGCTCGTCAAGTTTAACCCGAGTATTCTGCATGTGCAAAACTGGCTTGCACCCGTTGTATGTGAACGTAGAGCTTATCACACCCGATCATCACGTGGTGTCTCGGCACGACGAACTGTAGCAACGGTGCATACTCAGGGAGAACACTTATACCTTGCAATTTAGTGAGGTATCATCTTATAATGCTACCGCCATACTAAGAAAAATAAGATGCATAAAGGATAAACATCACATGCAATCAAAATATGTGGCATGATATGGCCATCATCATCTTGTGTCTTTGATCTCCATCTCCAAAGCACCATCATGATCTCCATCGTCACCGGCTTGACACCTTGATCTCCATCGTAGCGTCGTTGTCATCTCGCCAACTATTGCTTCCACGACTATCGCTACTGCTTAGTGATAAAGTAAAGCAATTACATGGCGATTGCATTTCATTCAATAAAACAACAACCATAAGGCTCCTGCTAGTTGCCGATAACTTTTACAAAACATGATCATCTCATACAACAATTTATATCTCATCACGTCTTGACCATATCACATCACAACATGCCCTGCAAAAACAAGTTAGACGTCCTCTACTTTGTTGTTGCAAGCTTTACGTGGCTGCTACGGGCTTCTAGCAAGAACCGTTCTTACCTACACATCAAAACCACAACGATTTTTCGTCAAGTGTGCTGTTTTAACCTTCAACAAGGACCGACCGTAGTCAAACTTGAAGGAAATATGCCCTAGAGGAAATAAAAAAGTTGTTATTTATATTTCCATATATCATGATAAATGTTTATTATTCATGCTAGAATTGTATTAACCGGAAACTTAGTACATGTGTGGATACATAGACAAACAGAGTGTCCCTAGTATGCCTCTACTTGACTAGCTCGTTAATCAAAGATGGTTAAGTTTCCTAGCCATAGACATGTGATCTCCATCTCCAAAGCACCGTCATGATCTCCATCGTCACCGGCTTGACACCTTGATCTCCATCGTAGCTTCGTTGTCATCTCGCCAACTATTGCTTCCACGACTATCGCTAACGCTTAGTGATAAAGTAAAGCAATTACATGGCGATTGCATTTCATTCAATAAAACGACAACCATAAGGCTCCTGCTAGTTGTCGATAACTTTTACAAAACATGATCATCTCATACAACAATTTATATGTCATCACGTCTTGACCATATCACACCACAACATGCCCTGCAAAAACAAGTTAGACTTCCTCTACTTTGTTGTTGCAAGTTTTACGTGGCTGCTACGGGCTTCTAGCAAGAACCGTTCTTACCTACGCATCAAAACCACAACGATTTTTCATCAAGTGTGTTGTTTTAACCTTCAACAAGGACCGACCGTAGTCAAACTTGAAGGAAATATGCCCTATAGGCAATAATAAAGTTGTTATTTATATTTCCTTATATCATGATAAATGTTTATTATTCATGCTAGAATTGTATTAACCGGAAACTTAGTACATGTGTGGATACATAGACAAAACAGAGTGTCCCTAGTATGCCTCTACTTGACTAGCTCGTTAATCAAAGATGGTTAAGTTTCCTAGCCATAGACATGTGTTGTCATTTGATGAATGGGATCACATCATTAGAGAATGATGTGATGGACAAGACCCATTCGTTAGCTTAGCATAATGATCGTTTAGTTTTTCTACTATTGCTTTCTTCATGACTTATACATGTTCCTCAGACTATGAGATTATGTAACTCCCGAATACCGGAGGAACACCTTGTGTGCTATCAAACGTCACAACGTAACCGAGTGATTATAAATATGCTCTACAGGTGTCTCTGATGGTGTTTGTTGAGTTGGCATAGATCGAGATTAGGATTTGTCACTCTGTGTATCGGAGAGGTATCTCTGGACCCTCTCGGTAATGGTCATCACTATAAGCCTTGCAAGCAATGTGACTAATGAGTTAGTCACGGATGATGCATTACGGAACGAGTAAAGATACTTGCCCATAACGAGATTGAACTAGGTATGATGATACCGACGATCGAATCTCGGGCAAGTAACATACCGATGACAAAGGGAACTACGTATGTTGTTGTGCGGTTTGACCGATAAAGATCTTCATAGAATATGTAGGAACCAATATGAGCATCCAGGTTCCGCTATTGGTTATTGACCGGAGATGTGTCTCGGTCATGTTTACATAGTTCTCGAACCCGTAGGGTCCGCACGCTTAACATTCGATGACGATTTGTATTATGAGTTTTGTGTTTTGATGAATGGAAGTTTGTTCGGAGTCTCGGATGAGATCACGGACATGACGAGGAGTCTCAAAATGGTCGAGACATAAAGATTCATATATTGGAAGGCTACATTCGGACACCGGAATGGTTCGGGTCATTTCAGAGTACCGAGGGTTACCGGAACCCCCCCCCCCCCCGGAGGTTAATGGGCCACCATGGGCCTTAGTGGAGAAGAGAGAGGGCCGGCCAGGAGGTGGCGCGTGCCCCCTCCTTCCTTCTCGCCTCTTCCTCCTTCCCTTCTTCTCCTACTTGGAATAGGAAAGGGGGGGATCGAATCCTACTTGGACCGGGAGTCCAAGTAGGACTCCCCCCATGGCGCGCCCCCCTTGGGCCGGCCATTTCTCCTCCCCCCTTTATATACGTGGGAGGGTGATGTCGCTTGAAGCTAAGTCGGTATTTCCCCAAAGAGGAAGGGATGATGCAGCACAGCGGCGGTAGGTATTTCCCTCAGATATGAAACCAAGGTTATCGAACCAGTAGGAGAACCAAGCAACACAACGTAAACAGCCCCTACACACAGATAACAAATCCTCGCAACCCAACGTGTTAAAGGGGTTGTCAATCCCTTCCGGGGTACGGTGCCTGAAGATAGGCAAATGGACGTGAGATAGATTTGTAGTAAATTGATAGATCGAACGCCAAATAAAATAAATAAGGAAAAATCGCAGCAAGGTATTTTTGTATTTTTTGTTTAATAGATCTGAATAAAAATGCAAAGGAAAAGTAGATCGCAAGCAAATATATGAGAAAGAAGACCCGGGGGCCGTAGGTTTCACTAGTGGCTTCTCTCGAGAAAGATAGCAAACGATGGGTAAACAAATTACTGTTGGGAAATTGATAGAACTTCAAATAATTATGACGATATCCAGGCAATGATCATTACATACGCATCACGTCCAAGATTAGTAGACCAACTCCTGCCTGCATCTACTACTATTAGTCCACACATCGACCGCTATCCAGCATGCATCTAGTGTATTGAATTCATGGAAAAACGGAGTAATGCAATAAGAACGATGACGTGATGTAGACAAGCTCCGTTTATCTATATGGCGGTCGATATAGATCTTGTCTTTTTATCCTTAGTAGCAATGACACATACGTGTCGGTTCCCTTTCTGTCACTGGGATCGAGCACTGTAAGATCGAACCCACTACCAGGCACCTCTTCCCATTGCAAGTTGAAAGATCAAGCTGGCCAAACAAAACCCATATATCGGAGAAGAAATACGAGGCTATAAGAGATCAAAGAAACTCAAATAACTTTCATGGATATAAAAAGATATAACTAATCATAAACTCAAAGTTCATCAGATCCCAACAAACACACCGCAAAAGAGTTACATCATATGGATCTCCAAGAGACCGTTATATTGAGAATTCAGCGAGAGAGAGAAAGCCATCTAGCTACTAACTACGGACCCGAAGGTCTACAAAGAACTACTCACGCATCATCAAAGAGGCACCAATGGAGGTGGTGAACCCCTCCGTGATGGTGTCTAGATTGGATCTGGTGGTTCTGGACTCTGCGGTGGCTGGATGAATATTTCGTTGACTCCCCTAGGGTTTCTGGAATATTGGGGTATTTATAGAGCAAAGAGGCGGTCCGGGGGGCACCCGAGGTGGGCACAACCCACCAGGGCGCGCCTGGGCCTCCTGGCGCGCCCTGGTGGGTTGTGCCCCCCTCAGGGCACCCCAGGTGCAACCAGGGCCCATTGCCTTCCTTCTGGCCCATAAAAAATTATCGTAAAGTTTCGTGGCATTTAGACTCCGTTTGATAAGGATTTTCTGCGATGTAAAAAAACATGGAAAAAACAGCAACTGACACTTGGCACTATGTCAATAGGTTAGTACCAAAAAATGATATAAAATGATTATAAAACATCCAAGATTGATAATAAAATAGCATGGAACAATCAAAAATTATAGATACGTTCGAGACGTATCATCATCCCCAAGCTTAACTCCTACTCGTCCTCGAGTAGGTAAGTGATAGAAACCGAATTTTTGATGTGGAGTGTTTTCTATCAAGTCATATCATATTCTTTTCTTTATAGCATGGACATTTGGACTTTTATGTGATTCAAAGCAATAGTCTACTTTTGACATAATAATTTAGATACTCAAGCATATCAACAAGCAACCATGTCTTTCAAAATATCAACGCTAAAATAAGTTATCCCGAGCCCATCTTGCTCAAACATTGATCCATTCATGAAACACACTCGAATATTAATTACACCCAATACTTGAGCACGATCATATTGCCTCCTAGTTGGTGCTGTTTATAAGAGAAGATGGAGACTCAAATTTCAAAAAAAAAATGCATAAAGTAAAAGAAAGGCCCTTCGCAGAGGGAAGTAGGGATTTGTAGAGGTGCCAGAGCTCAAAGCGAAAAACTTAGAGATGAAAACATTTTGGGAGGTGTATACATCCCACCAAAGAAAACGACTTAGAGTTCCGAACACTTTCCATGCTAGATATGCCATAGGCGGTTCCCAAACAGAAAATAAAGTTTATTCCTTTTTCCACCATTCTTTCACTTTCCATGGCTAGCCGTATCCACGGTTGCCCTCCATACCAACACTTTCCAAGGAATTTATTATTTGATAACATAAAGTAAATATTTTTTGCATTTCAGGACTGGGCATCCCTAAGACCTTTGCCTTACTCTCGTGCAATGACAAGTGAATAAACACTCATCTTGAGAATAACACATCTAGCATGGAAAATATTATCCACCCCTCACCTTTCCGCGAGCGAAACAAACACACAAAAGAGAAGTTTATTTTGAAAATTAGAGATGGCACATGCAAATTTGCTTAGAACGCACTAGTAGAAAAAGGCCCATTTGTCCCGGTTCATAAGGCCCATTTGTCCCGGTTCCTGAACCGGGACTAAAGGGTCGGTACTTACCTTTAGTCTCGGTTCTTACACCAACCGGGACAGATGGGGCTCCACGTGGCCGCTTTGGCTTGCCCAGGCAGGGGGGGCCTTTTGTCCCGGTTGGTAGCACCAACCGGGACTAATAAGCGCCCACGCGTCAGCATTTCAGGGGCTGGGGTTTTTGTTTTTTTTAAAGGGGGGGGTTGGGGGTTTTGTAGGGTTAATTTAGGGGTTTCATATATTGTGTTAGCTAGCTAATAGAAAGAAGTGTCCTTCTTATCTCCGTGCTTGGTCGACGCTACGTACTATACGTATAGAGAGGACTCGACAAGCTAGCTAGTAAGCATATGAAGGGAACCATTAAGTACAGAAGATCGTCATGAACATATATATAGAGAGAGAAGTGATCGACCTCTCCTTCTCCGAGAGATTGGTCGAACAACAAGTTTTCGTATATCTATCTGATGCTACTGGCTACATATATACGATATTAAGATCTCTTACAATATAATCCCCTAATTATATATGAACTCAGCTTCCACATGGTATTCTCCGGCTTTATTGATGACGTGGTCAAGAAAGAATCCCGCCAATTCCTCTTGAATTGCTTTCGTGCGATCTTGTGGTAGGAGTTCATTCTACATCTGCCACGTCTAATTTGAAGAAGGGGGTTAATACATATATATGAATGAAACTCAACAGAAATGATGGTGTAATAAAATGAAATTGTGAATATTATTGCTTACGCACACCATATTGTCTTTTAGAGTAGCCCCGCTTATTTTTGCAAGTCGCGTTGTAGATGAACTCGCACACGTAGTATCCACAGAAATCATTCCCGAGTTCCTGCCACAAGCACTTTACGAGAAATAGAGGTCAATCAAACTGATAATGGAGCATTATAAATGGCATTGATGAAAGTAGCTAGAATCAACGGGATCGAGATGCGCGGAACTAGCTAGCTAGTAGTATTTACTTTCGGGTATGTAAATCGCAGCTCCCCCGGCAGTCCCGGAGATTGTGCGGTGAATAGTTTCCAAACCCTGCGACACAAAGAAAACAATTACTTGATATCAGGAAATGAACAAATTAGTTGCCGATATGGTGCGATAATGATCGATTGAACTTACTTCATGAGCATTTTAGTCATGTCCGCATATTCCTCGGGATCTTTTCGTCTCGAGTCTAAGACGGTTACAAGTCCCTGCTCAAGCTTAATCTCTAGGAGAATATAGTGGAACCTGCGCACGCATGCATAACTCATCAATTACATTACTATAACCTCGAGTAATAAGGGAAACCGAATATGCACAAGACAGTAGCACTCACTTGAAGTTGTAAGGAAAGAGTATTGTATCTTTGTTTTGATTTATTAGCAACGATTTGAGCAAGTTGTCCTCGGTGTCTTTGGCATGAAATTTAACCGTATATTCATCTATGAGATTTGTGTTAATGAAGCCAATATCATAGATTTCTGGTTTTCTGCATTCGACAATCTTCAATCTGCATAATATAGTGAGGATAATCATATATACATGCAATGAAAGAGCTGAGCTATATGTAGAGACTTAATGACAGAAGTAGTACTTACAGACAGTCGCAAGGGACCGTTAATTTATCGAGGGCCTATTGATTGAAAAACTGGAAGAACTCCTCAAATGGAAGAGTCAATAGTTCAATTCGAATGAGGTCGTGCTCCTCTTTAACTCTCAGCGTCAAAGTATTCATCCCCCCAGACTCTCTGCAGGTTTTCATGTACCAATTATGGAATCGTCGCATCATCGTTGTTAGAGATCTTTCATGTTTGACGAGAGGCTTCCCGTAATGGTAGATTTGTGTTCATCCACCTCCATTGTATCATAATGTACATCGTCGGGCAGGTAATATCCAAGATTGGTATTGGGCAAAATCTCCGGATGATTAGCGACGATATCGCTACACACCTTGAGCGGGGGCATGATTGGTTCGCTTGTTCGCCGAGCTGGGCAATTTTTTCCCAGCTCGTCGTTCTGCTAACCTTCGATCACTGATAGTACTTCCCGACTGCTCCGCTTCGATATATGCCTTTTCAGTAATGCGCTCATAGTTGTTTTTCGGCAGAGACGGTGGTGGTTTCTTCAGGGCATCGATAGTGCGCTTTGCTTTTGCCGGATCTATCTTCTCCTCCAGAGGTGGATGTTTCTTTGCTTTCACCGCTTCAGAGAAGTCCCTCACTTGGGCTTGACAGATCTCCGCGTTTACCTCCACGGTCCTCTCGTATGGTAACTTCTCTAGAGGCTTGAGCGATGGACCAAATCTGTATTGCGTCCCGTCTCTGGCTGTACTGCTAGACGCCAGAGCAGATGGAGCGGTTGCGGCTGTCTTCTTTCCTTGTTTACGAGGCGGAGGAGAAGGACTACGACGCACCGGAGCAGCCAGAGCGGTGGCGGGTCTCTTTCGCCCTTGCTGATGAGGTGGAGAAGGAGGAGGCTGGCTGCTCGGGCGCGCCGGCGCAGGCGGAGAAGGAGGTGGAGTGCCGCCACGCGCCGGAGAAGGAGGCGGAGTGCCCTGATCACTCACCGGAGGAGGAGGCGGAGGCGTCCAGTTCGGAAGGTTGATGAGCTCCTTCCGCCATAGACATGGAATCTTTAGAGCAGAACCCAGCCGAGTCTCCCCTTCACCGGTAGGGTGGTCAAGCTCGAGCTTCTCAAATCCATCCGTTATTTCGTCCACCGTCACCCTAGCATATCCTTCTAGAATTGGACGGCATTGAAAAGTTGCGCCTTGTTCAGGAGGTCGAACAGAGCCGACAGCCGCCTTGACTTTGAAGTTCTGCCATTGCATCATAAGGTGGCAATGTTGAGACTCCATGATAGCATCCACGGGGTAGCTAGCAGGAGCCTGAAGACAGGCTCCAGCTGAAGCAGCTCGGTGGAAGCCACGCTGCTTGTCCGCTGAGATGGGGGGTAGCTTCGGCAGGTCGCTTGCTGTGAACTGCTTCTCGTTCCTCTAGCGCTTGTACCCTTGCGTGCAGCTTCTGCAGTTGGGTATGTGATACATCTCCAACGTATCTATAATTTTTGATTGTTCCATGCTATATTATATTTTGTTTTGGACATTAATGGGCTTTATTATACACTTTTATATTATTTTTGGGACTAACCTATTAACCGGAGGCCCAGCCCAGAATTGTTGTTTTTTGCCTATTTCAGAGTTTCGCGGAAAAAGAATATCAAACGGAGTCCAAACGGAATGAAACCTTCGGGAACGTGATTTTTGGAACAAACGTGATCCAGAGGACTTGGACCCTACGTCAAGACATCAACCAGGAAGGCACGAGGTAGGGGGCGCGCCTACCCCCCTGGGCGCGCCCTCCACCCTCGTGGGCCCCACGTTCCTCCACCGATGTACTTCTTCCTCCTATAGATACCTACGTACCCCCAAACTACCAGATACGGATCCAAAAACCTAATTCCACCGCCGCAAACTTCTGTACCCGTGAGATCCCATCTTGGGGCCTTTTCTGGAGCTCCGCCGGAGGGGGCATCGATCACGGAGGGCTTCTACATCAACACCATAGCCTCTCCAATGATGTGTGAGTAGTTTACCTCAGACCTTCGGGTCCATAGTTATTAGCTAGATGGCTTCTTCTCTCTTTTTGGATCTCAATACAATGTTCTCCCCCTCTCTTGTGGAGATCTATTCGATGTAATCTTCTTTTGCGGTGTGTTTGTTGAGACCGATGAATTGTGGGATGATCAAGTTTATCTATGAACAATATTTGAATCTTCTCTGAATTCTTTTATGTATGATTGGTTATCTTTGCAAGTCTCTTCGAATTATCAGTTTGGTTTGGCCTACTAGATTGATCTTTCTTGCAATGTGAGAAGTGCTTAGCTTTGGGTTCAATCTTGCGGTGTCCTTTCCTAGTGACAGTAGGGGCAGCAAGGCACGTATTGTATTGTTGCCATCGAGGATAACAAGATGGGGTTTATATCATATTGCATGAGTTTATCCCTCTACATCATGTCATCTTACTTAAAGCGTTACTCTGTTCTTATGAACTTAATACTCTAGATGCATGCTGGATAGCGGTCGATGTGTGGAGTAATAGTAGTAGATGCAGGCATGAGTCGGTCTACTTGTCTCGGACGTGATGCCTATATACATGATCATACCTAGATATTCTCATAACTATGCTCAATTCTGTCAATTGCTCAATAGTAATTTGTTCACCCACCGTAATACTTATGCTCTCGAGAGAAGCCACTAGTGAAACCTATGGCTCCCAGGTCTATTTTCCATCATATTAATCTTCCAGCACTTAGCTATTTTTATTGCCTTTTATTTTACTTTGCATCTTTATCATAAAAATACCAAAAAGATTATCTTATCATATCTATCAGATCTCACTTTCGTAAGTGACCGTGAAGGGGTTGACAACCCCTTTATTGCGTTGGTTGCGAGGATTTTATTTGTTTGTGTAGGTCCGAGGGACTCGTGCGTGGCCTCCTATTGGATTGATACCTTGGTTCTCAAAAACTAAGGGAAATACTTACGCTGCTTTACTGCATCACCCTTTCCTCTTCAAGGGAAAACCAACGCAGTGCTCAAGAGGTAGCAAGAAGGATTTCTGGCGCCGTTGCCGGGGAGGTCTACGCAAAAGTCAACATACCAAGTACCCATCACAAACCCTTATCTCCCACATTACATTATTTGCCATTTGCCTCTCGTTTTCCTCTCCCCCACTTCACCCTTGCCGTTTTATTCGCCCTCTATTTTCCGTTCGCCTCTTTTTCGCTTGCTTCTTGTTTGCTCGTGTGTTGGATTGCTTGCTTGTCACGATGGCTCAAGATAATACTAAATTGTGTGACTTCACCAATACCAACAACAATGATTTTCTTAGCACTCCGATTGCTCCTCTTACCGATACTGAATCTTGTGAAATTAATGTTGCTTTGTTGAATCTCGTTATGAAAGATCAATTCGCCGGCCTTCCTAGTGAAGATGCCGCTACCCATCTAAATAGCTTCGTTGATTTGTGTGATATGAAAAAGAAGAAAGATGTGGACAATGATATTGTTAAATTGAAGCTATTTCCTTTTTCTCTTAGAGATCGTGCTAAAGCTTGGTTTTCGTCTTTGCCTAAAAATAGTATTGATTCTTGGAATAAGTGCAAAGATGCTTTTATCTCTAAGTATTTCCCTCCCGCTAAGATCATCTCTCTTAGAAACGATATTATGAATTTTAAGCAACTTGATCATGAACATGTTGCACAAGCTTGGGAGAGGATGAAATTAATGATGCGTAATTGCTCTACACATGGTTTGAATTTGTGGATGATTGTACCAAATTTTTATGCCGGATTGAATTTTGCTTCTAGAAATCTTTTAGATTCAGCCGCGGGAGGCACTTTTATGTAAATCACTTTAGGAGAAGCTACTAAACTCCTATATAATATTATGATTAATTATTCTCAATGGCACACCGAAAGATCTACTAATAAAAAAGTGCATGCGATAGAAGAAATTAATGTTTTGAGTGGAAAGATGGATGAACTTATGAAATTATTTGCTACTAAAAGTGTTTCTTCTGATCCTAATGATATGCCTTTGTCTACTTTGATTGAGAATAATAATGAACTCTATGGATGTGAGTTTTGTTGGTAGGAATAATTTTGGTAACAACGCGTATAGAGGAAACTTTAATCCTAGGTCGTACCCTAGTAATTCCTCTAATAATTATGGCAATTCCTACAAAAATTCATATGTAAACTTTAATAAGATGCCTTCTGAATTTGAGACTAGTGTTAAAGAATTTATAAATTCGCAAAAGAATTTCAATGCTTTGCTTGAAGAAAAATTGCCTAAGATTGATGAATTGGCTAGGAACATTGGTAGAATTTCTCTTGATGTTGATTCTTTGAAACTTAGATCTATTCCTCCTAAGCATGATATCAATGAGTCTCTCAAAGCCATGAGAATTTCCATTGATGAGTGCAAAGAAAGAACCGCTAGGATGCGTGCTAAGAAAGATTGCTTTGTGAAAGCGTGTTTTTCTAGTTCCTATGAAAATAAAGATGAAGATCTAAAGTTATTGATGTGTCCCCTATTAAATCTTTGTTTTGCAATATGAATCTTGATAATGATGGGATTGAATATGATCCACCTTTACCTAGAAGGCGTTCCAAAAATTCGGAGTTTTAGATCTTGATGCTAAAAGTAAGATTGAAGAAGTTAAAACTTTAGATCTCAATGAACCCACTACTTTGGATTTCAAGGAATTTAATTATGATAATTGCTCTTTGATAGATTGTATTTCCTTGTTGCAATCTGTGCTAAGTTCTCCGCATGCTTATAGTCAACATAAAGCTTTTACTAAACATATCGTTGATGCTTTCATGCAATCTTATAAAAAAACTTGAGTTGGAAGTTTCTTTCCCTAGAAAACTTTATGATGAGTGGGAACCTACTATTAAAATTAAAATTAAAGATCATGAATGCTATGCTTTGTGTGATTTGGGTGCTAGTGTTTCCACGATCCCAAAGACTTTGTGTGATTTGCTAGGTTTCCGTGATTTTGATGATTGCTCTTTAAACTTGCACCTTGCGGATTCCACCATTAAGAAACCTATGAGAAGAATTAATGATGTTCTTATTGTTGCCAATAGGAATTATGTGCCCGTATATTTTATTGTTCTTGATATAGATTGCAAT
The DNA here is from genome assembly GCF_018294505.1 of Triticum aestivum. NCBI lineage: Eukaryota > Viridiplantae > Streptophyta > Magnoliopsida > Poales > Poaceae > Triticum > Triticum aestivum. Next base: position 511,438,529 of record NC_057814.1, read on the forward strand.
CCTTCATGTCCTATTATTCTTGGTAGACCTTTCCTTAGAACGATTGGTGCAATTAATGATATGAAGGAAGGGAATATTAGATTCCAATTTCCATTAAGGAAAGGCATGGAACACTTACCTAGAAAGAAATAAAAAATTACCTTATGAATATTATGAGAGCCACTTATGGATTGCCTACCAAAGATGGCAATACCTAGATCTATCCTTGCTATTATGCCTAGCTAGGGGCGTTAAACGATAGTGCTTGTTGGGAGGCAACCCAAATTTATTTTTAGTTTTTTTTTTGCTTTTTGCTTCTGTTTAGGAATAAGTATTTGATCTAGCCTCTGGTTAGGTTTGTTTTTATGTTTTAATTAGTGTTTGTGCCAAGTTTAACCTATAGGATCTTCTTGGATGATAGTTATTTGATCTTGCTGAAAATTCCAGAAACTTTTTTTTCACGAAAATAATTGTTAAAAATCACCAGAACGTGATAAAATATTGATTCCAATTTCTTCTGATCAATAAAAAAATATTGTATAGGTCTTCCTATTTTGGCTGGATTTTTGGAGTTCCAGAAGTTTGCGTTAGTTACAGATTACTACAGACTGTTCTGTTTTGACAGATTCTGTTTTTCGTGTGTTGTTTGCTTATTTTGATGAATCTATGGCTGGTAAAATAGTTTATAAACCATAGAGAAGTTGGAATACAGTAGGTTTAACACCAATATAAATAAAGAATGAGTTCATTACAGTACCTTGAAGTGGTGTTTTGTTTTCTTTCGCTAACGGAGCTCACGAGATTTTCTGCTGAGGTTTGTGTTGTGAAGTTTTCAAGTTTTGGGTGAAAGATTTGATGGATTATGGAACAAGGAGTGGCAAGAGCCTAAGCTTGGGGATGCCCATGGCACCCCAAGATAATCTAAGGACACCAAAAAGCCAAAGCTTGGGGATGCCCCGGAAGGCATCCCCTCTTTCGTCTGCTTCCATCGGTAACTTTACTTGGAGCTATATTTTTATTCACCACATGATATGTGTTTTGCTTGTAGCGTCTTGTATGATTTGAGTCTTTGCTTTTTAGTCTACCACAATCATCTTTGCTGTACACACCTTTTGAGAGAGACACACATGATTCGAAATTTATTAGAATACTCTATGCGCTTCACTTATATCTTTTGAGCTATATAGTTTTTGCTCTAGTGCTTCACTTACATCTTTTAGAGCACGGAGGTGGTTTTGTTTTATAGAAACTATTATTCTCTCATGCTTCACCTATAGTATTTTGAGAGTCTTAAACAGCATGGTAACTTGCTTCAATTGGGAAATTAATCCTAATATGTTAGGTATTCAAGACTAGTAGAAAAACTTTCTTATGAGTGTGCTGAATGCTAAGAGAAGTTTGATGCTTGATGATTGTTTTGAGATATGGAGGTAGTGATATTAAAGTTGTGCTAGTTGAGTAGTTGTGAATTTGAGAAATACTTGTGTTAAAGTTTGCAAGTCCCGTAGCATGCACGTATGGTAAACATTATGTAACAAATTTGAAACATGAGGTGTTCTTTGATTGTCCTCCTTATGAGTGGCGGTCGGGGACGAGCGATGGTCTTTTCCTACCAATCTATCCCCCTAGGAGCATGTGCGTAGTGCTTGGTTTTTGATGACTTGTAGATTTTCGCAATAAGTATGTGAGTTCTTTATGACTAATGTTGAGTCCATGGATTATACGCACTCTTACCCTTCCATCATTGCTAGCCTCTTCGGTACCGTGCATTGCCCTTTCTCACATTGAGAGTTGGGGCAAACTTCACCGGTGCATCCAAACCCCGTGATATGATACGTTCTTTCACACATAAACCTCCTTATATCTTCCTCAAAACAGCCACCATACCTACCTATTATGGCATTTCCATAGCCATTCCGAGATATATTGCCATGCAACTTTCCACTGTTCCGTTTATCATGACACGTTCATCATTGTCATATTGCTTTGCATGATCATGTAGTTGACATCGTATTTGTGGCAAAGCCACCGTTCATAATTTTTCATACATGTCACTCTTGATTCATTGCTATCCCGGTATACCGCCGGAGGCATTCATATAGAGTCATACTTTGTTCTAGTATCGAGTTGTAATCATTGAGTTGTAAATAAATAGAAGTGTGATGATCATCATTGATAGAGCATTGTCCCAATAAAAAAGAGAAAGGCCAAAAAAGGAAGGCCCAAAAAAAAAGAGGGACAATGCTGCTATCCTTTTTCCACACTTGTGCTTCAAAGTAGCACCATGGTCTTCATGATAGAGAGTCTCTTATTTTGTCACTTTCATATACTAGTGGGAATTTTTCATTATAGAACTTGGCTTGTACATTCCAACAATGGGCTTCCTCAAATGCCCTAGGTCTTCGTGAGCAAGCAAGTTGGATGCACACCCACTTAGTTTCTTTTGTTGAGCTTTCATGCATTTATAGCTCTAGTGCATCCGTTGCATGGCAATCCCTACTCCTTGCATTAACATCAATCGATGGGCATCTCCATAGCTCATTGATTAGCCGCGTTGATGTGAGACTTTCTCCTTTTTTGTCTTCTCCACATAACCCCCATCATTATATTCTATTCCACCCATAGTGCTATATCCATGGCTCACGCTCATGTATTGCGTGAAAGTTGAAAAAGTTTGAGATTACTAAAGTATGAAACAATTGCTTGGCTTGTCATCGGGGTTGTGCATGATGAGAGCATTCTTGTGTGACGAAAATGGAGCATGACTAAACTATATGATTTTGTAGGGATGAACTTTCTTTGGCCATGATATTTTGAGAAGACATAATTGCTTAGTTAGTATGCTTGAAGTATTATTACTTTTATGTCAATATTAAACTTTTATCTTGAATCTTTCGGATCTGAATATTCATACCACAATTAAGAGAATTACATTGAAATTATGCCAAGTAGCATTCCACATCAAAAATTCTGTTTTTATCATTTACCTACTCGAGGACGAGCAGGAATTAAGCTTGGGGATGCTTGATACGTCTCCAACGTATCTATAATTTTTGATTGTTCCATGCTATATTATATTCTATTTTGGACATTAATGAGCTTTATTATACACTTTTATATTATTTTTGGGACTAACCTATTAACCGGAGGCCCAGCCCAGAATTGTTGTTTTTTTGCCTATTTCAGAGTTTCGCAGAAAAAGAATATCAAACGGAGTCCAAACGTGGAGTCCAAATGGGCCCCACGTTGCTCCACCGACGTAGTTCTTCCTCCTATATATACCTACGTACCCCCAAACCAACAGAGGCATCCACGAAAACCTAATTCCACCGCCGCAACCTTCTGTACCCGTGAGATCCCATCTTGGGGCCTTTTCCGGCGTCCTGCCGGAGGGGGCATTGATCATGGAGGGCTTCTACATCAACACCATAGCCTCTCCGATGATGTGTGAGTAGTTTACCTCAGACCTTCGGGTCCATAGTTATTAGCTAGATGGCTTCTTCTCTCTCTTTGGATCTCAATACAAAGTTCTCCACGATTCTCGTGGAGATCTATTCGATGTAATCTTCTTTTGCGGTGTGTTTGTTGAGACCGATGATTGTGGGTTTATGATCAAGTTTATCTATGAACAATATTTGAATCTTCTCTGAATTCTTTGATGTATGATTGGTTATCTTTGCAAGTCTCTTCGAATTATCAGTTTGGTTTGGCCTACTAGATTGATATTTCTTGCAATGGGAGAAGTGCTTAGCTTTGGGTTCAATCTTACGGTGTCCTTTCCCAGTGACAGTAGGGGCAGCAAGGCACGTATTGTATTGTTGCCATCGAGGATAACAAGATGGGGTTTATATCATATTGCATGAGTTTATCCCTCTACATCATGTCATCTTACTTAAAGCGTTACTCTGTTCTTATGAACTTAATACTCTAGATGCATGCTGGATAGCGGTCGATGTGTGGAGTAATAGTAGTAGATGCAGGCAGGAGTCGGTCTACTTGTCTCGGACGTGATGCCTATATACATGATCATACCTAGATATTCTCATAACTATGCTCAATTCTATCAATTGCTCAACAGTAATTTGTTCACCCACCATAATACTTATGCTCTCGAGAGACGCCACTAGTGAAACCTATGGACCCCGGGTCTATTTTCCATCATATTAATCTTCCAACACTTAGCTATTTTTATTGCCTTTTATTTTACTTTGCATCTTTATCATAAAAATACCAAAAATATTATCTTATCATATCTATCAGATCTCACTTTCGTAAGTGACCGTGAAGGGATTGACAACCCCTTTATTGCGTTGGTTGCGAGGATTTTATTTGTTTGTGTAGGTGTGAGGGACTCGTGCGTGGCCTCCTACTGGATTGATACCTTGGTTCTCAAAAACTGAGGGAAATACTTACGCTGCTTTACTGCATCACCCTTTCCTCTTCAAGGGAAAACCAACGCAGTGCTCAAGAGGTAGCAGTATGCTCCACTTTCCTCCTCCTCTCATGGCATTTGTAACCGCCTGCGTCCGGAAACCCAGCCTTCCACGGAACGGAGCCTGGCATGCCTCATGTCCGTCCAGGGTGCTCAGGATTCCCGAGGGCCATTGTGAGCTCGTCGTTCTCTCTGTCCGGAACGAACGTCCCTTCCTGTGCTGCGGCTATATAGTCCTGAAGCTTTGTGACGGGTATTCGCAGTTGCTCTTTCATCCAAACGCACTTCCCTGTTACAGGGTCCAAGGTTCCGCCAACCCCGAAGAACCAAGTCTGGCAACGGTCTGGCCAGTTCAATGTCTCTGGTTCGACCCCTTTATCAAGCAGGTCATTCTTAGCCTTGGCCCACAACGGCCGGGCTTTGAGGTAGCCACCTGACCCCGTGCGATGGTGATGCTCCTTCTTCGTAGCATTTATCTTGTTTGTCGCTGACATCTTTTTACTCTTCTCCGATGTCTTGTGGGCCACAAATGCGTCCCAGTATTCTCTGATCTTCTCATACCGGCTGGTGAATTCTGGTGTCTTTTCTTTGTCGACAAACGTTGTTTTCAGCTCATTCTTCCACCACCTGAATAGATCTGCCATCTTCTTAAGAGCATGAGACTTGATCAATGGCTCTTTAACTGGCTTCTCCGGATCCTCCTCTGGCGGTAGGGTGAAATTTGCCTTCAGCGCGGCCAAAAGATCATCTTTCTGCCTATCGTTGACATAAGACACCTCAGGGTCTTCCTTCTTAGGCTTATACCATTGGTGGATGCTGATCGGGATCATGTCCCTAACAAGAACCCCTCACTTAGCAGAAAATGCTTCCTTGGTCCGGAAGGGTTCAATCAGTTGGCCATCGCGCGCGATTGCTGTGATCGTGAACCTTTTATCCGAGCCCAACTTTTTCTTCGGGCCTCGTCTCCTTACCGAAGTTGTGCTCGATCCGGAGGGCTGGAAAAAAGAAGAAAGACGAGAGTTAATATGTGTACATACCAAAACAATGAATGCATCAATTAGCTAGTCAACACAGGCTTAATTAATATATATACCTGGCCGGACTCTGTCCGGTCACCGGAGCCGTCATCACGGTCTCCTTCTTGCACCAGCATTCGGTCACCGGAGCCATCATAATCATGTCCTTCCTCCTCCATTGTTCGATAACCGTAGCCTGCTTCACCCTCTCCTTCCAGACCATCGGTTTCGTTGAGATACGACATGACATCACCTCCGACTGCGATTATGTCCCACAACACCTCTTCTGCTTCCTCGTCTCGGCCGTGCTCCATAGTTTCTACAAATATTACAACATGACAATTATTATACAAACATGATAGATGGATATATTAGTGGCAAACGTAGACCTAGCTAGCTAATCACAACAAGGAATCATATTAGTGGCCTCGACGTTTCTCTAGGGTTTGGGGTGGCCTCGGCAACGCTTCAAGGGTTCGGGGTGGCCTCGACGAAAACACTCTTTTAACTTGGTAAATCTAGGTGGCCTCGGCGAGATGTACCCTCAAACCCTAGGCCCCTCGACGACCCTCGAAACCTCGACCCTCGAACCCTCGGTGACCCTCGAACCTCTACCCTAGTTCCCGCCCCTCGCTCCTCGAACCCTCGGTGACCCCCCTCATGTCGAAGTTATCGGGGAGGGGGTATATGGACCCCCCTCATGTAAGAAGAGGAAAAAAGATCGAAGAAGAAAAAAGAGGAGAAGAAGAAAGGAATAGAGAAGATCGAAGAAAAAAAAGAAGAAAAAAAAGAGGAGAAGAAGAAAGGAATAGAGGAGAAGAAGAAAAAATAGAATTTTCTATTTTTTCTTCTTCTCCTCTATTCCTTTCTTCTTCTCCTATTTTTTTCTTCTTTTTTTCCCTTCTTATTTATTTCTCCTCTTCTTCCTCTCCTCTTCTTCTCCTTTCTTCTTCTTCTTCTTATTTTCCTTTTTCCACTCCTTCTTTTTCTTCTTCTTCTTCTTCTTCCTTCTTCCTATTTTCTTCCTTTTCCTTATTTTACTTTTTCCTCTACACTAACCTAAAGTGCACTAACCTTCTTTTTCCACTCCTTTTTTTCTTCTAAATATGAACATATACATAAATTGGCAAAAAAATATGCACAAAAACATATATATACATAAATTTTCCTATACATACACAATTGTTTTACAAATATGCACATATATATGAACATATACATAAATTGACAAAAAAATAAATTTATGAAAAAAAATGCTATGAACATGTACACACATATATAGACATACACACACATATACAAAAAATACATTTATGAAAAAAATGCTATGAAATAAAAATGCAGGGCAGGGGCGGCGGCACGACGGCCGCGCGGGGCAGGAGCGGCACACAGCGGCAGCGAAGGGCAGGGGCGGCGGCAGCGCGCGGCGGCGACGACGGCCAGTACAGGGAGGAGGAGCAGAGGATCGGGGCGGCGCTCACAGCGACGTGGTGTCGGCGACGAGGAAGGCTCGGGGACGGCAGACGGCGAAGGCGCGCTCGGGGGCAGGGGTGCGTGGGCTCGGGGACGACGTCGGCGATGGCGACGGAGACGGCGATGACGAGGCACAGGCGACGGCGACGGCGCGGTCGGGGCGACGGCAGGGGCGGCGGACGGCGTCGGGGCAGCTTGGCGGCGTCGATGAGCTCGGCGCCATCAGGAGGCAATTGGCGATGAAACTGCCAAATTTTCTAAGAGTGGGTTTGATACGTCTCCAACGTATCTATAATTTATGAAGTATTCATGCTATTATACTATCTGTTTTGGATGTTTATGGGCTTTATTATGCACTTTTATACTATTTTTTGGACTAACCTATTAACCCAGAGCCCAGTGCCAGTTTCTGTTTTTTTTCCCTTGTTTCAGTGTTTCGCAGAAAAGGAATATCAAACGGAGTCCAAACGGAATGAAACCTTCGGGAGCGTGATTTTTGGAACGAACGTGATCCAGGAGACTTGGAGTTGAAGTCAAGGAAGCTTCGAGGTGGCCACGAGGCAGGGAGGCGCGCCCCCCACCCTCGTGGGCCCCTCGTGGCTCCCCTGACCGACTTCTTTCCCCTATATATATCCATATACCCTAAAAACATCGGAGAACGAAATAGATCGGGAGTTCCGCCATCGCAAGCCTTTGTAGCCACCAAAAACCAATCGGGACCCTGTTTCGGCACTCTGCCGGAGGGGGGAACCCTCACCGGTGGCCATCTTCATCATCCCGGCGCTCTCCATGACGAGGAGGGAGTAGTTCACCCTCGCGGCTGAGGGTATGTACCAATAGCTATGTGTTTGATCTCTCTCTCTCATATTCTTGAGATGATACGATCTTGATGTATCGCGAGCTTTGCTATTGTAGTTGGATGTTATGATGTTTCTCCCCCTCTACTCTCTTGTAATGAATTGAGTTTTCCCTTTGAAGTTATCTTATCGGATTGAGTCTTTAAGGATTTGAGAACACTTGATGTATGTCTTGCGTGGGATGCCCGTGGTGACAATGGGGTATTCTATTGATTCACTTGATGTATGTTTTGGTGATCAACTTGCGGGTTCCGTGACCTTGGGAATCTATGCATAGGGGTTGGCACACGTTTTCGTCTTGACTCTCCGGTAGAAACTTTGGGGCACTCTTTGAAGTACTTTGTGTTGGTCTGAATAGATGAATCTGAGATTGTGTTATGCATATCGTATAATCATACCCACGGATACTCGAGGTGACATTGGAGTATCTAGTTGACATTAGGGTTTTGGTTGATTTGTGTCTTAAGGTGTTATTCTAGTACGAACTCTATGATAGATCGAACGGAAAGAATAGCTTCATGTTATTTTACTACGAACTCTTGAATAGATCGATCAGAAAGGGTAACTTTGAGGTGGTTTCGTACCCTACCATAATCTCTTCGTTTGTTCTCCGCTATTAGTGACTTTGGAGTGACTCTTTGTTGCATGTTGAGGGATAGTTATATGATCCAATTATGTTATTATTGTTGAGAGAACTTGCACTAGTGAAAGTATGAACCCTAGGCCTTGTTTCCTAGAATTGCAATACCGTTTACGCTCACTTTCATCGCTTGTTACCTTGCTGTTTTTATATTTTCAGATTACAAAAACCTATATCTACCATCCATATTGCACTTGTATCACCATCTCTTCGCCGAACTAGTGCACCTATACAATTTACCATTGTATTGGGTGTGTTGGGGACACAAGAGACTCTTTGTTATTTGGTTGCAGGGTTGTTTGAGAGAGACCATCTTCAACCTACACCTCCCATGGATTGATAAACCTTAGGTCATCCACTTGATGGAAATTTGCTACTGTCCTACAAACCTCTGCACTTGGAGGCCCAACAACGTCTACAAGAAGAAGGTTGCGTAGTAGACATCAAGCTCTTTTTGGCACCGTTTCCAGGGAGGTGAGTGCTTGAAGGTATATCTTTAGATCTTGCAATTGAATCTTTTAGTTTCTTGTTTTATTACTAGTTTAGTCTATAAAAGAAAACTACAAAAAAATGGGATAGAGTTTGCCTCATACACTTCATCTTTTCAATATCTTTTGTGAGTATGATGGAAAGGAAAATTGTGCCGAAGTGTTAGAAGAAGAATGCATTAAAACGTTTGGCACTAATCTTTGAATGATGAGCATGATTGCAATGTTGTTAGTATGAACTCTTTGAATATCCATAGTACTAATGATGATTGCACTAGTCATGATGAAAATATCTCTTATAAGCATGTCGATTTTTGTGGAGTGCATAGAGTTTGCAAGTACATACCAAACAGGGAAGATAGATTTTGCAAGAGGCATAAGTATTTGCAAACTAAATGGTTGCAAGAAATGCTAGATGTTTGTGCTGAAAATTTAAACTTTCTTAGCCATACTTGTGAACTTTGCAATGAACGTGATCATTTCAGTCCCAATGCAAATTGTTTCATGATCGTATCGTGTCCAAAAATTGTGATGACTTGATTTCCCTTGCACATCATAATGAACTTAGTTTGCTCTTGGGTTATGAAGAAATGAAACATATAACTAAGGTTATTCCAGAATTTGCCCTTGATAGAGTTCTTAATTTTGATCCAGAGGAAATTTATATGTATTGTGCGGTGAATTGCATTGAAAATCCTTATATTGCCAATTACATAAAGAAAAGAAAAGAAAATAGAATATGAAGAGAGTACTAACGAAAGGGAAGAGACTTCCCAATATTCTCCTATTATTTCTTATGATGAATCAGGTAACGAGGAGGAGCTTTCTATTCAACCAATCTCATTAATAAGGAGCTCCAAAAGGAGGATTGAACCCACACATGATGTGAAGAAGAGAAAGAAAAAACGGAGAAGCAAAGGTAGAAAGGTATCTCTCCCAAATGATGTTGCTCCTATTACTCATTGTGATGATAATAATTGCTATACTATCGGTGCTATTAATGATGAGAGTGATTATGCTTATGATATGAAAAGGCCCAAGCTTGGGGATGCTATGTTGGAAGAAGATGATGTTTTTGAGAATATATTTGCTGCAATTAATTTTTGTCCCAAGCTTGGGGATGCTATGTTTAATGAAGATTATATTTTTAGTCTCCCAAGTTTGGATATGCAAATTTATAATGATGATAGCATGCCTCCTACTTATGATGATTATATTGATGAAAGTGGGTTTGGAAGAGTGTCAACTTTAGGAAGTAATGATCCCGCTATTTTGGAGGATGTTGAATCTTATTATGATAATTATGAAAGTGGATTTGGAGAGGTCATGACTTTATTTAGTAATGATTCCACTATCTTGGAAGAGGTTTCAATTGATTATGATGAGAACAAAGTTGCTACTTATGATGATTATTGTGATGAAACTTATGCTATAAAAATTAGTGATGATTATATTTATAAAATTGTCATCATTATGATTACCCTTTTTCTGAATATTACTCTTTTAGTGTGGAAACAATTTATAGTATTTGAGTCCCTTATGATACTCCCACTATCCTGAAAGAGAAGAATTTTGCTTATGTGGAGAGTAATAAAATTTCTATGCAAGTAGATCATGAAAAGAATGCTTTAGGTGCTGGTTATATTGTTGAATTCATTCATGATGCTAATGAAAATTATTATGAGGGAGGAATATATGCTTGTAGGAATTGCAATAATATCAAGTTTCCTCTCTATGTGTTGAAAATTTTGAAGTTATGCTTGTTTTGCCTTCTTATACTAGTTGATTATTGTTCCCATAAGTCGTTTGCTCACAAAATCCCTATGCATAGGAAGTGGGTTAGACTTAAATGTGCTAGTCATATTCTTAATGATGTTGTCTTTATGTTTCAATTCTTATGTTTTATGTGAGCATCATTGAAATCATCATGCCTAGCTAGGGGCGTTAAACGTTAGCGCTTGTTGGGAGGCAACCCAATTTTATTTTAGTTTCTTGCACTTTGGTTCTGTTTAGCAATAAATAATCTATCTAGCCTCTGGTTAGATGTGGTTTTATGTTTTAGTTAGTGTTTTTGCCAAGTTAAACCTATAGGATCTTCTTGGATAATAGTTATTTGATCTTGCTGAAAATTCCAGAAACTTTCTGTTCACGAAAACAATTGTTAAAAATTACCAGAACGTGATATGATACTGATTCCAACTGCAGCAGATCAACAAACAAATTATTTAGGTCGTCCTATTTTGGTAGAATTTTTAGAGTTCCAGAAGTTTGCGTTAGTTACAGATTACTACAGACTGTTCTGTTTTTGACAGATTCTGTTTTTCGTGTGTTGTTTGCTTATTTTGATGAATCTATGGCTAGTAAAAGAGTTTATAAACTATAGAGAAGTTGGAATACAGTAAGTTTAACACCAATATAAATAAAGAATGAGTTCATTACAGTACCATGAAGTGGTGTTTTGTTTTCTTTCGCTAACGGAGCTTACGAGTTTTCTGTTGAGTTTTGTGTTGTGAAGTTTTCAAGTTTTGGGTAAAGATTCGATGGACTATGGAATAAGGAGTGGCAAGAGCCTAAGCTTGGGGATGCCCAAGGCACCCCAAGGTAATATTCAAGGACAACCAAGAGCCTAAGCTTGGGGATTCCTCGGATGGCATCCACTCTTTCTTCTTCGTTCATCGGTAACTTTACTTGGAGCTATATTTTTATTCATCACATGATATGTGTTTTGCTTGGAGCGTCATTTTATTTTCTTTTGTTTTGCTTGATGTTCGAATAAAGTATCAAGATCTGAAATTCTTAAAATGGGAGAGAGTCTTCACATAGCTACATAATTATTTAACTACTCATTGGAGTAGTTTTGTCATTTACTCGTGTGCTTCACTTATATCCTATGAGTAAATAGTTGAATGATTTGAATATCATAAATCTGAAATTTTACATGTTTCATATGCTTATCCCATGGGGAGTAATGACTTTACATATAAGAAGTAGAGGTGGTAAATTTATTGAAGGTTAGCAAACATTGTATTGGTCACTTGAACAATTCATGAAAGAATATTGAAGGAAGAGAGATTTCACATATAAATATACTATCTTGGACATCTTTTGTAATTGTGAGCACTCATTAAAATATGACATGCTAAAAGGTTGATGTTGGACAAGGAAGACAACATAATGGGTTATGTTTTCTTATAACCAAAATAAAGTATATTGTCATGGATCACCCAACACGTTGAGCTTGCCTTTCCCCCTCATGCTAGCCAAATTCTTTGCACCAAGTAGAGATACTACTTGTGCTTCCAAACATCCCTTAAACCAGTATTGCCATGAGAGTCCACCATACCTACCTATGGATTGAGTAAGATCCTTCAAGTAAGTTGTCATCGGTGCATGCAATAAAAATTGCTCTCTAAATATGTATGATCTTTTAGTGTGGAGAAAATAAGCTTTATACGATCTTGTGATATGGAAGCAATAAAAGCGACGGACTGCATAATAAAGGTCCCTATCACAAGTGGCAATATAAAGTGACGTTCCCTCGCATTAAGATTTTGTGCATCCAACTATAAAAGTGCATGGAAACCTCTGCTTCCCTCTGCGAAGGGCCTATCTTTTATTCTTTTCTTTTACCTTATGCAAGAGTCATGGTGATCTTCACCTTTCCTTTTTACATTTTATCCTTTGGCAAGCACATTGTGTTGGAAAGATTCTGATATATATATATATATATATATATATATATATATATATATCCAATTGGATGTAAGGCATCATGAGCTATTATTGTTGACATTACCCTTGAGGTAAAAGGTTGGGAGGCGAATCTATAATCCCCTATCTTTCTCTGTGTCTGATTAAAACTTAGAACCCATAAATATCGCGTGAGTGTTAGCAATTGTGAAAGACTAAATGATAGTTGAGTATGTGGAGTTTACTAAATCAAAGCTCTGATATAGACTCTTCCTAAAAATAAGATGATTTGTAATTGTTTGATGACTGATAACACGGTTTGTTAGTTTTCAAGAAAGTTTATGATCTATACTTTAACATGTGAATAGCTTGTTACTTGATCATGAGAAGCTTTATGAGATGAGCTACTGTTATGATATATAATGATGCTAGAGAAGGTGATTGAAATTATCATTGATCAAACTTGTGCACCTACTAGCATTCACACTTCATAAATTATTTCTTTTATCATTTACCTACTCGAGGACGAGCAGGAATTAAGCTTGGGGATGCTGATACGTCTCCAACGTATCTATAATTTATGAAGTATTCATGCTATTATACTATCTGTTTTGGATGTTTATGGGCTTTATTATGCACTTTTATACAATTTTTTTGGACTAACCTCTTAACCCAGAGCCCAGTGCCAGTTTCTGTTTTTTTCCCTTGTTTCAGTGTTTCGCAGAAAAGGAATATCAAACAGAGTCCAAACGGAATGAAACCTTCGGGAGCGTGATTTTTGGAATGAACGTGATCCAGGAGACTTGGAGTTGAAATCAAGGAAGCTTCAAGGTGGCCACGAGGCAGGGAGGTGCGCCTGCCCCTGGGCGCGCCCCCCACCCTCGTGGGCCCCTCGTGGCTCCCCTGACCGACTTCTTTCCCCTATATATATCCATATACCCTAAAAACATCGGAGAACGAAATAGATCGGGAGTTCCGCCGTCGCAAGCCTTTGTAGCCACCAAAAACCAATCGGGACCCTGTTTCGGCACTCTGCCGGAGGGGGGAACCCTCACCGGTGGCCATCTTCATCATCCCGGCGCTCTCCATGATAAGGAGGGAGTAGTTCACCCTCGGGGCTGAGGGTATGTACCAGTAGCTATGTGTTTGATCTCTCTCTCTCTCTCTCTCTCTCGTGTTCTTGAGATGATACGATCTTGATGTATCGCGAGCTTTGCTATTGTAGTTGGATGTTATGATGTTTCTCCCCCTCTACTCTCTTGTAATGGATTGAGTTTTCCCTTTGAAGTTATCTTATCGGATTGAGTCTTTAAGGATTTGAGAACACTTGATGTATGTCTTGCGTGGGATGCCCGTGGTGACAATGGGGTATTCTATTGATTCACTTGATGTATGTTTTGGTGATCAACTTGCGGGTTCTGTGACCTTGGGAATCTATGCATAGGGGTTGGCACACGTTTTCGTCTTGACTCTCTGGTAGAAACTTTGGGGCACTCTTTGAAGTACTTTGTGTTGGTTTGAATGGATGAATCTGAGATTGTGTGATGCATATCGTATAATCATACCCACGGATACTCGAGGTGACATTGGAGTATCTAGGTGACTTTGGGGTTTTGGTTGATTTGTGTCTTAAGGTGTTATTCTAGTACGAACTCTATGATAGATCGAACGGAAAGAATAACTTCATGTTATTTTACTACAGACTCTTGAATAGATCGATCAGAAAGGATAACTTTGAGGTGGTTTCGTACCCTACCATAATCTCTTCATTTGTTCTCCGCTATTAGTGACTTTGGAGTGACTCTTTGTTGCATGTTGAGGGATAGTTATATGATCCAATTATGTTATTATTGTTGAGAGAACTTGCACTAGTGAAAGTATGAACCCTAGGCCTTGTTTCCTAGCATTGCAATACCGTTTATGCTCACTTTTATCGCTTGTTACCTTGCTGTTTTTATATTTTCAGATTACAAAAACCTACATCTACCATCTATATTGCACTTGTATCACCATCTCTTCGCCGAACTAGTGCACCTATACAATTTGCCATTGTATTGGGTGTGTTGGGGACACAAGAGACTCTTTGTTATTTGGTTGCAGGGTTGTTTGAGAGAGACCATCTTCAACCTACGCCTCCCACGGATTGATAAACCTTAGGTCATCCACTTGAGGGAAATTTGCTCTGTCCTACAAACCTCTGCACTTGGAGGCCCAACAACGTCTACAAGAAGAAGGTTGCGTAGTAGACATCAGGGCTTATATAGTAGAACCTTTGGTCTCGGTTGGTGGGACGAAGCGGTACGAATACCCCCGGTTGGTGGCACGAACCGGGACCAAAGGGGGTATTTGTACCGGTTCGTCCCACCAACCCGGACCAAAGGTGGCCATTTCATTTGTTATTTTTCATGCATTTGCTGATTTTTTTGTGCTATAAGACCCTGAAATTCAAAAGTATTTCAAATGAACTCTAAAAAGGTTTAAAGTTGGCATGGTATCATCGTTTCACACACATAGCATTTGCAAAAAAGTTGAGAGGGTTACGTCAAAAACTAGATGCACTTCATGTACAAAATGGACAATCTCTTTCGAAGTATCAGGGTTTCATACGGAAACTCATCTGTTACAAAGGGATTTCATTTTTTGAACTTATTTGAACTCCAGACTTTTTGTGTGTTCAAAATGCACCATTCAAAGCCACATCATCAATTTTCAACCCTTTCTAACTTCATTTGTTATTTTTCATGCATTTACTGATTTTTTTGAGCTATAAGACCCTGAAATTCAAAAGCATTTCAAATGAACTCTGAAAAGGTTGAAAGTTGGCATGGTATCATCATTTCACCCACATGGCATGTGCTAAAAAGTTGAGAGGGTTACGACAAAAACTGGATGTACTTCTTGTACAACATGGACAATCTCTTTCGAAGTATCAGGGTTTCAGACAAAAACTCATCTAATACAAAAGGCATTTTATTTCTTCACATGTAACTACAGTGGTATTCTAGATCAAAGGCATCATCATAATAGTTGTGGAGAGAAAGTCTTCACTTTTTCTTCGCTTGTGTCCTTTGCTTATTGCGCCGTAACCATGGATACTCTTCATCGTTTAACAGGGTGCTTGGGTCAGCCTTGACTTTGAAGGGAGGAATTTCATGAAACTTTTCATAATCTTCAGACATGTCTGTCTTGCCCTCCACTCCCACGATGTCACTTTTTCCTGAAAGAACTATGTGGCGCTTTGGCTCATCGTATGATGTATTCGCTTCCTTATCTTTTCTTTTTCTCGGTTTGGTAGACATGTCCTTCACATAGAAAACCTGCGCCACATCATTGGCTAGGACGAACGGTTCGTCAGTGTACCCAATATTGTTCAGATCTACTGTTGACATTCCGTACTGTGGGTCTACCTGTACCCCGCCTCCTGACCGATTGACCCATTTGCACTTAAACAAAGGGACCTTAAAATCATGTTCGTAGTCAAGTTCCCATATGTCCACTATGTAACCATAATATGTGTCCTTTCCCCTCTTGGTTGCTGCATCAAAGCGGACACCGCTGTTTTGGTTGGTGCTCTTTTGATCTTGGGCGATCGTGTAAAATGTATTCCCATTCATCTCGTATCCTTTGTAAGTCAATACAGTCGAAGATGGTCCCCTGGACAACGAGTACAACTCATCACAAATAGTGTTGTCACCTCTGAGACGTGTTTCCAACCAACTGCTAAAAGTCCTGATGTGTTCACATGTAATCCAGCCGTCACACTGCTCCGGGTGTTTGGAACGCAGACTGTTCTTGTGTTCATCGACATACGGGGTCACCAAGGTAGAGTTCTGTAGAACTGTGTAGTGTGCTTGAGACCAAGAATGCCGATCCCTGCATATTATTGAGTCCCCTCCAAGCGTGCCTTTTCTAGTCAGTCTCCCCTCATACCGTGATTTAGGGAGACCTATCTTCTTAAGGCCAGGAATGAAGTCAACACAAAACCCAATGACATCCTCTGTTTGATGGCCCATGGAGATGCTTCCTTCTGGCCTAGCGCGGTTACGGACATTATTCTTTAGGACTCCCATGAACCTCTCAATCGGGAACATATTGCGTAGAAATACGGGGCCCAGAATGACAATCTCGTTGACTAGATGAACTAGGACGTCCGTCATGATATTGAAGAAGGATGGTGGGAACACGAGCTCGAAACTGACAAGACATTGCGCCACATCACTCCTTAGCCTTGGTATGATTTCTGGATCGATCACCTTCTGAGAGATTGCATTGAGGAATGCACATAGCTTCACAATGGCTAATCGGACGTTTTCCGGTAGAAGCCCCCTCAATGCAACCGGAAGCAGTTGCGTCATAATCACGTGGCAGTCATGAGACTTTAGGTTCCGGAACTTTCTCTTTGGCATATTTATTATTCCCTTTATATTCGATGAGAAGCCAGACGGGACCTTCATACTGAGTAGGCATTCAAAGAAGATTTCCTTCTCTTCTTTGGTAAGAGCGTAGCTGGCAGGACCTTCATACTACTTTGGAGGCATGCCGCCTTTTTCGTGCAAATGTTGCAGGTCCTCCCGTGCCTCCGGTGTATCTTTTGTCTTCCCATACACGCCCAAGAAGCCTAGCAGGTTCACGCAAAGGTTCTTCGTCACGTGCATCACGTCGATTGAAGAGCGGACCTCTAGGTCGTTCCAGTAGGGTAGGTCCTGATACGTCTCCAACGTATCTATAATTTTTGATTGTTCCATGCTATTATATTATCCATCTAGGATGTTTTATATGCATTTATATGCTATTTTATATGATTTTTGGGACTAACCTATTAACCTAGAGCCCAGTGCCAGTTTCTGTTTTTTCCTTGTTTTTGAGTATCGGAGAAAAGGAAAACCAAACGGAGTCCAATTGACCTGAAATTTCACGGAGATTATTTTTGGACCAGAAGAAGCCCACGGAGCATCGGAGATAGGCGAGAAGAGTCCCGAGGCCACCACGAGGGTGGGGGCGCCCTACCCCCTGGGCGCGCCCCCTACCTCGTGGCCACCTCAGAGACCCCCCTGACTTGTTCCCGACGCCAAAACCTCCTATATATACAGAAACCCCCAGAACATAACCTAGATTGGGAGTTCCGCCGCCGCAAGCCTCTATAGCCACCGAAAACCAATCGGGACCCTATTCCGGCACCCTGCCGGAGGGAGGGATCCCTCTCCGGTGGCCATCTTCATCATCCCGGCGCTCTCCATGACGAGGAGGGAGTAGTTCACCCTCGGGGCTGAGGGTATGTACCAGTAGCTATGTGTTTGATTTCTCTCTCTCTCTCTCTTGTGTTCTTAAGGTGGTACGATCTTGATGTATCGCGAGCTTTGCTATTATAGTTGGATCTTATGATGTTTCTCCCCCTCTAATCTCTTGTAATGAATTGAGTTTTCCCTTTGAAGTTATCTTATCGGATTGAGTCTTTAAGGATTTGAGAACACTTGATGTATGTCTTGCATGTGCTTATCTGTGGTGACAATGGGATATCACGTGATTCACTTGATGTATGTTTTGGTGATCAACTTGCGGGTTCAGTGACCTTGTGAACTTATGCATAGGGGTTGGCACACGTTTTCGTCTTGATTCTCCGGTAGAAACTTTGGGGCACTCCTTGAAGTTCTTTGTGTTGGTTGAATAGATGAATCTGAGATTGTGTGATGCATATCGTATAATCATACCCATGGATACTTGAAGTGACATTGGAGTATCTAGGTGACATTAGGGTTTTGGTTGATTTGTGTCTTAAGGTGTTATTCTAGTATGAACTCTATGATAGATCGAACGTAAAGAATAGCTTCATGTTATTTTACTACGGACTCTTGAATAGATTGATCAGAAAGGATAACTTTGAGGTGGTTTCGTACCCTACCATAATCTCTTCGTTTGTCCTCCGCTATTAGTGACTTTGGAGTGACTCTTTGTTGTATGTTGAGGGATAGTTATATGATCCAATTATGTTATTATTGTTGAGAGAACTTGCACTAGTGAAAGTATGAACCCTAGGTCTGGTTTCCTAGCATTGCAATACCGTTTACGCTCACTTTTACCACTTGCTACCTTGCTGTTTTTATATTTTCAGATTACAAAAACCTATATCTACCATCCATATTGCACTTGTATCACCATCTCTTCGCCGAACTAGTGCACCTATACAATCTACCATTGTATTGGGTGTGTTGGGGACACAAGAGACTCTTTGTTATTTGGTTGCAGGGTTGTTTGAGAGAGACCATCTTCATCCTATGCCTCCCACGGATTGATAAACCTTAGGTCATCCACTTGAGGGAAATTTGCTACTGTCCTACAAACCTCTGCACTTGGAGGCCCAACAACGTCTACAAGAAGAAGGTTGTGTAGTAGACATCAGGTCCCAAAATATAGATTTCTTCTTCCACATGGGTGCGCGTCCCTCAGCGTCATTCGGAACAGATAGTCCGCCGGGACCCTTTCCAAAGATTATGTGTAAATCATTGACCATAGCAAGTACGTGATCACTGGTACGCATGACGGGCTTCTTCCGGTGATCTGCCTCGCCTTTGAAATGCTTGCCTTTCTTTCGACATTGATGGTTGGTCGGAAGAAATCGATGATGGCCCAGGTACACATTCTTCCTGCATTTGTCCAGGTATATACTTTCGGTGTCAGCTAAATAGTGCGTGCATTCGTGGTATCCCTTGTTTGTCTATCCTGAAAGGTTACTGAGAGCGGGCCAATCGTTGATGGTTACAAATAGTAATGCGTGCAGGTTAAATTCCTCCTGTTTGTGCTCATCCCACACACGTACACCTTTTCCATTCCATAGTTGTAAAAGTTCTTCAACTAATGGCCTTAGGTACACATCAATGTCGTTGCCGGGTTGCTTAGGGCCTTGGATGAGAACTGGAATCATAATGAACTTCCACTTCATGCACATCCAAGGAGGAAGGTTATACATACATAGAGTCATGGGCCAGGTGATGTGATTGCTACTCTGCTCCCCGAAAGGATTAATGCCATCCGCACTTAAACCAAACCATACGTTCCTTGGGTCACCTGCAAACTCAACCCAGTATTTTCTCTCAATTTTTCTCCACTACGACCCGTCAGCGGGTGCTCTCAACTTCTCGTCTTTCTTATGGTCCTCTCTGTGCCATCGCATCAACTTGGCATGCTCTTCGTTTCTGAACAGACGTTTCAACCGTGGTATTATAGGAGCATACCACATCACCTTCGCAGGAACCCTCTTCCTGGGGGGCTCGCCGTCAATATCACCAGGGTCATCTCGTCTGATCTTATACCGCAATGCACCGGATACCGGGCATGCGTTCAAATCCTCGTACGCACCATGGTAGAGGATGCAGTCATTAGGGCATGCATGTATCTTCTGCACCTCCAATCCTAGAGGGCATACGACCTTCTTTGCTGCGTACGTACTCTCGGGTAATTCGTTATCGTTTGGAAGCTTCTTCTTCATATTTTTAGTAGCTTCTCAAATCCTTTGTCAGGCACAACATTCTCTGCCTTCCACTACAGCAATTCCAGTACGGTACCGAGCTTTGTGTTGCCATCTTCGCAATTGGGGTACAACCCTTTTTTGTGATCCTCTAACATGCGATCGAACTTCAGCTTCTCCTTTTGACTTTTGCACTGTGTCCTTGCATCAACAATGACCCGGCGGAGATCATCATCATCGGGCACATCATCTGGTTCCTCTTGATCTTCAGCAGCTTCCCCTGTTGCAGCATCACCGTATTCAGGGGGCACATAGTTGTCATCGTCCTCTTCTTCTTTGTTGTCTTCCATCATAACCCCTATTTCTCCGTGCTTCGTCCAAACATTATAGTGTGGCATGAAACCCTTATAAAGAAGGTGGGTGTGAAGGATTTTCCGGTCAGAGTAAGACTTCGTATTCCCACAATTAGGGCATGGACAACACATAAAACCATTCTGCTTGTTTGCCTCAGCCACTTCGAGAAAATTATGCAGGCCCTTAATGTACTCGGAGGTGTGTCTGTCACCGTACATCCATTGTCGGTTTATCTGCATGCATTATATATAATTATGTGCGTCAAAAACCATACAGATTCACATGGATAGATAAGTGACCAAATTAATAGAAGTTCATCATCACATTAAAACCAAAGTACATACATAGTTCTCATTGAACAACATATAGCTCTCCAGAGCATCTAGTTAAACCATACATTGAAACTATGTAAAACCTTTCAATGCAACAACAAATGCGATCATAATCACAACCAAGGTAACAATTGATCCAACGGCATAATGATACCAAGCCTCGGTATGAATGGCATATTTTCTAATCTTCAACCGCATTGCATCCATCTTGATCTTATGATCATCAACGACATCCGCAACATGCAACTCCAATATCATCTTCTCCTCCTCAATTTTTTTATTTTTTCCTTCAAGTAATTATTTTCTTCTTCAACTAAATTTAACCTCTCGACAATAGGGTCGGTTGGAATTTCGGGTTCAACTACCTCCTAGATAAATAAAATCTATGTCACGTTGGTCAGCACAATTGTCATAAACAATAAATGAACCAAATAGTTATAAAAAGATAATATATACCACATCCGAATCATAGACAGGACGAGGGCCAACGGGGGCGGATACCAAAACCATCGCACTATATAATAACAAGCAATAATAAAAGTAAGAAAATTAGACAAGTATCTATCTAAAGTAAGAATTTTTTTCTTCCAGAAAGAAGTTAAGAACAAGAGGCTCACCATGGTGGTGCCGGCGACAAGATCAGCGCGAGCGATCAACGGCGGTGAAGACGGGGACGGGACGTGACGATCGCTAAACCTAGACAAATCTCGGGGAAAATGGAGCTCGTAGGTCGAGTTTCGAGAGGAGAAAGCTTAACTAGTGTGGCTCGGGCATTTCATAGAACACCTCATGTGCATAGGAGGTGAGCTAGAGCACCACAAAGCTCTCCCCTCGCCGGCCAGAAAAAATAGAGCAGTGTGGAGTGCTCTGCTCGCCGGTGAGGGGGTATATATAGCCACCTCATTGGTCCCGGTTCGTGGCTAGAACCGGGACTAAAGGCCCCCTTTTGTCCCGGTTCTAGGAACGAACCGGGACCAATGGCTGTGGGCCAGGAGCAAGGACCATTGGTCCCGGTTCATGCCTAGAACCGGGACAAATGGGTCCACACAAACTGGGACAAATGCCTCCCGAGGCCCGGCCGGCCCCCTGGGCGCACGAACCGGGACGTATGCCCCCCATGGGTCCCGGTTCGTGACAAACCGGGACTAATGGGCTGGCTAGGCCACAACCAAAGCCATGTTTTCTATTAGTGACGGCAAAAGAATATCGCATATAGGTAGATATAGTGGACTCATGTGGCAAAACTGGTTTAAAGGATTTTGGATGCACAAGTAGAGGTCATACTTAATGCAAAAATGAAGGCTAGCAAAAGATTGGGAAGCGACCAACCAAGAAACGAATAATCTCATAAGCAAGCATTAAGCATAATTAACACCGAATAATGCACCATAAGTAGGATATAATTTTCATTGCATGATTATTGACTTTCGTGCATGCATAGGGAATCACAAACCTTAACACCAATATTTTTACTAGAGCACAATTACTCACCAACATAACTCACATATCACATCATCATATCTGAAAACTATTACTAAGAATCAAGTTTATTTTGTCCAATGATCTTCATGACATTTTCTTTTACTTTATCCTTCTTGGATATCTATCACTTTGGGACTAATTTTTATGTGTTGCTTTTCATAAGCTCAAACAAATATAAGTGAAGATCATGAGCATAAGAAATTTTCTTTCTCTCAAAATAATTTAAGTGAAGCAAGAGAGAATTTCTTCAAAATTTTACTAACTCTCAAATAAATCTAAGTGAAGCAAGGGAGCATTTCTTCAAAAATACTAAGCACACCGTGCTCAAAAAGATATAAGTGAAGCACTAGAGCAAGTCCATTACTCATAAAAATTTAAGTGAAGCATAGAGAGCAATTCTAACAAGTAATGACATAATTTTGGCTCTCTCAAATAGGTGTGTCCAGCAAGGATTGATGACTTAAAACACAAAATAAAACAAGCAAAGACACATATCATACAAGACGCTCCAAGCAAAACACATATCATGTGATGAATAAAAATATAGCCTCGAGTAAAATACCGATAGTTGTTGGAAGAAAGCGGGGATGCCACTCAGGGGCATCCCCAAGCTTAGTTGGTTGCTCATTCTTGGATAATAGCTTGGGATGCTGGGGCATCCCCAGGCTTAGACTCTTACATCCTTCCTTCATCCATCGTAAGATAACCCAAAACTTGAAAACTTCAATCACACAAAACTCAACAAAACCTTCCTGAGATCCCTTAGTCTAAGAAAAATAAACCACTACTATAAGTGATGCATCAAACCAATTCTTATTTTGTTTTTGTATTATATCTACTATATTCCAACTTTTCTATGGCAAAAACTCATCAAAGAAAACCATAGAGCCATCAAAATAAGCACACAACACAAAGAAAACAGAATCTGTCAAAACAAAACAGTCTGTAGCAATCTGATTTAAACGAATACTTATGGAACTCCAAAAATTCTGGAAAATAGGACGACCTGAGAAATTTGTAAATTAATCTTCTGCAAAAAGAATCAGGGTAAAATCCCTTTCTGAATAAAAATGAGAATTAATTTCGTGAGCGCAAAATTTCTGTCTTTTTCAGCAAGATCAAACAACTATCACCCAAGAAGATCCTATTGATTCTACTTGGCACAAACACTAATTAAAACATAAAAAACACAATCATAACAGTAGCATAATTGTGTAAACACACAAGAACAGAAAGCAAAAAGCAAAAAAAAATTATTCATTTGGTTGCCTCCCAACAAGCGCTATAGTTTTACGCCCTTAGCTAGGCATAAAGCAAGGATCTAAGTTTTGTCATCCTTGTTCTGTGGAAAGAAAAGGGAAAATTTCCTATCAATGGCATTTAATTTTCTATTCTGTGAAAGCACATGGCCATTGATAGCAGAAGAAAGATTAAGCATGTTGCAAAAATTCGTATCTAAACTAGCCTTCATCTCTTTAATTTTTTTCGTTTTGATAAAAGCACATAAGAGTAGTTGATTCGACATTTTCTCCTTTGGGGGTGCCCAAATATGGTTTTCATCTTCTCATAAGTCTCAACGGCATCCCCTTCAAGAAAACCGTTTTCAAATATAGAGTCTAAAACTTGCTTGAAGGAAGAAGGTAAACCAACATAAAAACTTTTCAAGTATATTTCTATTTGATATTGGGGCACATAGCTAGCTCGAATTCACAACAAAATATCCCAAGCATCTTTCAAATATTCATCAAGTAGATAACGAAAAAATTCGGAATCATCTTCATCATATGGGTTAAGATTTTCCTTAACCACCCCGGTAGATCCTTCCATAGCATCAATGTTTATGAGCTTAGAGAGGACACAGGGGCTATCCAAAGTACTAAGATTCGGGATAAAACCCTTAGCTCTTCTAAGATCAGACATGACAAGAAAATGGCGAACGAAAAAAAGAGGCGAATAAAACGACAATTTTTTGTGAAGTGGGGGAGAGGAAAATGAGAGGCAAATGGCAAATAATGTAAATTGCGAGGAGATGAGATTTGTGATTAGGAACCTGGTTATGATGAAGATCCTCCCCGGCAACGGCGCCAGAAATTCTCCTTGATGGTAGCTGCAACTATGTCGGTATTTCCCCGGAGAGGGAGGGATGATGTAGCACAATGACTTTAGGTATTTCCCTCAGTTATGAAACCAAGGTATCGAACCAGTAGGAGGACCAAGCAACACAACGTAAACAGCACCTGCACACAAACAACAACACCTCGCAACCCGACGTGTTAAAGGGGTTGTCAATCCCTTCCGGGGTACGGCGCCTCAAGATAGGCAAGCGGACGTGAGGTAAATTGTAGTAGATTGATAGATCGAACGCCAAATAAAATAAGTAAGGATAAAACGCAGCAAGGTATTTTTTTATTTATTGGTTTAATAGATCTGAATAAAAATGCAAAGGAAAAGTAGATCGCAAGGCAAATAAATGAGAAAGAAGACCCGGGGGCATAGGTTTCACTAGTGGCTTCTCTCGAGAAAAAATAGCAAATGGCGGGTAAACAAATTACTGTTGGGCAATTGATAGAACTTCAAATAATTATGACGATATCCAGGCAATGATTATTACATAGGCATCACGTCCAAGATTAGTAGACTGACTCTTGCCTGCATCTCCTACTATTACTCCACACATCGACCGCTGTCCAGCATGCATCTAGTGTATTAAATTCATGGAAAACAGAGTAATGCAATAAGAACGATGACATGATGTAGACAAGATCTGTTTATCTATATGGCGGTAGATATAGATCTCGTCTTTTATCCTTAGTAGCAATGATACATACGTGTCGGTTCCCTTTTTGTCACTGGGATCGAGCATCGTAAGATCGAACCCACTACCGGGCACCTCTTCCCATTGCAAGATAAAAAGATCAAGTTGGCCAAAACAAAACCCAAATATCAGAGAAGAAATACGAGGCTATAAGAGATCATGCATATAAGAGATCAAACAAACTCAAATAAATTTTATGGATATAAAAAGATATAACTGATCATAAACTCGAAGTTCATCAGATCCCAACAAACACACCGCAAAAGAGTTACATCATATGGATCTCCAAGAGACCATTGTATTGAGAATTTAGCGAGAGAGAGAAAGCCATCTAGCTACTAACTACGGACCCGAAGGTCTACAAAGAACTACTCACGCATCATCAAAGAGGCACCAATGGAGGTGGTGAACCCCTCCGTGATGGTGTCTAGATTGGATCTGGTGGTTCTGGACTCTGCGGTGGCTGGATGAATATTTCGTCGACTCCCCTAGGGTTTCTGGAATATTAGGGTATTTATAGAGCAAAGAGGCGGTCCGGGGGGCACCCGAGGTGGGCACAACCCACCAGGGCGCGCCTGGGCCTCCTGGCGCGCCCTGGTGGGTTGTGCCCCCCTCGGGCACCCCCAGGTGCAGCAGGGCCCATTGCCTTCCTTCTGGCCCATAAAAAATCATCGTAAAGTTTCATGGCATTTGGACTCCATTTGATAAGGACTTTCTGCGATGTAAAAAATGGCAACTGGCACTTGGCACTATGTCAATAGGTTAGTACCAAAAAATGATATAAAATGACTATGAAATGATTATAAAACATCCAAGATTGATAATAAAATAGCATGGAACAATCAAAAATTATAGATACGTTGGAGACGTATCACATAGCAACGAGACGGGAGAGTGTGTCCACGTACCGTCGTAGACCGAAAGCGGAAGCGTTAGGTTAACGTGGTTGGCGTAGTCGAACGTCTTTGTGATCCAGCCGATCAAGTACCAAACGTACGACACCTCCGAGTTCTACACACGTTCAGCTCGATGACGTCCCTCAAACTATTGATCCAGCAGAGGGTCGAGGGAGAGTTTCGTCGGCACGACGACGTGGTGACGGTGATGGTGATGTAATCCGCACAGGGCTTCGCCTAAGCACTACGACGCTATGACCGGAGGAGCAAACTGTGGAGAGAGACGCCGCACACGGCTTGGAACAATTGTTGTGTCTCCAAGGGGTGCCCTGCCCACGTAAATAAAGGAGGGGAGGAGGAGGTCGGCCAACAAGAGGCGCGCCAGGGAGAGGGGAGTCCTACTAGGACTCCTAGTCCTAGCAGGATTCGCCCCCCCTTTTTTTCCTTCTTCCGGAGGGGGAAAAGGGGAAAGGAGAGGGAGTACGAGAAGGAAAGGGGGGCGCCGCCCCTTCCCTAATCCAATTCGGCCTCATCCCTTGTGGGGGGGCGCACCAGCCCGTTGTGGGCTGGTTAGCCTCCCTCCTATGGCCCATATGGCCCATATCTTTCCCCGAGGGTTCCGGTAACCCCTATGGTACTCCGGTATGTACCCGATACACTCTGGACCCTTTCGGTGTCCTAATACTACCTTCCAATATATCAATCTTTACCTCTCGACCATTTCGAGACTCCTCGTCATGTCCGTGATCTCATTTAGGACTCTGAACAAACTTCGGTCATCAAAACACACAACTCATAATACAAATCGTCATCGAACGTTAAGCGTGCGGACCCTACGGGTTCGAGAACTATGTAGACATGACTAAGACACATCTCCGGTCAATAACCAATAGTGGAACCTGGATGCTCATATTCGTTCCTACATATTCTACGAAGATCTTTATCGGTCAAACCACATAACAACATACGTCATTCCCTTTGTCATCGGTATGTTACTTGCCCGAGATTCGATCGTCGGTATCATCATACCTAGTTCAATCTCGTTACTGGAGAGTCTCTTTACTCATTCCGTCATTAGTCACATTGTTTGCAAGGCTTATAGTGATGTGCATTACCGAGAGGGCCCAGAGATACCTCTCCGATACTCGGAGTGACAAATCTTAATCTTGATCTATGCCAACCCAACAAACACCTTCGGAGACACCTGTAGAGCATCTTTATAATCACCCGGTTATGTTGTGACGTTTGATAGCACACAAGGTGTTCCTCCGGTATTCGGGAGTTGCATAATCTCATAGTCAAAGGAATATGCATAAGTCATGAAGAAAGCAATAGCAATAAAACTGAACGATCAACATGCTAAGCTAACGGATGGGTCTTGTCCATCACATCATTCTTCTAATGATGTGATCCCGTTCATCAAATGACAACACATGTCTATGGTTAGGAAACTTATCCATCTTTGATTAACGAGCTAGTCAAGTAGAGGCATACTAGGGACATTTTGTTTTGTCTATGTATTCATACATGTACTAAGTTTCCGGTTAATACAATTCTAGCATGAATAATAAACATTTATCATGATATAAGGAAATATAAATAACAACTTTATTATTGCCTCTAGGGCATATTTCCTTCAGGTAGGTCATCGACCGTGCGTGCTACAATGGCGACCATCACCCATGCTGCAATCATGCATCAAAAAGAGGCAACCGGCCGGTGACGCAGAAGCCGCGACAGGCGAAGGCGAGGTCCTGGCGCCCGACGAGATGCTACAACCGGTCGTTGAAAAGCTGCAATGTTATAAATACGAAAGCAGGGCTATATGAGTGGTTTTTCTACCGTGACGACGAGGCAGAGTCCTGATTGTTGCTACAGTCCCCCTTTTTTGCTGGAATCAGCGCCCTGTTTTATTGGGATCGACATCCCTGCTTGCTATGATGTTCACGCCTGGGAGTTGAATAACATGGTGAGCTGGAATCGTCGTCTCGATGGCTGTTGGGACCATGGAGGGGGGCACCATGCTGGAACCTTCAGCGAACACCCATGGACCAATTCTACGAAGGCGGCAGCGACACAATGAGCGGTGGTGGACCGGTGGTGCTTCAAGAGTCGAGCGACATGTGTCCATGACGGGGTCAGTTGGGTTCGCTGTCGAGCGCTTCCTGATGAAAGGGAGGGAACAAACACTTTTTAGGAAATAGGTGAAGGGTAAGGAATACAACAATGCGCGTGAAGGACATGCACGTGGCGATAGGCCAAAATTTGGGCAGGTCGGTCGGCGCCTCGCGTTACCTTTTTTTGTTCTTGTTTTCTTTGCATTTTCCATTTTCTTTGTATTTACCATAGTTGCACTCCTTTTGCAATTGGATTTTTATTTGTGCATGGTGTAATTGCACTTCTTTTTTACAACTACACTTATTTGTCTTTTTCTAAAAGGGCAGCGCTATGTGTCGGCCGATGGATAATGAGAAAAGATATGCCGCCTCGCTGACTATTGGATGGACACGCTAATGAGCGTTCGATCTACAATGTGTGCACCCTCCTTTTGCAACAAAAGTGGCATTACAGTAATTTCTGCAACAAAGGTTTTGTTGTAAAAAAAATCTGCAACACAAGTCTTGTTGCAGAAATTTTTCTGTGAGATTTTTTTTTGCAAGGCTGAAAGAGGGCCTGTTTACAACAAGTGCCTTGTTGCAATTGCAACATGCCCTTCGTTGCAAAAACATAACATCTCACCACCAACACTGGGTGAAAGAGATTAGGACGAGGACGCCGACCGGCGGGAAGGACCTCTGTTGGGGCACGACAGGGCTGACCTCACGGTCAAGGACGCCCCCCGCCGCCGGCTACCAGATGTAGCGCCAAGTCAAGGTACATCCCTGGTAGACATGACACGAGCTGTCTTGAGGAGCTGCAAAGCGGTGCTTCATGTATCCCTTTGTTGTTGCTAAGGGCGACCAAGCTCGCGTTGTGTTGCATAGGACAATGGCTAGCGCGGCAAGGTCAGCACCAGTAGCCGCACCGGTCGTGTGATGCTATGGATGGAGAGCTCGGTGTTTGGACGGAGATGCGGGTGAAGGGAGAAAGGTAGAAGATAGAGCGCTGGAGAGGATAAGGTTGTACGGAGCGGCCCACAAATGGTGCGCGGTCCCCCGTCAGAACGTGTGGCACATAGTATGTGTTGGAGAGACGGTCCCGATCAGGACATGTTGAGGTCTGCTCTTTGCAATTTGATTTACGTTGCGATGTGTTTACTTGTACGGGCACCGTTAGATCAAATTGGATCGAACAACAGCGAAAGCGGGTGACTGAGCGTGATCCGCCGGCTGAAACGTAGAGCATCTCCAGCCGCGCCCCCAACAAGGTCCCCCAGACGACTTTTCGGCCGCCGGCGCCAAAAAATCAGCCCAGTCACGCCCCCAAGGGCCCAATTTTCGCCGGCTCGGGCCGAAATTGGCGCCGGCGGACCCAACCCGAACCCGGCGTGCTGGGGGGCGCTCGGGGCGCCGGGCGAATCATTTTTGGCGCGAAAGAGCCGCGGGCCCTCCTTGCCAGCGACTCGTCTCGCTTCTCACCGCTTCGTCGTCCTCATCGCCTCGTTTCCCGCGACGAATCAATGCCAAAGCTGCCGCGCCGGTTAGCCTCCGCCATTGATGCCTCACGGGGGGCGCAGTGAAGGCGTGACGACGCGCGTCCCCGCGTAGACGCGGATTCCACGCGTGCTCGCGGCGCCTCCGCCTATATAAGCCGACCCAGCGCGCCGGTGGCACGCAGAGAGTCTCCACCGCCGACGCGCCCTCTCTCCCCTTCCTCCCTCTCCCCTCGCCGTCCCAGTTCAAAGAAATGGCCGAACGATTCCCAGGCGACGGTGCGGCGGCGAACGGCTTCGGCCGCCGCCACCTTCACGAGGACGAAACTCGGCTCCTCTTCGAGGCCGAGTACCCGGTCCCGCCGGACATGCGGGTGCCCAGGGCGTGGAGAATCAGCGCCGGCGGGGTCCCGGTGCCACCACCACCCACCGGGGCGGCGCGGCGTGCGGAGATCGCGCGTATCCGCGCCTCCCTGCCGCGGGCGGCGAGGGAGGGGCCGCGCTACGTCCCCGACAGCCCGCTCTGGGAGCCGTACTTCCGCCGCCGTCACGCCGAGCAGCTCGAGGCCACCAACGGCGTCGTGCCCTCCGGCAGGCTCAACTCCGACGGGCGGCGCCGATGGTGGGGCGTGCCCGGCCGCACGCTGGAGGCCGTCCTCGAGTACAGCGAGGGCGGCAACAAGCCGAGGCTGGAGTACCCCGAGCCCCCGTCCTTCTCTCGCCGCCGTGGGAGCTCGTGGACGCCGAGGCGCATGGACCCCGGGGCGTCCTCCTCCTCGTCCGGTCGGTCGACCGGCTCTCCCTGCCTCCGCCCCGTCAAGCCGGAGCCCCAGGACACGCCTGTCAGTCGGCGCACCCGCAGCTCCGGTGTCCGCACCGCCGACTCCACCCCCGCCTCTGGCCGCCTCGTCCTCGTCGCGCCCAAACCGGAGCCCAGCCTCCCCCCGGAGTACGAGGAGCAAGCCCGACGCGGCTTCTCCGACGAGGACGCCCTACGGTGGGCGCGCGGCGACTACCTCCGCGACGAGATGGTCCGGCAGCGCCGGGCCCTGGAGGAGATCGCCGCCCGCAAGCATGGGCGCGAGGACAAGCACGACGTCGTGATCCTCGACAGCGACGACGACGAGGACGCCGCCGGACCGTCCAACCCGCCGCGCCAACCGGGGGAGGGTTGCAGCAGGGACGGCGGCCGCGGCGGAGGCGACGACGACGGCGGCGGCGACTACACGCGGTTCTACAGCCTCCTCGGCATGTAGAACGGCGACGAGCGGCGAGGCGAGGGAGACGGCGGGCCTAGTAGTGTTTTTTCTTTTTTGTAAATTTTTTTAGATATGTATGAACTCTCGCCGTGTTTGGTTGAATTTGGTTTGAACTTGCCGAAATATGTATGAACTCGCCGAAAATGGTTGAATTTGCGCCATATTTGTGCCGCACTTTAATTTTCACAAAAATCCGTGGGCGCCGCGACTGAGTGGCATCACGCCCCCAGCGCGCGTTTTGCGCCGGTGCGCCCCCAGGAGGCGATTTTTAGCGCCTCCTGGGGCCAACGGCTGAAGATGCTCTTAGGGTTTCCCTTTTTGCAAGGGGCTCTTTTGTTTGTTGAATCGCACTATTTTATTGTGTAATTGCACTATTTTATTTGGAAAGGGCTCTTTTGGAAAGCGTGGCACTATTTTATTTGTTGACTTGACCTTATATTGTGTAATTGCACTATTGGCTACTCACGACACTGCTCCCGTAACCCTCGGTCCTTTGCCGTCTCTCTCCCGTCCCCCTTTGCGGCGGCGCATCGCCATCGATCCAGGCCGCCGCTCGCCTCATCCCGCCTTCCTCCGTAGCCAGCGGCGGCGCACTTCGGCAGGTCCCTCCCATCTCGCCTCCTCCCGCATCCCCCGTGCTGCTCGACTCCCGCCTCATCCGCATTACCCCGTGGCGGTGCGAAGGACAAAGGGTGACCACGAGTCCACGACAGGGCGGCTCGACTCCCGACCAGCAACCCGGTTTGCTAGAAAAGAAAGCAAGGGGCGGCGGCCACAGCAACAAAGCAGTACCTCGTCATCAACGGATCCTTCTCTTCAATATCAATCCCAAGGTACAGACGGAAACTATGCTATGTATGTGCATGCGTGATTGTGTGATTTTGCAATGTGTGTGTACTGGGTACTTCTGTTTCCAGCCAAAGACATTGAGCTTGTATCTTGTATTATTATCCTTCTAGAATCTAGACTATGGCATATACTATTACTTTCTAGAATCTAAACTATGACAGTGGCATGCATTGCTCCAATACTCATATGTGAAGAAATTACAAAAGATCATGCTGCTAAAGATTTTTATAGATTAGTTGTTGTATTATGACATACCTAAACAGACGCTGTCAATTCTGAACCTTGTTTTATTGCAGGTCTGTTTCGAGAAATAAGGTTAAGTGAGCTTTAACTGAAAAACAAATGGTGGATATCCCCGTCAAAGCTGGAAAGAAGAAGCAGAGGCGAACAATGGTACGACGGAATGTAAATTTCACTATCACAACTATTTTCTTGTATTCTGAATTTCATCTTTGTAAGCCTATATATGTATCATTGATATGCTTTCTAACCTTGGAGATGGACCTTTATACGGTTACCAAAGTGTACACTTACTCATATTATCTGGGTTCATGCATAATTAGGTGTGCATGCTGAAATTCTCCAGAATTTATCCTTTTATTTACCCTTCTGCTATTGATTTGCGGAGTCGGTTCGAAATGTCCATGTTCATATTACTTGGATTCGTGCATAATTAGGCATTCATGTTTATATTTTCCAGAATTAGTCCTTATACTTGCCCCTTAGCTATTGATTTGTAGAGTCGGTTCTTGTACTTTTCATTATAATCATTAACTTAAAATCTGCAGGTGTTACCGAAGACTTCATTGCTTGATTTGACTGTTACCAAAAGAGGTGCTCTGGCTTGCACATTGTATGAATCCTATATCCTGGGAAAAGAAGTTGTCCAAACTGTCACTGTAGCAGGTTCTACATCTAATCATTCTGAACTCCACATGCAATCAGCGCTTGCCAAAGGAGTTATCAACTCAGTCTTGTTGTTTTACTCATCAACGCACTTTGCTGGGTGGAGTTTCTGTGGGAAGCTCAAACCATCAGATTTCTTTGTCACGCCTTTGGGTTACTTCAAAGTCTTGGCCTCGAAGCTTCAAAAGTTGAAACCCAAGAATGAAAGGAGGGTTCGGAAAGATTACCGTGTAGTCTTCCGAATGCTGAAGTCTCTTTTCTGCAGAGCATTGCATCTGCCAAAGGAAGTTCGACACCTGTTGAAGCTTTTGAGAGAATTCAGACAGAAAGATTGTTTAATTGTGAACAATCATCCGTCTGGTATGAGTGAGCAGGAGAAATTATCCCTTCTTGTGAGATGTTGCCAGGAATTAGAGCACCTCGAAAAGGAATATCCTGAAAAGTACATGCAAGTAATAACCGGGCTGCCATTCTGTAAACCCCACTGGAAGATAAGAGTCAGTAAAAATCTATACTTGGATAATGTGCTAGCTGAAACAATTGACACCTACCCGGATGATGGGACAGGTGTTGTCGAGTTTGTATGGAATTCATTGGAGTACTTGGGCACACAGCAATCTGCCAATTTGACGACGGGCCAGACAAGAAAAAGGAAGAACTTTGAGGATGAGCAAGTGGAGCGCACGCTGGGGAAAGCCCTGCCTGGGTTACTTTGTGAACTTATGAAGCTACTCAATGATGTGGGAGAACTTCAGAAAATCCTTGGTAATCTTTATTTTATTTTGGTAACTGAACCTTGTAAATTTTTGATAGCCAGCAGTTAACCATTATACGTATAATTTGCAGGGGTGTCGCGTCCTAGGCTTGGTGGTTGCTGTAGAACAGATCACTGGTAAGCCTTGGAGGTTGCTGCAGAACAGATCACTGGACCTCTTGAAGACACCGATGATAATTACTCGTACGCAGCCTTCTCTCTCTCGGACACACCTGAACTCGTGTGTGTGAAAATATTTTTCAAAATTCGTAGTAAGACAAAAAAAATCCTCCAAAGTTCTTGCAGGCATATTTGGATGTTCTTTGCCATTAAAAAAAGCCTCAAAAGCCATTGCGATTTTCATGTTTTGCATAGATAACAACCACAAAGGTTGCAAAAACAGGTTCAGTGCCTGGTAGAAATTGAGACCAAACAGGTTCATGTTTTGCAGTGGCGTCAAAGTTTTTTTTTTTGCATGATTAGTGAAGCTGACGCGCCAAAAACATGGTGTTTTTCTTTTCTAGGTAACTGAACAGTCAACACATCACTCTTCTCTTTAATTACCCAACCCCCAATGAGCTAAGTGCATGTAGAAATTAAGAAGACTATGTATAGAATGCTATTGTTCTTGATTACCGTGTGATGAGAGAAAATACTTTAAAGTGCATTAAGAAGATAGAAGTACTCTCTTTTGTGGACAAATTTTAAACCCAAACGTACTCTCTTCACCGGACGGAGGGAGTATAGCTTATTTTAGAAGCTCCACTAAAAAAAAGCTTATTTTAGAAGCCAACTTCATTGATTAAGGCTTTTAACTAGTTCACTCTTTTTTTGTTTCGGTGAAAAGAGTTTTATTCCATAGGTATGGAGTTACAGCCGAGAGGCATCCTCAATACATGGTGGTCCTTGGTGCAACCATACAGCGGCGGTGCACTCGGTTCGACTATAATTTACCACGGCGACTCTATTTTGTTCCCCATTAAGCTTTTGCGGAATAAACTAGTTAACTCTTAATTGGTCTGAAATCCTAATAAATATTGATCTGTCGTTGCTCTCATATCGAAGCCGCCCTGACGTTTCAATGATAACCAGGAAGTCTTCATGCACATGCCTCTAAGGACCAGCAGCGTCCCGAAGCCGTAGTCACAGACGTTGAATCCTTAAAACGATCTGAAGAACATGACACCAAGTATCGTTGTTGTGTACACTCGGCGAAAAACCCTAACCTCACGGCCCCGAGGAGCTGACAGGGATCTACGCTGGAGTTTCGTCTAATCTGTCTTAACGGACGAACAGAGGAGGATCAAAGTCCGGAAGACTGATTTGTAAGGCAAGTGTCGCCATTTATCCTAACGTTGTCCCCGTCTAATCCCCTACCTATCTACTACCCAGCCCTCTCCACCATCGGTCACGACAAACAAAAGGAAGATGAATCCACAAGCTCACTGGTGAAGATAAAGGAGAGGAAAGCAACGGACGAGGCCTTGTTTGAGCACATTGTAAGCATTACCGTTGATCAGGGTCCTACGATCGAAGTGACCTGAAAGAGAGACATGTCGCAACAAAGTGTTAATATAAAACAAGTTCACTTTCCATGGCTGAGATTAGCTTGTTATGCAAGGTCAAGACCAACGTGGTGATTTCTAGGTAACTCGACAGTAAACACATACTCCCTCCGTCCGTGAATAAGTGTACATCTAGCTTTTGTATTAAGTCGAAATTTTAAAATTTTGATCAACTTTATAAGGAAAAGTAGCAGCATTTGTGATACTAAATTAGTATCACTAGATTCGTTTTGAAATGTAATTTCATATATACCAATTTGATGTCATATATGCTACTGCTCTTTTTTGTAAAGTTGGTCAAATTTTTAAAAGGTAAAAGTACACTTATTCGCAGACAGGAGGAGTACAGTTTACGTGTGATAGCCGTTTTGTGAATCTTCTCCCTTTCCATCTATGGAAGACTTTCGGTCCCCTAGCCGTTTTGTGAATCTTCTCCCTTTTCATCTATGGAAGACTTTCGGTCCCCTACGGGCGGCAAATTTGACAAATTTGACCTATGGACGAAATCAAATCACAAAATGAATTGTCTGTGAAACTATTTCACGCGGCTGACCTTTTTGTGTGACACCCGACACGAAGGCGCCACACTACACTGTGCAACGCATCATAGATAGGCGCTACACGGCCAGCGTCGCACCCGTGTGATCCGAAAATTACTAAGTCAGTGTGCAGCGCCTGAGAGCTAGACGCCACACTATACAGTGTAGCGCCTAGCTCCTAGGCGTTGCACTAGTGCAGCGCCTGAGAGCTAGGCGCCACGGGTCAGCCGCGTGAAATAGTTTCACGGACAGTTCATTCTGTGATTTGATTTCGTCTATAGGTCAAATTTGTCAAATCTCCCCCTACGGGCCTACATGCATGCATTGTTGCTCATGTTTTCCATCTCGCGTAGCTTGTTTGACTGACTCCTAGCTTAAGGAAAAAAACTACCACATGTGACCAAAGCTGCTTTTGTTTGTTTTGAACGGAGATCATCAATAGAGACATAGAGTACTCAACTCAACTGTCGTGACAACGGTAAATTGAGCGTAGCTAAGATGGTTGGGTTCTGTGTAGTGGAGCCGGTCTATCAGGTTTTAAATCCTAGACTTGACATTGTTTCTTATATTTTTCTGGATTAATTGTAGGCTTTCTAGTGATATGTGTTTAGTGAAAGAAAACATTCCCTTCACTACAAGGTTTTTATGACGACTTCGTTAATTTTAACATGTTGTGCCAGCTCAGTATGTCGAAATTGTTTTAGGGGCAGAATGCATGTGCTTGTGTTCATACAGCTGAGTGTATGTGTATGTTTATGAGCATCTACGATTATACTGTGTTTAAAAAAAACATTCATGACGACCCCGTCTAAGAAACTTAGGTGTGGTCTTTCTAGGTGCCCGTGCATCATCGAGACGACCTCGTCCAAGACAGCAGAGGTTAAGGGCAAGTAAGTGATCAGGTGTGATCTTGTGACCGCGATGCCCGTGCATTAAACAAGTTCACTTTCCGCTGCTGAGGTTAGCCTGTTACGCAAGGCCAAGACCTCGTCCAACACACGACACGACTTGACGAGGAATCAGTCAACGAATGGGCCCGAGTCAGTAGGTTAGTATTAGATCGAACTCCTTCTGCTTGCTGCCGGCGAGCTCCCACACCCAACAATGGCATCGCCCTCCTCCGCTCTCTTCCTCGCCGCGTTCCTTGCGGTGCTAAGTGTCCACGTAGCCGCCGCTGCACGGACCAACCTCACGGCCGGAGTCCCCATGACGCCGCCCAGCTACATCACCAGCCCGTCCGGCGTCTTCGCGTTCGGCTTCCGCGCCCTCGACGGGTCCAGCCCGGGCAAGTTCCTCCTCGCCACATGGTTCCGCTCCGGCTCCCGCTCCGACGACGACGGCCGGCCCAGCAGCTCCTCCCAGCTGCAGTCCGTGGTGTGGTTCGCCAGGCAGTCGTCCACGTACTCGTCAGCCGCCCTCGCCACGGCGCAGTCCGCCCTCAGCGTCACGGCCGACGGCCAGCTGGCGCTCGCGGACACCGCCGACGGCGGCGGCAACCGTTTGCTGTGGAGGGCGCCGATCCCCAGCCTCAGGCGCGGGTCCGTGCTCGCGCTCCTCGACTCCGGCAACCTCCAGTTCCTCG
Organism: Triticum aestivum; assembly: GCF_018294505.1. NCBI lineage: Eukaryota > Viridiplantae > Streptophyta > Magnoliopsida > Poales > Poaceae > Triticum > Triticum aestivum. The sequence goes on from NC_057814.1 coordinate 511,475,491, forward strand.
GCGACGGCGGCGGCCCGGAGAACGTGCTGTGGGCGAGCTTCTGGTACCCGACGGACACGCTGCTGCCGGGCCAGTCCTTGACCATGGACACTCGGTCCGAGGGGAAGCTCATCTCCAGGCGCGCGGACGCGGAGTTCGCCACCGGCCGGTTCACCATGGGCGTCCAGACGGACGGCAACGTCGTGCTCTACGTGGACCTGCTCAGCGGCAACAGCCCGGACAACGCCTACTGGCAGGCCCACACCGACAGCTCCAGCGGCAACACGACGGTGGCCTTCGACGACCAAGGCGGCCTCAGCTCCACTCTCTACAACGGCGTCGTCCAGAGCCTGATATCGCCGGTGGCGACCGGCAAGTTCTACAGGTTCGCCAGGATGGACCCGGACGGCGTCGTCCGTGCCTATGCCCGCGCCAAGAACGTCCCGGACGGCGGCGGCAACACGTCATGGAGCGTCTCGGGGGCCTTCCCCAGCGACGCCTGCAACAAGAGGACGTCCGGGCTGCAGGGCGTGTGCGGTCCGGGGTCGTACTGCACGGAGCAGAAGGACCGGCTCCGCTGCGCGTGCCCAGCCGGGTACACGTACGCCGACGCGCAGCACACGGACAGCGGCTGCACGCCGGAGTTCTCGCCGCAGAGCTGCGACGGGGAGAACAACACCAACGAGTACATGCTCGTCGATCTGCCCAACACCACATGGGAGACATCGATCTACTACAAGAAGTTCACGTCGGTGACAGAGGACCAGTGCCGGGACTACTGCCTCAACGACTGCTACTGCGCCGCCGCGCTGATGATTGGCGGGACCGACTGCGCCGAGATGGCGGCCCTGACAAACGGGCGGCAGGCCAGCGACGTCACCACCAAGGCACTGATCAAAGTACGGCGAAGCAATCCTCCGGCGAGGGTGTCGGCGAGGACAAGAACCATACTAGCCGTGACAGTCTGCGTGGCCGTCGTGCTGCTGGCCATCCCGGGCGGCTTCCTGGCAAGGCACCACCTGACCAAAAAGAAGAGAGAGAGCCAGGGGTTGTTGAGCGTGAGAGCTTTCAGCTGGAAGGAGCTCCACAAGGCCACCAACGGCTTCGAGAAGCTGCTGGGGAAAGGGAGCTTCGGCGAGGTCTATGAAGGAGAGCTCAAGTCCCCGCGGCGGCGCCTCATCGCGGTGAAGAGGCTCATCAACTCGAACGAGTACAGCGAGAGGGAGTTCACAAACGAGGTGCAGTCCATCGGGCAGATCCACCACCGGAACCTGGTTTGCATGATCGGGTACTGCAAGGAAGGCAAGCATAGGATGCTGGTGCTGGAGTTCATGCCGGGAGGGTCGCTACGCGGCTTCCTCTTTAAGCCGGAGCGGCCACCGTGGAGCTGGCGCGCCCAGGCGGCGCTCGGCATCGCCAGGGGGATCGAGTACCTCCATGACGGGTGCGCCTTCCCGATCATGCACTGCGACATCAAGCCGGACAACATACTCCTAGACGACGCGTACGCCCCCAAGATCACCGACTTCGGGATCTCCAAGCTGCTCGGCAGCCAGCAGGTGCACACCACGGTGACCAACATACGGGGCACCAGGGGGTACATCGCCCCGGAGTGGTTCCGCAGCGAGGCGCGGATCGACACCAAGGTGGACGTGTACAGCTTCGGCGTCGTGCTGCTGGAGATGATCTGCTGCCGGAAGTGCCAGGACCCGCTGGTCGACCAAGGCGGGGACGAGACGGTCACGCTGTTCGGGTGGGCGATCCAGCTGGTGACCAACAGGAGGACTGAGCTCATACTGCCTCACGACGACGATGCGGTGACAGACTTGGAGAGGGTGGAGAGGTTCGCGCGTGTGGCGTTCTGGTGCATCGAGCCCAACCCGTCGCTCCGGCCGACGATGCACCATGTGGTGCAGATGCTGGAGAGCGCGGTGGCTACGGCCGAGGTGCTACCAGACCCTCCCTCTTGTTACATGGACTCGACTCCTTTGATCGTGTCTTCTGCTTGATTAGATTGAGTGCATCGAGCACAACGATTTTATTTATTTATTTATTTGTTATTGTGAACAACATTGATATAGAATGATCCAACAACCATCCATCTCTTCTTTCAAATCTTTTTTTTTTGCGGGTAAGTCTTCTTTGAAATCTTGAACAACAAAGTGGTGGATATGAGCAACCGTAGCCTGAGCCCCTATGGCACTATTGTGCAATCTACTCTTTTGGTTCTACAGTAGTTCCATCATGTTGCACTATTTCTATACATGATACCAGAAAACTAGTCCATGCTTCACACATATCTTTAGCAATAAACTAGCTTCACATATATTTCACACCTTTTTTCCAAGATGTCTTCAACCTTAAACGTTTCAAGCGGATCGCCCAAAAAAAAAAAATCCAATTCAAACTCTCTGAACATTGTTTCAAGTTGGACGTGCGCATATGCGTGCTCCTGGCCTTTTGTGCATGGAAATGTAGCTGTCCCAAACACATTAAAAAATAATAATCATGCAGGATGAACTTGAGGGACTCTAAATCCACGGAGAAGTGGGCCAAAATTCGTTTGATTCGGCTTTTGCTGGTCATTCAGTGCAGCTGCCGTTGCCTTCGCCGGGGCAGCTGTACGGTTTCCGTGGAAAGGGAACCGGGCGTACCCAAGCCGGCAAGTGGGACGCCGAGCCCTGCCTCTCGTACCGCACATTGGTTGGAGCTGGTCAAGTGAAAGCAGTGACGTTTCGGGGTTGACGATGGTCGCGGCACATCGGCTGTGTTGTGCCTGTCGCCGGTCAGTGGCGTAGGCACGCACGACACGACCGGAAGTCTTCCCCCTGCCGCGCACAGACGGTGTGATGGACACACGAGGAAGCTTCGCGCTATCATTGTTCACGTACGGTGCATTGCACGTAGGTCAGTATGGGCCCTCAGTCTTCGATTTTCCACGGACGAAAAGGGAGATGGACGGGTGGAGCCATGAGGAACGTCGAGACGGACTGAACTGTGAAGACGCGCCGCGCGTGCGTGTGTCGAACACGACGCGTTGGATCTTGACTGTGGAAGTGTGTTTTTGATGCGAGCTTTCCTTTTTTTTAGGGTTCAACCAAGTCTTTATTCATTCAAATCCACAATTTATGGGATACAAAACAGATCGTGTGGAACCGACAACCACATATGTTCCCCTGATCAAAGAATGTGCGAACTTGGCTAGTCCGTCGGCGTCATGATTCGCCGCTTTACTTTCAAACATAAAATTACAAGTAAAGGAAGAAGACCTAGAGTTTATTTCAGTAATAATAGCTCCATATCTCCCACTGCTTCCACTATAAAAAAAATACACTTCCGTGAAGATACATGTTTGTCACAGTAGGTCGCGTTTTTTGTCATGCATGTACATCCATGACAAATTTATGACAAAAACAAAATAGTCATACCTGTGTTGTCGTAGAAGTGTTCCATGACATTACCAAAATTATCATCACAGAAGTGTCCACTTCCATGACGATAAATCGCGCGTCACAGAAATGCTTTCGTCAAGGGTGACCGACACGTGGCATCCACCGTAACGGAACGCCGTTAAGCTATCGGGTCGGGTTTTGGATCCGATAACCCGTTAACAGCCCCGACCAATGGGGATTTTCCACGTGTAAAATCATCATTGGCTGAAGGAAACACGTGTCAGCTCATCGTTGGGACAGATGTCATCCACTCATTGGACAGAAGGCGCCTATGATACGTCGACACGTGGCATGGCCCAACAGAGGCCTATTCCTGTGAAAAGGCCGGCCCGTTTGACTTGGTCAAAAGGTGGCGGGCCGGCCCATGGAAAGCCTGTTAACGACCTATTCGCATATAGCCCATTTACAGCCCTCTAACCCAGGGCCCGTTACGCCCTATCCGAATTAGGCCCAGTAGCGTCATCTGGGCCATCCAATATGATTCCAGCCCGTTTTCACTTCTGGCCCATGTATGGCCCATGACGTCTTTCGGCCCATATGAGGCCCTATGTAACTCTTGGCCTATTAACGGCCCGTGGTGAAACTGGCCCGTAATGAACAGTGTATCACTTTACACCCATTAACGACCCGTGGTGAAACTGACCCGTAATGAACAGTGTATCACTTTATACCCATTAACGGCCCGTTATTCCGTTGGGCCGTTTCCAGCCCATGTTATCTTTCAGCCTTTCCAGAGCCCGTTTATTCTTGGGCTCATTTCCAGCATTCGTTTACTTACGGCCCGTTACTGTCATTTTCTGCTTGTGGGCCAAATTCAGCCCGTCGTTACAGTCGGCCCGTTTGTGGTCCGTTAATACGTTGGTCCGTTTTCATAGCGTCATCAAATACGACCTATTAACGATGGCCCGTTATGGTCGGCCCATGAACGGACGATTCCAACTCTAGCCCGTTTACGGCCATAATGCGGCCTGTTATTGGCCCATGTTTGGCCAATCGATCATACGGCCCGTATAAGGCCCATTGATGATACGGCCCGTAGAAGGCCCATTGTTTCTACGACCCGTAGAAGGCCCATTGTTTCTAAGGCCCGTAGAAGGCCTACTGTTTCTACGGCCCGTAGAAGGCCCAGTGTCACTACATAAATATTAGCCCATGGTTATTGTGGTCTAGTTTTAAAAAATAGGTTATTGCAGCCACTAGCAAACCGCGGAAAAAGAACTGCACTGACTACAAGCAAACAAATAAACAAGACAACAAGGAAATAAATAAGCAAGCAACTTATGCTAGGCTATCACGGCTATTACACATATTACATCCACTGGGCATCAAAGTTCGCCACCAGTGATCATAAAGCGCAACGAAGAAGCAGATTACAAAAAACTGGGCACCATTGCAGCATAACAAAATAATACTGAACCGAGACCACTTCCAAGACAGTTCAAGAAAGGTTAGCCTTGCGGGGGAACTGTTGCGCAAGCTGCTGAGCAAGGTTGTGAGACCGGCCTAGCATGTCGGTCATAGCTTCCAGGTGTAGTTGTTTAGCGATGAGGTTCTCATTGGTGTTTTCCGCAATCTTTCTTAGAGATAGGACTTCAAGTCGAAGTTGAGTTGCAGAATGCCTTTCTGCCAGAACTTGGGACTGAAGAAGTCGAACTGATTTAGACAACGAATTCTGTGAGCTTGTCTGATTGTTAGTCTCAAGTAACTTGAACACTGCATCAAGACAAGACTTTGGGGTTGTCTCGCTATCTTCAAGATGTTTTGCCTTCTTTGCTGCAATATATGTTGGGTTTGTCTCACAGTCTTCAGCAGACTTGTGCATGCCATCAGGCATATCACCCTGAAACAAAGCAGAGAGATGACAGGTTTTGCACGTGTATAAACAAAGATGATAACTGTTCTGTCAATTCTATCCAATTTCAAATTAGAAAAAAAAGAGTAAGTTCAAAATATCAATAGCATAATTTGGCATTGTTCATAATGCGGGGAGCTTCACCACACTACTGGATTACCATGTCAACATAACAAGCATAGATGAAGGGCAAAGAAAATCATTGTATCTATTTTGGATAATGTGCATGGCATGTTGTTCATATCATCAGCCACATCAGTAAGATAAAACAGGAGATGACAAGGTGCAACCGTGGGCTGCTTCACCACACACTGGATTATAGATCCACAAAAACAAGCATACATATAGGGAGTATTAAGTAATGTGCATGGTATGAATAAGGAATTTGGTTTTATAAGTAAAACTTAGAACTTACGGTTCTTACGAACATGCATTTTGGTAGAAACAGCAAACTAAACAGCAGTAAACGATAGGGAGTATGAGCAAATTAAACAGCAGTTGAGGATAAAGGCTTTAGAAGGACTGACTTACATTAATAGTTAACACCGGCTTTATAATGCCCTTCTCCATGTCAAGGGAAGGATAACTCAAGAATTTCAACACAGAATCTTCTTCATAAGCATTGCATGTACTCTACATTTTTTAGAGAGTAATTATAGATATGGTAATACTGGAAGGGATAGAGGATAATGAAGGTAAGATGCAGATTGATGCTACATAATCAACTACCAATCCCTGGAAGTACAAGCGTTACAGGACAAAATGTACTGACAAGAGCAATGGGCTACACTTCTGCACTGGCATTGTCTGTGTATTCTACTTGTTGGTAAGATTAAATATAGATCTGATCTTTTTTAGTAAATGGTGGGCGAGGGAGATAAGATGCAGAATGCTACAAAATGAACCAATCCCTCTTCCCATAATACAAGAGTGTTTTGAACACTGGTGTACTGTATAAAACGTTCTTATATTATGGGACGGAGGGAGTAGCTGTTAATGTAAGTACAGTGATAGACCACGTTCAGTCCTTACAAGAGGACTGTAGAGCTAAACCTCTTCAAAAGCATTGGGTTGATTCTAAATTTATGTAAGAGTCCATAGGATCTTATAATGTCCACCAAATGGACGATTACGAGGCTAACATGTGCAGTGATGCTACATAATCAAACAGCTATGAAAGTAAGTATGGTCATACAGGGCAAGAGGTACTCACAAGAGCAATGCAGTGTGCAGTATAGTTGCGAGATTCTGTGGTCCCTTGAGAACGAATGTTCTTCTGCTAACAGTTTTCGTACAAGTGAGACATTAAGGCAAATGCAGAAATGTAGTTCAAATTGTGATGCGATATCATAGACAGTACCTTACGCTGCAGCCGAGACCAATGTGTAACAAGATTATTCCAGTCACCGTCGGATAAATGTAGCACCGGAGACTTTACAGAAATTTCGTTCAGAGGCTTGCCATCGAAGTGCGCTTGCCTCAGGTAGGAACGATACTTCATCAACGAGTGCTTGAAAAGCGCAACCAACCCTTGCTCGTCATCACAATCCAGTTTGCTCCTCGCCTATTTAAAAGAATGAAATCTTGTGTCTTCTGTCAGCAGAAACATATGCAGTAATGACCATGAATAACATTAGTACATTACTTACGCGTAAGTTGCAGAGGAAGACTGGAAATTGTTCTGTGTCTGCGGTATAATCTTTCCATGAAGGAAAGATGCGCACAAAGTTCCTGACAACAACATAAGCTTCGTCTTCTAAACTGGGAAGCAATGGAACAGGGGTCCTATTTGCTGCAGTTGGGGCTCTCTCTGGTTCGAAAAGGGATTTGGCAACTGGATTTGGTGTACTCTTTGCTGGAATGGGGGTTTTGCGTCGTACAACTGGTGCTATTTCAACTGGCATAATCATACTGTTTGCTGCAATTGGGGTCTGCTGAGTTGGGGCATCAGAAATGACCAGTGTAGTAGGGCTAGAGTATGCTAGAGTTGGGGTATTTTGTGGGTCAGGTGATATTGCAACTACACCTAATGAGCTATTTGATTTATCAGGTGCCACTACCTTTTCCAAATACTTTGCTTGTGCTCCTCCACGATCAGCAATCGCCCTCTTCCTTTTGAACGTCTGATACACAAGAACAACATTTGAATGGATAAATATGGTATGATGACAGATGGAATATGTACTGGAAATGGATAGGCAGGGCGTATTCACATACACGATGTGTAAACTAAGCTAATGGCAGTTCAACAAAGTAGAAGCAATGCAAAGCATCAGCTGCAAGATATGTGCGAGCAATGTAACCTTGGAAAGTTAGAGCAAGTACCTTGATGGGTGAATAAGATAGGGCATCTTCCTCTGACTCCTCCACTAGGGAGCTACATTGACTTAGGTCTCCCTCTAGCTCAGAATCACTGTTAGGATCATATTCTGAGCATGAATCTGTAGGTGGAGAGCGTTTGCATTGCATTGCATCCAGACTTGATTTCAGTCCCTTAATGCCAAGTTTGACAGCCATGGCATTGTTCTGCTTTATTCTTTTCATGCGCGCAAGCTCATAATCATCTTGATGCTGTTCAGAATCTGAGATTCATGAAAACATAAAAAGTAGTCAGATTATCTATGGAATGCATTGCGGATTCAACTCGGAGAGTGTCTCCCTATAAACCCCTGCATATGCAAACTTCACCTCCCCAACCGTGCTGACCAGACCACACAGAGAAATACAAACCCCTTATGTCTCTATAACAGGCAGACACACATTTCAAAACTGAAGTAGGAACATTAGAATCATATGAAATTCGTATTTGAACAAATAAACTAAGCAATTATGAGTGGCATAATGTTTAGCTTCAAGGGTGGAGTGTTGGTAGTGCGGCACAAAGCAAGTAGGCAGATTGTATTCCATGTAAAAGATCGAAACCTATGTAAAAGCTGGAAATAACACTTTCTTTCTATACAATGCAGTGTTCATTACCCACACATGATGGAAGAGATCACATAGAGAAATACTATTCACTCATGTCTACGGTTCCAGTATTTAGAAACAGGGTGGTCCACCCTAAAAGAATATTGACAGCAAATATGACAAGGCAAGCATAGATGTAGTGAATCAATCATTTACTTATGAGCTTACTAGGACAAGTATGCAGAATTATAACTGCAGTAAGAGACCGTCCAAAATCTGAATGAAGAAGTTTGTCTAGCACTTATTGTTTGCAACTAATCGACGTGAATAATTGGATATTATATCAAATGAGTAAGAAAGTCAAGTAAAATTGTCAACAAACCTGGCTTGCAGTAGTAATCTGGGTTAATGTCACTATGACCAACAATCCAAAATGACTAGTTTCTGTTCCGAGGGCCGGAATTTTGAAAACCCTGTGAACTTTAGAGGTACTAAAGATTACCGAAATACATCTGAACCATTAAGTGTAGGTAGCACTGAGCACACAACAAACCCTAATGACAGTCCTACCTAATGAGTAATGAATCAATTAGAAAATGGGTGATGAGGAGTGGCTGCTGAGTGTTGAGGACGTATCTCAGGATAAATCGGGTTGGCTTGGTGGGTGCTGCACGCCTGAGCCCTGAACGGACTGGGAAGGTAGGCACGGCGGCGCGCCCGGGCAGCGATGACGCTGTTGGGCGAGCGGCTCCTGGCCTCCTGTTAGTCCGGCGTCTCCTCCTAGAGTCATGCCGTCCGGGGACGGCAAGTTGCCGGCGAGGCAGGCGGCTAGGGGCGAGTAGAGATCGGAAGCGCGCAGCAGAACAGAGGGGAATCGGGGCCTGGGACGACCCAAAATCCCAGGGTGGGCCGGCCCACCGTGGGCACCCTGTAGAGATACACACCCGAGCGGCGAACATGCATTTTCGAAACTAATTTAGGAACATTTAGCTGACCAATTAAACAACTCTATTTTAATAATATCAGATTCGTATTTGAACAACTAAGCTTGTTTAGCTTGATGGGTGGAGCAGTGTTATTATGACACGAAGCACGTGTTCTGATCGTATAGTGATCATAAAAGGGGGAAACTCTAAGCATATTTTTTTTAGCAAAAGAGGGGTTCCCCTCCGATTTCTATTAAAGAAACCACCACGGAACCAACATGATCAATTAAACCCTAAGCATGATCAATTAAACCGTATTATGGTTGTGCCATGGCAGATTTGAAGCTGCAAACCGGAGAAATGATATTTAGCATCCATTGTTTGCTTCGAACTAAGAACTAAATTCTAAGAGCTGAAAAGAAAGTAGAGTAACCAAGTTAAGATCTATTTTCTGGTTGAGATCAAAAAGTTGAGGAGATATGAAGTACCACCTCTCTTGCGGCGCCGTGTAGGCATCGGGGGTGCGATGGCTGTCGGTGGCGTTGAAGCAGATCTGCGACGGTAGATGGGTGCATCGGGGGATAAGTCCCGTTGCGGTGGAAGAGAAGGTCGTGTGAGCGGCCCCGGCAAAGAGGACGACGACGCCGATGAAGCGAGAGGACGCGATGCAAGGCTATTGGTCCGTCGCCGTGGATGAGAAACGTCCATCTCTAGCAGTGGACGACGCGGTCTTGGTAGGCACTCCGGCATGGTGGAGGACGGTGGCGATGGATGTGGTGGAGGATGGCGGCGATGGATGGGGTGGCGGACGGAGGCTGGTGTGGGGATGGGGTGTTCTAGCGCGGACGGTGTATGAATGGGAAAATGGAGGGAGAGGTACGGGGAACCATGTTTTTGGGATGCGCCTGTCTGAAATATGGGAAAGTTACGAACTTAGCCCCAGTTTAAAATTTGGACGTCTCGTCGGTTGGGGATAGGACGGTAATCTCGCATCTCGCCAATATTTGCCCAGAGCGATTTCGGGCGAGGAGAGGGTGGTTGGCGCCCATGGTTGGCGCCCACGGTGTATGAACGGGGCTGACGGGTAGGGCGGTTGTGTCACGTCTGAGTGAAGTTACAAACCTGCCCCTATTGAAAATATTTGCCTACATCGATTTCGGCCGAGTCGAGTTTGTTTTGCCGCCCACCGTGTATGAATGGGGAATGGAGGGAGAAACAGAGGTCTTTCGGACGAGCTTGAATCAAATGAGTTTTGTCGCCCATGTTTGACGCCCACCGTGTCGGAATGGGCTCAGAGGCGGTCGTGTCACGTCTAATTGAAGTTACTAACCTACCCCTATTTAGAGTAGTGGAAATCGGGCCGATGGATTGTCCGTGTAATGGGTAGACAGTAATTTCCATCTCCCAAACACTTGGCTTCGGGCAGCCGACGTGGGAGTGGACATTTTGCTGCTTCTTTCGAATTTTGGGACAATAAGCATCCACGTTTACCCTGGCAACTAAATTCGAATCCATTTTGTATTCCTATATGAATCTTTATAAATCATTCTATGTGTTTTTATATATCTTCAAAAGGACGACAAAGATGTATTCCACTGTCATATATGAATATGGTTTACAAATGCCGATACTCAAATTCAGAAACTAGAATCCAGTTTAAGGTGAATTCGAATATTTGGAACACTTCATGTCCAACTCAAATGTCACACGAAGCATAATGTGTACTCCCATTTAGATATGTATACAAGCGATGTATCAAGATTCAAATACCGAGTCAATCAACCAAGAATGTACAGAACTAACAGACATATAAACACTTATAGAGTATATGGATCAATAATATCAACTAACATACATAAGCCAGGCCGCTGTACTTTTTTTGGCTACAACAGCATCTTTTTTTAGCCAGCATCTTGGCCCTTTCCAATGCGTGCCACTTATGGTCCATCTATACTACTACTATTGTTGAATGCACATTCAGCCCGATTGGCATATTTGTAGGTCTGGCACAGCAATCCAAATGAAATGTCTCCGAGTCTTATCAATTGATACAGACTTGTGCTCAAATAAAATTACAAACCAAAAAAAAACAATTAGTACATGATCTCTAAAACAAATGGTTTGATTGATTACATGAACAGACAACACAAAGGTTATTCAACTATGGAAAGAATATTTCACCTATGATTTACCAAGTAGGAATTTAATTTCCTTTTTTCCTTCAGGACCTTAACAATCTGGTCAGTCTCAGCTTGCTTCGTTTTGAAATCCACCAAATATTTAATGGTTGTCTTGAGTACTGCTTGTGATTGTGCTGTTTGCTTCCTCAACATGTCAACTTCATCTCTAAGTGCAGAAGCAGAATCTCTTTCTACCACTAGTTTAGCCTCTAGAGCATCAGCAGTTGGCAATTCATAATGCACGATTGGGCCGGTGCCACTGCGGTGGGATGATGCAACGTCCATGGGGACCTCGCTCTTTGATCTTGGGCTAACCTGTTTTGCCATTAAAGTTCTGATTGGATTCAGAAAAGTTGAAGTTAGCAAAACATCTCAACTGGGAGTTATAACAGCAAACCAGTTAAACAAACAAGGAATTAAAGAGTTTCAATTGGATGCTGAAAAGTAGTTATTAACATCATTGTTACCCGCTGTTGCAGCAGCAAAGCAGTTAAACAAACAAGTAGATATTTAAGTTAAGGCAAACAGGTAATTCTTAACAGTAAGTATCAAACACATAGATAGGCGCAGTCTACAATATGATTAACAGGCTGTGCCATTATGTAATCAGTAGCAAACTAAATTAAGCCAAGCAACGTAATTGAACAATTTTGCAATAAGTGGCTAACTAAAATTCCGAGAAGCAGGTAACTGAACTTACGCTAGTTCTTTGTACAGGCACACTGCAACTTCTTTTTTGCTTACAAGGTTGTAAGAAGGAGTCCATGGCATCAGTTGCTTGGATACGCAGTCTCAATACTTCTTTCTTCCCACACTGCATGGGTAAGTCGAATGGTTAAACTGGTAAGATGGTGCATCCTTGATATGTTATATGAGGATGTGTAGTCAGACTAGTTGTAGCCAAACACATCACACTGGCTTTTACTGTATATTTCATGTGATTACTTTTGGCATATCGAGATCTAAGCAATCTACAATAGGATGAAAAGACTGGCATCCTTCACATTATTGGCGAAGTCAGTTCATAGAAACAAGCAATTCAACCATTCTGTGGGTAAATCAAAAGCGCCACTGGAATATTTTCACTATCCAATCATACACGCAAAAAGGGGCGATGCCACCATAGGGGCTGGTATGGGCGGCCACCTCAGGTGGCTGGAAAGTGTGCACCTAGTTTGAGTCGTCCAGGTTGGCCCACGCTAGTTTTGTTCATCCCAGCGCACGAGCAGGCAATGTAAAACATGAAGAAAAATGTTTCAATTTGGATGGGCCAATAACATAAGTGCAAGGAAGGCCCTATAGCACGCTCGCGGCCCAAACGAGCGCCTCCCATATCGATCGACAGCAGGAAAAATCCCAATTCATTCGCTCCAGCATCCAGTCTGGTTCGCTCCTAACCTAGCCGCCGCTGGACAGACCGACACAACACTTCCTCGCGCCCTCGTTGGAGGGCGGTCGCCGGGCTTCAAGCAAACTGAAGGACAAGAAGATGTAGATCCAACCCTGGGTGTAGCCTGCGTGGGAGGCAGCGGCGGCAGCACGGGCATGGCATCGAGCTTGCGCAAACGGACAGTCGCAGCTTGCAAGAGTAGCATGCGCAACGAGCAGGTACATCACATCCCTGATTATATCTAATTCAACTCTTCAATTTCTGGCCAATAGTTAAACCTGATGGTGTTGTAAAACTGCTTGTATGTAGGGAATCTATGAGAAAATGGAACCAATTTCTACTTATTTTATAACTCCCCCAATCAATACTGAACTGACTGAATCTGATGTATCTAATCAAGTTTCCGGTGCAAACATACAAGCTCATGTTGTTCTTGAGCCTGAAGTGTCTAATGAACAGACTGCTAATGAAGGATTTGATGCAAACATTTTACATGCTCCTGGTGATGAACATATAGTGTCTAATGAGGGATCTAATGCAAGCATTTTGCAAGCTCATTGAAGGATTTAGTGTCTAATGATGATCTACTATGTTGAGAGAGACAGAGATTTGCAGGCATTGATGACAAGCAAATTATAGTGCATTTTCATAGCTTCAGGAAACGTCGAGGCCATCTACCAGAAAGTCCCCGTATCATGACAACATAGCATAAATACTTTTCTAATCCGTTGTTTGAAACTATTGCCATACTTGTGCAGGATAGATATATTGATATGCAGTTTGCGCACTGGTAATACGTGCAATTACACTTCGATATTTTCAGCCAGAGAACGAATAATTCAAGCAGTTACAGACCATGTTTGTAGTCCTTGTACACCATGTTGCATTTTGTGTTTTTTGGTGCTTGCATCATTTAGTGTTTATAATCTGAACTACTTTGGATCATTAGCTGGTTTTCAAAGTGCATGTAGCTTCACATTTCTCAAGTTATGTTGATTTTCGGAGTGCAAGTGCCTTCATATTTTTTAAGTTAAATGTTCGCCCTGGTAACTTGAATTCGTGGATCAGCCACTGCACATAAATCATACACGAATGCCAGTACAAATTAAATGAAACGCAGGGACTTACGCTAGCTCGTTGTACAGGCTCACTGCAGCTCTGCTTGCGCTTGGGATGTTCCATGTACAAGTCCATGTTACCACTTGCTTGGATGTGCAGGCCTTGTGCTCCTTGCATCCCCCTCTGCATTTTTGACACGGCGAATGGTAGATCAAATAAGAGGAATCGACCTTGATGTTGTACCGGAGGACAGATACTTACAAGGTTATACGGGTGTGCAGGATGTGTACCAGATCTCTTAGCGCCGTCATGCATCGCTAAAAAATGGATTTGCTTGTTTCAGATGATATCTCCAGAAGAAATAAGAGTTAAAGTCAGAGTTGCATAGGCATGTAAGCTAGAGAGCAATGAAAGGATATCCAAACATCGTCGGAACAGTGCACAAGGGAGTGATGTGTGGATACCTAGTTCGGGCCGGCGTTTGGGCATGCTCGCCTAGCTAGAGTGCGGGTCACTTCAGAGCCATTGAGGATGATGCGCTGGCGTTGGCTGGCCGCGCACGGATGCAGATCTTGAGTGGCAGCGGAGCGCTACGATGCGGTGGATGAGACCGTTGGTGAAGCCCCAACGGCCTCGTGGGCGGAGGTGCGACGATGTGCTCGGTGAAGTAGCCCCGGTGAGCTGGGAGACGGCGTCGGTGAAGCGCACCTGATGCGGTGGAACTCGGTGTCTGTGAGGCACGTCGGTTGCGGCGGCCGACGTTGTCAGTGGACCACCCGGTGCGGTGGACGAGGGCGTAGATGAGGTAGCTCCGGTGCAATGGTGAAGCGCGACCGTCGTCTTCGTCGTCGTCGTCCGGCATAGAGGTGGGGAACGGTGGGGAAAGAGACGAGACGAGGGGCGATTCGAGGGTTGGCGGCAAATTAGGGATTTGAGCAATCTGGGCGCGGAAAGGGGACGGTGGAGAAGAGAGATTTTGCAGGGCTGGAATTGGGGCCGCCAGATATTTCAATCCGAAACGTGGAAGCGCGAACT